>NC_132990.1:57875000-58500000 GCF_048564905.1 Vicugna pacos
ACACTCAACTCCCTGTTCAACATTTCAAGAACCAAACATTTCCTTCCTAGGGACATTTTTCCATGGTTAGAAAAATCAACAAAAAGCATTTGGGGTAGAAAAATTAGGATGGATAACTCATGTTCAAAATTCTTGACATTCATACACTATCAGTCATTGGAGGGTTTGAAACACTGCATTTTAAAAGTGCATTCTTTTTTCCCCTCCTTCCTGTAAGAATTCCTATAAGAGGAAGATCTGAAAAATAAAAAGAAAATAGGATTTTTTTTCACAATGTCAATCAGATGTCTTGGCTTTACCTTTTCATACTTAAACTCTCAGGAAATAATCAGATCCTGCCCCCTCTTCTCCTTGCAAGAGAAAAATGTTTCAAGTCTGGGAAGATCTGTGTTAATGGTGAAATCTTATATTGAGTCATGATTAATTAGGCTACTCATTAGCAATTTTGGTCGCCAGGATCTAATACATCATGTTGATGAACTAAGTAATACATTCATAAGTAATACATTATTACTTTTTGTGTAGATGAAAACCAAATCATAGCTCATCAAAAGATGGACAGGATCTGAAAGGTTATTAAGACCTGTATAATACCTCAGTTTATGGATGGGAAAACCTGAGGAAAGTCAACTCATCTATTTAAAATCAGGCCATGAATAAGTGGCTCAGTTGAGATTAGAAGCTGACGCTGTCGTCTGCCACGGCAATATCCTCAGACACAAGGCCAAAATCCAGAAGAAAGACTTAGAAATTGCAGTTTCTTAGGTGAACGGCTTCAGACAAGGGGTCTAACTGCTGTCATTCCAATTCCACCACTTGAGGGGGCTGTCAAGTCCCTTCTTCCAAGGACTAGCTTAAGAGCACCACAGCCACCTTTGCAGACAAGAGAGTTGGTCCACGATGCACTTGAAGCAGGCAGTCCCTGCTAGATGAGCTAAGTGGCATCAGAGCTGTGGCAGGACTCCCAGTTGGAGCAATAAACCCTCTGTGCCTTTACAAGAGTGGTGGCTGCACAACTCTGGGCAAACTGACTTGCTTTAGAGGCAAGCTGGGAAAAAATGATTTGTTGTAGAATTCCTGTTAGTCCAGTCAGCTCCCATTCTCTTGTGAAACCGGATTTGTAGGCACATGCACTGGCCAATGAGTCAGCCCTTAAAAAGTCATTCATAATTTATGTATAAACAAGAATAGCTTTTGTTTCAGAGAATTTGGGAGGTTTTTGTAGCCTGCTTTCTTCCAGTACAATTTCTGAAGAACTGTTCCTGTTTCAAGGCGGTTCCTGTAGGCCTATAAATACTTTGATGTTCAGACATCTGGAACTTATATTTGGTGTTGACTAATGAGTATTATTATTTTATTATGTATTTATATATGATCTGAAAGAAATTTGAGGTTATATGCCACATAACTCTGTATACACACTGAACAATGACAAATTCTTTTTACCCATTACACTTATGATTTATTACTTGGGCAGAAGAAGTTCTGAGTCATTCAATTGACATATAATTGTGTTTTGGAAGATAGTAATGGGATAGAGAGAATGTGAAATTGTCCTTAACATATAATGTTAAAATAATTTGTAAGTGGACAAAATGGACTCCAGAGATATTATTTTTCTCATTTTAAAAATATCAAAGGATAACCAATATGGCAACAAACTCTAGTGCTCCTTTTGAATGAGTAAAGAAGAACTTTGGTTTTAGAAATACATGTGGGTATGTCTGAAAGGGCAATAAACAATGCATAATGGATCTGACTTCAAAGAATACCTATTGGAGAACGAGACATTTCAAAGTCAAATGCTCAATACCCAGTTTGCCTTGTTACCAATAAGCTACAGGTAAACACCAAGATCAAAGGGAAAGGTGGGTGTGTAGAGGGGCGTGAGATGACATTACTTTGTCCACAAAGCATTTTCCCCAAGGCACACTGGGGATGGCACCTTGTAACAGTCTCTGTTGTATATTCAGGAATTTATTTTAGAGGAGTGTCAGAGGTATTTCAGTCTGTAAGAATTGCAGCTCAAAGGCCACTAAACACAAGGCACACTGAAGGTGGCACGCAATTAGGGAAGAGGATACCAAGCTGGAAAGGGATAAATGGTGCCTTTACAGGCCACGCTGATCCATGCTTGCTTGCTTTCTTCTTCCTCCCACGAACAGCATCAGTGTAAACTGGTTTGGCCCATCAGCACGCTGTCTGGGCCTTTGTGGAAGAATGAGCCCTCTGTGCATGCAGGCAGAGCAACTGCCAACAAAGGCCCACTGGAGTGTTTAAAAGCTCCAACTTCCTGCTGAATCAAAGCCTTTCTAGAGGCTGAAGCTGTGAATAGGAGATGCCATCAACAGGGAGAGGAACTCTTTTGCAGCTCCTCTAGAAAATCCTTAAAACTGACTTATCTGCCTTGCCGACAGTCCCAAATTTCAATGCCCTCAGCGTGGGCAGCACTCATTTAAAGTCATTACCCAGAGTTCTATTAAATCTTACTGAACTGCATTTTGGGGCCTGACCAAGACACTGGCAGACACTATAGCAGCGAAAAAGCCAAAAAGACCCAGCAGATCCCATAACAGAAATAAAGAGTTCTGAAAACAAAACAAAGTAAAAACTTGGTTTTAAGAATGTCATAAAATGAAGTAATATTTCCACACACACATACACCTTTCAATGACTTGATTGTCCATGACAAACAGATTAGAATATTGCTCAGAAACATAAACTTAAGAAGAAATATTAGCCTTACTTTGAATAGATGCAAAAACCTGAGATAAAGAAATAAAACTTTAAGGCTATGTTTAGATTGCATGAAAATTATCTGTCCTATATATTTTAAAATGCATCATAATATTTTCTTTGACTGTCTTTCAATGAATGTCTTTCCTATCCAAAGGATTATGTGAGGGTTTAGTTGATTAGAAGTAAACAAGAGCTAGATACACTGAAAGTAAACAGAGCAACAGATGAATTGCATGAACCAGTCTCATTACAAATGATGGAAAGTAGATGATGTCAGCCTCTACCACTGACTGCCCTAGTATTGCCCCCAAATGCTCTCTTCCTGAATAGTTGTTCCTGCCCCAGTGCCTAACATCAATCTAGATTTGTCCCACCTTAAGAATTGTGCTTCTGTTTCTGATCATATACCTGTGACCACATCATCTGACCTGGAGTTAGAGTTGCCCAATGCTGGGTCTCACTCCACCTTACATGACACTGGGACCCTGCATGATTTTGCTCAGGCCACATTCACAGAACTATATCCCAGTTCAGCTCCTCCAAACTTTGAGGAGCTGCTATTTTTCTGCTCTCTAGCCTCACCCCTAAATGGTACTTACTGCCTGGATTTCCAGACCCTGAATGACCCAGATGAGATGGTGCAGTATCAACTGCTTCCAGAAATATCCCTGTGATGCTAGACCCCAGAGGTATTTATTTTTCCAGGACTGTCCCCTGACCTCTCCAAAGCCAGGCACGATCCTGGATCTACGTTCAGCCCTGAAGAGTATGTCTTTGCCCAGCTCTGGTTCCTTTCACCTCTCCATTTCCACTGTTACCAAGCTTGATCCATAATGTGTCAGGCCTGAGCTATCCTGAGCGCTGATGGTGAAGTATCAGTGATGAAGGAAACAAGGCCTCCTTACTATTATTTTCAGTCCCTGCATCTCATTGCCAATAATAATAATGATCAGCATGTCAGTCAATCATCAACCCCTCAAAAGGGTATCTTTATTTTCAATGAGAAAAGAAAAACATTTCTATACAACAACCCACTTTGAGAATCTATTTCAATCAAAAGAGGAATCACGGAGGGGAAAAAAATGGACAAACTGCCTGGCCCAGAGTGGTGAGAAAATGCATTAATTTATCCATTCAATAAATATTTATTGAGTACCTACTATGTGCCAGATCCTAGATGCTAGGGATATAGAAATAAACAAAACAGATTAAAACACTTGCTCCCATGGAGCTCACATTCAGAAAACCACTAGCTCTATGATCCTGAGTATGCCATTTTACCTTTCTGAGCTACATTTTCCTCATCCACAAAGTAGGAATTTTAGTTTAAATGGAAAGAAATTTTTTAACTCTCTCCTGCTCTAAAAATGCTAGGTAAATATGGACAGAACCATATATTATGCCAAATTTTTAAAAATTGCAGGAATGGATGTCAAGGAAAGATGGTAGATAAAATTCAATTTAACTTCAATAATATTCACTAAGCACCTACTAGGCACCAATAGTTAGAAACACAAAGATTAATGAATTATATGCTCACTATCCCTTAGCACCTCAATATGTAGTGGTGAAGTCAGGCATATGAAATGAATTATTTTTACCAAATTGGCTCTTAATAAATTATCTCTTAATTATTATCAATTTATACAATACACAAAAATACACAGAATATAAAAATCACCAGAAATTCAACCAACAGACTGCCATACTTAAAAAATTAATGAAACTTCTTCCAGACAATCCCCTATATATGTATACAAAGATTCATATATTTTCTATAAGTTGGAAAATAAAAATATTTAAATACTATTTTCCCTCAAATACATGCCATTGATCTCTCTCCTTGGCAATAAATATAGATACATATAATCATTTTAGTTGCTATAAAATACTTCATTATTCATCTGTATCACAGAATACTGAACCAGCTTCCTATTAATGGGCATTGTATTCTCTTTCATATTAAGAATATCATAATGCTTACATTTTTTTGTCATTTGTGCCAATATCTCCTTCAAATAAATTTCTGTAAGTAGAACGTGGATTTCAATGTTATGTTTATATTTTAAAACATATTGCGAAGCTACACTCTTAAAGGTTTGTGCAATTCACATTTCTAGAGACCATATAGGAAATTACACCATTTCCCGATACTCTAATTATTTTTGAGTTTTCTTTTCTTCTTTTTTCTGAACCTGTTTAATCTCACAAATCTGATAGGTGAGTTTTATGTTCATTAACTTTGACTAAGTAAGGTTGCAAATCTTCATATATATTTATTGGCTATTATTTCTCCATTTGTGAAGTGTCTGTTCATGTTTTTTGCCATTTCTTTTTTATCTGTATAAGCTGTCTTTCATGCATTGGTTAATAGTTTTTTGTATATTAGAAATATTGCCCCTTGTTTTGTCTATTGGTGTTGCAAATATTTTCCAGTGTGGCATTTCACCATTTTATGATTGTTTTTAGCCATACAAAAGACTTTTTTAATCATTAAAAACTTCAAACATACAAAAAAAGAGGGAAAAGTATAAATGAACCCCAATGTGCCTATCATTCAGCTTCAACAATTAACTCATGGACAATCTTGTTTCTATTTTATTTTTTTTTCTTGTTTTTTTTTTCTTGTTTCTATTTTAAACTCCTTCCTTCAATCCTGTATTCATTTGTAGCAACTCCAAAACATCATATCATTTCATCTACAAATACCTTAGCCTGTATTTCTAAAAGATAATAATGGTCTTTAGAGGTGTTTTTTTTAATGTCATCAAATTTATCATAATTTTCACTTCATTCAGTTTCTGGTTTTTGTGATATACTTAAGTCATTCTCAAGGGCAAATTACCTTTTTAATGTAATTATGATTTATTCAGGTATTACTGTTGTTCTGTACTTAACATTTAAATATTTGACCCATTTCAAAATTAGTCTGGAACAAGATAGGGACACAGCATTGTAACACTATCTCACAATTTATCCTCATTTATCAAAAATTTCCCCCAAGTAATGAAAATGCAACTTTTATCATACACAAAATTCTCTACATACCTAAGACTGCTTCAGTACTGATCCTCTAATCTACTGATTGGTTTCTCCATCAGTAATATCACCTGTCTTAATTTCTGTCACACTCTCAAATAAGTTAGTAACTGGTATACGTTTTCCTCATTAGAAGTTTTTCTCAGTGGGGGGGAGGTATAGCTCAAGTGGTAGAATGTGGTGGAGTGCATGCTTAGCATGCACCATACTGGGTTCATTCCCTAGTACCTCCTCCAAACACAAATAAACAAATAAGCCTAATTACCTCCCTTCTCCAAATAAATAAATAACATAAATAAACAAGCAAACGAATGAATGAATGAATGAATACTAAAAAAAGGAGTTTTACCTAATTTTCTATTTATTACATCTTTTTTTTTAAATTTAATTTATTTATATTTTTGGTGGGGGGAGGTAATCAGTTTATTGATTGATTGATTGATTGGTTGGTTGGTTTTTAATCCAATGGTGGTGGTGGTACTGGGGATTGAACCCTGGACCTCATGCATGCTAGGCACACACTCTACCACTGAGCTATAACCCTCCCCCCATTACATCATTATTCACCCAAATTTTTAAAATAATTTTGCTCCATCTTTCAAAATCCTACTGTGATCTTAATTGGTAATTCATTGGTATTATAGATTAGTTTAGGGAAAATTGATAGTTTCTAAGGGTGAATTTTTCTAGCCAGAAATAGGTGTGTCCCGTCATTTATCCCAGTCTTCCTTTAACAATCAGCAGTGTTCTCCATTTTTCTTCATATAGATTCTATACTTTCCATTGTAAGTTAGCTAGTTGATGATTTCTTTCCTGCTATTATGAATCAAATATTTCTTTTAGAATATTTTCTAATTATTACTTATACATAGAGATCAGTTATATATACATATATATGCATATATAATTTATAGGATACATATCAGTTATATATACATATATATGCACGCATAATTTATATGATACATAAAGTTTTATATATTCCTTTATATAAAACATGTGTAGTTGTATATAATATAAATATAATGCATATAATAATACATAATATAAATAGATATATTTATATGAATATACATACATACAAATATATTTATCTATAATATTGTTATAACAATATATAATTATAATATTTACATAAAATACTTAAATATATAACAAATATATTTTACATTTAGTCACTGTGCCAACCAAAACTGATTGTCATAAGTAAGAAAGAGACAAGGGTGCCAAGTATTATCAACAGAGCAGATGACAGATGGACCAGGGACAGCCATTGTCAGTTGTAACTTTTTGGACACAGAACACGAGTCGGAAGCTCTGGAACCCCAAGAAGCAGAAACTAGCCCATAGTAGGTCAAAGTATGCATAAAACAACATTTATTTATGATGAAGAAAGAGGAGAATTCAAAAAGCTTAATTCCTTGCTTGAAAAATGCCAACAGTTAAGGGCAGCACTGGAAAAATATGGGTAGGCCTGAGTCTGAGAAAGAGCAGGAGGATAGCCTTGGCACTCTTTCCATGCCTCATGAATAAATCAGCCATAGCAGGCCCTCATCCAAACCCCTTAGCAAAAAGGATTTCATTATAGCCCATTTTGTTGCAGTGACACAGGCAGTTCCAGAGTTGGAACAGACTTTAGAGCATCTCATTCAAACTCATTTGTAGAGGAGGGAAATAAGGCTCACAGAGAGCAAAGGACTTGTCCACCGTCACAAGGCTAGTTAGTGGCAGACTGGAGGTTTTCTGGATTTAGACTAGTCTGGGCCTCCAGATACCAAGTCCAGAGCTCTGTTCTTTGTATCATGCTTCTTCAGGGGATTTAAATCTGAGTTTTTTCCTAGAGTAGTACTCAGCCTAGTGGACTAGGCTGTTTCAGCTATGTTTCAGTGCATAGAGGCTTGGGTATAAAGAGCTTTACTTTACTCTCTGTATTACTTATGAATTACTGGGAGCATCTGAAAGGAAGCTGGTTTCCAGGCAAAATGCAATTTCAGAGATTTACACAACTTCTCTCTGCAGAGATGTGAACAAATGCGAAAGCCTAATACAGTATGATCAGTTTCATCAATAGTGGAAACACCACTGAACCAGTGGCTTTCAGTGGAAATAACAGATGTCCTATTTTGACATAACTTTAGCGTCATTTGCAAATTTTCTATCTGGTATGATAGAGATGGCTGTGTATTATGGCATTCATTTATTTTTTTCTGTGCAATCATGGAACTTAATAAGCCTTCCATTCTTATTTAATTTGTTTGTCACTGTGATATGTTGCTACCAGATGAATGGGAGTTCCCTGGTGATAGATTAGTTGGAACTGTCAGGCAATCTACAGATACAGTTTATTGAGAATATGACTGATGGTCTTTCATAATAAAATATGTTAATTTTTAAAATAAAAATTTCATCCATTCATCATATATGTTAAGAAGTAGAAATACTGTGCATTCAAAACAGTGATTATTCAGATCCAGGGAATAAAGTAGAAATAAAAGAATAGTAAAAATAGGTGTTCCCTAAATACCATGAATTTAAAGTAATACTCATACTCTTTACTAAAGCTGTGGATCTCAGAATGCATTTACCTTATTTTATACATATTTGTAAAAACCGCACTACCCTAATACACAGCATATCAAGAAAAAAAACCAAACAACTGATGGATCAGAATGAAGAGAGAAATAAGAAGTAACAGGTAATGACTTCAGAGAAGGAGATGTTGAAGCCTGTCACTAAAAGCACATGCAAGAACTCAAAGAACTAAGGGATCTGGTGGTAAAGAGGCCCACACACATAGCTGTGAAGGCTTCACTGTTCCATGACATTGCACAACACTCAGAGTGACCACCCTGGGCATGAAGGAAAAACTACTCAGAGTAGATAGTTTACCATATTCTCTTTAAGATAGCATGGAATTGATTTCTTTTCTTTCTTTTTATCTATTTTTGGTCAAATTATTACACTAAAATTAATTTTCACTTTAAGTATTTTGATAAAACATTATTTAAGCAGTTCATTTCTTCATTAAGTCATGTAATTTTAATATTAATTGGTAGCATTTAAAAATCATATTCAGCTGGAACAAGATCTTTAAGTAACACAAACTCTTAAATATATTTCACACTAATTTACAAACAGTTTAAAATAATTTTTAACCCAACACTGCTTCTGTTGCATCATGTCAGTAAGATTTGCTTGACTTCAACCCTTCTGACAGAGAGCATCTCAGAAATCAAATCGTTTTTTGAGCATTTAAGAGAAATGCTACCCTGGTGCTCTATAAATTTTACAACTTTGTACAAGAATTTAGTAACCACTACTAACTCAAAAACTGGATTCCAAGTACAAAAATATTCTATGTAGTTTGAAATTACAAAAACAAGATGAGGAATTGGTTCAACTTAATGAGCATAAAATACACTCTAGAGAGAAAAGAACTAGAATTCTGTCAATAGGATATTCTTTCCTGCCTTTGCCTGTATTAAATCAAAGTTCCTGATTCAAAGCAGATAGATTAGTCAATCTTAGACTAATGAGTTTCTGGTCACCAGCAAGGAGGCATAGGCAGCATGACATTTCACAAGTACATATTTCTACTTTTTCTTAAATGGATTAAATTATCAATTAATTTTAAAGATCATCCTTGAAGGCCTGGTTTCCAACTATTATTTGCTACTGCGAACATCAAACCAAGGCCTTGAGTATTCTCTTCTCATTTTGTGCAGTTATGATCTAAGCCCATAAAACATTTCTGTAGGCTCACGTTCCCATGGTCACATGTATGTAAGAACAATAATTGGC
This sequence comes from Vicugna pacos, assembly GCF_048564905.1. Taxonomy (NCBI): domain Eukaryota; kingdom Metazoa; phylum Chordata; class Mammalia; order Artiodactyla; family Camelidae; genus Vicugna; species Vicugna pacos. The sequence continues at coordinate 57,884,580 of NC_132990.1, forward strand.
CAAGTTTCTAAAGGTCTGTGTCAACTGTTAGGCTAGTTCTCATTTAATCTTGGCTTGAGTGGCCACTGGGACCTTTCAGTGACCTGACTCAGCTTACTGAATTCATCCATTCACGCAACAGATACTTCTGAGGGCCAACTATGAATCAGGCAATGCAGAATGTCAATCAACCAAACAGGTGGCAAACCAGAGCCACTCACAGTTTTGGCAGAACAACCCAACACCCTCAAGGCGACTATGTGTGCAGAGCCTAGTATGCTACAACACTCAGTGGTCTGACACAAATCTGCTGAGGGTAGCCAAATTGTGTAGAAATACTGCACTGTGAAATATGTATATGGTGTGACTGCTTTCCAGATCTTAAATCCAGTGATGCTCTATGAATTGATTTAGATGCATTTATGGTTACAAGAAGTATAAAAGATGGGAAGGAAATCTGATTTCTGTTCCCAAACTCAACTCCTGACTTCCTTTGAAGTCTACTGTATCTAACATTACCGCAAGTTGTTCACCTATAGATAAAGAATAATCTTACTTAGTGCTGAAATATATTAAGGAACTATTTGGCTTTTGTTTCTGTTTTTCCAAGAAAACTTTTCAGAAAGAAAAAAAAGCTGAACATGGATTTTGTGTGTGTGCTGATTTTCATTAAGCTATTGCCTTTGCTTGAGGTTGTCATACAGAATTTTGGAGCTGGAAAAGATCTTTGATATAATCTATTACAGTGGTGGTAGAACTGTTAAACACAGGACCCCAGGATCCACCATGAGGTAGGGAAGATGGTGGGCATGGGTGAGACCCTGAATCCCAGAGCCATCCTGCTTTAACATTTGATTTGTTTATAATCCCAAGAACATTTATTTAAAGAAAGAAAGGGATATATAAGTATTTTAAAAGAGTTTGAAAGCATTGAATTAGTCCAACTATCTTGTGTTATGAACGAAGATTCTGAAACTCAGAGTGAAACATGACTTGCCAAAGATCACATAGTGGGAAGCTGACAGTACTTGGACTCAAATCAGGATCTCCCCATTCATTGCTCAAGAATTGTCCAGTAGGCTATGCTGCCAACTGGTAAGATACTTAAATGGCCAAAGTACTAAGGTTATGACTGTATTTCAACAGATTGTGACATGATAGAGTTTCTGTCCCTTTCAGGATCTTTGGCATCTTCTGTGATCTCCTTTCTCGCTCCCTCTGGAGGTGAGGATATCTTATGGCATAATAATGATTCAGTTCTGCTTTAAGAAGGTATCAATTCTACCAGGAAGTTTTGCTCATCTGAAAAGACTCTATACTAAAGAATGTGAGAACTCTCAGTTGTGCTGTAGGATGGAGCCAGTAAAGCATCAGGTTCTCTCCAGGATTAGCTACAAAGGGCAGTGGTAAGAGTGAGCCAGGACCCTGGTGTGGGAAGGCAGAGGTGATGAAAGGGAAGGATGGAGGAGCATCAAAATTAAAGAACTTCTAGGTGTTTATCTGAAGCAGAATATGTTCAAATGGAAAGGCAGCCTGACGAGAGAGGTACAGAAACATTTTACACTGCCCTTTGGTCTCCATGTGTTTAATACCGAGTCTAATGCTGTACTACAACAACCTTCCAAATAAGAGAACTTCATGTGAATTTCACATGGTTTTATAAAATATATGACAAACAAATGTTAGCACCTACCTACCCTTAACCTTTCAGGATGTAGAGAACCATTATATAATAACATTTAATTACTGTGATCACAACTAATGATTAACAAGTAATTTCTATAGTTAGTGTGTCTTTCTGAAGAGGTATATTACTGTCTCATGCAGAAAAAAATATAACAAAAACTGTCTTATGTAAGAATGAAGATATTCAAGAGAGAACATCATAACTAAGTTTATACAAAATGGATCAGAGAGTAATATAACAGACTCAAAATCAAGTCCATGTTAGTGTTTCCTAGTCCACTGAGAATTCTTGATGCCTTCATTTTGCCCAATTTTTAATGAGGCAATAATTATATCTGAGAATGGACTACCATTTGCTGGCTCCAGCCTTAGAGTCTCAGTCTTCCCAATCACTCAGATAATGTGTCTATATCTGGATCCTTGAGTCTAGCCAACACCCTGACTTGGACCTTTCTCATTCTGCTTTATCCATGATCTTATTCTACCTTACTGATCTTATTCTTCTCTTGAGTTTTTTGATTCACTTATTTATAACTTTTGCTTAAAATTAAAAGTTTAATTTGTCTTAATGATCAGTGAAAGAATGAAGAATACAGCCTAAGTTTGTAATGCCCAGTTTTCCATGGTGATTACAGCTCACTTTGCATCTAGGGCCCCGTACTTTACTGCCTTGTGTCCCAAAGACAACAGTAGTAGTTAAGAGGGTAGCTCTGGAGTCACACTGCCTGGGTTCAACTCCCGCTTCTGCCAATTACAAGCTGTGTGACCTTGAGCAAATCAGTTAACCTCTCTATGCTTCTGATTTCTCATTTGTAAAGCAGAGATAATAATACTACTACAAACTTCTTCAAAGGGTTGTTGGAAGGCCTAAATGAGATAATAGATGTAAGCTGCTAAGAACAGTGACTGGCACACATGAGTTCTTAATAAATGTTGGCTATTATCAATTTTATGCTACTGTGTTGATTATGGGAGTAACTCTTCCTCTGATTTAAGTTGTCTTCATCACTGTCATTGCCATTATCAACTTCATCTTCAGCATCATTAGCATCATGTAAAGTGCTAAAGACCAAAGTCATAAAATTCAATTCCCTAAAATTTCAAGAAGCTACAATGTAACAAACAGGCAGTGTATGAGACATGGGACAAAGCAAAGAGTGAGATGCACACGCGACCTAGAGAGATCCATGGTCTAAGTAGTTAGGGAGACACTATAGAGTCTCATTTAACTCTGATACAGGATTACTAAGCTCCAGAGGGACCCACAATCATCACTGATTCTTCCTGTCACACTGTTTGGACCTCAGAAGTCCTGAGCCTAGGGGTGAGGATCAGAAGTTAGTGGCACAGAGGTGAGTCTAATCATGACTCTGACTCTCATCTTATCAACCATGGTCCCAAGATGGTGACAGTTTCACAGACACTCCACCAGGAGAACAAGTGGCCATCAGGAGATACTGTGAGCCAAAGGACCAGGTGACTGGCCTTCAAAGACCCAAAAGACACAGACAGTGCAATAGTAGCCTTTCTTTGGGTCCTTCATTGCCTCCTGCCCAGCACAGGCCATGCTGGAGGCTTGGGACTGAATGAAAAGGCTGGATGTGATACTGTGGGCCACAGCCAAATTCCTAAGAAGTGAGCCAGAGCTGTGGCTAAGACCCAACCCCTGTCAGTGGAATCCAAAGGCTAGTGGTTAAGAAATGCTTTGTTGGCCTAGTCAAAAAGGTACTGAAAGTGGTGCCAAAGTACCATCATAAGCATCAGCATCTTTACTACAATTTATTATTTACTTATTCAAGCTGGACCCTGATTCAAATACATGCTTCATACATAGAAACTCACAATATGTATATTGTTTCCTTCATTTTACAAAAAAGGAGACTGAACCCCTGAGAATTTTGGAAAATTGTCCAAGATCACCCAGCTATTATGCAGGAGCCCAGTCTCCCTAGGGGATGAAGTCAGTTAATTAAATATATATACCCACCATGCCCACCAGCTGCCACAATGTTGGTAGCTGAGACAAAATAAGTTATTTAATTGCTTTTATTGCAATTCTATTTTGTTTATATTACACTAAGAACTGTTCATTGTCATTTTTGTGTAGCTATAAGGTATGATGAAGCATTAATTAGCTTTTTATCTGACCTGAAACATTGTTTGCTCTTTTTTTTCACTTTCACCTATAAAAGATTTTTTTTTCAAATTTAGTTCCATTAGATAATTTTATGGCCCCTAGACGGAAAATGAACAGTTTCTCTAGAATTTGCAAAATCTATTACAGTATTTTACTACAGAAATCAGATGTCAGCATTAGGTCTAATCTGGCCTCCTGACCTCCATTCATTTCTCTTTAAAGAAATACACTTGTTGTTTGGTCTCAGTGAGATATGTTTTTCATTCTGAATGTATTGTGCTGTGTTGCATTAATCATTACACAGCTATGGGGAATGAAAATAACCAATTTCCTTACTTAAAGGGTTCTGGTAAGACAAGAGAGGCGCTATTCACTACTTTTCATTTGTCTTGGCTAATAGTAACAGCAATAATAATAATACCTTGAATTTATACAGTTCCTTTCTTCCAAGAAGTTCAAAGCTCTAGTATGTCTAGTATATCATGAGAACAGACAGATGAGTAGTAGTACATTGGCAAAGAAAAGATGTTATTTGTGCCAAATTAAAACACTAAAATGAGACCATAATTTATTTGATGAATATATTATCTTTCTTAAGATGAATGCGTTGTGGTGTAAGGAAAAAAACATAGAATTTAGACGCAGGCTAGTGTGTGTAAATCTTGGCTCTGTCATAAACTAACCAGGGATTCACATTTAAGCAAATTTTAACCTTGCTAAACCTCAAGGTTCTCATCAATAATAAAGAAATAGTGAATATCATACTTATCTCATATGATTATCATGAAGATATAATAAGAGTTAAGTATTACACCTTATAAACCATGAAGTTTTATAACACAAATATCATGAAGCTACTAGAAAAAAATTTCAAGCAAGCTAGCTTGTATAGGTGCATCATATGCTCAACTTTTTATTCTCCAGTCCCTCCCTCTGGTACCTGGCATCCACTGGAATGCTAGTCAATGTTTGTTGAATTGGGATAGATTAAATCAGATTGAGTTGATGTTCTTTTATAATGATTCATACAAACAATAGATATTGTAATCTGATGTCCCATGCCTTTAAATTCTAAGGAATCAGATAAGTAGTCCTAAATTGAAGTAAAAATTTTTTCAAAGTTTCCCATATATAATTTATCATTCAAGAAAGGATTAAGATACGTCTAAATACATAGTATTTGGTGTTTATATTTCTAGTCCCAAATGATTCCATGGACTATTAAAGCTAACTACTGCCTCTTTGGGAAAATAGTTCTGCAATAGGATTTCAACAAGGGATAATAATCATCTGCACGTATATGTTATATTGCCCTTAAAAAGGGCTCTAATATCTCTTACCTAATTTGATCTTCATAGTAGTTCCCCATTTTACAGCCAAGGAAGCAAAGTCATAGACTGACTATGTGACTAGATCCCAAGTTATGAGGTTAGGATTAAAAATTAGCTCTTCATTGGATAAAAGAGACAATCACTCTAGGAATAAGAAATACCACGAAAGGACACTTAATTCTAAGCATTAAAAGGGAATAAACAAATGAGGGACTGGTTTAGCTGACTCTATAAGCAGAAAGAGAGTGGCTTTACCACCACTGCCAACTAAAACTGAACAGCACAGTCAGCTCTTTGAAGTTGATCTATTCAGTGCCTCAGAGAAAGTCTGGATGTAAGGTTTGACAGTTGTGGTTGGTGGTAATGGTAGGTTAGGTTTGTTTGTGTTTTGGTTTTTTTTTTTTTTGGTTTTGGTTTAGTTTTGCGGTTTTGAATTTTTTTCCTATAATTGGATTAACAATTATTTGACTAACTGACCAAATGAACTACGTGTCTTAAAAAAAACACCTAAAAATACTAAAGGGGAGAACAGAAATAGAATAAGGAATATGGAGTTAAGATGAAAATATAATCAAGGACATTAAAAATGAACAGCAATAAGGAAACAGCAGTGGGAAATGGAGGACACATGTTGCACTTAAAACAATTATGTGCTCTTAGAAAGCTGAAGAAAAGACAACTTTTTAAATATTTAATCCCTTTTACATGTTTTTTACTTAATTGTTTTTGTATCTTTTCCTGGAAAACAACATGACAGAATAGAAAATAACTTCTAAATAATCACCCAAGATACTAATATAAAATGTATTCCTTATTTTACATTTAAGCCTTCCCAAACTAATTTTGGGCAGATTTCAAATACTCTTTCCAAGTCCTTTAAGAAGGGAGTAACTGCATTCTGATTTATCTATGTGTAAGCACAGGCTTCCATACCATAGGTTTGTTTAGAATGACATTTGAGGTGGCAGCAAATCTCTTCTGAGCTTCCCTCTGGCTTCTTGCATATTCCTCTCTACAATGTCACAGAAAAAGCTAGAGGAATGAATCTCTCTTCCAAAGAAGCACTTATAAAAGTATACATATCACATGGACTGTTATCCAAGACTAATCAACAACCTTCTTATAAAAGATGTAAACTTTCTTAAAATAAAAGCTACCACTCACTGAGAGCTTCTCTTAGTCAGACACAATACTGAGTGCTGTATATAATTTTTATTTTCATCTAACCTTACAACTGCCCTGTGACTAAGTACTATTATTTCTGTTTGACAGTGGAGGAAATTGAAACTGAAAGAAATTAAGTAACTAACCCATGATTGGAGAGCACACAAGCGTCGGAATTAGGATGTAAAACTACATCTGCCAAGTCCCAAAGTCTTTTTGGATGTGGCGACTGCTGTAGAAATTACAATGAGCATAAAGTCATGTTGCTCTTATCTGAAGGCACGTCTCATCAGAAGCTCAAGTTCAACAGTCGCTGGATGCAGGTCTTCCCTGGAATTTGACTTGATCCCAGGAGAGAGCTTAGTGAATCGTGAAGAAAGGCAGATTGGCACATACTTCAGACTAGTCATATACTTTGTTAATCACTTTTCCAGCATCACTTCAATGTCACTTTGCCACTTCATTCTCTAGTCTACTTGTATCTTCAGTTTTTAATATTGAGAAGCTAAATCAAAATATGTTGTATCATCTTGCAGGGAAACAATACAGAGTTACAAAAAGAACATGACTCTGGGTGGGGAGCTTAGACACCCCTGAGTCCCAGTCCCAGCACTGCCATGCACTATCACTGTGGAAAGCAATAAAAATAACAACAGTAACTAGGTGTGAGGCACTGTGCCAGGGTTTTACTTATGCTATTTCATTTAATCTTCAGCTGTTCCATGACATATTTATAGTCTCCTCACATAACAAACTAGGAAACTGAGGTCCAGGAGCTTCCAGAGTTTGAATTCAGGCCCGACCACTCAATATCTCCATGATCCTGGGCAAGTTGCTCAAGCTTTAAAAGCCTCAGTTTATTATCTATACCAAACTCATAGAACTATTGTAAAATTATAGTGTAAACTTGGCCCACAAAGGCTGCTTGTCTTATTCAGTTTGATATTTCTTCTCAACATCTAACAGAGTGCCTTGAAATAGTAGGAATTCAGTTATTGTTTGATTTAGTATCGATATATAGATTGATTGATGCACAGCCGGAACAGTGCTGAAAGGATGATATGAAATAAGCACTTGTGGATTAAATCCTTAGGAAGCAGGATTGCTGGTCAGACCTCTTGAAGGAAGGCTCATGTAGACTATGCGTCTCATCTCTGCCTTCAGCCTTCTTATCTTGGAGCTGAATTTCAATATGGATGCTGGAGATGGGAGAGAGGAGAAGTGCAAGATCCCCTGTCTCTGGCACCTCCTACCCACCATTAGCTAGAGTGTAAAGTTCCTCCATGGTGTGGCTCCAATACACTTTCTCTACTTCATGTACTTCCTTCAATACCTAACGTGTCCTCCATTCTAGACCAATGGCTTCCTATGCCTCAAACACCTCCATCTTTCAGACCTCTAATAAGTCCACCCCACCTACCTGGAATATACTTTCCATCATCTCTTCTGGTCAATCTTCCAGATTCTCTTAGATAGAGCTCAAATGGCTTTTCTTTTAAGGATCTTCTTGCATTTTAATACAGCTAACTGGATTAACCCAGCACACTCACCCTGATATTCCAGTGAATACCCCCCATACAGATGTATACCCCCACAGACACATATCCAGGGAGGTAACTTTGTCTTATTCCTCTCTGTACCCACAACTACCACAGAGTCTGGCCCAGGATACATTTTATACAGTTGAATGAGATAAAAAGATATAATTAGGACACGTCCTTAACCTCTGCAATGAACCATGAACCAGGCTCTGTGTTCCCTGAGGGACTGCCTTTATCTTCTCCATCCCCTTCAACCTGTGCTTTAAACATTACTAAACTCAACATCGCTGAGGTTTGCCCCCATTACAATGGAAACTAGATTGGGTCAGAGTTGTTTTAATAGTGAAAGCATCACGATTACTGATGAATCATCTTCCTTAGTCACCATAGGGTCAAGCTTAGGACACAATGAGAGGAAACTCTGCCCTTAACCACATCTGAAAGAGATAATGTCAACTGAGCTCTCCGCCAGCCATCTCTTTCCATGATCCTTGGGATGGGTTTCATCAGAAGTGTTGCGGGGCTGTTTTCTACTAACACCGAGGTACTGCGTGGCCAGGACAGGCCACAGCAACTGAAAGGCAAGCAGTGAGGTTGCAGTACCAGGTCCTATTGTCAGCTCTACTCCCCCAGTGCTTCTGTGGCCTGCATATAAAAATACCAGATGTTCTGAAGGCAGAATTCTAACCACCAACGTTAATGTGAACATGTACCTGTCCTCTTCCCTACTCCCTGCAACAAGGAGCAAAAAAGCTCTAAAATTAAGAAAAAGCAATTGGTCAACTTCCATGAATCAACATGTATTTACGAGGACCTGCTGAACACCAGGAGTTGGGCATGGAGGATACTACAGTAAGCAAACACAGCCACAGCCCCTAACGTCATGGCAGATAGCAAAGCAGTGAAGACTGTGGGCTCTAGAGCCAAACCACCTTTCTGGTCTGCTGACCAACTCTGCGACTTGTATGTCATGTGACTTTGAATAAGTGGATTAAATCTCTCTGTGCTTCAGTCTCCTCATCTGTAAAATGGGAATGATGATCATGATATCTAACTTTTAGAGTTAAATATTACATAATATATGTAAAGCCCCTGGGCTATAGTAAACTTTCAGTAAATTTTAGCCCTTTGTGTTTCAGTTTTGTGAGGGACACAAGCCTCAACCAAAATTGTCACAATTACACTGGAAATAGACATATTATAAGTGAGCCATATATGGTAGGCTAGTGAGAGGGAATACCACGGACACCTAAACTGGTCAAATGATCAAAGAAGGCCTCACAAGGGAAATGTGGTGGGGGGGAAGTGAGGCAGGAGTTGTTCAAGCAGAAGCCCTGTGGTGAAGGACACAGAGCACGCTCCAGAAACTGAAAGAGCTATGCAGCTGCAGCACTAGCAAGAACTGGGGAGCCTGGTCAAACGAGAAGTGAAGAGGTGAGCTCACATGCCTTGATGAGGGCCAGGTGATGTAATGGAGGAGTGTGGCTGAGAGCATGGGGAAAAGGTAAGGGGTCTTTTAGAATCAGTCAAAATTACTCAAGCAGGAGAAATATAGAACTAGTACAGAGACCCAAAGAGGGTTTCCAACAGGACATACATCTTTCCTATGTGAAATTGTATTTTTAAGACAGTTGGAGGAAAAAGTAATCCTTGGAGGAGCTCCCTTCCCAAAGCCTCACATCCTTCCCTCAGACCTGAGTCTCAGCATGTAACCCCAGTAGCAGAGAAGGTTGACCAGAGAGAAGCCTGTACTCAGGGCAGAAGCTGCAAGACATGAGTATTTACATGACACCAGAGGAGGGTGGGGGCTTCAAGTTTTCAAGCGAAGAGTCACTATGGGAAAAGGAGATGGAGAGGATATTGGCATTTGGTAAAGGAGATGTTAAAAGCCTGAGGAACTATAGGAAGGAGGAGGACAGAACAGCATTAGGAAGGAGAGAGTGCCCACAGGGAATTCAAAGGGCAAGCCAACCCTGGGAGTCCCCAGAAGATATATAGTTGGCCTGGGTAGGCATCTCCCTATTTCTCTACACCAATGGGCTCAATTTTCTACCTAGGATTCTAGGTGGTTTGGATTTATCACTGGTACTCTGCACCAAAGCTGCTTAAGTCTATTTAGAGTGTGTGTGTGTACTTCAGGGAGCAGGATAAAGGCAGGCACTGGAGTTAAGGAGGAAAATAGTCTGATCTCACTCTCCACACCCCATCACTGGCCATATTCTTGCCTACAGCCATCACCTTCCTGGTGGGCTCCTCTGGGGAGGAGATTCACCTCCCAGAAAACTGTATCCTAATGTGTTATGGGACTTGAAGAGGCCATCTTCCCTTTTAAGAACTGTGCTTCTTCCAATATAAAATGAAACACCTGGAATAACTAAATTCAAAAAACCTGTGTGAAGCTTCAGGCCTACCCACAATTCTCAACAGGGCCCACTGCTCCCTTCTACCTTTTCTGTTTTAGACTCATAGATTGCAAGACATGGAATCCCTCTCATTCTTCTTACAGCAGATATGAGGTGAGACAATATGCCAAGACTGGAGTTGAGGGGGAAAAATTCCTCATCAAGATGGATCAGCTGCAAAATTTGTTGGGCCTAGTGTATTATGAAAATGCTGGCCCCCTGCTGCAATAATTAAGAATTTCAAGATGGCAAGAACAGAGCATTAAACCAAACACAGGGCTCTTATGATCACAGGGCCCAGCATAACTGCACAGGTCACATGCCCATGAAGCATTCTTGCTCCTAATGCAGTGCTCTTTCCTCTAATGCATGCTGACTGTTCTTTCTGCCCTCTTCCCCAAACCCAGGCTCCATTGGATTGTAAGTAATAGAGAAATAAACGACAGTTTTTATTGAAGTATAGTTGATTTACAGTGTTGTGTTGCTTTCCAGTGTACAGCACAGTGATTCAGATGTATATACATGTTCTTTTTCATATTCATTTCATATTCTTTTTCATTATAGGTTATGACAAGATATTGAAGACAATTCTCTTGGCTATACAGTTGGATCTTGTTATTTATCTATTTTATATATAGTAATTTGTATCCAATCCCAAACTCCTAATTTAACATTTCCCCCAATCCTTTCCCCTTTAGTAACTTTAAGTTTGTCTTCTATGTCTGTGAGGCTGTTTCTGTTTTGTAAATAAGTTCATTTGTACCATTTTTTTAGATTCCACATATAAGTGGCATTATATGACATTTGTCTTTCTCTGTCTGACTTACTTCACTTATTATAATCTCTAGGTCCAACCATGTTTCTGCAAAATGGCATTATTTCATTCCATTGTGTGTGTGTATGTGTATCTTTACCAATCATCTGTCACATCTTGGATAAAGATCCACATCTTTATCCAATCATCTGTCAATGGATATTTAGGTTGTTCCTTGTCTTGGCTACTGTAAATACACTACTAACATTGGGGTGCATGTATCTCTTTCTGAATTAGAGCTGTCTCCAGATATATGCCCAGGAGTGAGATTCATATGGTAACTTTATTTTTAGTTTTTTAAGAAATCTCCATACTGTTTTCCATAGTGGCTTCACCAAATAACATTCCCACCAACATGGTAGGAGGGTTCCCTTTTCTTCACCCTTCTCCAGTATTTATTGTTTGTGGCCATTTTGACTGGTGTGAGGTGATACCTCATTGCAGTTTCGATTTGCAGAGAAATAAATGACATTTTAAGTTTGAAAAACAATGACTGGATTCTTGAGAGGAAATTATGCAATCCCTGAAAACAAAGCAAAGAGAGAAGAAGAGTTTAAGAATATCTCCTCTGTTTTTCACCCTCTCCAAAGCTCTCTTCACTTCTAAGAAACTGCCCTGTGAGCAGAAAACAGAGTCTAGAATTCAGTGGCTTGGAGATTCAGGAGTGAGAAAAATCACAAATTGGGTTTTCTGAGTAAAAGACAGTATGCTACAATAGGTGAACAATATGGGCTATACCTCACTTCCAGGAACAGCTCAGGACAGTCCTTATTTCTTGATATTTGAGTGAGTTACTGAGAAAGACCATCTAGATCCAAGACAAAGTTAAAAGAGGTCAATACAAAGTTCTGCTCTTAGGGGTGTCACAGCACTGATAGATACAACTGAGCTGCTACATGGAAAAGGCCAGGGTATGAGTGGTTGGTTGACACGATGCTTGGTATGAGCCGAAGTTCTGGCAAAGACAAAGCTAAAGGTACCACATGCTGGCTGTATCAACAGAAGTAATACATTCTGACAGTGTTGGGGTGGGGTACAGGAAGAAAGATGCTTTCCATTTTAAGCCCTTCACTGTAAGTGAGAAAGGGTAACAAAGTGGAGAAGCATTGTAGGTCAGGATGGAGAAAGATCTCAAAACAATGCCACATAAGGAATAGCTCAGGGAGTAAGAGTTCTTCACCTGAAGAAAAGCAGAGTCAAGGAAGTCATGAATGTGTTTAAAAGGCTGTCACGTGGAAGCTGCATTCAACACAGTCAGTTGGCTCTGGAAATCAAGAGACTTGGGTGGTTGGAAGACAGGACAGGCCCCTGTTACTGGAAGTGAAGGCAATGAGCACTTGTACATGCTATTGCAAACCGGAAGTTCTGCTGGGTGGAGCCCCTGGGTTCTCTTCCAAGAACTCCTGGGAATTAAGCACATGAAAAGATAGTGGGTGTCCTGAGTCTTGAGGTGATACATTTCGTAACCAAAATCAACATCTTTCAAAGATTTCATAACTTCCAGGATGGTAAGGGGGAGGAGGAGCACCGACATCTACAAAGAGTTAACTGGAAGAACACGGGTTGGACACTTTACAAACACCTTCCAGAGTGACAAGGCTCCCAAGACACTGCTGCAGGCACATGATAGGTACTAGCTAGGACTAGCGCCAGGACAGACTTTTGGCTTAATACTGAGTAATTCATCCTAAGGTTACCTAAGGCTGGCCTGGAATGAGAGAGCAGTGGCTGCTCTCCAAAGACATTTTCTTTGACAAATCTTGAGCACAGATTAGCATCAGCAGCATCTTTTGGCTGTGATAAGAGTGAAAGAAAAAGAAGTCCTTTTTTTTTTTAATGCAATGCCTAGGTCCTGTTGCCTTTTACAATCATATAGTGCTTTTGTCAAGCCAGTCTGATTTCTCGTTTGTTTTCTTTGGACTGCTCCACCCTGCTGTGGGAAAATTAACTCTTTGGCACGTCCACAGGTATACAACCCTGTAGACATCCACCCCCGGCAACACATCTTCAGGAGTTCCACTGAGGCTACCAGGTTAAAAGAAGGGCTTAAAGTCCAATTAGAGTCTAATGAGCTATGCTAATTGAGATTATTCTTGCAAATTGATTAAAAATCTAATGAGTTGGCCTTAAATAGAACCTCCAGTCAATGTTTACTTTGGCTCTGCCCCAGCAAATTTGTAAGACAAATGCAACATCTCTGTCCTTGCCAGCCTCAGTGAAAATGGGGGATAACATTACTGGACACCAGAAAGTCACAAGCATTAATCATCATTTTAGGCTGCTAAAAATGCTGTCAGCTACTGATATAAAAACTGATATCAAATACAATGGGTGTTTTCTAGGAAAGAAGCATCCACCATGTGACAGGCACTGAGCAAGGGGTTTCTAGAAATCAGGGAAAACACAGAAGGATACTTTCCTGATTTGATCAGAATTTCCAAAGTTGATGCTTGTGTCCTGGGGGACAGAGAGATAATGAGGTAGAGGGTGGTAGAGTTGTTCAACTATTCCTTCTATTCAGGTACCAAAACCTTTACAGCAAGACTTGGGATCCATTCACTCCAGATCACAATAACACCTATGGGGAATTTTTTTTATATAGGGCTTCATGAAGACAATGAAAAGATTATACAAGACTGATGGAGAGAACACTATATACAGATTATAAATTGGTTGACTTGGTTATGAATATATGCATACGCATTTTTATGTAGTAGTAGCTGCCAGTGAAGAAAATCTGAACATCAATGAATCATGGCCTTTGGAGTCATAGAAAAGGAATGAGTTAGTTATCTGCTCCTGTACCCCCTCAACCTATAGGAGACACATGATATCAAGCTTCATATGATAATTCCTTCAAAGGCTTTCTCACTTGGATTAAGATCCATAGGCTAAAGACAACTCTCTCTGAAGGAATTTGTCACTCTCCTGGAGGTTCAGTCTCTACCTCTTACATAGCATAGAAGGGGATTAGGCTATTGTCAGCAGATCCAGACCCATGGTTGCTCGGGTAGTCTGGCAGAGATGCCCAGGACCTGGCTTTAGGAAATGCACCTATTGTGTTTTCCTTCTTTGGGATTTTTGCTAAAATTCCAAAGAAAATGGAAGAATCACATTTAAAATCCTGTCATACAGAATTATGTCCCCCTTACTAGTCAGAAGTCTTGGTGCAACCAAATGAATCCCTCCATTGAACTTAAACAGAAGAGATTTATTGAAATAATACACAGAACCTCTGGAGGAAGCCTGAGACCCAGTTTGGAGTCTACCTGCTAGGAGCAACAATCAAACCATTCTGTCCAAGCATGCTGGTAAGTATCTATGTCCCTGCAGCTGCACATAGACACCATGGCTTGCCCTACAAATCCTGGGGCCTAAACACAAAGGGTCAGACACTGCTGACCCCAAGACCCCCATTCTCACTAAAAGACGGAGTTCTTACAGCAGCCGATTCTCAGATCTCTCCAATTAAAATGAAGTCTCACATGAACAGTTCTGGCTAATGGAGCCTACGGTCATATGCCTACACCTCAAAAAGATTGGCTTCTTCCTTGAGAAAGCAAAATTTGTAATTAAAATAGTCCCCAGATATAAGAAGGGTAGTCAACGTTGGGGAGCATCACAAACAGGATAAACTCCCTTTAATTCGTCTTAACAAATGAAATACTTAGGGCCAGGAAATTTAGACGTAGAGCCAGAGCTTGCCTTAAACTTTTTTCCTGAGGCAGACCTTCTAGGATGGATCCTACTTTATCATTGCTCAAATAGTTTAAATGGCTCAGTTTCTCCTTGAAATGGACTTTCTTTTCAGTTATCTATTTTCTTATGATTCTCTCATTAAAAATAATCCAGTATTCAGAGGAGGTATCTATATAAGCTTTTATATAGCTTTGTATTCATGAAAAACAAAGCTCTGTTACATGCATATGATCATTTTGCCTATACACCAATAATGATTATAACAATTAAATTGGAGTAAAAGCAGTAAGAGAGAAGCACAGTTTAAATGCTATTGAAGTTTAGAAGTGGGAGACCATCTGACTGAAGAAAGATCAGAGGCTCCAAATAAGAAGTATCATCTGTGCTGGCCACGAAGGACAAGTAGGATTTCAACCAGAGAAAGGGGGAAGGGCATTTCAAGTAGACAGAAAAGTGTGAACTAAATAAGAAGAATCCGATGATGGGTAAAGATGCCCAACGGAGAGAAAAACTGCAAACATGAATCAAGGGCCTTGAATAGCATGCTAGCAAGTTCAGCCCCCATTTCAATCAACACTGGGAAGTTATGATTTGTTGGTGAGTGGACTGAACTATCAGATCTGGGCTTTAAAATGATAAATCAGCATATATGTGCCCTGTGGGCTAAATAAGAGTAGAGAAGACCGCAGACCAGATCTGAAAAAGTTCTGACCAGTTTCACCAGAACCAATTTTCTTCAAAATATTCCCATCGTATAGAAACAATTGCCAAGATCAGGACAGGACTTTTGTAAGTAAAAGAACTGCTTTCAACTAACTTTGGAAAGTCTAAATCATTTAGCATATATCTTGGTGCAGGAACCAGGCCGGACATTATAAGTTGCCATTGCTGTAAATTCCTGGGCCATGAAATTATCAAATATTACTTCTATAAATGTTTTAGAAACTACTTTATCAAATCCCTTCATATGATGTGTGGGGAAACCCAGATCCAGAAATAAGCCACTTTGGGCTTGTGCAATACAGTAAAACATAGTGTGTATCAATAATAGGGCCTACTAGTGAATGAATAATGAATAGTATTCTCCTGTTCTCATCAGTCCAAAGAAAGGAACAAATGTTCTTTTTCATGCAGGGCCTTATAATACAGGGCAGGCCAGTGTCAAATCCCAGACTCTCTCCTTACTCCCCAGGTGAGCAAATTACTATTTATGCCTCTGCTTCCTTTTGCCTAAAAAGGGGGATAATAAGAGAACCACCTTCATAACTTTATCGTGAAGACTGAATTGGCTAACTTACATATGTTCTTAGAGCAGTGCCTACTACAGAGTAAGCCCTCCATAAATGTTAGCCATTCTTAACTACAATTCAGATGACAGATCATAAGGGGATACTGACCAACTTCCGTATGTCTGGAGAAGCTAGGCCAAAATGTTGAAAAACTTGGATAATAGCTCAGGCAAAGAAGAGTAGAGGGAATTGAGGTGTGGAAAAGAGAAATATACTGGAGGGAACATGACAGTTGTCTTCAAAATCTGAAGATGTATCACAGGAAAAGGGTACAGGATTTTTCTGTCGTCACTATAGAAGGAAGGACTAAGATCAATGGAAAATAGAGAAGCAGATTTCTATTTATAGAAAGAATTTCAGAAGTAGAGCTCTTCCAGAGTAGGAATAGTTACTTCAGTTAGTAGGGAGTGTTCTATCAATGGACATGGCCAAGCCCTGAAGGCCTGGCAGGATGGTGTCCAAACACCAAATGGTCTGGGTTGGGATGCTGGGCCGCCCTACACTACGTCTCAGTCTTGGAAATAAGTTCAAAATGTTTAGTGCCACCGTTTTATGGAACAAACAAAATAAGAAGATAATAATATAATAGGACTTTAAATAGTTTACAAAGGAATTTCAACTTCAGTGTTCCACTGAAACCATATCCCGCAGAGTAAGTCTTTTTCCCATTTTATTTAGAGGAATCAGAGAATTGGAGAGTTAAAATAACATAACCAGGAGCCACACAGTGAAGATCTTCTGACTACAGTTCCAGAGATCTTTCTCCTGCTATACTGTGTGCAGCCATGCAAAGGTCACAAGTGAACATAATTTTCTAAGAAGTAGGGCACAGGCCAGATAGAGGAATCAGGTGGTGTGGCCAGAAGTTCACAGAAAATAACCCATAAGACTTCTAGGGGCTTCTCAGTTTGAGAGGCTTCAGCCAGCACTTTAGAATTTGGGTAGAAAAAGAATCACCTTCATGAAATTGTAGCTTAAAAAACAGTAAAAAGAAATCTAATTTGGATGTAAATCAACTGTTTACAACAAATTCAGTTATTGAATTCTTAGTATAATTTAAATACTCAATTATGAAGTTTTGAGCAAGCTAGGGTATTGCTGGCTGTTTCTTCAGTAACTGATAAGTTTCCATACATTATATAACAAACTAAATTGGCTCTCCACTATCTAGGACATAAAAGATTTCAATTTGCTTGCATTTCAAAAATCACTCACACACAAATTTCACTTCTGGATCATAAATAAAGAAATAACATTACTCTGTAAGTCATTTTAGTTTCCAGTATACTTTTCCATCAATCATTGCAACTACACTTATAACAATGCTGAGTGTAAATACTATTATCCTTAACTTCACTGTCAAAGACCCAAAGAGTTGGCTTGTGCAAGGTCACCCAGATAATGAGTATAAGACCATAGCACTGAAACCTGCTGACTCCAAGTTTAATGTTTCTCATACCACAACAGAGCTATGATGAACAGTGATATGAGCTATCTCTATCAAGCTCAAGTCAGTACCTGAAACTACTCAACCCTCGGTGGAAGTCTGTCAGGCTTCCATGTCTCTCTGAGTTCTCTGGCCTGGTTCTTATAGTACTCACCTTGCTGGGCTCTGCTGCCCTACCTAAGAGAACAAGAGTGGTTTTCTCAACACCAGATGGAATGGCAGGGCAATGCAAAAAACATGAGCGAGCTGCCACATGCCAGGAGAAATACAGCTCGTAGCACTGATGAGAGGAGGCTGAGAGGATGCCCCACAAGGCCCAAAGGGGACTGTTATCTTGGGCAATTCACAGGGTCTACAGTCTGGCCCCTCCCCTCTTGGGCTCATAAATTCATTTTATCAAAGCCATGGATATTACTGGATCCAGAGCACTGACTCATTCTAACAATGCTCACAGAGACATTCATCAAATTCGCTGCCAAATCTGCTAATTCACAATGAGGAAACTCATTGTCAAGTGGATGGATGCTCATGTCAGCCTGACCAGCTATGGACAGACTGCATGGAGAGCCAAATGACCAACAGGCTCTTTTGGAGGCCTAACCCAGATTAGAATCAGAAAATTAACCTGATCTAAATGCTTACTGTTATCAGGTCAGGATAACATGATGATGCTTCCAATTTCCCATGGGTCAGACTTATCAGGGAGAAAGAGAAACTGAGGCCAGTCTGACAGAGCAGGTTATTCCTGGGCCTGCTGATAAGGGCACTAGCCATCTTTGTGACTTTCCTTTAGATACATCTATCCTTTATCAACTCCTTTCCAACAGACACATTCTGAATTGCATTTCTTAAAGTCAAGTTTGGTTGTAGCCAGCACTAATTCTGGCCTGTGAGTCATTCAGATTCTTTAAAAAGATTTCACTCGACTCAACACTAATACTTTTCGATGTTGATTTCTGAGCCTAATTCTCAGAGGGTAATCTGAGTCCCTTGTTTCCGAGTCTGTGGTGAGAGCACGCTCATCACTGTCACCCTATGTCAGGGCACTCTGACTCATCCATTCTGCTTTTGCGAATTAAAAAAAAAGCTTTAAAAAATTCTTATTGGAAAACCAATACAAGCACCATACAGGAAAACTAGAAAACACATATACATACAAAATACATATATTTTAAAAATCTCCTCTAATCTCATTGACATAGGAATAACCACTCGATATTTTGGTGAACATTCTACCAATTCATTTTATGCACATATTTTAATAAAATAATATTTTGGAAGTTGTTTTTTCTCTTAATATATTGTAAGCATCTTGTTGACAAATACAATTCTAAAACTTCAGTTAAATAACTGCCTGGTATCTCATTCCGAGGCATCAAAATTATTCAAGTAATCTTCAATGGTTAGATAGTTAGGCTATTTCCTAAGTTTTGCTTCACAAGTAGTACTATAATGAAAATCCTCATTTTTAATAAAAATTAAATTTTAATATATTTTTAAAAATTTTAATTAAAATATTTTAATAAACATTTGGTTTTAAAATAATTTTAGATTTACAGAAAAGTTGCAAAGACAGTACAGAGAGTTCCCATACACCCCATACCCAGTTTCCCCCTATGTTAACTTCTTATATATCTAGATACTGTCCCAATATCATGCCATGGAAGCATATTCCAACCATCCCTTTCAATTTTCAGTCAGCAAAGGGACTGATTCCTACGTGCTGGGCCCTGCACTGTGGATGAGGGAGAAAACAGAGATGAATTAGGCATGTTCTCTGCCTTCAAGGGACTCATGGATACTTATGTAAGAGAGACGAAGAGGTGAGCCTGTGCTCTGAGCTGAGAACTAACTGAACCAGCAGACAGGGTGCTACTTAAGGGAGCAGTGGCTGTAAGAATTGTGCCTAGAATGAGTGAAAGAACAGGCCTGGGAAAAACCGTAAATAGAGCCCGAGATTGAGGAGGTAGGCACAGAGACAGATGGGTTTCAGTTCTCCTATCTTTATCTAACTTGACATTCAGGTCTGTGAGGATGACAAATGAGCCACAAATAAGACCAATCCCCCAGAAATCCAGGGGTAGCCAGGAAGCTGACTGGATAAGAGGGAGGCACGCCTCTGCAGCAAAGGCATGGCTCAGGTTTGGTCATAGGTTGAGGCCCCTTGGCAGGCCTTCCACAGCCTCTGTGTGTGGAGGGAAGGATGGGGAAGAGAAACATGATGAGTTAACAGTTGGTGTGGGGACAAAAATCTGGAGGAATAAGGCAGGAAAAGCAGCTCTGTAGACTCAGATCACAACAGAGAGGCTGCCCTGTGTGCTCAGGAGTGGGAATGGGGGAGTGCTGAGAGGAGAATGGTCAAGCTGAATAAAAGGAGATGGGAGTGAGGACTGTGAGGGGAGGGTCTTGGAGCAGAGAGAGGATGCTGCGCTGGCCTCAAAAAGCTGCAGGAAGACACCAAGATTCCCACTTCTACATAAATGCTTACAATTAGATTATGCTTCCCAGCTCTTGTGAACTCAAGAGGAACCTGTGAGGCCTCAAATCACAGCAGGAAGGGGTAATCTGCGAGGCTGGGGCCAGGTCTCTGTTATCTCTGTGGTGTCTGAAATCAGGTGGCCACAGGGGGTGACCCTGACCTGACTCATGAGTCAGCCAACCCTTTCAGGTCACCACACACTTGTGAATGCACCTTCCTGTCTGTCTGGGCTGTGGTTTGCATTCACTTAATAGAAAGAAACTGAAGTGGAGGGCAAAGGTGGGTTTTTATGCTTCAGAAATTTCTGCATCATCTACAGTGAATAATTGCTCAGGTGCACCAAACGGAAAGTCAATCAGCAAACATACAGGCCTTTCAAGAAACAGACCTGGGAGATTCCTGGAATTTTAAGTGTCCCAAGTCAGAACACAGATAGGAAAAGCCTATCTATCCACAGGTAGGAGGGGAGGAAAAAAAAAAAACATAAAGTAAAAGCTCACATGCTTTTGGCTTCCGGGGGCTATCATTAATCATTTTCCTAGGAATGGAGGATAGTTTCCTTGCTGTAAAAGGAAAAGAGAAACAGATTCCTTTGACTAATATGCTACCCAGATGTTCACCAGACCCCAGTATCTTTTTCCCCACTTGATTTGGAAAAGTGAAAGCTAAGATGACAACTGAGCAGAAGTAGTTCCTGAAGACAACATCACCAATCACTTTTCAGATGTGGCAACACTCCACCTTCTTCTGGGGGAAAGGGATTACATGACGCCCTAAGATCTTTCAAGAGCAGTATCCAGCCGTCTTCAAAAAGAAGCCATGGAAGCATTTGGTGGTGGACTAACTCTTTCCTGAATCAGCCATGAGTTAAATTACCTCCTAAGAGAGAGAAAGGCTCGCATGAGGCCTGCTGCCAGCAGGAGTGGCCCCAATTTGGAATGCTTTGACACATCCCAGCCTTGCCTGGCTTCCCATTGCATCATGTATTCTTGAGTTCATTGCCACAAGGAAGAATTAAGTCACGTACTTGATGGAAATAATTCCCAGAAGCTTCAAATTAGAGGAACAAAGGTAAGTCACAAAGACTGTGAGGTTCCAACAATCTACCTAATTCAAAAGAGAGCGGGGACTGCACCTTTATTTTTCACCATGGACTTGCGAAAGCCGGGGACTCTGTAGGTCTCAATAAGTGTCATTATTTCCTTTTTAGTTAACTCACAATTTTACTCATATAAGTGTTCGTAATGGAAATCTTACATCACCACCTTAAATAGTAAATGAATATCCCTTGCCACAGGTAGACATTAAACATGAGGAATAAATATAGTGACAACAGGCATTACAAAATTCATCTAATAGAGAGGGTCGTCTGTAGAAGGCTTAAGCCTTGTGTTTGCTTTTGCTTTACTTAAAAACAAATGAATAAATAAAGATAATTAGTAAGTAATAGAGAGGTGATAAGGACATCTGGGCTCCAAATTTCAGCCTTTTCCTCAGTTAGTCAGAAGGCTGGAGAATTTTAAAAGGGAATGCCTTTTACCATGTGAGTCAATAGTACTTAGCATTGTATCTAGATACCTCACCAAAATGATCCAGAGCCACCAGGGTGTAATCTCTCACTTAGGAAAACACTAGCCTATTATGGTCTCTGTGAGTCTTTGAACTCTGACATTCAGAAATCTAACATGCTACAGTGATATCTTTTAAATTACATCATCAATGAAATTATCAATGTGAGGTAGATGTTAATAGATAGAATGGATTTTGAAAGCGATGAACCAGATTTTCTTGCCTGACTTTGGAAAAACAATCTTATATCTCTACAGCTTACCCTTATCCTTAGTCATGCCATCATACTATGGGGCCCTACTATGATTTACCAAGTAATTACAAGGACGTGAGTCTCCCAAAGCTACAACTGTTTAGGAAATGAGTCTACAAATCTCCAGTAGTTTTTGGTTTTTTCCCTTTTTTTAAAAATTAAAGTATAGTCAGTTACAATGTGTTGATTTCTGGTGCACAGCACTCCAAAGCAAGGTTTCAATGAAACCTGATGGATAAATAAAATCTCTGGAGAGAGTATAATGTCTCTGCAGTTTAATGCTTCCATGAGTTACTATCAATACAGTGAAAAATGCCCCACTAATAAAGCCAAGACAGGTTCAATAGTAGAATATAGAAAGAAAGTCCCAAAGAATGGATTGAGCTCAGAAGTGTTTTATCCAAGGTGATCGAAGAGTCTATCATCACAGCAGAAAGACCATGGTGTTAGGAGAAGCCATGATCAAGAAATAAGTTGAATTATTATCCAGGGAAAACCAGCTGTGAGTATTGCGGGGAAGTTTTATGGGAGACTGAGCAGTAAGATGAATCAAAGGAGAATTAAGAAGTAAGGAAAAAGGAGCCAAACTGGTGGTTCAAGAAGCTAAATTGAAATACAAGACTCATGTGCCAGAACATTCTATCTATATGGCACTTGCTGCATATTACCAAGGCAAGCATGTGGGCAAAGAAAGAGCCACTTCAAAATTCACAGACAGCATGTGGGTTCAGCATGCCTACATACCTATAAGCATGTATCCATCCATCCATGCTCATGGACCCTTTCCATTTCTCACTGTGTAAGGCTGTGATGAGTGAATGCTGAGATGAACAGAGTATAGATCAAGATGCTGAGAAAGATACAAGACAGGGCAAACTATAGCACTTAAGGAGACCGTGCCCAGCAAGCCAAGAGAGATGAAGAAAATGCCATGGGAAGGGGGTCTAAAGAGGATGGGGTCACAATTGGTTGTGGTGGGGTAGAGGCAAACAATGCCTAGAGTTTTCCCAATATCACCAGCTCATCATGAATGCAATAAAAAGATCAATTTTTCTGGGAGTGAGTCCTTTAAGCAGTGTTCTGAAGGATTAGGGGAGCCCAGGATGGATGTGACAATGAGGGAGAGGGAGGGTTTTCAGGCAGAGAAAACAGCTTGAGAAAAGGCAGGGAGGCCATTATTTACAGTCTCCTAGATGTTCTCTAATCACAGAAACCAAACCCTGAAGAATCTGTCAGCACACTCAAGGATTACTGACTGAATCTGAGAAATTTATAGGCAACTGACACAGGAGGGTTGAGCAATTCCACTGATTTTATCACGTCACCTATGATCTTACCTGACGAGCAAGGGGCAAATGCCTTAATGATTTAAAATACTTTCCTTAAAAAATATGAAAGCGAATATATGTATGTATATGCATGACTGGGACATTGTGCTATATACCAGAAATTGATACATTGTAACTGGCTGTATTTCAATTAAACAATAAATATAAATAAATAAATAAATAAATAAATAAATAAATAAATAAATAAATAAATAAATAAAACATTTTTCTTAAGATTCTCCAATTTGAAAATTCTTTTCAATGTAATGCTTTGACGTGTTTATAAATACCATAGTACAGAAAAGTGATCCTTTCTGGACCAGGCATTGTGGGTGGGGGGGTGGTTTCTTGAATGAAAAGTTAGGAAATTCCTAAAAACTTTTTGAAATAATGTTTAAGGCAGTTAGAAACCATAGCTGGGCTTGAATACCTTTCCATTTCCAAATACTGCAAGGTACCACAGCTTACTTCTACTGATGGGGAATTCTTCCCCTTAACCACATTAGTGTGTTGCAACTAATTCTTTTTATATTGTAGGTGGAATAAAAGGAAAATGTTGATCTTTAACGTCACATCTTAGGAAAATGGTAAAATAAATTATATTCTCAAACACTTCAGGCTTATTTCCCCCTTGCAGTTTGTTCCTAGCTTTCCTTCTAACAGGCGTGCCTTTTTTGCCCTATTTCCCTATTTCTTCAAGGCCAACTCCCTGTCATTCAATTTCAAATTAAATGTCACCGTCTTCAAAGGCCTTATTGGCCACTGAGAAGAAATCACCACCTAGCAACTTTTCATCAAAGCACCTAGCCTTATTTGCACACTAAAGATCCAGCACTGTCTGATAGCTTTCTTGTTTACTTGTTCTGTGGTTGGTTGTTCATTCTTTGATCATCTTCCCCATGCCCACTAGAATATATGCCCTAAAATCAGGAATCTTGTCCATTTATTCACTATTAAATCCTCAACACCAGAACTTCTTGGAACATAGCAGTTTCTCAATAAATGCTTGTTGACTGACCAAGTGAATGAATGAATGGAAGTTACAAATGCTTGAAGACTCTGAAATGGGGGTGGCTAATAAGATATAGTTGTTGAAACCCTCTGATAGGGAGAGGGTCTCTGAAATAAGATGAATACCCAGGAATGTCTCCAGGTACCTTCTCAGGCTTGGGGCATGAAGAACAATTAAGGGCAAGAGATTTCCAACCACTAGAGAATCAGATCCAGAACCCTGTTTTCTTACCTGCACCTAAGTGTACATAACTGTACATGCTGGAGATGATTAGGAGATCAGTGTAATTAAGGAGGGCATGGACATCAGGTTATAGATCCTGAAGAACTTAGAATAAAAACTAAAACATGGTTTGGCCATGAAAAATAAAAAGCACATTTATGACAAATACAATATGGATTTCATGATCCCCATGCAACATAATGATTACATGTCACATTAAATACATGCCAAAATAATATAATTGTAAATGTTTATGACAGCAATAAGTCATAGACCTTTCTAGCGGGCAACAGGATGTGTTACTTAAGTGATCTGAGACCCACACAACCAGCATTGGGAGTTGCCAAAAACTGAGCCACAGGGCAGTCAGAGCAGCTTTGAAATTAGAGGTCAAAAGAGACATTGTTCTGACTCATGAGATGAAAACAAGGACGGTCGTGGGGTGAACAACTTGTCCCTATTTGCCTGGGAGTTTCTTGGTTTTAGCATTGAAAGTCCTATGATTCTAGAACCCCTTCAGTCCTGGGCAAACTGAGACAGTTGTGACCCTAAATGGTGAGGTTTTAAGCTGAGACTTCACATCTGTTGAATTACTAGGCCAGTGACCCTAATTCATTCATTCCTAACTCACATGTCTAAATAACATTCACTGTTGTTTCATGTGCTCTGGCTTCTCCCTCTTACTAATTGTTAAGGACACTGTTTTAAAAATGCTCCTCCCAGCACTGTCAGCCACCTGAATCTTGGGCCCATCTTTCTGTCTCAAAGACCTCACATGCTACTTTTGCCTGGGAATAAATGCCCCCTCTCCTACCCAACAAGCGAAGTCAACATATCTGGTTGCTCCCTCTATGGAACCCCCATAACCTGCCCTGTCAGTATCTCCTGAGCTTCCTCCAGTCCCAGAACCCACACATGCTTAGTGCAGCTCTCACTTTAATGGTGCAATCCTCTCACACCCATCCCAGGCTTTTCTTTCATCTTCAGTCCAAACCAATCTGCCTTCTGTCTTTCGGAGATTTCTCATAGTTCCTGATTTACTATGTCCCTTCTTTCCCTATATGAGGTAGATACAGATTTATTTTAATATCTGCCTTCTCTATTATTTCCTGGATTTGGTAACACAGGAGTGACTATAATATATGTTCAAGATAAAACTATACAACTTGCATGATTTAATCCCAATTTAGGGACACTTGACAAGGCATGTAATGTAAGAGGGAAAAGAAGAATGCAAAAACACATAAAATAAAGCAAATAAATGAAACATCCACTATTTCCAAATGTGTTGACAGCAGTATTTGCTGCAGAGCGAGGAGAGTATCTTGAAATTGCTTTTCTACCTTTGATGTGTTGTGCATTGACTTTATGCCTGAACATCTCCTTTTCCTTTACTATTTAGGCACAACTAGATCATGAGATCTACACATGAGCGCAGAAACTCTCTATACATGAGTTACTGGGGCAAAAGTAGCTTTTCGGTTTTGTTTGTTTGTGTTTTGTTTTTTAATGTGTCTCAGCTAGGTAGCTGTAGTCAAATGTGGGCAAAGGAGTAAGTGTTAACTGAGTCCCTTCCATGGCTTGCTGCTGGGATCAATGGATGCTCTCTGGATGCTGAGATGGATATGGCCCAGGCTCTGCCCATAGGGAGCCTGCTATCTGGGCAGGAAGACGAACACTCAGGTAAGTCAGAAGAGATAAAAACAGCATGAAATAAACACACCCAAATCAGGACTGTGGATGCAGAGGAAGAAGTGACCATTCCTGATTAACAGAATGAAGAAAAGTTTCACAACAAAGATGATTTTTGTCATATTCTTTTTCATTTTAGGCTATTACAAGACACTGAATATAATTCCCTGTGCTATACAGTACATCCTTGTTGTTTATCTATTTTATATATAGTAGTTAGTATCTGCAAATTCTGAATTCCCAATTTATCCCTCTCCCTTCCTCTTTTCCCCCTGGTAACCATAAGTTTGTTTTCAAAATGTCTGTGAGTCTGTTTCTGTTTTGTAAATAAGTTCACTCATGTCTTTTTGTTAGATTCCACATATAAATGATATCATATTTTCTTTCTCTTTCTGGCTTACTTCACTTAGCATGACAATTTCCAGGTCCATCTACATTGCTGCAAATTGCATTTTTTAATTCTTTTTTATGGCTGAGTAGCATTCCATTGTGTGTGTGTATGTATATGTATATGTGTGTGTGTGTGTGTGTGTGTATATAGTATCTGTATGTATATACATACACACACAGCTTCTTTATCCAGTCATCTGTCAATGGACATTTAGGTTGCTTCTATGTCTTGGCTACCGTATATAGTGCTGCCATGAACACTGGGGGACATGTATCCTTCCAAATTAGAACTTCCACCAGGTATATACCCCAGAGTGGGATTGCTGGACCATACGATATGTATAATTGAATCACTATGCTGTACACCAGAAATTAACACATTGTAAACTGACTATACTCCAATAAAAATATACAAAAATTTTAAAAACCTTAGAAGATGATTTTTAAGCTCAGTCTTGAAGAGTAAGTATGAAAAAGTAAGGAAGGTATTGCTGGGCAGCATGAGTGATGACAAAGGTGCCTGATCTTGAAGGGTCTTGAACTCCATGATCATGAACTTGAGCTTTATTCTGTACACTGTGGACACGTCATGAAGTTCTTTGAGAAAGAATATGACGTGAAAAGAGCCTTCCCGCTGAAAGCTCATGCTGGTGCCTATATGCAGAGTAAGTGGGACATAGAGAAATGGGGCAGGGCCCTGACTAAGGTGAGGATAAACTACAAGACAGAGACTTTAGGAAGGGAAAATCAACAGAGTTCAAGAACTGACAGGACATGGAGGAAGAAGTAGACGGAGGTGTTAGATAATGATGAGGTTTGGAATTGAAGGAAATTTTTACTTCTCATTGAAATTGAGAGCAAAAAAAGATTAGAAGGGAAAAGATAATTTTGCTCTGGGTCATCTTGGCCTAGTGCTCATTCTTACTCGGAAAGATTACCATGACTGAACATCATTTCTTGCCACGACTGCAAGGAATGGCAACTGTCTTTTTTTCTCCCCCCAAATAGATAATACTTAGCACTCCTCTCGGGATAGGTCTATTGCCCATTCCTTCAGGGACTGGTTCTAATACCAAAAGCTAAGGGGGCTTCTGAGTTCATCAGGATGTTTCTGCCAACTCCCCCCCCCCGCCCCAACATAGTAATTAACCCCCTTCTGTCACCCCCAAAGGAGGCAATGAAAGGCACAAGGAACACAGCTTTAGAATCAGATAAAACAGGCCTCCAAAACTGAGCCCTCCACCTCCACACTCTATGACCTTAGGCGAATTTCGCAATGGGTCTATAGGTGCTGAGGCTCTAAACGCAGCTGGGCTTTGTGTTCTGCATCTTCGGAGGGATGGGTAGTGATGGTTTTTGTGACCACCCAAGGTCACAACCTCCACTCTGAGACCCTGGCTTCATCCATTATATGCTTATCGCAGCAGCATCCTTGTTATTGGCTACGGCGTGACTAGAACAAACACCCAACTCAGGGCAGCATGAGTAGATGAGCAATTATCAGCTAATTCCAGGCAGTGAGAGAAGCCAGGGCAGATAGATCAGGCCAACCATCCAGGAGAAATGAGCTGCTCCCTCAGCAATGACACAACACTGGCTCTGTATGTGCGCCTGGGGAGCATCTCACTTCGAACAGGTCATTGTTATCATCATAATTTATATCTTACATTTGAACAGTGTTTTATAGCTTTAAAAGCATTTTCATATTCATTATTTGATCATCACAGAAACTCTCAGAGCTACAGATTTTTATGCCCATTTTTGGTTGCTAATAATAATTATGTATTAGTAATATAATATGGTAATTACATTACATTATTAATCAGTTACTGTATTCCATGTATTGTACTAAAAGCTTGCATCATCTCATTTAATTCTCACTACTCCAAACATTAGTATCCCAACTTTACCGAGGAAGAAACTGAGACAATGAGAAGTTAATTCTACAAGACCCTACACAAGTTTGCACTGACTCCAGAACCCTCCCTGTCAACCACTAACCAGGCTGCTTTTCTAGGGACCAACTGAAGGAGGCACAGCATGTTAAAGAGCTGCCTCATAAGTTACAGGGTTAACAAGTACAGAGCCGTGAGTCAATTTACTATCCTTCCTAGACCTTAAGTTGTCCCTACTACCTCTGCCTCCACGTGTGCTTGGAAGAACAAAACGGTAAAGGCCAATTCCCATTATCTCATGATGCATGAGATAAGAGCATAAGAAAAAACCCTCTTAGGTGTCACTAATTTTACAGTCTCTCCTCCCCCCAGCACCAATCCTATAGCTGAGTGCTGCCTGCATTGAGACTTCTTCCATTTGACCCTCTAGCTAACTCCCTTCCTTGTTTCACTGGGCTTCATGGTCATGATTTCAGTTGAATTCTGACAAGAGCCCCAATTCCTTGACCCCCTACAGCCCACTGTATGAGTAGTACCAAATGTAAACCCAGATACTGGTCATTCTTTCAAATCTTCTTGAGGTCTGTACATATTCCTAGGATGATGCAAGCTCAACTAGTTTCTGTTTTGTCTTCACTGCCCTAAGAAGTCCATGGCCTCTAAGGTGGTATCCTAGTGGTGGTAGATTGGCTACTGCAATGGCCTTTTTCCCAACTGGACTCTTTCCATTCTTTCTCCTTGCCCAATCCATATGACCCAATGACACAAGGGCAATCTTTCTGTAACAGAGATCTGATTTTGCCACTTTCCTGCTCAAAAAACTCCTAGTTACATAAGAATATAGATTGTAAATTCTTCATCCCATATTGATTCAGAACTTGATTCCTGCCTTCTTCCCATCTGTTCCTACCCAATACCATCATTTCAGTTATTCCCTGTAGGCCCTGCACTTTCTGCCCCTCTGCCTTTGCTTAAGCTGTTAACTCTGCTGCAATGTCTTTTCCTCCATGCTTAAGTCTGACCATCATTTATTAAGGTTTAGTTTAATCTCACCCCTCCATCAATTCTTTCCAAAATACTCCTCTTAGAATACTCTCTTCTTCATGGTATTCCCCAAACATCTTATTTGTACTTATTACAATATGTACTACAAACTGTGATATACTGGAATTATTTTTATGAATGAAGAGTCATACACGTACCTATAACCCCTACATGATTGAGAGTACCTAGAGGGAATGGATTAGGTATTATCCATTTTTGTCTTTCTTTTCAAACATAAAGTAATGCTTTATACAATATGGAGCCTGATAAGGTGGAAACTGCTAGATTTGGGAGTTAGAAGTTGGGTAGATAAAATGTTAGCTGAGGATTGATGACAATGAACTAACAGGTTCCTGTAGAGAAGTAGTTCACCCTCTCTGGGTTTCTTTCCATTCCCATACTAAGCCCAGAGTCTGTGTTATCTTCAGAGATGTGCCAGAGTTAGTGGTGATAGGGATCAGCATTGATCCCAGGTCCCTCCCTCCTCACGGCCACACCAGCTCCTGCTGCTTCTCACTGACTTCTGGCCACTATATAATCAGTGCTACCTTTGACACTGGTACATCATAAATGCAGCATTCAATCACCAAACCAGGCAGGACTCCAGGTGGACTCTCACTTCTCTCCCCTGTTGATAAGCCCTGGCTGAACAAAGTGGATACTGCATTAGGAAGGACAGAAGGTACTAAGTGGAAGTGTTAGTTCTTTTTTCTTTCTCTCTATTTGAAATTCAAAATGGGCCGATGTTGATGGCTTACTAAAAATATCTTCTTTTAAACTAAATTTTAGCAAGGATAAAATTGGTGATCTTATATCTCAATCATCTCACTTTTAAAATGAAAAAATTGAGGTACAAAGTATGGGAGTCAGTATCTAGTCAGGAAGACAGAGCTCAAGCTAGCTGTATAAAAAATTAAGTCACAAAGGTTTCAGAGGCGCCTAAAAGCCAAGTATAGAATAGAAAGTCAAATCAGAAATATCAACAGCTAAAAGCTACCACCATTCCAAGAGCTAGAGGAATAAAGGAAGGGTGTGGTATTACCAGAGCCCAAGAGCTGAGGTCATCAAAAAGCAGTTGGAACCATGGCAGAGCTTCCTGGCAAAAGTAGGGAGCACAGAGAGATGGGTTATTTGACGGCAGCCAAAGTTGTACAGAAAACTCGGCTACTGTCTTTAGGAAAGGGACACTTTCCTAAGTACAGAGAGGAGGAGAAACACTCTGAATTTCCTCTTCCTCTTCCCTCCTACTTCTCACTGGTGCCTCTCAGTGACTGGATCTAGCCAGAAACCAACTGGTAGGAGTTCCTGGGAAATGTTATTTGCAAGGGTCAGCCCCCCATAACACAGAATGGAACAAAGAATGGGCAAGAAAATAATCTGAGACCAAAGTGGCATATGAATGGTGCAGGGATTTCTCAATGTCAGTTCTATTCTATATCATCTACCCAACATTTCTTGACCTTGCTTTCAGCACCAAGCGCCAAGACATAAAAGACACAGGTGAGAAACTGTGCCCATCCTAAAGGGCATCATGGTCCTGAGGGGGAGGGGGAGATACAGAAGTAAACAACCTTAACGAGACTGGTGCTATAATAGAAATCAGCAATAAGGAACATGAAAGCTGGACCCATAAGGATAAGTATAGATTTTATAGGGATGGAGACCCTCCAAGCACAGAAAACAGCATAAAGTGAAGCACAGAAGCCTAAAAGTAAAAAGAGAATGCAGGGAGGAAGAAGTCATCTCAAGGGGCTAATGGGTGAGACTTATTAGGGAGTGGCAGGAGACAGCAGAACATCAGGTAGCACAGGAAGTAAAAGACTAGAATGTGATGCAGTTCTGACTGCAGGGTGCAGGCAACAGAGAGTCCTCTAAGCTTCGTTGGGTGAAAACACCTATTTTGTATCAGAAAAGGGACTAAACAAGGACACTTTTTTTTTTCTAGTTTACTCTATCCTAGTTTATTCTACTTACACTCCCTCTTTGGACATCTATTATTTCATTTCCTGACACTTTTAATGAAATATTTCAAATGTATATAAAAGTCGAAAGAAATTCATCATGAGTACCCATGATATCCACTGCTTAGATTCTACATTGGCATTTACTATACTGGCTGTATCACATATATAGTCATCTATCCATTTCTCTCAATCCATCAAGCCGTTTCATTTCTGATGCATTTCAAGAAAAGTTAAAAACATCAGTACATTTTACTTCTAAACACTTCAACAGGCATATAATTAACTAGAGTTCAATATCTGTTTGCAATGTTTTAGGTAAAATTTACACACAATGTATTGCACAAACCTTAAAAATGTACCTTCTGATGAGTTTTGACAAATGCATGTCCCTGTGTAACCTAAACCCCTATCATGACACAGAACATTTCCATCACCCCAGAAAATTCCCCTATGTCCTCTCCAATCATACATCCCAAAGGCAACCACTGTCCTGATGTTTTTCCACAAAAACAAGCCTGTCCTAGAACTTTAAGTGGAATAACACAGCATGTATTTTTGTGGAAGTATATACTCTTCATTCATCATATGGTTTTGAGATTCACCCACGCTGTTGCATGTATCAGTGTTACTTAATTTTTATTGCTGAGTTATATTCCGACACGCCACAGTTTATCTGGTCTCCTATTAACAGACATCTGGGTTGTTTTCAGTGTTGCTATTATAATGAGGCTACTATTAACACTCTTATGCAAGTATGTTAGTGGACTATCACTTTCATCACTCTCACGTAAATACCTAAGAACAATAGTGCTGGGTCACAGGGTACCTGTGCTAATCACATTTACCTCACAAGGTTGTTGTGGGGAGTAAATGGGATGATGCTTAGAAAGGACTTGACATAGTGTCTGGCATGGAGAAATCACCATGATGATATGCTATCAACAGCAACATTTTCCTGGTAATAGCACTATATAATGACAATGTACAATTGTTTCACTATATTTTCATGTTTCAGAGTATTTTAAGATTACTTTTTTTCATAATTACTCTCACCCATTCTCTCACTGCTCCATAGTTGAAGAAATTACACACAGACACAATTTAATTTTCCTACTTCTAGACAGAATGTCAATATCAAAGCAGCAGTGCTTCATTTTAACAGATGAATTATGGGGCTTTTCTTTGAAAAGATAGCAGAATTTTTCTCAAAAAAATCTTCCACCTCTATCTAATAGGCAAGTATCTCCGATCACCTGTATGTACACAAGCTATCAGTATACTGAATTTCAGCAGAACGGAGTAACAGGAAGCAGGAGAGCTCTGGAATTGGGCTTCTCTGGTTCAAATCCTGGTCATTTGAAAGTGTATCAGCCCAAGGCGGGAGGGTATAGCTCAGTGGTAAAGTGTGTGCCTAGCATGCACAAGGTCTTGGGTTCAATCCCCAGTACTTCCATTAAAATAAATAAGTAAATAAATAAACCTAATTACCTCCCCCCAAATAAAACCAGAAAGAAAGAAACAAAGTGTATCAGCACAGAAAACTTAGTTTAAACTTTATGAGCCTAACTTACTCCACCAACAAAATGGGTGTACCAGTATCTACCTCATAGGATTATTCTGAGAATTAGAAATGAGGGACATGGTAAGACCTCAGTCAGTGTCTGCTACCAATGTGTATAAGGGACAAGTGGGAATAAGTGAAAGTCTTTACATTTATGACCAACAATTTATTGAACAAATTAACTCATGAGTGATGTCAAATCAGGAATGAAAAGCTGAGCATATTAGAAAGGAATGTGGTCATTTATTATTACCCTTTTTCTGATTCTTTTACAAAGGAACTCACTTTCATTTCACCCTCAATCCTTTTCTCAAATGAAAAACAAAACATATGTAGTAATATTTATTCATTCAATAGACACTGAATGAAGCTCTCCCTTGTGACAGGGCTGACCTAGGCATAGGGTACACCTAGATGACTGGCAGAGTCCCTAGCCTTAAATTGCTTTCAGTACTGGAGGAGTCAGATGCAAAAACAAGTAACTATAAAATGTTGTCTCTTACTTGAGGTGGAAGGTATTTGGGGCAACTCTGATATTATTCCTAAGAAAGGCTGTGTAACTCGTCTAATAAAGCAAGAAGCTTTACTGTGATGCTGATGTTGGTGTGCCAGTTATTTTTAGTCAAATAATTAGAGCATCTCAGGGTAAGTGATAATAAAGGCCGGCATAATGAACCTGAGAGAAATCAGAGAAAATGGGGGAAGAGTTGCACAGGAACAAGGAAGAGAAGCAAAAATAAAAAGAGGCGAGAAGTAAAGGAAAGAAAGGAAAATAATATGAGTAGAGAAAGAAAAAGTAGAAAGAAAGGAACATGGGATGTGAGAACCCAAAGAAAAGAAAGACTGCCTGGAGACATTCCAGACAAAGGAATATTTGACCTTGGCTTTGAAAACCAAGTAAGAGTTTGAGAGAATAAAGATATCCCAGACGGAGAAGACAAGGTATATAAAAGTGTATATTCAGCATGTGAAAATGTTGACGTCGCTGGAATATGGTGTGTATTTCTTAGGTCATGGACAAGGGTGGGGAATACTGTCACAAAGAAAGAATAAATATTGAGATCAGATTGTAAAAAGCCTTGAATGCCAAAGTAAGGGTCTGGTTCCTATCCTATGGGCAATGGAGAGCCACAGAAGGATTCTCAGCAGCAGGTTACATTATTAAATTCATGTTTTAATAAAAAATAATCTGACTTCAAGGTGGAAGCATGGTGTAATGTGCCACCCAGATCCCATTTCAAGAATGAAGGGCTTGAGATGAAGTTGCTAAGAATGCTGTCAGCACCCCCTTGGGACTGCCTCAGCTAAAGAGATATCCTCTCATCCAAGGTCACGCCCCTTTCCTGAGGGCATGTGGTATAAAGGTCCAGTCCTATCACCCTAACTTGGAACAGCTCTGAAGGGTTATTATCTCACCTTCGTGACTCCCTGCAGGGTAGCTTTTTTTCAGCAACTCTAAATCATAAAAACCATGGTGTCCAATGTTAATAAAAGCCCCAGGTATATAGAGAAAAAAGACATTTGCAAATCATTGTCAGGGTTTCCATAAGGTAACAGTCCTGCTGGAAAACACTGTTCTTTTCCATTCCTCTCACCACTCCACTTCCTGCAGGGACACTGGGTCCTGCCACCAATGTCACCATGGAAAACTGTGTCCAGTGAAAACACCCCTCTCAGTGAGCCAGGCAATTCAACACCCTCTGCACCTGAAGGGGGAGGAGGGACTGAATGGACCTGACCACAACTTTCTCAGGTAACACTCATGAAGAAGAACAAATAGCCTTGGGGGAAACGACTATCTGCTAATGTTCTGGATTTACCATTTCACTTGGCATTTTGTTTCTGAGCCAGTTTTTCCAAGTCTAAAAAGCAACCCCACATGGAAGAAAGGTCATATCAAGAGCCATTTCCCCCTCATTTCAGCCAGATAAAACAAGTTTTGTTCTGTCAGTCTTCCACATTTAGCATTTCCACTGCAGTCGCCGCTGGGAATTTTCCTTCCCTGAAGAAGACCAAATTAGACCGACTGCCAGGCTGGCTAGCCATGGAGCACTCTGGATCCCAAATGTCAAAGATTTCCATCTAGGGGACTCAGATCTTTTTTTCACATTACTCCGTCTGCAAAGGCCTAATTAACAAACCATTGGCTTCTCTTTTCCAGAGAATCTATTCCCTGGTCTCAGGGAGGAAATTTGGTTCTGAACGAAGGATTCCTTCTTTACACAGGACGTCCCTGGGGACTTAGCACCTTATCTCTAAAACCTTCCCCAACCATCTCCACAACCCTGGCAAAACTGACTTGCCCCTTCTCTATGCCCCTCACTCACTCCATATGGATTTCTCTCCGAGCACCTACAGCACGTTACTACCTTTATTTATTCTTCCCTACCAGGGAAGGACATTTAGGACAGGAGAGTGTCTAATCCATCTCTATATCCCCAACTTAGTCCAAGGCCTGGCACAGAGGAGGCACTCAGGGAATCTATGATGACTGCCCTGAATTCTCTATTCCTGGGCCACCCCCACAGGGGACCCTCCAGGGTGCCAGCTACCAACCTGGAACCAAGGGGTGAGTTCTAAGAGGCCAACAAAGTTACCTTTCTCTGGGAAAGAAGCTCAAGAACATGAAGGAAACTCCAGGCCAAGTCCTTAAGACAAAAGCAGGAATCCGAACTAGGCCTACCAAATATTCACACTGAGTCTCAAGTGTCAAGTGGGATAGTTACTAGAGACAGAGTCAAGTGTCAGCTGGATACTAGAGTAAATCACAGCAAATCAGGAACAGGCTAGGAAGACTTAGAACCAAGAGCCAGCCAGGCTTAAACATGGTTAAAATTAACAGGTTGTAACTCAAGTTTGAACAGCCTTGAATGCCAGGCTATGGAGTTTGGGTATTATTCTGGGCAACAATGGCCAAATGGCCCCATGATACTTGAGGTCAACTGGTTCCCCGCAAATGGAGGCTAGTGTGAAACAAGATTGCTTAGCCACCTCTCATATTAATAGGATTTTAACTTGAATTCTCTCTCTGACTCTAATACAGGGGAAGGCAACTTCATGACTCAAAAGATTCTTGCCACAATGTTAGATTAACTCCTTAACCTGAAATTTGCAGGTTTCAAACAGGGAAAGAGAGATGGAGTCAGGCCGTCGCAGCTTTCTCACTTACTCATTCTCTGGACCTTAGCATCACCCTCTGTGAAATGAGGATATAAAGTTTTCCTTACAGAGTTCATAATCTATAAAGCTATAAAGCATGTTTCTTAAGAAACAACCAGATAAAAACTCTGCGATTCTACCTGTTAACAGTTCACTAAGGTTTTTATGGTATATTGAAAATATCCATCTTCCCAACCTGTCAAATTATGACACTGAGCAATACAGGAGACTGCACCTGATAGACTGTCTCCAGCAATCTAGAGCTGAGATGGCTTTGCCTGGACCATTTCTGAGAAACCCAAGACATCATATAGAGATTACCTTAAGCTAAGGCCACCCTGACCAGACCCACCTGGTCTGGTATGTTTATACAATAGAATACTACTCAGCCATAAAAAAGAATAAAATAATGCCATTTGCAGCAACATGGATGGATCTGGAGATTGTCATTCTAAGTAAAGCCAGCCAGAAAGAGAAAGAAAAATACCATATGGTATCACTTACATGTCGAATCTAAAAAAATGAACTTATTTACAAAACAGAAACAGACTCATAGACATAGAAAACAAACTCATGGTTACCAAGGGAGGAATGGGGTGGGAAGGGATAAATTGGGAGTTTGAGATTTGCAAATACTAATATATATAAAACAGATAAATAACAAATTTATACTGTATAGCGCAGGGAATTATGTCTTATAGTAACATCGTGAAAAAGAATATGAAAATAAATATATGTATGTTCATATGACTGAAGCATTATGCTATACACCAGAAACTGACACAATATTGTAAACTGACTATACTTCAATAAAAAAATACATACACAAAAAATAAGTGAATAGTCAGCCAGAGTACAAATAGTCAACTATAGTACAATCTCATTCACAGAAAAGACTCTGAACAGTTACGTACCTATTCCTAACTATACTTATCCCTGAATCATGAAATTATAGTTCTTGCTGTTTCCATTTTCCTTATATGTATTTTATAATTTTAAAAAGTGAATATATGATTTGTATAATATTTTGAGGCTAAAATAAATCTATGAGTTGATTAGTCTTGATGGCATTTAAACATTCCTCCCACACTGAGACTAGGAAACTAATTGCCTGAAACTGAATAATGTCGTGATCCCTCCTCCCCTCCAACCAACCAACCAACCAACCACACACCCACACACACACACACACACACACACACACACCCCTAATCTGGAGGCTCTTTTTCATTCCCTGCACATATGTCACTAGCAATGGCCAGAAAGCCCATTCCTGGGACATGGGGTTACAATGATAAGTCATACAGTAATGGCAGGAACTTCAACGGTCGTAGCAGTACTGCAGCAGCGCATTCAAAATGACAACATGGCTGAAATAGCACCAGCACTCTGCAAATAATAAACAGGATGGAGCACTGCTTGTTCAGGTGAACTCCACAATTTGTTTTCTTTTTGTTGTATTCCCCTTTTCACAAAACAAGGACTTGACTTTGGATCTCACAGGCCTAGGATACTATTATTTTGACAGTTGTTTGGTGGCATTGCAGAGAATGAAAGGGCATTTTCTAGCTTTCCAACTAAACACACTTCCCACTCCAGGCAGCATAAGCACTATTTTTTGAGTTGATGAATGAGATGTATATATGTGTATATAAAGGGCAAGCTGAAAATTCGCAAGAAGAGTCAAGAATTAGAATGAAAACAGTAAATGTGACCCATTTTGTCTACAAAATAGGCCAAAAATTGTATTTTTAGATGAATTTGTGAAAGGATAATGCATTTTAATTAGAGACTGATATCTCAAATATCAGATCAAGATGAAGGTCAACAGCACATACTAATCCACTTACCTCTCAGAGTGTTGAGGATTTAGTTCTAAGAAGACAATGGACCTGAAAGTCCTTTGTACCTTCTGTGAGGAGTTGTTATTGTTGTAGGAGTAATACTAAGAAAACAACATTTACCTGGGCTTGTACCCAGAAGGAAATCTACTTCAGGATGACACCTGCACCCCAATGTTCATAGCAGCACTATTTACAATAGCCAAAACATGGAAACAACCTAAATGTCCATCAACAGGTGACTGGATAAAGAAGAGGTGGTATATTTATACAATGGAATACTACTCAGCCATAAAAACCGACAACATAATGCCATTTGCAGCAACATGGATGCTCCTGGAGAATGTCATTCTAAGTGAGTAAGCCAGAAAGAGAAAAAAAAATACCATATGAGATCGCTCATATGTGGAATCTAA
This sequence comes from Vicugna pacos, assembly GCF_048564905.1. Lineage (NCBI taxonomy): Eukaryota > Metazoa > Chordata > Mammalia > Artiodactyla > Camelidae > Vicugna > Vicugna pacos. Next base: position 57,922,894 of record NC_132990.1, read on the forward strand.
AAAACAAAAACAAACAAACAAACAAAAACAAAGCATAAATACAGGACAGAAATAGACTCATGGACAGAGAATACAGACTTGTGGTTACCAGGGGGGTGGAGGGTGGGAAGGGATAGACTGGGATTTCAAAATTGTAGAATAGATAAACAAGATTACACTGTATAGCACAGGGAAATATACACAAAATGTTATGATAAATCACAGAGAAAAAAATGTGAAAAAAAAAGAAAAAGAAAACAACATTTAACTATACTCTCAGTTCTTAACACTAACTTTCACCAAAGATCTGTTCTTGCCTACTGTGTTAAGATATACCAAACCACATTTTCCTTTGTAGAAAAACAACGAACTCAACTCCTAGAACCCCACAGAATATGTAGAACATAAGGAAAAACATCTTCAAACAACCGTGTCAGTCCTTGTTTTAAAATATTAAAAATATTGCATCGAAAAGAAAAATATTAAAATGTGATAATGAATATATATATACATATATATGTTCACGTATAACTGAAAAATTGTGCTCTACACTAGAATTTGACATTGTAAAATGATTATAAATCAATTTAAAAAGTTAAAAAAAAGAAAAGAAAAATACTATATTATCATTTAAAATATTATCCATACCAAGCCACTTCTGAAAAAAAGTATTAAGATTTTAAGTCTATAAAAAAACTTTTATACAAAGTAGTATTTTTGGAGCCTATATATATGGGCATTCCGCACATTTTTCACTGTTGACCTACGAAAGGGATATCAGAACCATGTTTTATTGTTGAGAACTTTGACTCTTAGGAATGATGAGATGATTTGTCCAAGGTTCCACAGGCAGAAACTTTCAGGACCAGGATCCTAATCCAAATTATTTGATTCCAAGGCTCATGCCCTTTCTTTAAATAAGCTGCCTCTTTTCCTACCCCACTGGGTAGCACCATGACATACAGCATAGGTTTACTACTTGAAAACCCCTAGTTTCTATGGAGGAGTAGCTTATGGAAAATGGCTTGTGCTAGGCAGGTCATCCTCTGCTCCACATGTGACTTCCTGGTTGCTTAACTCATGATTGCAATGAAGTCACAGTTATCCTCATTATCCACCATCACATGATCAAGCCATGCAGGAAAGGTGTTTCCACCTAAACACTGAGCATTTGGACCACTGTTTATGAGGAAAATAACGCTAGGGGCTGAACGAAGATAAAACTGCAGTCATGTAATTTAAAGACACATTCTATTAACAGGAAGATGTGCAGGTTACTGATGCATAGGGGTTGACTTGATACTGTCATTCTTTTACAAGCTCCATCTGAGTTGAAAGAGAACTGAAATAATAAACCAAGGCCCACACTTAGATACTTTATTCAATTAAGAGAAAAGTGTCCCCCCCAAAACCAAATGATAGAAAACATTTGAGAAGTATTTGGGGCAATAAAGAAAGCCCAAATTCTATAATCCCACCACCCTGGGTTTTAATACTTACTAAGTTCCTAAGACCTGGGGCCATTTTTTCAACCTTTTTGATCCTTAATTTCTTTATGTGTTAATGAGTTTTTACAAATCTCACAGCTAGGTCCTGACAGAGCTGGGACTCGAAAATCAGATTCAAGAGAGACCTGTTGCACATTACCATCTGTGTGCAATTCAGAAGACAAGTGAGCTTGCATGTGTGGAGGGTGCAGAGCAGGGAACCTGACCTACCCGTGAAGGATACAAGGGACCAAGTAATGACAAAAGGTACGCAAGAGAAGTTGTTTCAGGAAAAGAAAATGTTGGTGGAAAGGTAGGTGCCTACTTGAGAAAATTCCAAGCCAAAACTACTGCAAGACTCAAAGTCCGGAGGACTGTGATGAGGCCATCTGAGGTTCCACTTACATTCCTGGATCTACTCTCCAAGGGTTCTAACTCAATAAGTCTTGGGTTTGGACTAGGAATGTGTATTTTTAACACTGTATCTGGGCAATTCTGGTGTCAATGAGCCTCTTACAAGAGCTAATTGCTGAAAAGCTATCAAGCTTTGAATCTTCATGAAGGAGAAAGGAGAAGAAAACAGGATTTCAAGTTTTATCCCTCATATTTCATGCCTAGAATCTGGTGTCACCAAAAGTATGTTATTTACTTAGGGATTTTATCCAATAGTGTTTATAGTTCTGTCAAAATCAAGGCAATTTTAATTGCATACTAACAATATCTGAATAAATAAGCATAATGCTTGAAAGACTAGAGGAATGCTAAAATTACTTATGGCTTGTTTATCTAACAGTTTTGATGTACACTGATGCAAGTATTCTGTGGTTAAATCAGGTATGCTACATGTTCATTGTTAAAATACTAGTTTAAATTACTTTATTTTGGTTTTGATATATACGTTGCTATTTGGATATTTTACTCCTCTGGGGAAAGGGCATAACAACTTTTTGGAAAAAAGGTTTTTATAAGTGTTTCATGTACAAATGTCTAGTGCTTCATGTTCCAAGAAGTATAGGAAAGACTAGAGAATATAAAAAATCCTTCTGACCTGAAAGTGATCTCTTTAGATTGAAGCTGAACAGAGAAAAGAAGTAACCTTATTTTTTTTCCTGCTATTTGAAGCAAGAAATATTCATAATTTTAAGATGGTTCTGAACTTAGGATATTATTTTTTTTCTTTCCTTTGTACTATAAGCTTTTAATTCATATTGATGGGAGAAAATGCCAGAAGAAAACATTTTTTAGGGCTGACCGAAGCCATGATAAGTTGGAACACTTGGAAAGAGCTAGACAGGCATTTGGATGAATATCCCTTATAAAAATCTACCTTCCAGTACCATGAGGGAAAAAAGTCCTTGGGATATTTCCTGTATTCTTTGGTTTGACTAACCAAAAATACCTTCAAAAGATTCTTTATAGTAGTACCATGAAATCTCTAAACCCAGTCTTTAGTAAAATCAAGAATCACAATGCCAATAACAAATGGAAATAAAATTAATTTTTTAAAAAAGTTTCCCAATCTCAGTCAATATATCAGTCATCTAATACTCAGTGTAAGGACTCTTAACCACAGCATGTCAGACTGTAGAGAAACAAAACACAGCACCTCACCCAGATTCACATATTAGGTGCTAGGGTTGACCCAGATGGCCTCTCCTGTCTCTTATGACTTAGTGTGTGTTGAGAGTTGCAGGGAAGAGAGGAAGAGTTCCTAATTAGGCTCTGCCGCCCCAAACACTAGAAAAGTCAGCAAAAAGATCTGACCATTAGTGAGCACCAATATGGCCAGATACTTTACAAATGCCAGTCTCTGTAAGGTAAATGTTACCTCTCTGCCTTTTAACAAGAGGAGACCAAATCTCAGAGAACTTAAGCAGTTTGCCTAGGATCACAGGGGACCACACTTCAGGAACATTTGCATGGCAAAATTCATTCAGCTGAAAACCATTCCCTCCTGTAGGCATCCATAGCCTATTAAACCCGGAGCCAAAGGCTGCTGGCTGGCAGGAAAGCAAAGATGCTGCTTGCATGATCAATCTCTGACAAAACAAACAGGAAAAAGAGGATTTGGACTCCAGTGTTTCAACTCCAAAATCAGACTCATTCTCCTACTTCGGAAACCTAAGAATGAACCAGAGGAACTCTAAGCATCATGGATGCTCTAGCACCCCAGGCCCTGACTCAGTCTGGGGTTCAAAAAGGAAGGCCTATATCTCTAACCACATTCATACTCTGGGTGTGCCCACATAGCAGTAACTAGCTCCACCATATCTGCAGTGCCCCACTTAAATCACACACAGGCCTCTAAAGTTAAAATGCCCATACCAGTTTTGGAGACAGCCTCGAACATATGTCCATTATTTTTCTAGAAACCTCTCCTTTCTGGAAATGGTGCTAATGGGACGTAATGAGAAACTCATAAAAAACAAAAAACAAAAAATCACTGCTCCCCATTCACTGAAAGTTCATGTATCAAACCTTTATAACTAATCACTCAACAGGTATATCACCATTGAGGCTTGCCAGATTATAAACAATGACCTGTCAAAGTCCAGAGCTATGACAGAAAAGAAGAACAACAATGCATTAAGCTATCCAAAAGCAACAAAAAAGATACAACTAACTCCTGAGAAAACTGACATGTTAAATTTTACTCAAATACTATTTAGACGAAATGGTCTTGAGATGTGGTTAGTTCTGATGATCTACTATTGCCAGGAGTAAGAAATTCTGTATGAATTGGTCTGAAAAACAGTTGTACTTGGTAGGTTTTCATTAGGTTTTATATGGTAAATCTTAAAACGTCTTGATCAATAGCTTAATATGGCTCAACTACTCTCAAATACCAGTTACAGGTAAAACAAATGGACATGCCTCATAGGGTCCAGTTTCTCAAAATTAAACAGTACAGTGGAACTACAGTATAGATGAGCACAGTGGACAGCCCATTATTCTCATTTTTTTTCCCAGGCTAAACTCTCAACCATTCTTAAGTCATTCCCCTCTGTTCAATTAGCACTTGCTCGGAATCAGGCTCCATGAATGGCACTGAGAATGAAGAAATAACCAACACACAGAGTACTTTCCTCCAAGAGGCACCAAGTCTAACTGGGGGCACAGTCAAGTAAACCATCAACTGCAGGATAATCCGATGGCGTAAGTCCAGAGAACTCTGTGATTGTCAGGTTCAGAACGATCTTCAGCCAAATTCAAGGAAGGTTTTTAAGAAAATGTGATGCTTGATCTAAGAACATGTAGAAGTTTATCAGATAGAGAAGGTAAAGGGAACAGTATGTGGGAAGGTACAGAGGTAAGAGACAACACTGTATGTTTGAATGAGGCATGGTGCAGAGTCCTCTAGAAAACACACAACAGACAAACAGCATGAGCAAGAAATAAAACTTTATTGCACTCAGACTTTAGAATTCTTATTACTGCAGCAATAACCTACAATTCTGACTGACACAACAGCCACATGACCTTGGGCACAGATTTCCAGCCTCAATTTCCTCATCTATAAAAAAAAGGGGGGGGGGATTATGATGTCACTCTTACTGGACTATTATAAAAATAAAAATAAGCTAATATTTGTGAACTCACTTTGTAAACTGACAACTGTTTTCCTTTATTCAGTAAACTTAAGATATTATTATTGATTTCTTTTGAAAAGAGCAAATTGCAAGAGAGGAAAGAATTGCTACCCATGTTACTTTTTTCTCTCACTTAAAAGAAAACTTTCATCTTCTGTTTCGACTAGTCTTCTACACTGACTGCAAGATCTTTAGATAAAACTATATGCCAAGTGATAATTTCAGGAAGATCTACCTTATCCCTGGCTGATACTTAACAGACCTCCAGTAGCCCTGGGCCTCCTTTGATGAGCCTTTCTGAAATGTGTACATCCATATATGAGTAGACATACCACTGGCAGCTTTAGCTAAATCAGAATTTCCTCTAATATGTAATTCACACTGCTGCCAACCTCCTCATTCTGCCAAACGTTGAATTCATTTATTTATTCAATTAAGAATTACAAAATATATTGAGCACTTTCTCTATGCACAGAACGCTGCTACAATCAGGGTGGCTATGTTTTCTGAAACTCAAATTAGAACAAACATTCAAAGAACCAAAAATGTATAGGTAAGAACAAAGTGCTTGCAATTGAGCCCATCATGGATATGTCCATTTGGCATACATTACAGCTAGGGGATATTCATTCAGTAATTCATTCAAATAAACAAAATTGACATCACTTCTGCCCACAAGTTACTTAACCATCTAAAATGTGAGAGAGATGTTAGTGAAACAGTCAAAGGTATAAGAAAACTGGCAACTGTGATGAGTCATATAACTGCTATGATATCATAAAGTGTCAATGTATTTAATTTAGTCAAGGAGGCCATGGAAGCACTCCTCAGGAAGTAAGGCTTCAGCTGAGATTTGAAGGTAAGTAAGTAGAGAGGAGAGGGAAGAGCATTCCTTGCAGAATGACAGCTTGTGCAAAGGCACCGTGGCAGAGTAAGTAGAAAATAATGGGAAATAAAAAAAAAAAAGCACAAATAGAGAACACTAGAAGGACAATGATATGAAGTGAGGTTATATCCAAAGATCAAGTAAGGAACACTCAGCACTTATGTGCTTATACCAAGAACATTAAGAAGCCACTGAAAGGATATACATATAGGTATCAGACAGGACATCAGTCTGACCTTGAATGGCATAATGTCTATGAGGAGTTATCTAGTTAGATAAATCCAGCATTGACAATAAATTAAGGGAAATACCAGAAGATAAAGTCTCTAAAGTCAAGAATCTTTGTCCACTCAGATACCCCAAATACCTAGACTTGTACCTCATTCATGGGAAGAACTCTATAAATATTTGTTGAATGAATAGTGAGACAAGTCTTTGAGTGGCTAGAAAGTGAAGCATCACTTCCAGAAATAAGACAAGATGTCAGGAGGCAGCATGTGAGCTACATCTTGAAGACTAGGTAGAATCAGGCTAGTAAAGATGAAGAGTTCAGGTATTCCAGGAAGGTCTTCCAAGGAAAGAGACCTGTCTGAGCAAAGGCAGGGAGACCATCAGGGAACTGACAAGATAAGCCATTCATCTTGGCTGGAACATAGGGTGCATGAAGGAACATCAAGCAAGGTAAATTTCAAAGGTAGGCTAAGGTTAAATGCTATAGGGCTACCTTGAATGCCAAAGTTATTTCCCAGGTTTATCCATGTATCTTCTCTTGGTACTAGGAGTTCCTATAGGAACTAGCAAATCATTCCTACTGGCACTAGGAACACTGTGTGCTATTGCCAGAGGAGACAGGCTCCAGGAAACCCAACTCTTGAGAAGTAAGAACTCTACACCAATGTGATGATAGATTTTTTGGTCTGTTTCTATTTGGGAATTCCAGCATATGAGCCAGCCCTCTCCAGCATACCCTCCAGGGAGCCACTGAGACCATCTTCCCTCTGTCTGACATATGGATTTCACCACCTCGGCCTACGCACATCCTACCCTTGGGGAGGCAGAAAAGGGGATATGGAACTGAACAAATGTAATCCGGAATTTTAGGCACTGTCCAGGAGAAGCATGTGCGACAGCTCAGTCATGCAGAACTTCTAAAGAAGTGCTTTTCCCATTGAGACTCCAAACCCTGTTTACTTGCCACTATTAATATATGTTGAACCAGAGTTGGAAAAATCAGGCTGCTGGAATGAACTACTGATCACAAGAGTTATGACTGTGAGTTGGAGGCAAGCGTGAAATTCCAGAAACGCTCTTTCACTCTGTGTATGGGTGTATCTCATTCCTTTCTTAATTTTTAGATATTGGGTTCGCTAAAAGAGGTAACAGTCTAGAAGTAAGGAGCCCTAGACGGTAATCCTGGGTTGCCACAAACTAGGTTAAGACGTAGTTACTCACCGTTTCTAGATTTCCTCATCTATTAAAAACAAATAAAGCAAGAGCAGAAGGTGAGTGGGTAGGGAGGGAGTAGGGGGAGTTCAGGGGAGGTGGAGGGCCAAGGGTTGGGAGATGTGTAACAGAAGGCCTGCTGTGGCTGGAATGTGCCAAAGTCTTTCATTTCAAAGGAGCATTTGGGTGAGGGGTGGTCCAGGGCAGCAGAAAGTACGTGGTATGTGGAGCCAGATCTGGCTCTGAGTCCAAGTCCTCTGCTCTCTGGCCATTCATCCTTCCAAGCTAGGTTTAACTGAGTGCTTCACTCTGCGCCTATTTCAAATGCTTTACAGTATTAACTCAATTAATCCTTGTAAGTAACCCCATAAGGGGAACTATCCCATTTTGTATATGAGTAAACTGAGGCACAGATGAAAACTTGTTCAAGGGAAGCAGAACTGACTGCAGAGCTTTACCACTCTACTCTTCAGTACTAAAAGAAAGATAGTAACTCACTGGACCTTTTTTAAGATTTTGTGTTCCCAAAATGTACATGAATAACTAATACAAGTAATACCCACCTTAAGTTGTAAAAAAAAAAATACTATATAAAGGTGAGCTGGAAAACACTTCAGTCAAATCATAGGCTGACATCTACAGGACCTTCTAGCTCCAACTCAACAACAATACTAATAATCACATCTACTGAGCATCTAATGTACTCCAGTACTCCAAGAGGCATCTTTACCCCTATTTTTCAGGAAAGGAAATGAGGCAACTAGTAAGCACTGGTCCTAGCATCACCCTGGAACATTTGAACCCAAGTCTGTCTGGGTCCTGCAGGCTATACTTAGGATTTAATGCTGAAACCGTCCCAGAAATGCCAGGAATATCAGCACAAAGAGGCCTGAGCCCACACAGATAAACTGGGCTAGTATGTGACTCTAGAACTCTTTGATCTTCAAATCACTCCGAAGTGAAGAATGAGAAAGGCAAGGTATCTCCAGATCATTCAGTTGAGAAAGATGGATGTCCTTGGAGACATTCAGAAGATGCTCTGCCTGCCTTCTAGGATCACAGAAGTACAGGCCTCTGCTCCAGAGAACTAGTCCTGTTTATGATCACATGGTCACCAGCCAGTCCGGGAAATCAGGCTGAACACCTGGTAGACCAGAATGTGGTCTGCTGCCCAGACCATGGTAAACAGCAGTTCTCAGGCCTCCACATGTTTCAGATGGCCCAGGAAGATGACCTGGTACCAAGTGGGTGCTAAGAGACAGGCGCCAAGGGCCTGCTCACGTGCATGTCCTGGACAGAACTGAGGATACAAGGCCATGGGCCTGGTGCAGAGGCTCAGCCAGTTTTCACCACAACCCTGTCAAGAGACCAACTTGGTGCCCTGTAAAGACAATCAAGTCTTTGGAGCCAAATAGACCGAGGTATTCTAAATCCTACCATGCTACTTACCTGCTTTATGACCTTGGGCAAGTGATTTGCCAGTCAGAACCTCAGCTTCCTCATCTGTAAAATGGGGACAGTCATACCTGCTTCAGAATGTGGCTGTGACGACTGCCTGAGATAACGTATGTAACGTTCCTGGCACAGCAGGTGTCCAAAAATGCTCTCATATCCCCTTTTCTGCTGAAGAAGAAGGATTTTCCTCTAACACATCAGAAGATAAGAGGGTGCTCAGAGAGGCCCAAGAGAGAACACAGCTTCCTCAGGGTCAGCATCAGTTACTTAATACTTGCTCATTCACTCATTCATCTGTTCATTCAGTAAAAATTTACTGAATGCTTGGGAAGAATCAGACAGGGAGCCTTGATACCACCACCCCACCACACACTCTCTCTCTCCTTGCCAGACAACAGGAGGCAGAGAAGAGGGTTAGAAAAAAACCATCTCCCTCTCCGGAGGCAAGAGGTCATACAGAGCCATTAGTCCAGTGAATCCATAGTGTGGTTGCAGGCAGGAAGGGCAGCAGTGTCCAGGTGCTCAGGGATTGCTCTATATGAAGAGAGGGATGAAGCAAAAGCCACTCCTTTAACCCCTTCCCCAAGCCCCATCCCTGCATGCACTTATGAGGTACTTATCAGGAAGACAGACTGGATACTAGGGCAAAGCTGATTGCAGAACATTGTGAATGGGGCATCTGGGGCCTAAAGCAAAGAAATTTATACTCTGTGATCCTGACCTGGGGAAAGAGTCCCAGTAGGAAACCACAGCATGCTCAAAAAGCCCCTGGAGACTGATCACTGACTTCTATTAAGTCAATTATAAGAGGTATCAAAGGATTTTGGAATAAAGGGGTGTCAGACTGGTGGGAGAGAGTTTAAGTTGCTTTCTGGTATTTTTCATATGTATCCCAAATTCAGTTCCATCTGTAATCAATACTGTGATCCACATTCTGAGATATGCCTTGCTAAGAAGCACCATCTCATTATACGACCACATTGTAAAGTCCAGTAACATCCCTTCCATCCTAAGCCAGCCATGTGTGTTCCTTCTGGATGCAAATTTCAGGAGCATTTAGACAAAGAGGAACATGAGCAGAGCACAGGACATAGGACATTAACAGCAAAGAAGACTTGAACCTGAGGACACAATCCCTATTTTTAAATATTAGTATAGCTGTAGAAGGGAGGAGGAAGTAGAAGGGTTGCGTTTAGGACATCTAAGGGTAGATATCTTGGGAGTTCACTACCATGTCCCCATTGCTTAACATGGTGCCTGGCTCAGAGTACATACCTAGTACAGGTTTGTTGGACTTCACTGAACTGAACAGAGAAATTTCAGAGAGGCAAGCTGCTTCTGGATAGGATGGGATGAGATGGGATGGGATGGGTGAGAAGGGAGGGATCAACAGAGCACTCCCTATTAGTGAAGGTGTGCAGGCCACATGCCACGAGGTAGGCCGTGGAAGGCTGGACTGGTCAGCCATCAAGGCTTCTCTGAGCCCTAAGGTTCCTTGCCCTTGGCTCGAAGAGATAAAGGATTCCCATTTCCCTGGGTACTTTGAGCCTCACTATTATTCTGCTCCGTCCACTGCAAGCCAATTCAAGAACACACATGGTTTGGAATCAAAGCTGTTGGGAGGGTAGCACTCTATACTCTGCAGCTGATGGATCCCCTGAACTGCCAGGGAGGTCTAGGGGGTGACTGCCAGCTTCAGCTTCGTGGTGGGACTCAGGCTCTCCATCTATGGGAGGCTAGCTGGGGGAAGAGAAGCCTTATCACTGCTGAGCCTGGCTGCCAGTGTGGGCCCAAGAGGACTTCCTTCTTCTCTGCTTGAGGAAGTCAGGCTTGAGAGCAGAAATAACTTCAACTTGTATATTCCTTACAGCTCTCACTTAGCAGCTGCAAGTTCGCAAGTTCAGAGTCCTGAAAACTGGGGGCACTCTACACAGCTTCCATGGGTCTTAGAAAGTGTTTGTCCTTGGTTTCACCCAAAAAAGAGCACACAGAAAGCAGGACCAGAGGCAATCTCTAAAGCTTCTCATTAGGGCCCCTTGGGATGAAGGCAGGGGTTAGTCCTAGAGGGGAATAAAAACGGAAGACAGTTTGTTAACTTCTGCATCCAAATCTGTCACCCCAAAGCCAGTGCAGATATTGGTAGGGAGCTTCAAAACAGAGTTCATCTCATCTTTTGATTCCCAGATAAAAATTTCATGCTGGGTGGTCAGGTTGGTTTCAGTGTGTGATCAGTATATTCAAAGGCAATAATGTTTAGTACAAGCATGAGCATGAAATGTGGAATCTGACAAATGTTTGAAAGAAAAAAAAATCCCAGAATTATATGTGTTATAACTATTTTGCTCTGCCATGTTTACTCAAGTATTTAATCTTTCCCTCCTCCCAATCTTCTGAATTTTGAGAAGGAAATACTTTCAAATTTTATTTTCATACCATATCCTCCCACTGAGATTCCAAGGCTGTCAGCAGCATTACCTAACATGGAAAGATTTAGGAAGAACATTTGAAGACATGTGAACAGTGAGGGATCAAACGTTGCCAAGGGAATGGAAGAGAGCCTGGTCACATCATCACCATTATTAAAATAATCACTTCCTGTTTAGTTTAAAGGACGGCAATAATTTTCCTTTCGGTGCATTTCTGTAAAGTAGTTTATTTGCCTATTAAAAATTCCAACCATCAAGAGAGAAAATTAGTTTAGTCGCCTTTATAATTAAAAGAGTAAGTGTGCAATAACCACTCTTGACTTTGGAGAGGCAGCAAAACAGAGCAGAAGGCCTACTGACCAGGCCTTACGAGGAGGGGAAGTCAAGTTTCAGCTGTCCACGCACCTGGAGCGTCGAGCAGGGCAGGCCACCCTAAGCTTCAGGTGCCTTGCCTACAAATAGAATGACAGCTTCTTCTTGGCCTAAGGGTACCTTATGGTGAGGACCACTTTGGAACCCTATATGTGAAATGCTTTTATCAACTGTACTAGACCTCCTCCAATCTGGGTCATGACAGACATAAACAATAGGGTGACTCCTGGCTTACTATAAGAATGAAGGTTAGATTAAAAATCAAAATCGTGGTCATTTTGAGTAATAAAGAAATGTGGAATGTGGTAATGATGATACTAATCCTGGGCCTGAATGCTGCTGAAATCTTTAAAATAAATGCTTTCATTCATTCATTGGGCACTTATTTTAGGAGATACTGGGGAAACTGAGTCATGAGCCCTCAGTGTGAAGGGAGACCGCAGTCTCGTTAAGAGATCAGCAGAATGGGCAGGTGTTTATAACAACATGGGCTGTGATATGGGTTAGTCCAGAGAAGGACACCTGACCCCGACTGGGTTGTCTGGGACAAATTCCCTCTGGAACAGATTTGATAACTGAAGTCCAAAGGTACACCTCCAGAAGCAGAGTGGATTTAGCTTGTTCTAGAGCACCCAAGTTCACCTTTCTTCCTTTTCATACCAGGTGTCAGCAGCTCATGGGGTCTGTTTGGCATAGTCTTGCCTTTGCACTTGTCTCTCAGGTGCACTTGTCATCCCCACCTGCTTGCTGTGTTGATATTTTTCTCAAGGCTGTCTGCGTTCAGGGACCAAAGGCTGTGGACATGGTGACTGCTGCCACTAACATCAGTCTGGAGGTCACAGGGCCCAATTCCACTGGGAGATACTCACTCCCAACTCCTAGAGGCGGCACCTAAGACTATCTGAGTGGAGAGTCAAGTCCAAAGAACGTCTCCACTATTGTTGGAGAGCTGCTCCTCCCAGTTGCTCCCTGTGTCATTTGGGCAAGGAGGATTAGGGTGTGTCTGAAGTTGGCCTGGGGAATGCCCCGTTTCCCCAAACACAGTACACAATTATAACAGAGGGAGGTCACAGGGCATGATCCTGTGAGCAAATAACGCTGTCACTCAAGAAAAGGAAGCTAATGATTTATGTCGTTTTCCTCTAACCCCTTACTTTCACAAAGCTCCATTACTCAGACCCAGGACAAAGGTCTGAGTAAGCTGGGGCCCGTCTCACAGACAAGCCATGACATGATGAGCTGTTTGGGGCCTGGTGCCTTCTGCTTAGAGTTCTCTACCTTCATTTCTGTGCTTCATGGAAGCTCCTACTCATCCCACAAGGCCCCACTCAAACATCACCTCCTATCTGCCGTCTGCACAAGCAGAGATAACTGAGTTACAGCACTAAGCTCTGAACTCCCAAAGACCAGCTGCAAAGGAGCTGGGCATATCTGATGCCATAAGAAGTAAGGGTTCTTATAGTAAAGAAGAAAATAAAAAGGGGTATTAGGTAGGCAATAAACAGGGCCTGCCAGCAAAATACTGTATTTTATACACTCTACCCACTATCCTCCCCTTTTGGTGATCATAAAATATTTTAATATATTAAAGGTTTGATAATTTTATATATTTTGCCCAACTTACACTTTTCAATACTCACATTGCCACAAGATGGATGTTACCTTCACTTTCTTATAACATCAAAAGTCTACAGACCACACTACGGGAAACACTAGCATGGTATATTTGAGCCTTACAATATTCCTCTGAGGTATGTATTATTATTCACATTTTATAGATGATAAAACTGAGGCATCAAATAATCAAGTAAGTTGTAAATGTTTACCTAGCCAGAAGTAGCAGAGCTGGGATTAGAAACCAAGGCTTCCAACTACAAATCTAGATCTTTTTCCACTAAAACCAAACAAGAGAAACAAAGAGAAAAAACAGACAGGCAGATTATGTTGTAATTAACAAACAAAAATAACCACAAAAAGGAGAGAAAGTAAATGAAAAGGTCCTGTTCCATGAAGGATAGGTCTATGGTCAGCAAGTGAAGAGCAGAAAGTGACATCATTGGCCCCATCCCCATTAAGATCTGATTAAAGTAAGGGGTTCCGGGAAGGGCATAGGTCTTCCCATGACTTCTTTTGTCCTTTCATTTGTTCAATCACCAAAGTTGATTTCATGTAACAAATTATTATTATTTTTTTATTTATTAAAGTACAGTCAGCTATAATGTGTCAATTTTTGGTGTATAAGTATAATGTTTCAGTCATATATTTGTTTTCATATTCTTTATCATTATAGGTTATAACAAGATATTGAATATAGTTCCCTGTGCTACACAGAAGAAATTTGGGTTTTACCTATTTTATATATAGTAGTTAGTATTTGCACATCTTGAACTCCCAATTTATCCCTTCCCACCCTCTTCCCCTACTGATAACCATAAGTTTGTTTTCTATGTCTGTGAGTCTGTCTCTGTTTTGTAAATAAGTTCATTTGTCTTTTTTTTTATATTCCACATGAAAGCGATACCATATGGTATTTTTCTTTCTCTTTCTGGCTTACTTCACTTAGAATGACAATCTCCAGATCCATCCATGTTGCTGCAAATGGCATTATTTTATTCTTTTATATGGCTAAGTAGTATACCATCGTGTAAATATACCACAGCTTCTTTACCCAGTCACCTGTTGATGGACATTTAGGTTGTCGCCACGTCTTGGCTATTGTAGATAGTGCTGCTATGAACACTGGGGTGCATGTATCTTTTTGAATTAGGTTCCTTCTGGATATGTGCCCAGGAGTGGGACTGCTGGATCATATGGTAAGTCTATTTGTAGTTTTTTGAAGAATCTCCATACTGTTTTCCATAATGGCTGCACCAAACTACATTCCCACTAGCAGTGTAGGAGGGTTCCCCTTTCTCCATACCCTCTGCAGCATTTATTGTTCATGACCCTTCTGACTGGTGTGAGGTGATACCTAATTGTAGTTTTGATTTGCATTTATCTGATAATTAGCAATACTGAGCATTTTATCATGTGCCTATTGGCCATTTGTATGTCTTCACTGGAGAATTGCTTGCTTAGGTCTTTTGCCCATTTTTGGATTGGGTTGTTTGCCTTTTGTTATTAAGTTGTATGAGCTGTTTATATATTCTGGAAATTAAACCTCTGTCAGTTTCATCTATTGCAAATATTTTCTCCCATTCTGTAGGTTGTCATTTTGTTTTGCTTATGGTTTTCTTTGCTGTGCAAAAGCTTATAAGTTTAATTATGTCCCTTTTTTTTTTTTTTTTTTTTTTAGTTCCATTGCCTGGGTAGACTGCTCTAGAACACTGCTAAGGTTATGTCAGAATACGTTTTCTTCTAGGAGGTTTATAGTGTCCTGTCTTACGTTTAAATTTTTAAGCCATTTTGAGTGTTTTTTGTGTGTGTACGGTGTGTGGGAGTGTTCTAACTTCACTGATTTACATGCAGCTGTCCAGTTTTCCCAACACCACTTGCTGAAGAGATTGTCTTTTCTCCATTGTATAGTCTTGACTTCTTTGTTGAAGACTAATTGACTGTTAAGTCTGTGGGTTTATTTCTGGGCTCTCTATTCTATTCCATTGATCTATATGTCTGTTTTTGTGCCAGTACCATACTGTTTCGATTACTATAGCTCTGTAGTATTGTCTGAACATGTAACAAATTATGATTGACCATCCACTCTGGTTCAGTCTTTGCTATATATACAGACAGAACATAGCCTTTGGCCTCCAGCAGCTTCTAGTCTCCACAGGCATCCAGACTTCCAGCTATATGAATCTGCTAACTACTACCCTAAACACTCAGGTCATTTTCCGGCTTCCATGCTTTGAACATGCCGTTCCCTCCTCCTGAGGAATGTCTTTCCCACCCTCCCTTCTTAGAAAATTCTTGCTCAACTTTCCAACTCCAGTCACATGGCCCATTCCAAGCCAATCTGACTTACCTTCCAATTCAACAGAGGGAATAGAATACAACCATGCAATGATGGAGAAAGATGTAAACCAATCCATGGCAAGAAATCCTTGTGGAAGAGAAGCTAATGAAGAGAAGAGAGGGAGTCTATTGCTTTTATAATTCAAAAGCACCCCAGGCAGTGTTATATAGCCTGGATCCTGTTGATAGAGTACAATTATTACACCTCGATTTGTCAGAGCTGGAAGTTAACATCCTGACACTTTGATCTCTGAACCAGTACTCATATCTGGAGGACATGTGCTAGTCTAGAAAAACGACCCTAAAAGATGAACCTGTCAGAGCTTGTGTAGCCCGCCTAGGTAGCCAACACAGACCCCAGGTGACAACAACTCTCTGGTTACCGAAATGGAGGTTCTATTATGAGCAGGGATTATTGTGGCCCCAAACCATCCAATCCCATCTGTTTTGCTTCCGTGCTCACCAAAGTACTTCAAGGATTAATTCCCTCTCCTTGCTAGGCTGGCAGTACAACACAAGGAGAAGAAGCATGGCCTATGGTGTCAAATTCCACAGAACTCAAAACCCCACACTACCATTTTCTGAGAGACCTTAGACAATTAGCATAACTCTTAGAGGCCCAGTTTCCTTATCTCTGAAATTATAAACACCGACATTACAATATTACAAGGTGGTCATGGGATTTGACAGCATAATGCACAGGAAGTGCACAGTGCTTTGCACTTAGCCCTCAATACATGGCAGTTATTATTAGTGATAAATTTTTATTCTTATGTCTTTGATACAGTATCTGGAAGGTATTTTTCTATCTTGTGAATTCAGTCATGAACATTTAGCTTCTACATCACTACTGTGAAAGGTAAGAGTTCACTCAGCATAAGAGTGAGCTTGCTAAGGTCTAGGGACCTTGATGAGATAATGTTCTTGGACCTCAAAGCCTTGAGTCAGTCCCTAAAGACATTATTGCCCTGGCAGCAACTTCCACTCCATCCTGAAGTCCTTCACTCCCACTCCATTGGTCTCTGCAAGTTCTATATTGTTTTCCTGCTTCCATAAACTGCAAATACCCTTTTCTGCGAATGCTTCCCCTACCCGAATAGCAGCTTCTGGAGGCCAAGGCATATGTCCCTCCTCTCTCTATAGCTCAAGATCTGGCCCAGAACAGGTCTTACTGTGTATTTACTGGACAAATACCTATAGCAAGGAGATAATAATGAATCCGTGAGGGTATCACTGATTGATTCTATGAATGACAGTCTCTGCTGGTACCAAAATGGAAGAAGACTTTAGTTCTCTTTGTATATTGCTTTCCTAAGTCTAATTATTTTAGAACATTCGTTATTCCCACAGTGTCTTATTCTCTCTTCATCTCACTCCTCTTTTTAAACTTCAATTCCTCCTCTGCCTCCTATCCTCAAAGCCCAAAACTGGAAGGAGGGAGATGAGTATTATATGGCTTCTTGGCAGCATTTATCAGCCCAGAATTCATGGAGTATCTCTCTGGAGAGTTCAATAAACATCAAGGCAAACCTAGACTGTCCACGAAGCACCTAAGGTTTATAAATAAAGAATAGAAGAATATAGGATTAAGTTATAAAAGAGATACAAGACCCAATCTTGTAACCAAACAAAAGAAAGAAATAGGCCAGCCAGGTACTTGCCCAGGATGCCAACTATATTAGTCAGGATGCCAAATAGATCCCCCAAATCTCAGGGAAACAACACTACAAAGGTTTCTTTCTTAGACACATGTCTAATGCAGGTTAGCAGAGGACTCCGCTCCATCTAGTCATTCAGGGACCCAGCCTGGCAGTAAAGAGAATAACCAAGCTATGACACTACCATTGTTAACACATAGTTTCAGGGTTCAGCACCGTCAAGGAAGGGAGAGAGCAGGGGACTCATCCTTGCTTTTAAATCCATTTGCCAGATATGTATCACTTCCACTCAGTACTCATTGGCCAGAATTAGTCAATAACCCATCTAACTTCAAGAAGACCAGAATGTGAGGTCTTCCTAGATGCTCACGAAGGAGAGAAAATGAGACTAAAGATACAAACAGAAGTCGCCACCACAAGTTTTTTAACATCACAGGAATAAATTAAAAACCAGTGGCAATTACCTCGGGTTTCCACTTACATAACTGGTACAACTGAACTTAGTTCTACTTTCATTGAAATAGAGAGCACTTTCAATTAGAAACATTATAAGCACTGCCCACTGGGGTCACCCTATCTCTGTTGGTTAGTTTTATTATGGAGGTTGCTCAGTGCAATGAATGCAAAGCCATCAAGCCTGAGACCAACCAACTGGTTGTTCCTAGAAGCCAGAGGAAAATCTGAAACCACATCATACCTGGGATCATGTTATTTGCTGATAACAAGTGATTTTGTGTAATATTTAAATTCTAATCCCTTTAGTAGGCTCCCCAAGAAGCTGTCTGGTTCAGTAAATCATACCAAAAAAGCTGAAGAGACAATGAGAATGAGAAACAGGAAAGTGGGAAACTTGCTGAAAGGCAAACCAGGAAAAGCAATTTTCAACTCCTTTTAAATGAGACCATGCAACTATATTCTTGAGAGTTACCTTTATCCTTCTGAGTGTGAGTGACTTACACTATCCAATTATAGGTGATGGAAAATCTGTGAATTAGACAGCTATGCCAAATACATTAAAATGTTATGTTAGCAGCAATGCATGCAGTGAATTCCTCATTTTAAGTTTAAACTTAGAGTAATTTAATTTAATAGAAAACCAGTTTCTCTCCTTTCCCATTAAAATGAATGGTGAGCATATATATTTTAACATTGATATGAGCAAATGCCAAATTAGCTGCCTGAGGCACCAACATCTCAACCTAGTCCTAGGCAACAGTATAGCTTTGACAGAGTCAGAGCCAATTCTATCTTTCTGTTGGTAAAGGAGGCATCTTGATGTAGACAAAGACACTGAACTCATATACAACACTATATAAGTAGAGGCATGGCAAGTTACTAGTCAATTTGGATAAGCAATTTAAACTAGCAAACAGCAATAATAATGTTTATCAAATAAGCTACCCTATATACAGTGTCTAGCATGAGCCTGCTTGGGTAGATAATAGGTCTTCAGTGCCTAGTCTAAGTTGATTAATGACTATTGTATCAGGCAGGCAACTTGAACTTGAGCCAAGCAATACCAACATGAAGTGGGTCAACTAAATAAATGTGCCTCAGCTCTCCTTTCTCCAAAACAGGGATAAACACCTGCTCCTGCCTTCACAACAGAACTATAAGGATGACCAAGATGAAGCAGAAGAAAGACCTTTGAACTCTCAGAAAAGAGACACCAGAGAAATTCAAACTCTTACTACCTGTCTTTGCTGAGTAATACAAGGGGATTTTCCCTACCAGGAAACAGCTTTCCACCCCTGAGAATGCATATTGTCCATAGCAAGCAAATGCTACAGTGCTGACCTATTTACCAATGTCAAATATAATCTTGGCAATGCTTTTAGTTAACTGAGTTCATTATGCTCAAGGACACAACATCAGATGAACCAACAGGAAAATACCAAAGGAGCCTCCTCCTGCATTCTGCGTGTGGGACTGACCGGACAGGTTTGGAGCGTTGACTCGTCAGCAACGAAAGAGAATTAAACCAAACCTTCCTGCTTAGTTTTCACGCCACTTTGACAGTCTTAGGATTTCCCATTTTCTATTCTACCATCCAATGGCAGAGCCCTTCGCTCCTAAGGAGCACAGATCCAAGGCCACTTTTCTTGGTGACTTATACTTGGCACTTGGCTGACAAGCATTCCAATAGCTGCCCTTTTAGAGCCAACAAATGGGATTTCACTCAAATAAAAGCCAGCACCTGTACTTCCACAATGGGAGAGAAACATTCATGAAAACTTGGGTTTGAACTGGTTGAGAGCCCACTTTGGCAAAGGGGGAAAATACATTTTCACAGTTGCTCCAAATGGTAGCAAACTCTCACACAGGTCCACAGCCTGAAAGAGGCAGCTTGTAAAATCTTCTTTGAAACCTTGTCAGTAAAACAAATTTTATTTCTCTGGGACCAATCTCTCCTAAAAATACCATGCCAGATCCCTGCTGGAATTTTGAACAATGAGCACACCAGCAGGAAAATACAAGTCCCTGACTTTAAAGAAAATTGAAGTCTTTGAGGATGCACTGTCTCCTTAATCTATAAGGAAGTCAAAAACAGTCATTATGTTTTTCCCGTTCGGCAGATTTTATGGATTCCAACACTTGCCTAGGGTAACAGGACACATTTGTGGCAAAGCCCAGCTTCCAGGACCGGCCAGACTCCTGGGAAATTACTGCTTTCTGCTTTCTTGTGTCATCATATGGTCACTCTCTTATTCATACACTAGGCAAACATGCATTGAATGCTGACTCCATGCCAGGCATTGAGCTGTGTGCCAGGATAGGGAACAGATTAAGGAAAGGTCCCGCCCTAGAGAAATTTACAGTCTAGGACGGGGAGTCTGGGAAGTAGACAATTACAAAAAGATCTGAGAACCACAGACAGCACAGCTGAGTGGTTAAGAGCATGCCAGGTGTAAGGGAGTTATGGGTTCAAATTCCTACTCCGTCTCACATCTGCATTTTCACCTAGCACTTATCTCCTTCAAACATATTATATAATTTACCTATTTGCTTTTTATGCACACATTCTCTCCTCTCCCTTCCCCCCACCCCCTCATACACACACACATACATACATACACACACACACACACACACACACACACACACACACACACACCACTAAAATATAAATTTTATGAGGACAAAGATCTTTTCGCTATCTGTTCAAGGATGTGTCTTCCAGGGCTGGGCATGTAACTGGTGTTGAATAAGCATCTCTGAATGAATAAATTCACTATATGACCCTGGGAAACTTACACTCTTTGAACCTC
This sequence comes from Vicugna pacos, assembly GCF_048564905.1. Classification (NCBI taxonomy): domain Eukaryota; kingdom Metazoa; phylum Chordata; class Mammalia; order Artiodactyla; family Camelidae; genus Vicugna; species Vicugna pacos. The sequence continues at coordinate 57,943,413 of NC_132990.1, forward strand.
AGTTTCCTCATTAATAGTACAGGGGTTGTCAAGCGTATTGGGTTAGATAACAGACACAAGTGCTCAGCACAGAGCCTAGACCATAGTAAAGTAAGCAGCCATAACTGTTAAATACAGATGATAGTGGTCTCCAGCGCTAAGCACTAATAAGCATTAGTGATCTCTACTTAAGGATGGCAGGCAAGCCTGTGACACTGCATCCTGACAAATGAGTAACAGAATTAAAAAGGAAAGGAAAAGGACTCAAGTCAGCAAGAAAGACAAGATTAAGGCTAAGAGGACTTCATTGGAAGGTACCTCGGAACCTCCATTTTTGTTCACAGCCTTCCATCCCTCTCCTCCCAAAAACTCCTGTACTTTCACCTGTATCACTTTCAGAGCTCAGCATAGAGCGAAAGTCCCCTAATTCCCCCTACACAAACGCCTCTCCTTAAGGACCCAGCATGGGCTGGATTCTATGTGCTCAGTACAAATCCACCAAGATGAGGCTGGCCATGTAGTGACTGCAACAAGTAAAACAAGAGGCTTTCTGCTCGATGACACACCTCTGATTCAGTCTGCCTTGACAAAGCTGGAGATTAAGTTTCCTTGCCTAAAGCTGCGAGGAGAAACATGACACCCTTTATTGGCTATGAGTGGAACACGCTTTATTAACCCGGCCTTAATTATATTCCATTTTGAGATTCAATAGTTTCGATTGCAACACCACATGAAACCAGGGGGAATTGCACCCCATGGGACTCCGGCCACAAACGAGATCAGAACAGTGCCTCCAAGGCAGTGACCCGCTTCTGCCAACTAGTCAGCAGTGAGCAGCCTAGCGCTCTTGCCCAGCTCTGGGAAAGCCCCAGAGGTGGCCAAATCAGGGCAGGGCTGGGGTGGCAGTCAGCTGGGTAACGTGAATTCAGTCTATTTGTGAAAGAAGTGATGTCTCACTCTGAAAAGTAAGAAGCAAATGTGGAAGGATTTATATGCAGATTAACTTGCCAGGAATACAGTGAACACAACCATCTCCACACAGATGAAATTCTTTTTCATTTGGTCATCACAACCCCTCTCTTCTCACTCTCAGTTCTAACAACAGGCAGAAAATGTCCCTTTACTTTTCAATAGCCAGATTAGAATCAACTTTTTTGGAGGCAAGGAGCTAATCCTGCACTATTTTATTGAGGTCAAATTTTCTCCAAACATTTTTGCCTACCATCCTGAACTTTTCAAATGAGGTCACTGAGGCAGCTGAATGGTCCAAGGGTTCAGTATCTTCATTATAATAATCAATAGCTACAAATTATTGGACATTTACTAGGTACTAATAATTATGTTAAGGGTTTTACATGAATTGTCTCATTAAATCTTCACAATAGCTTTATGAGGTGGACATTTTGCATTTCATGTCTCTAGTTTCCACAATCAAAAAAAAAAAAAAAAGGCAGAAGTGCAGCTCACACCAAAATCTACATGAAGCCCAAGTTAGCACCATTATTGCTACACTCTGCCTCCACTGCGTTTCAGGATCTGAGAAGATGAAGAGCATGCCTGAGCTATCTGGGTTTCCCAGTGCCTAGCAGAAGCTCTGCTACATGGTAGGCCTCAGTGATGTTTGGTTAATTAATTTATTGAGTAATTTTAAAGAATCTTAGACTGGAAACAGAAGGGCTAGCTGGAAGCCAGCTCTCCCAGTAATGTGGGTTTGAGCCAGACACTTCCCCTGGGCCTTGACCTTCCCACTTGAACAATGAAGCAGTTAGACTAGATGACCTCTGATGGTATCTGCTTCAGGGTCTTACCCCAAGTTCACTGAACCAGCCAGCATCCAAAGCCTGCATTGGAAGCCTGCCTGTCTCCCTATCTCCCACCCCAAACTAGAATATGCATCCTCAGAAATGGGCATTTAGTTTGACAGCACCTTGGCAGGAGCCCTGATGAGTCATATGTCAGGCTAGGCAGGAATGTAGGCGTACACATTAGTTACTGCTAAAAATGCAAGGTTGATGATTGTCTCCCGAAGGGAAGAACAGCTAGCACAATCAAGAACCAGGGTTCTCTCTAACCTCTCATATTGTGAGCCCAAGGGAGACCCTCCCTTCAATCAGGGAAACAAGCAAATATCAAAAGAGCCTTTCTGAAAACCAGTGAGGTGTATAAAATTTAAGTATTATCATTTAGTCACGATCACTAATACATTTAGGCCATTTTGCCACATTTGGCAAATTGTTTTTATTGTCTACCCTGTAGCAAATATGAGATGAGGCAGAGACTATAAAGAGAAGAAAATAAATTATTCTCACCTCAGTAGCCCCAATCTTGTGAGATTTAACTATCATCTAAGTTGGACTAGTAAGAGTGAATCAAGAAAGAACTAATTCTGACAGGGGAATGGGAAAGGAGGAAGAGTGGCTAGAAATTGGGGCTGGTTTCTCAGAGGACATGACATTTGATTTAAACTTTGACAAAGGAATAGGTTTTGACAGGTGGAAGTGAAGGAAGACTATTTTACCAAAGGCAAATGATTAGTGAGTGTTAGTTGTTTCCCCATGACATGCACATATGTACACCCACAAACATTACCCATATTTAGAATGTCCCTTTGCACACACCTGTACCCACTCAACTAGGTTTCTGTGGGCCCAGCCTCAGAAGTGCTCACAAGCCATTATGACAACTGGTCACACTTCTCAAAATGGCAAGATGGAAACACATGTCTCTGTTAAGTACAATTTAAACCATATGCTTCTGTCTTATTTCTGCCTAGTTCATCAAAGTTGTCTTTCACATTTGAGTTCAGATAGCTAGAAGCATTCCAAGTTCCTTTTTTTCCCCTCTCGACATATAGTTGTCTTTTTCCAACAGGAAACACATGAAATTACAAAAGATTCCAGGCTGCTCTTAGATGAAATTCGATGTGTTTACATTCATACACAAAGTCTGAAAAGGTAAAGATTCTTCCAAGTTAGGTTTATTGATTCTGCATGGTCCCATACTGCTTTGTGTTTTCCTCTATTTTATCACTTACTACAAAACTTAATGTGGATACATAATTTTATAATATGATACAGGACCTTAGTCAGCAAACTCCAATCTGTGGGCCAGATATGGATGGCCATCTTTTTATATGACCTGCAAGTAAAGATTGGTTTTTACATTTTTAAACAGTTTAAAAAATTAAAGGAATAATATGATTTTGTGATATGTGAAAACTATATAAAATTCAAGTTTCAGCATTATTAGAACATAGCCTTAATAAAGCATTATTAGAACATAGCCATGCTTATTTATTTATGTTTGTCTATGGCCACTTTTATACCATAGTGGCAGAGTAGAGTAGTTGTGACAGAGAATATATGACCAGCAAAACCTAAAATATTTGCTATCTGTTCCTTTACAGAAAATGTTTGCCAACAGCAGGTGCTTTAAGGTAATAGGATGCTGTCACTGAACTGGATGCTAAGATTTTTAACATAGTTCTTAATTCTGAAAAAACAAAATCATCTTTAAGTTCTGCGTAGTTTTTATCTTCTAGGAGCTAAAGGGCTGAATTTATCTTTGGGTAATTCTACACTTTGTCTTTTATTCTTGAAAAATGAATCCAGTGAGGAATTTAATTACCTGGACATAAAGCAATATACCCTGCCATTATATCTGAAAAGAAATGAAGTCACTGTTAACCTGAATGTCAATGTTTACACTAAAAAGTTAAAAATTCTCTTTGGTATGTAAGTTAGATGCTTGTTTTAACATAGCTATATCTCTGCAGACTTTGTAGCTTCTTTCAAGAAAATATTTCTTTAGTTTTCATCTTCCCTATAATTGTTTATTACTACTCTTTCTTGGGGAAGAGTGTGTTTGCGTGTGTGTACGTGTGCATGTGCATGTATATGCATATGTGTGTTTTCTAGAATTTTTTCACTTGAGACTGGAAGTACAGATCTAAAAGACTACGGGAAAAATGAGGAAGACTCTGCCTTCAAGGTGTGGTTGAGATTAGATTGGCTATATTCAAGTCATCTTGAACAACATTACGGTGTTATTCAAGATGAACAACCACCTAGCCTTTGTGAAATGTTGATAAATACTGCATTCTGATGTGATGGTCTTTTGGGGACCATGGGCCCAGGGGCAGTTTCCTCTGATAAGTATGGATATCCTTGGTATACATTATCCTCAAGAGAAGGATAACATATGAGGAGTAAAGAGACAAGACTGGTCAGTGAGGAGGGCAGGAGAATAAAACCCTTTATTACTCTGAATCTTCATAAATTGAAGTCTAAACTCTGGTGAAGGAGATACACTGTAGGTCAGGGAAATTCCCATAGAGAAAGTAGATAGTCTCTTTGAAATAGGAAGGGTGGGCAATGACCATTCAAAGGCCTTTGAAGAATGAGTCTGGACCTATTATCCTACAAAGCAGACATAGGAACAGCAGTTTTTTAGTATTTTCTGCTTGTGCTTAGCTCCTATAATCCCTAACATTCAACAGAGCAGTGTTCTAAATTTACAACCTAGGCTCAAGTGTGTGGTCATAAATTAAAAGAAGAAATTGTTCTATATTTGAGTGAAATGATAAAGAAGAGAGCAGGGCCCTCCCCTGAAATCAGCTAGCAGCCATGATAATCAGCTGAGGATGGCCATGCCCAATGGAGCAATGACTGGCAACAACAGAAGCTCCAAAGCACGGCAAAGAGGCATAAAAGGTCTACACTATTTACACACATAAGCCAGTTTCCAAACGAACTGTGAGAACCAACTGAGAATGCGTCAAGGAAAATACATGCTGGCCATCAAAGCTGACAAAGGGCCAAGCCAACGGCAACAGGTGTTAAAGGAATGTGATCTCATTTTACAGTTCTAGAGGTTGTGCTGGCTACTTCTGCTGACAGCCTCCACAAAACTACAACCTTCTTAACAGTGGCTAATCTTTCCACCCGTATCATGGTAATTCCTGACTCTGGAGGATTTGAATACAACAGATTATCCAACAGAAAAGTATAGGGACTTGTACTTCAATCACGCTCAGGGACTTGCTTTAATAAAGGCATTGGAAGTTCTTTAGACAGATCATCTGACAGCTATTCCATTGAGAAACAGATACTTCTGCCTGCAAAACTTATCTTGAGAAATCTGCAAGAACGAAAGTGAGTAATTTCTAATGCACTGCAATGGCATGTAGGCATATGTTAGGAGAACATCTTAACTACACAGGAGGTATTAAATGAATTACAAATAAATATTTCCAAATATGCCCTGTCTGCTTATGACTACTAAATTGATTACTTGAGATTTTTTCCCCACATTTTAGTTATAACAACGCTTAATCAGCATCTCACACATTAACCATTAAAACCAGTAATTATTTTTAGCTAGGTAGATACAGTTTACATACGTACTGAACATGGAATCTCAGAATGTTCAAGCAGTAAAGTTTACACACAGCTCACCTACTGCTGCTCCCCTTTCCCATGCCTGTGGCAGACATCATTCAGCCCTCCTTCCCACTGAACATGATCTTGGCCTCACCATCCCTATCAGCAGAGCCCTCTGAGCCACGCAGTCTCAACCAGGAAGTACAGCACCCAAGGGGCAAAAACTTGGTTCTAGGAAGATGAAAAAAATTTAGGCATCACATTGGTCTGTGTCCTTTTTTTTTTCTTGAACATGTTTTATTGAGTTATAATCATTTTACAATGTTGTATCAAATTCCAGTGAAGAGCATAATTTTTCAGTTATACATGAACATATATATATTCATTGTCACATTGTTTTCTCTTAGCTACCATAAGATCTTGTATATATTTCCCTGTGCTATACACTATAATCATGTTTATCTATTCTACATTTTGAAATCCAAATCTGTCCCTTCCCACCCCCCACCCCCTTGGCAACCACAAGTTTGTATTCTATGTCTATGAGTCTGATTCCGGACAGACTTCTTATGAGACTGAGAACCACCACTCTGAGCAATCACTACCAAGCCCCTGAAGTTGGCACATAAAAGGAAAGCTATCTGCCATTCTGAAGAGTCCAAGCATCCATTTTAATGATGGGGAAAGTGAGTCTCAGGTAAAGCGAATTGTCTCAGATGACATATATAGGAACTGGCCTAGCAAGTCAAATTCTGACTAAAGTGTCCAGTTCACTTCACAATGTGTCATGTTACCATTACTGAGAGAGCCTACTTTCCAATCTATTCAGTCAAAATTACATTTCTCTATAAAGTAGACAGAAAGGAATAATACCAACTATTAAAGGAAAACTAAATCATTATTTCACATTGTAAATGGTGTAGGGAAAACGGTACAACTAGTGCAGAATGCCTATGCTCCTTTACTGAGCATCTACTGTGATCAAGAACGTGTGCCATGTCTCAGGTTCCCATAAAAGTGGGCTACATAATTTTGAGGATTTCCTTGTTCCATCATGCTATGTGGATCCTCATCTTAGGTGTGTATCAGTGAACTGAGGAAAACTGGAGAAAGCAATAATAATAATAATAACACACGTATAAGCAGTCCCTAATCACTCAAGTTATTCAAAGTCAAAAGGAGGCTAAACTCCTCAGTAATTGCTTGGTTGTGAAATGCATGTTATTTTTTTCCTAAGGTACACTTGAAACAGTCCACATGGGCTGGACCACTTTTATGAAGCAGTTCTACAACAGTAAAAATCCCAGAGCAATTCTGCCAAGGTCAAAGCAACAGACTCTCTCTTCAGAGCAACATCCATTCTGGTCAGAGCTGCCAAAACACTTTACATGAGCAAGGAAAGCTAATGAATAGAATTTGCATGGAATAACATAAGCTAATATTGGCATTCCAAGGAGACATCTGTGTTGACATCTTACTTTCTCATCTCTCCTCACTGTTACCAGAGTGACCTCTCTAAAACTCATGTCGGAGCATGTCATTTCCTTGCTTACATAATCTGGATGGCTCCCTACTGTCTACATGACTAGTCTGAACACCCTGGCAAGGCACACGAAGCTCTCCTCAGACTGGTTTGTGTCTATCACTTCTGCCTCCTTTTCTGACGCCTCCCCTCCTACTCCATTCACTTCTCTCCCTTTTGGCTCTATACTTTAGTCAAGCCAAGAAACTAGTTGCTCCTCAAGACAACCACGTCCTTTCCTACCACTGTTTCTTTATAGAAGCTATATTCTTTCTGGGAGACCTACAGCTGATAAACCCTTATCCTTCAATACCCAGATTAGATATCACCACATTTTGGAGCCTTCCATCATTTGCCCTCAAGCATAGTCGATGATATACAGCTAATACAGGACAACCTAAAAGTTAATACCATTGCTAATGTTAATAAGACCACAAATTTCCTTCAGGGATGAGATTATGTCTTCACCTTTCCATGGTCAGCACATAGTAGGTGTTCATTAGATATTACTGAGTAGATGAATAGTAAATACTGATTTACAGAATTCAACTAGCACAACTGCTACCAATGCCCACGTAGCCTGTCAGAACTGCCCAACTTACAGTCCATGTTTACTTCTTAATTATGTAACTGTGGTATTCTGCAGTGCTTCTTACAGGGTGGGACTCAATTGAAGAATTTTTAAATAATGTGAGAGAATTCTACATGGACACAATATTAAATAACACTGATTTGCATTTTGGAAAAGTCGTCCCTTTTCAAATTCTGTTTCAGTCCTTCTGATGATATAAAGGAGAAAGTCTCAGTTTGATGCCATGTGACCACAGCACCTCTCTAAAAACATGCTAAAATGTCCCTTTTAATAAAGAGAGAGCAGTACTTAGGATTTGAGATTTCAATGACAATAAATACTTTGCTAAAATGTAAGGACACTGCTTCTTTCTCATTGTTTTTATTTTCAAGGTTACTTTTCAGTTTTAGAAAGCAGTATTAGTTTTTTGTTTACTGTAGAAATATGAAGTTTTCTTGTTAAATGTATTTGTTTAAGTTAGAAAATGAGTCAATTTAAAGGAAAACAATAAATGTTATTACAGGTATTCGTCAGTATTGCAAAAACAGAGATGATATCCAAGTATCTAGCTACAGTGAATAAAGTCTTAGAAGGCAAAAGACTTGAGGGGCTCACAAGTCCTCTGCTTTTGGGTAGGTTATAAACTCCTTTAAGCAAGTTTTTATGCATTAGCAGAGTACAAGTAATAATTGCAACTTTTTCTATTCAAATCTGTTCTAGAAATCAAATGAAATAATGTGTGTGGAAATGCTTTGGAAATGTACAGAAAGCAACATTATGATCATCAAAACAACCAGCCTCGTTACATACAGTATATCATTTCTTCCTAACCTGCCTCAACCAGTGTGGTTGAAATTAAACTTTATTGAGTTCTAATTCAAAATATCCATTTGTGTCCATGGATTTAATTCTCCCCATCCCCAAATTCTTACTAAAATGACAAAGGCCATTTTTAAAATAAGAAAATATCTAAGGAATGATATCATAAATTGATCAAAATAAATGAGAGATTTCTGCCAGATGAAGGTCAAACAGGGCCATCTGAAGAAATCGCTGACCCCCTACCACCCAAGACGAGTAAAGGAGAAGACCACAGGGCCTGTAACAGCACTCCCAAGTTAGCCCTCACACCCTGGGGAACAGGGGCATGGGGTCCCATTAGGCTGGGATGCAGATGGAAGGAACTGCTAACCTCAAGCCCACAAATGACTTCTGGGAACTGCAATAGTTCAAGCAATCAAGATGAGTAGGGCTGAGGTCCGGGACGGGGTGGTCTGTTGAGGGGGGATCACCAGAGTTATTTATGCCCTCCAGCCACACACAAAGAGGATAAAAATGCTAATCAAATAAGTGATCTTTTCACTTCCAAATAACCGGACCTCAAATTTAACAAAATAAAACGGTAAGACTCAAACCTTTCCTTCCTTTTCCCCTTATACTTTTTCCAGAAAACTTCAACCAGAAATACATAGGATCTGTGAATTTACAGAACCTATAAAATCTGTGTCCACCTTAACCTCAGGTCCTGGGTAAGTTCTGTAAGGCTTCTGAATTCATGGGAAGTTCAAGATGGGACACCAGGAGAATTTGTATGCCCGACAATTTTATTTGATGCTCTGTTACTGAAAGTGGAGTGTACAGAAGAGGGGATGTAGATGGGTTTGCTCTGCTTTGCATAGATCAGGCTTTGCTTCTGGTCATTCATGCTGACAAATTCTAAATACATATATAACAAAGTTTTTCTTTTAATTATGTGTCTGCAGTCCCTCCCAGCCACCCCATCTTGCCCCAGTAACAACTGAGCTTAAGATGGGAAAGCAGAGCAGAACTTAAAAGAGCCTGATTGGGCTGATTTGGGGAGCTGTCTTAGAATTTTGATAGAGGAAGATGAAAGACTAAAATGGAAGCAGAGAGAAACAAAGAAGATAGAAAATGTCAATTTCATGTTTTGCTCTGAGTCAGGAAATGAACCGTTTGAGGTTTTCAAATAACTTTATTAAATATCTCAATTTTCTCTCAGTCACTTTTGGTTGTGAACAAGGGCTTCTTTGAGTGTAACATGAGCCTTCCTGCTTTATCAGGTTACACATACTTCAAGGAGGGCAAACTGGAGGGTATTCAAAGAAGATGGGCTCAATCGGTAAATGTCCTAAAGTTGCAGGCAGGAAAGTCTAAAGAACTGGGACTTTTGGCTTAAAAGAGCACAAGACTTAGGGATAGGGACTCAAGGAGCTTATTTGTTATATATGGCCCTGAGAGGAAGAATTGAAATAATCTGTAGAAACAACAGTAGGGACAGGAATCTTCTCAGTATTAGGAGAAATTTCTTTTTTAAATAATAGTACTGTGTGAAAAAGAACAGACTTCCTAGGCTGGAGGGAGGCAGAGGGAGGGTTTGGAGATTGCCTGTAAGGTGTTCAAACTTCGCTTGGAGAACTAGTTCACTGGGACAATTCAAGCAAGTGGGAACCAGGGGATGGGCCTTGGTTTAATGACTTTCTTAATGGATACAAAGATAAGGATGAAGAGGGGAAAAAAAAAAGTATCTAGGAAAAAAACAAAAAACAAAAAACAAAACTAAACAAAAAAACAAGTATCTGCATTTTAAAGATACCAAAACTTTAAGGCCCACAGACACCGAACACCAACTTTCAAATGCAAAGGGAGTTTTTCCAAATAGAATCATCGAAAGTCATTTTCTTTTGCTAAACTGAAGATGTTCCTCTTTATTCTCTTGAAAGAAAAATAAGCAATTTATTGGCTCTCCAATTCCCCTGCCTTAGGACTTTTTTCCAGACACATTGTTTCCTCCATGGTGATAAGTTACGTTTCCACAGTCCACTATATCTCTGGCCTGAGAAAGATCTGAGGTTTGCCTGGTAGGCTGGGCTACAGCAGAGAATTCATAATCTCACCTTAGATTAAACAGACTCCTGCAGGGTAAACTCTCTTCTCCCATGGGTATCTGCCTCCATAATTTCACCTCAAATGGACCAAGCCAAACTCAAAGAATCACTGGAGAAAGTAAGGTCAGGGGTTTAAAACAACAGCTGAAATCTCAGAAGAGACTGCAGGCAGGAGCTGGGTCTTCTCCATCCTTGGACTAAGACTCAGGCAATAGCTGTGCTAAGCATGACTCAGAAGACATTTCCGTGCTTGTGAACAAAGCCCAGGCCTTTGAGCTGTGTGATTGTCACATCACATTCATACTAGTGAGCCAACAGCTGAGCTGCTCTGACTAGCACATCAGAATGCTTTCTGGACAGGATTTCTGCAGAGTCCGCTCCTCACGGGGAGGTAAGAAATCTGAGTAACACAATAGGAGCAACCACAATGAACCAACAATAAGATGAGTAAAAATTAACGTGAGCACCTACTACACCCTTCGCCCTGGGTGGGCTCAGGAAATTCACAGATCAAAGAGAGAGATGGCTCCTGTCCTTGAGAAGCCAACAGTCCATTGGGAAAAGCAGACACGTAATCTCTTAATGGCAACATAACATGGTGACGCTATCATAGAGATGGGTCCATTGCAGGAGCATGGATAAGAGCAGTAAGTCATTCATGGAGGTCCTCATGGACACTATATCGTCTGAGCCAGAGGTCCCAGATTGTACACTCCACTGATGGAATACTAGTGAAAAGTGATTGGTCTGAAGAAGATGTAAATTTGGCTCTAGAGCAAATTACATATATGCCCATAAAAATAGACAAAGGGAGTTATTAAGAAAGGAAAAAGATTTCTTCTCTTAATTAGAGAGGTTTTTTGGTATTTTTTTTAAATGTTTGCTGGGCAAAGACTTACACTTGGATATAGAGTAGTTAAAATGGTGAAATTGAAGGGGAGCGGTTTAGAAAATGCTGGAAAAGTAGACAGGTCAGGCTGTTAAATAGGAACATGACTTCTTTTTCTCTCTACAGGAACACTGAATAAATATATGAAAAATAAATTTCCAGCAAAATTCAGCTGCTTCACTTCTTCTTTGACCATGTTTTGGATGAAGATATTTGACAAGATGAAGCAGCTTGTGCTTCAAGCCTACAGGCCTGCTGGTTTCTGTCCAGGATAAACACTGTCAGTAAAACTATCCCTTCCCAACCTCCCAGGAGACTGCTGAATAGGGCTACCAGCATTTCCTAACTTTTTCTCCTTATGAAGCTTACAAAGGAAATCACATCACAGGTCACCAAATGAGCTGTCATTGAGTTGGTCAAAGAAAAACAATAAACAGAACAATTCCATCAAACACAGGTGGCACCACTCTCTTGTTTTATCACCAGTTTTACCTGAGGGGCAACTGGATAAACATATCTTTCTGTATATTTCATTTTTGAAGATATTTGAGGATAGTTATCTCTCTTGAAAGATCAAAAGAAGTGGTTTTGGAGTAATACAACATTCTGTAGATCAAAAGTCAAAAAATATGTATGTATATGCATGACTGGGGCATTGTGCTGTATACCAGAAGGTGACACATTGTAAGTGACTATACTTCAATAAAAAATAAATAAATAACTGGGCTTAACTTAGAGCCACTGAATTTTTTATATATATATACAAATGATTTATTAAGGAAGGGCTTGCTCCCAGGGGGGACCAAAAGGGAGTAGGGGAGGAGAAAGGGGAAGAGGAGGAAGCCAAACGTGGGTCCAATGGAGTCAAAGTCCCACAAAAGGAAGCATCCTCCTGATCCAGCAGGGGAGCTCTGGGGTGGATGTTCTAGCTCAAAGTCACGCCAGTCCAAGGCAGGGGAGCCGGGCTTTCACACTCCCGTGCCGGGAAGTCAGCAGTGAAGGGCTGCCTGCCTTAGGGGGATGTACTGCTGGCTCTCTGCACCCGTAAGCAAAGTGGCTCCAGTTGGTCTAAGGCAGTCCTGCAGAGAAGAGCTGCAGACACTGCCTGTTGGATATCAAAGTACAGCAAAGGTGGGAAATTGGAGTGTGGGGGTGCAGAGGGTAGGAGTAGAGCCACTGAATATTTGTGTCATCTTGGACAGGTCACTCTGCCTCTCTAGGTCTATTTCCCAGAAGATCTTCCCATTTATTTCAGTTTATTTTGAGAGACTGTGACTTTCAGGCTGACTGACAGATTTGTTTAAACACTGAATTCAATCTAAAGATCCAGATGTAAACATCAGTCACTCATTTATTCAATAAATATCTTGAGTTCCAGAATTTGTCCCAGACATTGCCTTAGTGAGTTTCCCCCATTCCTTGTTTCAAAGAGAATTTGAAGCAGCTTGCAATAATAATTCCATACAATAAACATCAGGTTTGAGGAAAATAAAGTGAAAGCAAGCATCATATAATCACCTATGTGATTTATATATAATCATCTAATTGATTATATAATCACGTGTCACATAAGGTCTTATCATATAATTACATAAAATCATATAATTGATCATATAGTCAAATATGTAGCATAAGGTTTTTCTTAGTTATTTGCCAGAGGTGGGCCACTAACTTATCTCTGAGCTTCCTAGAAGCCAATGCGAAAAGGGAAGCACAATCTATTTCATAAAATTTGGTGTCTATAAGTCACAAATACCATCAAAGCTATTTCTGATGCTGAGATCTGAATATTTAGTATCAGCTTGACATTGTTAAATACCTCAAACTACAAAAAACTTAATTCAACAAACATTCATTCACACCTACTCTGTACCAGGCCGTATGCCAATTATTAAAATGAATGAGATTAGTAAGATCTAGTCTGTGCTTTTCAGGTCTTTCTTAAGTATCAACTGCAGATCAGGATTTGCAAGCTAGCTGATTCCTCTTTGCTTCATCAATCCCTGACGAAAGAGGGAGATTATGAAGCAACCTTCTAGAGGTCATCCTAGCTGAGAGGAAATTCCAGCAGTGTGTCAAAATTAGGGATACAGAGATGGGAAGATGAGAGTTAAGAACTGGGGGTGGGGAGGTGGGGCTTCTGGGGTTTAGCTATTCCTTCACTGACCCCTAGTCCTGCTGCTCTGGAACACATGCCTAGAAAACAAGCACATGGAATTTGTATATGTTTTAAAGGCTTTATCATCAACAACTAATTTTCTCTACAATGAACTAAAATGCAAATGGGAACAGGTAGATCCTAAAGCAGCAGCAGGGCCCCTTTATCTTGCCTGAAATGCTGAGCTAATGCCAGCCCAAGGGAGTCCAACACTCCTCAAAACAGCCAGATTGTTCCTGGGTACACACAGAACTTGATTGAGAAAAGATATTCCCCTTAGGAGCATATCTACATGGATCTTTGGAGGCACCTAGCTCATCATCCTTATTTTCCCAGTAAGGAATCCCATCAAAACCTATTAAAGAAAGTGAGTCATGGAGTGGTCAAGTGACATACTCAAAAGCATACAAGACAGATCAGGGACTGCACTGCAAGAATGCTTCACCACACACCCGGATCCTATACAGACTTTTAATCCCAGCCCTTTCGGAACTGAGGCTTCTTGAGTACATAAACCATGACTTAATGTCTCACTTTTTCCTGCAGCCTCAGTGGTCTGCCCCATCCCTGGAACATCATTAGGAGCTCACATTGTGCTGCTTTGATTGGGTTATTGCAACGCAGGGACAGAAGGCTTTCATCCAGCAGATTATCGACACCAGGAACACACTGGAGCTCCTGAGCAGCTTAAACAAAAAATATCCATGCCTGGGCCCCACCCCAGACAAGGTGAAATCAGAATGCCAGATGACTCTAATGTGCAAGTCGGGCTGAGAAGCACGGATCTAGCTTCTCGTAAAAACAAAGCATGGCCATCCTGTCTTAGGCTGGAGCCCAAAGTCACAATAATCTCTGAATTCCTTGTTCAGGGAAGGTTAGTTCCAACTGGATGTCCTTGCCAAGGCTTTCACCATGGCAGTCCCAAGGTATCCAAAATGAAGAGTGGGCTACTTCTTCCCTTTTAATGTTCATACACTGCCATCTAGTGGTTTCTTTGGCTTTTCCAGGGGTGTGCCTCATGAAGACACAACTGTGCCTCAGCTGTAGCTGAGAGATTTCATGGGATGCCAGAACCCCAAGCCATTTTATTATCTGGACGCTTCTAACTTGCGAAGTACTCCGTGACTTCTTCTCCAAGGATGTATACTTAATTTTGTTTGGTTAGAGTCCAGGGTGGAACTGGACACAAGCCCAAACTGAGAAGCAGGATGACAGCTTTGCAGGTTCAAGGATCTGCATATGAGCCTTGGCTCAGCAATATGCTAGTCATGTGGCCTTTGAAACATCATTTCACCTACTGATGCTTCCGTTTGTTCATCTGAAAGACAGAAAGAATAATTCTGCCCTCTACAAGGCCAGGAAATTTTTATAATTAATGAGGTCACTAATGAACAAATTTTTTGTAAATTTTCGTAATCATGAAAATAAATCCATACACCTACACACATACTCACATAAACATAATATGATAAATGGAATGACTGATTCATTCATTGTTATGCAGGTTCAGACACATACAGTACAGGCACAATCAATAAGAATACATTGATTAAATATCTATGCGCTAATCCTATGATCTTTTGGTGGGGGAGGGCCCTTTTTAACCTTCTTTTACTAAAGTATAGTTAATTTACAGTGTTGTGTTACTTTCAGGCATATAGCAAAGTGATTCAGTTATATATACATAGACACACATATACATATATATTCTTTTTCATATTCTTTTCTATTATAGGTTATAAGATATTTTTTCCAGTTTTATTACAGCTGGACTGCACACACATATTATATTGCATGTAAATACACATAAACAGTATACTACATATTTTTTTAGTTTTCATATATATACTAATTATTGTTTCTAAGAACAGATTAGATCTTTAGCTTTTTAAACTTACACAGTTATCAAAGGAATTAAAGCCAACTACAAAATAAGGAACAACAGAATGTGGTAATCCAATCATAAGGGACAGTCAAATGTGCTTACACATATAAGATATTGAATATATTTCCCTGTGCTATACAGTAGGTCCTTGTTGTTCAACTATTTTATATATAGTAGTGTGTATATGTTAATCCCAAACTCCTAATTTATCCCTCTCCCCACCCCACTTTTCCTTTAGGTAACCATAAGTTTGTTTTCCATGTTTGTGAGTCTGTTTCTGTTTTGTAAATAAGGTCATCTGCATCATTTTTTTAGATTCCACATATATGTGATATCATATATTTGTCTTTCTCTGTCCAACTTATTTCACTTAGTATGATAATTTCTAGGTCCATCCATGTTTAATTCTATGATGTTAAAGATGGCCAAATTATCTTTCAAACGGGTGGTTACAACTTTTTTATATAATAGATAAAGTTCATATCCTACTGAATTTTAGTGAAGATACACTAGCTTGACTGAGAAGTCACCAAAGCAGAGAATCCAAGATGAGATCATCAGAGGCTCCCTAACTTCATTTTTGATTTAGAGGGTTACCAGGGAAGACCTGAGGGAGGAAAGACCTGTGGGAGGATTCTAACCAGGAAATCTGTGCCTGACAGTTCTAATCAGGAAAATCAAAGGAGAAATCTCCCTCCCAGGCAGACCACCAGGAAAAGCAAATCAGGAAACTGCAAAGAGAGAAGCCCTGCAAGAGCTTTCTAACCAGAGAATTTCGGTTCAGGTTCTACCTGGGGACAGGGCAGCTTGATAAGGGGCACCTTTGAAGAGTCCTGCAACTTTAAGACCCACTTAGATGTAAACGTTTTTACTGCACAATTTGTTATTTTTTAAATGAATTTTATGGGAAAAAAAATCCGGGAAGCTAGTGTTGGCTTAATTTTATATCTTTCACTGATTACACTGGATTCAAGACTGTGGTTAAGGCAACTTAAAAGGACTTGTTAAAAAACATTTTTTTTAATGCTCTAGTTGGAACAGCAACAGATCTCCAACTATAGTGTTTAATTTAAAATGGAGCCCAGAGCAGAGACCTTGACTCCAGAGCTCTGGATGGGGACCAGGAATTTCCATTTTTAATGGACATTTTAATGTCTAGGTGCTCCTGAAAAAATCCTACTCAGAAGATGCCCCTTTTCTTCCAGGCTTCAGATGTTAGAGGACCACTGATTTTTATCCAGTGGGGTGGGGCAAGAAGTACTGAGATAGGTTAAAGCTCAGATTGAAGAGCAAATTTCCCTAAACATGTAGACTGGAAGGAACTCCAGTTCAGCAAAACAGAGTAGCCAATAGTTTTGGCGTCAGACAGCTGGTGGAGGTCAGGATCAAAAGATGTCACAGGACACAGCCAAGCACTGGGTGTCTGACATGTAATTTCTCTGATTCTCGCTATAAGACAAGGGGCTGCTATTGCCTCAATTTCACCATTAAGGTAGAAAAAGCTTATCCCTTGCTATTTCTGCTATATCATCAACCAGGGATGCGGCAGCAGCTTCCAGGGTCACTTTAACACTTTAACATCAACCTTTGCTCGCACAGGGCAACAACATCTGGGTCTCGTAGTTGGATCCTATCCAATTGGTTTCCAAGGGTGATCCTGAAGCAAGGTGGGGAACAAAGCAAACCAAAAATCCTAGAACTTAAAGGCTTAATATTGTTAAAAGATGTGTACTTTTTATTAAGAGTGCCCATCATTTCATTGAAAAAAAAAATCAGTTAGGGTCCTGACATATGCTGCTTCCTAGACTTGACTATTCTCTCTCTAGCCCATCACCAACTGCCCTCCTTGTCTGGAGGACTCAGATCCAAAGACTCAACTCAAATACCTCTTTTCTTACAAGACCCTAAATTAAAACTAATAATTGTTGAGATTTTTAAACATTTATTTAACAACTAATCATGGGGTAGGCATGTTTCAAAGATATTTTATATAATACAATGATTGCACAAGCTAGGAATCATTATCTAAAACAAAGGTGAGCATAATATGACAGCCAGATCAACCAGACAGGCACTTGTTTTTATAAATAAAGTTTTATTGAAACATGGTTATACCTATTTGTTTACATAGGTACATTGTCTTTAGCTATGGCACACTGAGTAGTTGAGTATTGCAGAAACTACTATGACCTGAAAAGCTGAATATTTACTATCTGGCTCCTAACAGAAAATGTTTGCCAGCCCTGACCTGGAAAGATGAGCAATACATCTAAAACAGTACAGCAGTCATTTTGAATTCTTCTTAAAAGAAATAATTTGAAGCCAGACTCTCTGACTTCTGAATTAATGCACAATTATGTTTCCCCTCTTTCTACTCTCCGAATATTGTTTATGTCTCATTTAAAGCATTTATCATCATTTCACTCATATAGAGGCCATTCACTTATTCAACTAATTTTTGTTGAGCTCCTGTAAAAAAGACAGGCTTCATGCTTTCTAGAATTTAACTACTGGAGCGATGACCTTCAAACTTTTCAGATTATTAACCTCTATCAGTAAACAACTGTTGAACACACAACCACAATATAGGTATGTTTATTAATCATGAAGTATATATGTGTACCATTGTACCAACATACTAGGCACAATACAAAGCACACAAAAAATAGATTTGGGAGTTCTATTCCTCCCATATCCAACTTTGGAAACCACTGGACTAGAAGACTTACAGGATGCTGTGGAAAGTGCTAAGGAGAAAAGTGAACATGGCTTAGAGAGAAAAAAAGATACAAATACAGGAAGGGGATACCAGAGGAAGGACATTTGACCTGAGACTTTAAAATGAGAAGATCATCAGGTAAAGAAAACGGAGGAGAGGGCATTCTATACCAAGGAAGACAGCTTGTCCAAAGACACAGAGGTAAGAGGGAGCATGCTGTGATCAGATCTGTTATTTATAAAAGAGGGATAGAGGAAGATGAGGCAGGTCACTGTGATTGAAACCAGACTCTAAAGGGCCTCAAGTGTCAGATTAAATCTGAATTTTATCTTTAAAGCAAAGAGGAGATATTTAAGCACAGGAATGACATTATTGGGTTTATGTTAGAAAGATCTCCCTGGAAGCTAGGTGAAGGAAATATTAAGAGGAAACTGGAGGCACAAAGGTTAGTCCATAGCATTCATTGAACACTTATTTGTTCCAATTGTATAATCAGGCCTCATTTTTACCTGAGAACTCCTTGAAAGCAATGGCGGCCATATTCATCTTTTCATTCTCCCCTTCTGCAACCAATATTGAGCTGATATATGGAAGCTGTGACTGTTGAATTATACTGAACTGACATTTTCTCCCATTTCAAAAAGACATTTCCCAGGGTGAAATCTTTGCCACCTATGGAAAATCATCATGGCCCCAGGGTCTATGCAAGAGATGGGGGAGATAAACGGACTTGAGGAGACATGATTCCATACTAGAAAATCACCCGCCTCATGAAAGACCAGCATCTGGGCTGACTTGGCACTTGGAGAAACTGCTGAGGATGCACGTCAGACCAGCCTAGCTGAGTCTGCATCTCCAGGCTGTGGCTAGATGAATCAGAGGGTGCCAGTCACACCCTAGGCACTATTGGGAGGTTGGCTGTTGGATGGCTGCACATTTGTGAGGCAAGTGACCAAGCACAGGTGTAAGACTGATACTGAGTGCCTCCTGCCACAAAATCAGTTTTACTCTTCCAGACCACAATTTTCTGGTCTGTTACTGAGTATGGCCTTCTAACAGGTACACAATTAACAGGAGGGAGCCCAGCACCACTGGGTTGTCAGAAATAGAAATTCAAAAAGTGGCTTTTCACCCTCCACCTTTTCCTAACTGAGTATTGAAGAACAAAGTGTTTGCAAAGGGCCATAGAAAATGAGTTGCCCTAGGAAGAGAAACCAGACTTGAATGGAAAAACCACCCGTGTTGCTTGACCTAAGGGCCCCATTTAGGGGCATTAGGAAACCTCAGAGTAGAGGAGCAAAAAAAAACCAACAATGTAACTGCAGATATATAACCCTGGATAATCCACCTCCTGGGCCTCAAAGAACCCTTCACATACTAGATATCAGGAAGACAATTTAAAATATACAGTTTAATATAATTTGTCATAGTAACAGGTCAAAGAGAAAAATCATATGTGATCCTATAAACACTGGAGAGGTGTTTGAAAACTTCAAAACACACCCGATTTTTAAAAAATATTTAAAATAAGAACAGAAGGCTGCTGATTTAACACTAAAAAAGATATATCTTAATCAAAAGTCCATCATGCTTATCAGGAAAATAGAAGAAGCATTTCCATTAAAGCCAGAAGTACAAAAAGGAAGTTCTTTGCCGCCACTAATATTTACAACTATTTTAAAGCTATTAACCAACATGACAGATAAGAAGTAATAAATATAAAAATTGGAAAAGATGCAATAAAATTATGAGCACTTGCAGATAATATTATTTGCTTACAAAAGTCAAGAAAAGCAACTGACAAATGCTTAGAAAAAAGGAGAGAATTCACTAAGGGTGGATGGATACAAAATTAATATATTGAAACGAATAGCTGTCATATATGCAAATAATAGTCAATTAAAAGGTATTATAAAAAGAAAAAATTTACAATGGAAACAAAAAAAAGATAAAAGATCTAGGAACAAACAAGATCTAGATGAAGAAAACAGATCTATATGATCTACATACAGAAAACTTTAAAATGCTATTCATGAAAAGAAAGCAAATGAATGAAAGAAGGTATGCTGTGTTCTTTGATAAGAACACTCAATATGATTTTTAAAAATTAGCTCTCTTATATCAACCTATAAATTTAACACACTTTCAATAAAAATACCAATGGGAGTTTTTTTTAACCAGGTAGGCACAGACAAACATATTCTAAAGTTTACATAGGAAATACACAAGTAAGAGTAGTCCAAAAAAAAAGGTTTGATGGGGGAAAAAGGAGAGACAAAAGTAATCACTGGTGACCAGCCCTACCAGATATTTGATGTTTTAAAGGTTGTTAAAATTAAAATAGTTTGAGAAATGCTCAAGAGCAGGTAGATCCATGAAACGGTGTAGAAAGTTCAGAAATAGATGCAAGTATATGTTAGAATATATGTAGGAAAACGTCGCCATTTTAAATCACTGAGTAGAAGAATTATTCAATAAATGATGTTGTGGCAAGTGGGTAGCCATCTGGAAAGAAAGTTGGATCCATATGTCACATCTTACATGAAGTTAATTTCAAGTCTATTGAAGATTTAAATGTGATAAAATGTGTAAAAAGAAAACCCTTAAAAATAAAAGAAACAAATACAGGAGAACTGTTCTTTATATTCCGAAGTAGGGGAAAGGGTGATTCTAAGTATGACAGAAAACACACACAAAAAAAACCCTGATAAATGAGACCACATAAAAATGATTGTCTGATTTTTAAAGTCAAAAGAAAAACAATGTGGAAAGATGCTTGCAATTCATATTAGAGATAAATGACTAATTTCCTTTAATTTATAAAGAACTCCAACAAATCAATAAGAAAGATAAACAGATAGTTCTTAGAAAGGAAACGTGAATGCTTCCTAAACAATTGTTAAGATATCTTAATATCATTAATAATACAGAATGCAAACAAAAAACACAATGAGATATCATTTATCACCTATCAGCAAAGATCAAAACGTTTCACAACACTGTGTGGACTAGCATGTGGGAAAAAAAGAATCCTAAACGTGGACGGTGGGACAAGACTATGGGTTGCCAAAACACCAATGGAGAATAGTGTGGCACTATCCATCAACATTTTAAATACATATATCTTTTGAGCCAATCATCCCCCTTCTAAGAATTTACTGTACTTGTTTGAAATGAGACATGCTCACCAAACACTGTACTAGCCAAGTTTTAAAAAATGATATCTAGCCTAAAGGACTGTTTGATTAAATTATAACATAGTCATATGCAATTATTTTTATAGTTGCAACAGCCCCATCTGTACTAAAATAATTTCTATGATACATTTTCAGGTGAAAAGAGTAAGGTATAAAAAACAGAGAAAAGTAAGAAAATATACACTTGTACATGCATAAGTTACCTCTGGAAAAGTATACAAAAAATTGATAATAATGAGTGCTTCTATAGAAAGAATCAAGGTAGCCAGGGAACAATGGTGGGAAGGTAATTTATTTTTCACTGAGTACCCTTATGTATCTTTTACATTTTATAGCATAAGCACTACCTATTAAAAAATAATAATACCAATGTAATTTAAATGTATGTACCACCACCACCCATCCCTGGTGCTGTTACAATTTGTAGAATTGTGAACGTTCTGTCCAGACACAGATTGAGAAAATGTGCAGACTCAAAGGGGTCTCCAGCCCAGTCTCTACTATAACTCTTAAGTTCCCCCTACAATCATGTAACTAAAAATATGGTTGCAGGCCAGCAGCCTGAGCACCACCTGAGAGCTTGTTAGAAATGCAGACCCTCAGGCCCCACCTCAGACCTACTGAATCAAAAACTGCTTTACCAAGAACCCCAGGTGATTTCTGTGCACATTCAAGTCTGACAAAGACTCCCGTACTATGCTCAGGTCACATCAGCAGGGAAGGGAAGGGGAGGTGTCTTCCTTCTGAATTTGCCTATTCATCTTTAATAATTATCATATGCTGAGCACCAGTAATATGCCGGAAGGTCACATAAGTAGTTAATCTTCATTAATCCTCACAGAAGCTCGCTGAGGTGTATAGTCCCCCCAAGGTGAGGAACAGGTACCACCAGTGGTGTAAGAGACAATTCTAGGCAGAACACTTAAACTGCATACCATTTTTTTACAAAGCGAGATTACTCCCTTTTCAAATCTTTTCAATGCATTTAATTATTCAAGAAGAAAGTCACATTTTGGTGCTAGTATGTCTCTCATGGCTCTTTAAATTTTTTAAAATCCCTCCATCTAACTGTTTCCCTCTTTACAACTTAGACTCTCTCTCAACAACTCAGTTACTAAGTTTTTATAAAAAGCCTAAGCTATCTTCCTGTAGCTTCCTCTCACTGATT
Source organism: Vicugna pacos (assembly GCF_048564905.1). NCBI lineage: Eukaryota > Metazoa > Chordata > Mammalia > Artiodactyla > Camelidae > Vicugna > Vicugna pacos. The sequence continues at coordinate 57,965,788 of NC_132990.1, forward strand.
ATAATTTTACCTCTTGGGTCCACATATAGAGAAGAACTGAGAAGAGGACTTGACCTATGAGATGCTAAAATGTTCTCCATTCAGACGATAAATAGGTGATGATGATGCAGAAATTAAAAGGCAGATCAATAGAAAGCAAAAGTTAGTTCAAAAACAAACTCAAGTTTATTTTAGACCATGTTTAGCAAGTAGCCTCTCAAATCAGAAGTGGGAAAAAGTTAATAAATGGCATTAACTGGGTAATCAATTGGGAAAATGTACACAAATATTAGATTAATGATTTAAATGTGAACAAAGCATATATCAATATGTGTATTATCTTAGAAAGGGAAGGATATTCCTAAACATAGCACTCAAAGCACAACCTGAAGGATGAAACTGATTTAAAATTTTTAAATTTCTGTACATCCTAACCATCACAAAGTTAAAAGAAAACCGATGTCTGGGATAAAATACCTGCAATAAATAGTTATAACATCATAACTATTCATACAATATACATCTCACATATCAACAGGAAAATAAACCCTCTACATTTTAAATGGGCAGAGAAGAGCAAACAAGTCCAAAATACGAAATACAAATATCAAAAAAATACACAAAAAAGTTTATCACTATTAATTAAATAAATGTATTGTAAAACACCATGATTATCAACAATAAATTAGAAAGTATTAAAGAGCATTAAATTTGGAGATGTGAAGACATAACAAAATGGGCATGATTACATACTGGTGGCAGAAGTTTAAATTGGTATGGTTTTCTCAAGTACAATTTGGCTACTTGTACTTAAAAAATAAAAATATTATTTGACTTGGCAAATCTAGTTCCAGAAATTTAACTTGAGAAAATAAAGATTGGAATAAAGAAAAAGGAACAAAGAAAGGAAGGGAGGGAGGAAGGAAGGGGAGGAAACGAAGGAGAGGGAAAGAGGGAGGGAAGAAGAGAAATAAATAAATGAAGATAGACAGGGAAGAAGAAATGGAAGGAGGGAAGAGGAGGGGGTATGTTTAAATGTCCAACAATAGGAAACTGGTTGAATAAATTATGGTATATCTGTCTAATAGGATAAAATGCAATCATTTAATAGGTATTATAGAGGTGGCTTTATTAACAAGAAAAAATGGTCATGTATTACTGAGTGAGGAGGAAAAGATCTGAAAACATCATTTTCAAAGCAATCCCTATATGTGTGTGTGTATGTGTGAGAAATATATAAAAATATGTGTACAGGATTTTTATTACGGCATTGTGATGATAGCAAAAACAAATCTGAAACAACCTAGATTTCAAACAAAGCAGACTGGTTAAGTGACTTAATTATGTTAGCCATATCACACAGTATTTAAAATAAAAGGGGTATATTTATGTGTGCTGATATGGAAAGGTCTCTGAAATATTTAGCAGAAAAACCAAGGTAGAATACAGCATAAAGAATATGATCTCATTCATGAAAATAAAAAAGACATACAGCTGCAGGTATGATTTCATATATATATATATATATATACACATACACACACACACACCCCTCTTCAAAGGATATCCAAAAAATATGAACAATGGTTAATTACAGTGGTGGGAATCCAGCTCAGGGGAATGGAGTAAAACTCATCATTTTATACCTTTCCATAGTTCTTAAATTTTTTTCCCATGTGCTCTTATAATTATGTGTATATACAGGCTCAGCTGTTTACAGAAAAAAATATAAATTTTATAGGGGTGTGTGTGTGGGGGGGGATAACTCCCCCAAAACTAATAGTGATTATCACCGGCTATTGAGATTGTATTTTTATCTTTTTATTTACCTTTATTTCCCTATTTTTCTATAGTTAACACACATAAATTATGTAGTTAACCATTTCAAAAAATAATTGATAACATGGGGAAAATACGATATAGTACATTTAAAAGGCAGAATACAAGGGGGAGGGTAGTAGCTCAGTGGCAGAGCATATGCTTAGCACACACATACACACGAGGTCCTGGGTTCAATTTCTAGTACCTTCATCAAAAAAATTTTGAAGTAAAAGGCAGAATACAAAACGTTATATAAATCTTGATTTTGTTTAGCATATATTTTATATACTCATAGAAAATTAATGGAAGGAAATGTATATAACAGAATTATCTGTCAGTGGGTTAATAGACAATCTTTATTTTCTTCTTTATACTCTCCCTATTATACCAGTTTCCCATATTTAATACTCACTATTTTATAATCAGAAAAATACATGTTTTGAAGTAAAATGAAAAAAAGAAACTAACACATCCCCATGTTGGAATACACTGATTCAACAGGGTGAAAGAAAGACACAGGGAGGGGACTCAGCATTAACAGACAAAAGCAAACATCACAGCCTCCAGGTGGAGCTGGCACTGGGTAGGAGGGGAGGCACAGACGCTGAGGGAGTTCCCTTGATAATATACTCCGAATGCTCTAGAATCCTGAAGCTGGAAGGCATTTTCTAGGCTACTTAATTAAATCCTTCAGTTGAACTCTGATCTTGCAGAGTCCTCTGTTGCTCCAGCTACACTGGGAATGCTGACCTGGTCCTTCACTGGTCAACATCCTTGGGGACAGGAAGGGAAAGGAGGTAGCAGCATTATGCACTAACGAGACCAGCCTGCTCCTTGGGGTAGCCCAGTTCCCCAAATACGTCTTTCAGTTATTCACCTGTCTAATATATGCAAAGTATTAGATATAGTGGATCAGCCCCTACTTCAACTTCTCCCAGACTCTGGCTCCTCTGCCTCCTCTCTACAGTACTTGTTTCTGCTGGGATGTGGGACAAAATAGGAAGTTTGTCTGGGAGAGCCTTCTCCCAGGACCAGAGACCCATGGACCATGATTATCTAAGTGTACAGAGAAGCAGATGGCTCGTGGGAACATCTGACAGAGCTGTCAAACCCATGATGCCCTGGCTGTGGGGGCAATCATTCCACTTCCCTGGAGTTCCAGCTCAGTTCAGATAGGACTGGGACACTCTCTTATTACCAAGCTCATGCATTATTCACTCCTGCACAGGTGAGTGGAGGGATGTTTGCCACTGCACTGTTTCCATGGACTGTGGCACACAAAGACAGTCTATTATGCCCAAAGGGCAAAACATTCCTTTGAGAAACGAGGCAACTAGTTTTGAAGGGAATCTATCTGTGGGTGGGTATGAAATAGTTAAACTGCAAAATGCCCAAAGAATATCAAGTAGGCAATTTTCATTCCTAGCTTCTACTACCCAAGGAGACATTTGCAAGCAGGAAGGAGGAAGCAACAACTAAAGAAAGAGCTCGTGGGTCATCATGGAGGGTATCCCATGTAGCCCTCAAACTAAAAGTGGGTTTTCCTCCAATAGAGCCAGGGATATTGTAATACCCCTCTAATCATCAAAGTACCAGAAACAGGGAAAGAATAATTTGCATATAAGGGGACAGGGCTAAATGTCCTACATGTAATTAGTTCACGCCAATCTGTGTAGTGGCAAATAGAAACAGGTCACAGTGGTTATCAGTCCTCAGTGTGCATGAGAATCACCTGGGATGTATCTACATATTACAGATAACCAAGCCCTAAAGATTTTAATTTAATGATGCCATTTGCAGCAACACGGATGGACCTAGAGATCGTCATTCTAAGTGAAGTAAGCTAGAAAGAGAAAGAAAAATACCATGATATCACTCATATGTGTAATCTAAAAAAAAAAAAGAAAAGAAAAGAAAGGACACCATGAACTTATCTACAAAACAGAAACAGACTCACAGACATAGTAAACAATCTTATGATTACCAGGGAAAGGGAGTGGGAAGGGATAAATTTGGGAGTTTGAGATTTACAAATGTTAGTCACTCTATACAAAAATAGATTTTAAAAAAAGTTTCTGCTGTACAGCACATGGAACTATGTTCAATATCTTGTAATAACCTTTAATACAAAAATATGAAAATTAATATATGTATGTATATGTACGACTGAGACACTAAGCTGTACAACAGAAACTGACACATAATGGTACTTCATTGACACTGATGGTACTTCAATTTTAAAAAAAGTTTTTAATTTAATTGTTCTGGGACCAGGGCTGGACATTGGTGCTGTTTAAATGACTCCCCAAGTGATTCTAATGAATGGTTGGGATGCAAGTCACTGAGCCAGTGCAATAGAAGTCTAACGGATGAAACACATAAAAGAATAGACTTCGAGCAACTTTGAGCAGAGAGAGGCTGAGACCCAAATTTGGCCCCTCTAATCTGTTTCCACTCAGTTGCCAGAGGGGTCTTTCTAAAAGGAAAATCTCATCACCTTACTCTCTCATTTGGAAAACCTGAGAGGTCCCCACAGTCTATGGGATAGAAGCCTCCTTAGGCTAACCTAAAAGATCTCTCATTATTCAGCCCCAGCCTTTCATCTGTTCACAGCCTATGCTGTCACTGTGCTGGACTATTTATTTTCCCTAAATAAAGTGCCATGCATTGTTAGGTCTCTGCTTCTTCAATCTAAAATTTCTTCCCGCACTCTTATATCAGACTCACATATTAATCTTTTAAGGATCAGGTCAGAAAGTTCCTACTTCTATCACCCCAGTAGACCATTCTACCATCTCTCTCTCTCTCTCTCTCTCTCTCTCTCTCTCTCTCTCTCTCTCTCTCTCTCTCTGCCTCATGTACAGACCTCTCTTTCAGCATCTGTTACTGTGATTTTCAGCCATACTGTTACTGTGATTGAACATTTGCTGGTGTTCCCACTAAACAGAGCTCCTGGAAGCTTGGGTCTTTAAGGCTTAGGTTTCCTAAGGACCTAAATCAATGTGCAGCCTGGAGACACCACACTCAGTCATAAGATCAAGCCAGCCCTCAATATCTGTAGGGCCCAGGAGAAGAACACAAATGGTGGGCCAATTAGTAGATGTCTCGACTACTGAAAAGTTACGTTAAGCCAGCTGCCTGTTTCAGTAAAAAATGCACTATCCTCCTATCCTGAAAAACATACCTTCAACAAGGAGGGACAGGTTCAAGTACAGACTTCAAAGACTCTGCAGGGATCTGCACTAGAACTGTAAGATCCAGGGAAAACAGACACTTGTCCCAGCCTCCAGCCTGCCTCCTCATCTTCCCCAAACGAGCTCTAAAACTGCAGTATGAGGAGTCTCTTGTGCACATAAGTGGTTGCCCCAGCCCATGTGTCCATACACCATCCATATCTACCTCACACAACTACTCTTTGACTACCCTCCAGGCCTAGGAGTTCACCTAGTGATGCAGTGAGCCCAAGGGATAATGGACCCAAGAAAGAGGCCCACACCTTGGAGCCCTGGGAGGAGGCCCTTCTTGTACAAATCCAAGGGCAGTTGTGTTTAAGATTCATTTCAAGTGTCAACATCTCATCTGAGACGCTTTCCCAGATTCCCCAAGCTAGGAGCTGTCCCTCTCTAGTCTCAAATCACCTTGTGGGTATACCAAATTCTGCACCTGACCAATGTATTACAATTATCTGTACTTAGGTCTGTCATCTCACTATTCTGGGTTCTTCTTGAGAACATGGACTGTATCTTATTCATCACTGTGGACTCCCAGAAATCTAGCACAGAGCATGGCATAGGGCAGGACCTTATCCAATGGCCCATGACTGAATTCACAAAACACGATGGTGAAGGAGAGAATACTCACCTGACCCAGACACTAACTCCCTTTACCTCTCCAGCCAAAGAGTTTTACCAGACTTTTTGAAGATTAAGTAGCAATTAACATTAGCCATTGTAATAAACATTAGTCCCACCTATATACAATTTTTGATTTATTACAAATACATTATGGGGAAACTGAATTACTTCATTTCATACTGGAATTTCAGTTCTCAAAATCCTTCTGCTATCCTCATAAAGTGATATCCCCCAAAAAATGACACTCTGAGGTCCTGCTGAGGAGTAAGACTTAAATGACAAGCACATGGGGTAATCTCTGAGCAAACCACAAGTACAATACCTCTCATCAATGGGACTTCAACTGAGCTGCTTCAGAACAAGTGAGAAGGGCCCTCTCTCCTACTCACATCCCGTCTTCCAAAGGACATTCCAAGACCTTGAAAAAACCGCCTAAGAGAAGGCATTTCCCTCCAACAGTGAATGCCTCCACTAAATCTCTGGATGACGACAGAAGAAATTTACAGATGAGATTAAAGTAACTCTACTAGAGTAGTATGCCTTTTGATTCACGTAGTAGTGGTTGAATCCTCAGTCTGTTAGAATATTTTTTCATCATCTGCTGAATCACCCAGAAATATTCTGAAGTTGTGCAATGGGCAGACTGTAATCACCTGCACCCAGGGAATGGCAGAGGAGTGAGCACAGTGAGTCACAGACCACAACAAAGCCCTTCCTGGCATGTCAGGCTCACTTGGCAAACCCAGAGGATGTAAAATTGACAGCAAGACAAGGAGTATCTTTGTTATTTGTCAACAAAATTGCGGTGACCATTGCAGAGTCTTGGCAACTTTACATGGAGATGCCTGAGGGGAAGAAATGAGGGAGCAACTAAAAAAGATGTCAGAAAACCCCTTCTCCAGATGATCAGACAGGTGTGTCAACAAAAATTTTTTATTTGACCCTAATGACCTATTTATCATGTTCAAGAATATAGGAGGGTGCACCTTTAGCGGCAGTGGGACCCTCAAATAGGTATGAGTAATAAACTGGCCTAGAAATAAAGTCTTAATTATCTGGCTCTATTAACTAACAGCTGTATGACTTTGGGCAAGTCATATGACATCTCAGCACCTGGTTCCATGCGTCTATAAAATGGGAGTAATATCTGCCCTATCTGAGCAATGGGATTGTTATAAATATCAAACAAGATAATGAAAGCAAAACAGTTTGTAGCCACAAAGTTCAATACAAATATTTTTAGAATCATTATTTTTGCTACTAATAGATATCCAAAAATCAAATCCAAAGAGACTGTACAGAAGCTGATTTAAGCTGATTTGATTATATTAGGTCCATTAAAAAATGCATTTATAAACTAATGTGGAGCCATTCAGAATGTCTGCTAGTTGCTATATATTCCATTTCCAACATAGAAAAATTATAGAAAAATGATACCTATAGCTTCTCACAAGGAGCTTAGCACCAGCCCATCTACACAGCTTCACTCCTCATGATCTAATTAAGCCTTCTTTCAGTCAACAGTTACTGAGCACCTCCTGCAGGCCAAGCCCTTTGCTGGCCAATGGACATACAAGCACAACCAAGACAGCTATATTTCCCGCTCATGGTAGAATCAGGGAAAAAGACAAGTAAACCATTCAGAGCACTAGATGTTATAGGAACTTGTATACAAGCTATGGAAAGTCAGAACAAAAGACAGGAACAGCCATTTGTATTTATGTAATCAGGAAAGCTTCAAAGAAGAGGTGATTCTTGAACCAAATCTTAAAAGAGAAGTTGGCATTCACCAGGCAGATTGCAGCTGGGAGGAATTCCAAGAGAGGAAATTGTGAGAGCAAATGCTTAAGTGTTCTGGGGGAACTGAAAACTATCTGACCATGGGAGGGAAGGGGAGAGTATTAGAGAAAGGTAAGGGGGCAGACAAGGATCATCATAAAAGCCTTAATATGGAAGCTGACATTTACCCTGTAGGCTGTGGGTTTTCAAGATAGCATTTTAAACTTGGATGTGGCATGATTATATTTCCACTTTAGAAAAATCTTTTGTGTGCTCTGAATATGGCATGGAAGGAGACACTTGAAAGCCCACAAAAGAATGCTTTCTCCTGCTTAATTTTTTACACAGCAGAATCCTTCTTTCAAGTAAAATCTTAAGTGGGACCTTAATGAAACAAAACAAATGAAAGCAGAGTAGCTTCGGTAGAAGCAGAAGTGATGTCTATATGGCTTCCTTTCAGCCCCACAATAGCACCAGAGGCCCTTCTATAAAATCTTATGGCTCTTAAGATTGGAAAAAGGTATGCGCTACTGGGTTAATAAGATTAGAGTGGCCCAGGTGAGAGATGAGGAAGAGCAGAAATGCAGAAAAAATCAAATCCATAGTTCCTGGTAATGGACTGGCTGTACAGGGCAAAGAGAAAAAGGAACCCAGGAATGACTACAGGGTCTGACTGGGACAACTGAGTGGATGATGGTGCCTATCACCATTGAGCAGCAAGGAGGATGAGCAGGTTTGAGGAAAAATGAGTTCAGGTATTGCATGCTAGGTTAGAGAAGCCTGTGACACATCAGGTAGGCAGCTCAGCGGGGAAATCTGAGTTGGAGGGAAAAGATGTGGGAGTCAAGTGCAGGGCTGAGAGAAAAGATGAGATCACTGTGGAAGAGTGGGAAGAGAGAGAAGAGAAGGTGGCCTGGATCAAACCCCTCAAATCTACAGCTGGAGAGTAGAAATCTAAAAAGATCGATTCAGAAGTAGAAAGAAAACTGGAATAAAGTGGCACCCAGCAACCAAGGTGTGAGAGAATCTCAACATTGAATGTGCTATGTGAAGCCTCAAAGTAGGACAGCATTCCAACTCCTCCAGGGCCTGTCATACAAAGAGACAGCTGATGCCAACATGGTGGGGACTGACAGATAAATTCATCTTGATTCTTGGGAAGACACTTCTCACAGTCAGAACCAAAGAACAGACATTCAATTTCTAGTGTGTCATGACCTTGAAGAAGAGTGTTGAGTTCAATGTTAGATAATTAGGCACAAGTCCCCAGAAAGGAGTAGTGATTTAGAGACTCCAGGAACTGAAAGGGCCTCATAGTTAGACCTGTGTTAAGTGACCACTGCATTTACTCTTACCTAACATTAGTAATAGTGATAATGATGTATAGTATGTAACACTGTTTCATATTTACTGCTTCATTTGATTCACTTCACAGTATCCTTCCAATTAGTTAAGTGGTGGCTTATCTTCTACAAAATACTCACTACCTTTCAAGACAACTCATTCCATTTGCAAAGCACCTCTGTTAAAAGCTCTTTCTTACTGACCTGGAATCTTCCTTCCTGTAGTTTTCATATTAGTTCTGCCTCTTAAGGCCAGACAAAGCTGGTTTGTTTAAAGATAAAAAATATGTTCTCCCCCAGTCTCTTCTCTCTCCTCTCTCTCTCTAATGGAAACGTGTCAATCACCTCCTTCAATCATTCTTCCAAGGTGTGATTTTGAGTCATTTCATCATCTCTGGTAGCTCTCCTTTGAAAGGGTTACATACCTTAACATTCTAGGTCAACACAGAGAAGACAGACGCTTCAGCTTTTTGAGTAACTAAGTAGCAACCATGTAGCACTAATCTGGAAATGCCTGTTGGGTCTCCATCTGCTCACTCAGTTCAGCACCTCCACCCTCAGCCCTTTCATCCATGCTTAGCTTCCCCTGGAGTGGGAAGATTCATCCAGGTTTCCTACTGCTAATGCCTTCCTCCCAACTCACCCTTAACCTCAATTTTTAAAAGTTGAGAAGAAAACTAACACTTATTGACCACCTATTACGGGACAGATTCTAGGAGATGGTGCACTTTCATATGACTCAAATCACATAAGTCTCCTGACAGCTCTGCAGAATAGGAACTTGCTCAAAGTCACACAGGAAATAAATGACAAAATAGGTATTCAAATCCAGGTCTTTCTGAATCCAAAATTCCCCCTCACTGAAATGTAGAGCTGTACTGTCCCACACAATAGCCATTTGCCACACCTGACTAATACTGCACAAGCGCAATGTGGCTGTCTGAACTGAGATTAGGTATAAGGGTAAAGTACATACGAGATTTTGAAGATTTAGTTCAAAAACAGAATGCAAAATATCTCATTAAAATTTTTATGTTGACTACATGCTAAAATGATAATATTTTTGATACACTGAGTTATATAAAATGTATTTTTAGAATAGCTTCACCTATTTCTTTTTAGTTTTTTATAATGTCACTACTAGGAAATTTAAAATTACTTTAGTGCTTTGACTTGTGGTTTGCATATTTCTCTTGCACATCACTGATCTAGAATACTAAAACAAAAAGTTTTAACTCTTTAGAAATTGCTATCCTAGTGTAAGAGCATATAACTCACAGCATAGCCATTAATTAGTCTGGTATCAGAGGGGATTAGAAGTTCTTTATGAGTGATGGAATCTGAGCTTTACCCTTCTGCATTCTATTGTTTTATGTTTTGTCTTATTTTTCAAATTTTTCAGAGGCTTTGCATTAGTGTAGTTCTATAAGTAAATGAAATAAATCCACATCTCTTGCATCCATAAGTACATGTAGTTTTTCATCTAACATGTGTTATAATATATCATAATAGTCTACAAAACTTACTACACATGGATAATACCATGTATGTTCAAACTAGGACTCATCCTTGGTAGATAGAAATGGCTGAAACTTTTAGAGGAAATAATCCTTATATGTGACATTTTTTGTATTCTGCTGGAAAGATTTTTATATTTTTATTGCTCAGCATGTTTGGCAAACAAGAAAGCAAAGAATAATTTTAAACAAAGAATTTACAAATCAGAAACCAAGACAGTAACTGAAACCAAAAGTAGCTTAACAGGTCCCTGGATTTACTGCTACCTGACATTTATAAACATGAAAACATATGGCATATCACAGTGTCTAATATACACAGCCTAATTTAATTTTCACAAAAGCCCCTGAAGTGGGCCATACCACTCTTAATGTGCTCATTTACCAAATGAAAATTTGAGGTTCCAGGAAGTAAAGTGACTGGAATCTAGGATTTTTGAGTCCAAGTCTGGTTATCTTTCCACTTTGTCCCATATTGGATCATGAAAGATATTACAAGTCTAACAGTTATATTGCCTGGGGCTTAGAGAGAGTTCCTTAGTATGGGATAAAAGATTTATTACCAAATTAATTTAGATGCCACAGGAAACCTCCTAATATGGTAAAGGGTATATAGTGATTATTCTGTGAACACAACTTTCCTTTTCATTCCCATACCAAGAAAATCCTTTTGATGGATAATGCAACAAAGTGATCACTTATCTCTGTTCTTGGTTTGCGGGTTAAAGATACCTGACTTCCTTTTGCTGAGTTATTTGGATGCTTCATGACCTCATCATTGCTGTCATTACATTGCTGTATTATAACTTTGACTTAAAACTTCGAAATTCAAGTGAAGGAAAATTAAAGAATAAGAAACCACTTTCTGTGAATAACAAATGAATTATTATCAAGAGTAAACCTATTTATGGTGATATGACAAACCATCAGGTTCTCTATGAAATCCATAGATCCGCATTACCTACAAAAACCTGCAAGGATGAAATGCGACAAAATCCAGTCACAGGAGCTTGCCTGTAGCTGAGGGGGTCAACCCAAGCTGCCAAAACAAGGCTTTGATATGGAAGAAACACAGAATCATCCATTATGACATCAACATATAATACTAATTATCATATCTCACATTTATAATCACTTCAGAATTTTAAAAATGCTTTCACCTCCATAATCTCATTTAACTCCTAATTTACAGATTTGGGAGTTGAGATGTTACAAATTTTGTAGAACTAGTCCAGCAACACAGGCTGCCTGCCTCTAATTATGCAAGTTTGGAATTTTTCAATTGCAAAGCTTTAACATTAAAAGTAAGTTTTTGACTTCTGTAACAGAAAAGTTAAGATATGCTTCTGTATTCAAGGAAGCTTTATCAGGTCAGTGGTATAACCAAGAACCTGACTTCTTCCATCTTTTCTTCCTGAGTTCTATCCTCTACAAGGCTAACTTCACTCTAAAACCAGCCTCCATCATGGTTACAAGATGGCTGTCTACAATTGCAAGGGCCTGATGTTTCTTCATCCACACCCATGAAGAAGGTTTCTTCTCCAATGTTCCTAGGAAAAAAAACCGTCTGACTCTGAGGAATAACTTAGGTTACATGTCACCCTCCCCCAAATCAATCATAGAGGCCAAGGGAAGATAGATACTCCTTCTCCTGGAGTGCGGGGTACAGGCAGCTTCTGAAACTACATGAAACCCCACAGGAAATGCGAAGCCCTTGAGAAGAAGGAACAATGTATGCTGGAGGGAGAGGCAAATGAACAAATGCCCATTACACCAATCTAAGGCTTTTCCCATTAATGCAATGTGGTAAGGAAGATTAAAAAGTAGGGTAAAAAGATGGTAAATGCAGATGTCCTGATATACTCTGCAGCACTGGAGAGATGGACTGGAGAGTATGTGTATATACAGGGACTTTTCTCTCATTAGGTGTGTTAAGCTAAGTGGGCTAAAAGTTACTTAAAAGATCTGCTTCCTAAAGCACTTACTTATCCTGAATTCCTGAAGCAAAAAGAGACCAGGAGATACATGTCAACACCAAAACTTGTCCAACAATTGTGCAAGAGACAATGCTCTCTCCTGCTTCCTATGCATAATCAGAGGTAGGTGATGGTGATATCCTGACAGACCTCACTAATAACTAACAGGCTGACTACTGCATGTACTAAGATCAAATGCTTTACACTCACTTAATGCTCACAACAAACTATGAAGTAGGGACTAATTACCATCCCCCAATTCACAGATGGGGAAACTGAGGATCAAAGAAGTTAAGTGATTTGTCCAAGCTCACGCAGGATAGGAATGCAATTCCATTTAAGAGTCTATGCCTTTAAATATTGTGCCATTCTGTCTTGGATGGACAATGGCAAATTTTGCTCCTGTCTGACTCTCTTGGAGACTTGTGCCAATTGCAGGCAGGTTCTTGAAAATCAAAACCCTTCTTTCATCACAATGCACACCTTACAGAAAAATTTTAAAAAGTCCAAGAGCCCCTAGAATTCACCTTCAGACTCTTTCACGGTTTTAATACTTGGAAGAAAGTAGCAGGATTCTGGGTCCCACAGACCTGTTTTCGAAACCTGACTTTCCTAATTACCAGCTGTTTGGGCTTTTAACAACCCAATTAACCCTTGTGAGTCTAATATTCTTTATCTGCAAGATGTAGCTATTACCTGCCCTCAGGATCATCTGAAATATAAATAGGATCACAGGCTGGCACATAGAAAATGTACAGTAGTTGTCAGCTGCTTTTCCCTCCTCTCCCATTATGTATTTCATCTTCCCACTTCCGTTGACTACAGTTGTACGTACATGTTTAAGGACAGGAAGCTCAGAACATGTTTGACAGTCTTCTTTCTCAATATGTATTCCTTCTTAGAAATCTGGGTCACCCTATATACCAAATAGGTGTACTTGGACAAAGTAGGACAATTTTATTTTATTTAAAAGTTTTCATTCTTTCTTGCTGAAGTTTTAAGAATCTTTTGCCTACAACTGGAATGGTGAAAAGAAAAATAAGAAAACCCTTTTGTCATTGAACCAATTGGACTTGTTTTCAAAATGGATTCACATGCTCTTTTGTGGAAAGGGAGTAATGTAGCTCATTTAAAGGGGGTCTTTTAGCCTTCTTGCCAAAATCTGAGACAAGTCAAGGATGTCCACTCTCACCACTTCTATTCAACATAGTATTGGAATTCCCAGTCATAGCAATAAGACAAGAAAAAGAAAGAAATGGAATCCAAATGGGAAGATAAGAGGTAAAGTCACTATATGCAGGTTACCTGATGCTATATATAGAAAACCCTAAAGGCTCTGCACAAAATCTACTAGAGCTGATTAAAAACAAAAAAATTCAGTGACGTAGCGGGATACAAGATTAACATACAGAAATCAGTTGCACTTCTTTACACTAGCAATGGAATATCAGAAAAGGAAAGCAAAGAAACAATCTCTTTTAAAATTGCATCAAAAAACTAAAATACTTAGGAATAAATCTGACAAAGGAGGTGAAAGACTTATATATGGAGAACTACAAAATACTGATTAAGGAAATTAAAGATGATTTAAAGAAATGGAAAGATATACCATGCTCTTAGATTGGAAGAATTAATATTATTAAAATGGCCATACTACCCAAAGCAATCTACAGATTTAATGTGATCCTTATCAAATTACTCAGGAAATTTTTCATAGAAGTTGAACAAAAAATCCTAAAATTTATATAGAATCACAAAAGACTGAGAATTGCCAAAGCAATACTGAAGAAAAAGAACAAGCTGGAGGAGTGCTCCTCCCAGACTTCAGACAATACTACAGAACCACAGTAATCAAAACAGCATGATATTGCACAAAAACAGATATATCAATCATGGAACAGAACAGACAACCCAGAAATAAACCCACACACTTGGGGTCAATTAATCTTTGACAATGGAAGCAAGAATATACAATGGAGAAAAGATAGTCTCTTCAGCAAGTGGTGTTGGAAAACCTGGACAGCCCAAATGTAAATTAGTGAAGCTAGAACACTCCCTCACATCATACACAAAAATAAACTCAAAATGGCTTAAAGATTTAAACATAAGATAAGACACTATAAACCTCCTACAAGAAAACATAGGCAAAACATTCTCTGACATAAATCTTAGCATTGTTCCCCTAGGGCAGTCTACCCAGGCAATAGAAATAGAAGCAGAAATAAACAAATGGGACCTAATTAAACTTAATAAGCTTTTGTACAACAAAGGAAACCATAAACAAAACAAAAAGCAATCTGAGGAATGGGAGAAAATATCTGCAAATGATGCAACTTACAAAGGCATAATTTCCAGAATATATAAACAGCACATACAATTTAAGGACAAAAACAAAAAAACAAAAAAACAAAAAACAACTCAATCTAAAAATGGGCAGAAGACCTAAAGAAACATTTCTCCATGGAATACATACAAATGGCCAATAGGCACATGAAAAAATGCTCAGTGTTGCTAATTATCAAAGAAATGCAAATTAAACTATAAGGTTTCACCTCACATCAGTCAGAATGGCCATCATTAAAAAGTCCACAAACAATAAATGCTGGAGAGGGTGTGGAGAAAAGGGAATTCTCTTGCACTGTTGGTGGGAATGTAGTTTGGTGCAGCCATTATGAAAAAACACATGGAGATTCCTCAAAAAACTAAAAACAGACTTACTCTATGATCCAGCAATCCCATTTCTGGGCATATATCCAGAAGGGATTCTAATTCAAAAAGATACATGCACCTCAATGTTCACAGTAGTACTATACACAATAGCCAAGACATGGGAACAACCTAAATGTCTATGAACAGATGACTGGATAAAGAAGCTGTAGTATATTTATACACTGGAATACTACTCAACCATAAAAAAGAATAAAATAATGCCATTTGTAGCAACATATAAGGACCTGGAGATCATCATTATAAGTGAAGTAAGCCAGAAAGGGAAAGAAAAATACCATATGATATCACTTACATGTGGAATGTTAAAAAAAAAAAAGACACAAATGAACTTATTTACAAAAAAAGAAAAAGACTCACCGACACAGAATACAAATTTACAGTTACTAGAGTGGGGAAGGGGGTAGGAAGGGATAAACTGGGAATTCGAGATTTGCCAACACTAACTACTAACTGTAAAATAAATAAACAACAAGTTTATACTGTATAGTACAGGAAACTATAGTCATTATCTTATAGTAACCTATAATAAAAAAGAATATGAAAAAGAAATATGTATGCACATGTATGACTGAAACATGCTGTACACCAGAAACTGACACAATGTCATAAAGTAACTATACGTCAATCAAAACAAACAAACAAACAAACAAACAAAAGAAATAAAGAAATGGGGTCTTTTGGAGTGAGACTAAAGGCCAGTGGCCAATTCAGGCCTTAATGAGTTAGCTTAAGTATGTAAGCTAATTAGTAAACTCGCGTTTCCAGGGCAAGGAGCTAAGATAAAGAGAGGTAGCCAGGTAGTTAAAAAATGCCTCTGGAAAAAGCATATCATTGGGAAATCATGCTGTTTATAGACCTTAATCATTTCTCTTCTAGTTTCTGCCAAATTTTGGAGAGTAGAAAATAATCTGTTTGTTTTATTTTGTTTTGCTATGTTTTTCTTGAGCTAAGAAATGAGAAGAAATTGGTTGGCTAACTAATCAGATACATGAGCATTACTAACTATGGAAACCCCTGGAGGTGAAAGGAGAAAACACATTCAGCAGAATAAAACTTGGTGGATGTAGTCACCCCATCCCTAGAGTTAACACCACAGTCCACCCACCTTGAAGCAGCTTCACCAAACTGCAGGCAGAGTACCTGATAGGAAATTATCAGGCCTTCCAAAAAAGGCTCAGCATCACAAGAAGTGGATCAGAGGAGTTGAGTTAGCCACTATGCAGAAAAATAGATTTAAAAAATCTTCTGTGTAGCACAGGGAATTATATTCAATATCTTACAATAACATTTAATGAAAAAGAACATAAAAACAAATATATGTATGTACATGCGCTGTACACCAGAAATTGACACATTGTAACTGACTATACTTCAGTTAAAAAAACAAACCAATGGTGAATTCTCAATAGTGCTGGACATTACACATCACTCCCTCCTTGAAACAGTTTCTTCCCTTGGTCTCTCTTGGCTACCTGCTATCTCACTGGTTACACACTTGCTTGAATCTCCCCATCTACCCAACGTGTAAACATGCAGTGAGGTTCAGAACTTTAGCCTCAGACCCACTCTGTTCTTTATTTATACACTCACTTCCTAGATTATTGTATCCAATTGTTTAATTTTAAAATACCAGCCATTTTCTGATGATTCCCAAATGCATATCTCCAGGCCCAACCTCTCCCCTGAACTCCGAACTAGTACATCTAACGAACAACTTGCCTTGTTCATTTGGAAATTCAATAAGCAACTTGAACTTAATATGTCAGAAACTGAACCCTGGATCTCCAGACCCACTGTGCAAAAACACTCATTCTTCACCTGTCTTCTCAATCTTAGAAAATGGCAATTCTATACTTCCTTCCACTTAGTACAAAACAACCAGAGAGGAGGCATTTTTAAACTCAACTATTTCCCTCATAGTTCAAATCCAATCCAGCAGATCCTGAAGTTCCACCTTCAGATCATATGCTGAACTGGAACACAACTCATATCCCAGTATACAATAATCCAAGCCACCATCATCTCTCACTGGACTTTTACAAAAGCCTCCTAACTGGTCGCCCTGTTTCCACCTTCATTGCTCTACAGTCAGTTAAGAAATCCAGACAACATGGTAGCAACATGGCCATGGGTATGCATTCCAGTCAACAACCACAACTTAGGTCCTGAGTAACAGCAACATCGGCAGTCATGTAAATAAGCCATCATGTATTCCCAGCCCAGTCAAGCCTTCTGATGTTTCCATGCCTAAATGCTATTTGAGTGTAACCACATGAGAGACCCTAAGGAAAAACCACCTAGCCAAGCCCATGATCATAGATAATAATAACTGTTTTAATCCACTAAGATACAGTTTGCTATGCAAACGACAGATAGCTAACTGGAACATCATTTCTACCATTCTCTCCCTTGTTCCCTCCACTCCAGCCACACAGACATACTATTCCTCTAACATATCAGACATATTACCACCTCCAGTCTTCATACTGGCTCTGCCTGTATGTGGTATGCTCTTCCTTCAGATATCCACATGCATTCATTCAGGGTTCTGCTCAAATATCAAAGAGAGCCTCCCTGATTCCCCTTTTTTTAAAAAAATGCTTTATTTCTCTTCTCAGCATCTAAGACCACTTAACATATTTCAGACTTGTTTATTATTTGCTTTCTATCAAGAAAATTTAAAAACTACAAGAGCAATGATATTGACAGATTTCATTTGCAGCTCTTTCCCTGCTGCCTGGAGCACAGGTATTTATGCATTGGTTGAACAAATGAACGAATGAATGAATGAATGAGATTCTATGGCCCAAGCACTTTCCTCTGCATTATACTAGTATTGAGAGGAAAAGACAGAAGAAAGGAAGAAAATGTAGGCTAGTGGGAGGGAGACAAACAGGCAATTACACAAAGAAGAGCTATTTCTTCTTTTAAAATCCTGAGCCAAACTTTCCTCTTTCTCTTGAGCCCTTGCTATTGGGGCTACTATAAATCTCTGTTCATTGCCTCAGTTGATCTGAGGTGAAAATGTCACTTTGTATAAATGTGAGCTGCTATATATATGTAATACACAGACCAAATTCAAGTGCATATTTACTGCACATTCAAAGAAACAAATATGGATTTTTAGAAGGTGTTGGAGGGGCAGTTTATAGCAGAGAGAGAAGCTAAGAAAGTTCAGTCTCAGGGTCTGTCACCTCCACAAATGATACTGTTTTCATACTTTCAAGAAAGTAGCAGGGCTCTGGGATCCCAAAGACCTGTGTTTGAATCCTGGCTTTGCTACTTACTGGCTGTTTGACTTTTGACAGTTAACCCTTGTGAGCCTCACCTTCTTAATCTGTAAAATAGATCCAACATGGTCTAAAAGATAAAAGCATTGGTTTTCTAAGTACACTGACCAGAGTTCTAGTCATTGTCCAACGTCTTCCTTAACCTCTTAATCCCTCAGTTTTCTCTTTGGTAAAATGGGAATGGTAACTTTTTAGAAGGTTACTGTGAGAAATATGAGACCAGGAATGTAACATAATAGTAGCTAGCATTTATTGAGCATTTAGTTACCATTATGTTACATTCTGGGCCTCATAAAATCCTCTGTTCTTAGCAATATCAACCTTATTAGGTAGGTGCTAATACGATACTATCCCTTGCCCCAAATCACAGAACTAACTGTCACAAATAGAGTGGGATTTAAACCCAGGTAATCTAACTCAGAGCCTAACTCTTAACCACTCCATCCGGTTGCCTCTCCAGATGCTTAGACCAGTATCTAGTGCATATTACATTCTAAAAAAATAACTACTATTTTAACTACTGCTAATATTACATGTCATTATCATGATCATAATGATCATCATTTTCATCATCACATTAGTGTCTAGAGACATTATTTTCTTGTCCATAGGAGAAAATTCCAGACTCTTACATCTGATGAGCCTGAAGCTGAAAGTGTACCCCCACCTGTTTAGTTATAAACCCAGACACTGAACAAAACCCCCTGACTATAGTAAATGGGTCAGGGCAGAGGGGAAAAGGCACAGTTGTTGCAGTGATATGTTGGTGTTGGGTCATATTAGCTCCATAGAGCCAACTGTGCATATTTCTTTTCAATTCTGTAACTACCTTGGTAGCTGGAAATCGGCCATGATGGGAATGTTTACACCATAGAAATCAGCAAACACAACAAATCAAGGCTTTGTTTTTCCCCCAAGAGTTGGCTGTTAAATATTTGCCAGCACGTCACCGTTTTGAAGTCAGACAGGCATGAGTTTGAATCTTCAATTAAGTGGGATCTCAAGCAAGTTACTTAACTTCTGTGAGTCTTATTTTCCTCATATCTATAACAGAAATAATAGCTCCCTAATTGTTATAAAGATTAAATGGCGTACTATTTCCAAAGTTCTTAGGAGAACATGTAGCAATTAGTAGTCATTCTCTAAATGACAGCAATTTCCTTAGTTTTATTATTTGCATGGTGTTGAAAGTGAATGGCAAAGAATGTGATAAAAAGAAGAATATATAAGCACCAACTCAACAATGACAATTCACCCTGTACTTCACCAGAGTTGGTTCCACCCTTCTAGAAACTGTCCTAGTCATATTTCAACTGAAAAGATCTGAATTTAAGTGCTTCCTACTCTCTACTCAGGTAATGCATTCTCATTTGGATCCATTTCTCATGTTACAAGTCCCTGCCCGTACCATTCAGTCAGGGTCAGGGTGAACCCTATCTAATTAACAGTGGTATAATCAAAAAAATATTGTCATATTTCCCCCATGACATGATTAATTCTCATATGCATTCAAGGTTGGGCCTGCTCTTGATGAGTAACCAGAGAGCAAGTCGCAAAGTCACCATTTGAGCTAAAATATAATTGTGTGCTCCTCTTACCCATTTTGCAGATGGAGACACTGAGTAGTTACGTGACTTGCCCTTTAAAAATAAATGGCTCTACACCATGAATTGTTTGTTTGCAAATTGTAAGAGATAGATGATGCAAAGAAGAAAAGGCAAAAACTTTGTGACCCAATCCACTGTCCCCAAGACCTAGCCCACTATCTCTCCTATTGCCATTGCCAGGTTTCAGTGTGTCAAATTATACCATATATTTAAAGACTTAATGATGTCCTTTATTCTCTAATGGAACTACTGTATTTTATTAAATTCAACAGTTCGAAATTTGGAAGGACCAAGCCTACTGCCCAGCTCACTCTCTGAAAATTTGAAGGGCTGTACAAATTGAGGAACACCCAACTACTCTAAATGCTCTAATCTCTCAAGATGTCTGAGCTTCATGTTGTAGCTCCCTTTTAGAGAATCACAACATGTACTAGCATATTACAGGCTCTAAGAAGAAGCTCCACAGTACTGACATCTTTTAAATCTATTAATCAAATGTTTATTTTTAATTAGACCAATGTTTCTCAAGAGTTTGGGGGTTTTTTGTTTTTTTTTTGCTACAGAACTCCCTTTGTGCTATATATCTATAAATCTCAGACAGAGAGTACTGAATATAAGATCAATTTGATAAAAGATCTAGTCCAACCCCTCAAGTTTAGAAAATACACTGAATGTCTAGATAAAGATCCAGGTGTTTCACCTCTCACTCCTTGCCATGACCTGTCCTTAGTGACTCCTCAGTATGCAAACAGGCTAGGTATGGGCTCAGTGATTTCCCCAGGAACCTACCCTAGCCCCACTCCAATCCAATGTGCTAATGAGCAGTTTAAGAGCAAATCCAAAGAAGTGATCTGGATAGGAGACAATCCCAAGAGGATTTAAACAAGGAGGAAGAAAAAGAAAGATGGAAAGAGAAAAAGTAAGTAATCAACAAATGTTGCATGAATGAGAAAAATTACTGAATGGACAAGTGAGTGGATGGGTAAGTGAGTGATAAATGAGTAAAGTGGGTGAATAGGTGAAAGAACAAAAGAACAAATGAAGATTGAGGTAAATAAAGGAGGAAGTACAGAAATGAATTAGAAGGCTGGCCCTTAGTTGTGCCATGATTCAATTAACAATGGCTCCCTCTTAGCAAATGGCACCATGCCTTGTCATCACTAATAGGCAATGCGTAAGAACATATACCTTCCCTTTTTCCTTTCTACAAATGAGGTATTAAGGAGCCTGAATTCTACCTTGAGACAATGGAGAAACAATGAAGAATGTAAGCAGGAGAGGAACATGGTCAAATTTATGTTTTGAAAATGTCCCTCAGGGGGAATAGTTTGGTGGGAGCTCCTTATGTGACCCTCCCCAAGGGGATATTGGGTAAGCCATGTCTTAATATTCATCACCCCAAAAGAAATCATCAGGAGGCCTTGAAAAGCAGTGACAATTTTAGAATTATCTCAGCAGTATGGAGTTGACTTTGCTACCCCTTTGACTAATCTTCACCTCCTCCTAGCTTTGAACCCTAGTAGAGATAATAATATTGGAGACATGTACCACTTGACTTACTTTGATAAAACTTTCAAATGGAGATAAAAACAGTAATGAAGAGCTCATGGGAAGTAAACACTGACTACAACTGACTACCTAGGATCCCTGGCCCATCCTTAGTAGATGTTCAAGTAAAACTGAATCTAATATTAACAATTTTAAAAGACCATTTTATGACCTGAGAGGAAAATAGTACTTGACAGAAAATACAAAAAAGTTATGCTTACTAGTATGTGCCATATGGGCCATGTTAGCAACAGATTCAAGGGTGTCTGATGCCCTGCACAATGCCTGGCACACAACAGGTATTCAACAAATATTAGTTGACTAATATATACTGAGTTCATATAGGCAGCAAATTCATTTATGCACTTAGTAAGTGTATACTAAATGCCAACTCCGTGCTAGCACATGTTCTGGGCCTTAGGGATACAATGGTGAATAAACAAAGTCCCTGCCTTCATGAGAGTTCCAATTACATCAGGTGTGACAAAATACCAGCATGTCAGAGTCAGAAGTTACCTGATATCCTATAGCTCAACCCTCTAATTGTTTAGAAAAAATTCAGATCCAGAGAGAAGAAGTGCTCCCCAAGGTCACCCAACACGTTAACAGCAAAGCTGGAATTTAAACTGCAGTTTCCTGACCATAAATTCACCACTTATTCACCCACACTAGCCTGCCTAACTTAAGAATGGTTTGATACCTGGCACAGGGAAATATATACAAGATCCTGTGCTAGCTCACAGCAGAAAAAAAAACTGTAACAATGAATATATGTACGTTCATGTATAACTGAAAAACTGTGCTCTACACTGGAATTTGACACAACATTGTAAAATGACTATAACTCAGTAAAAAATGTTAAAAAAAAAAAAGAATGGTTTGATACCATAATCTTAAAGGGGCGTCATGGTGCCATAAATCATCATTAAACGATAGAGACATAGCTATTACAGTCTAGACCCCAGTTCAGCATCTAAACACACTTAAGAATCTCAAGTCCCGGCCAGTGTTTTCGGCTTACTAGAGGAAATTAATTACTATTACTTTAAGGAACCAAACTCAATTAACCAGAGCCCAGGAATTACGATGACTAGGAAAGAGAGAAAGAGGATTGTCATTTCATGTTCTTTCCAAATAGGTGATCAGGAAATAAGAAGTGGAAACGGCATGGGTTTTGGAATCAAATTGCATTCTGAATCCCAGTTTTGTCCCCTATTAATTGTACAACCATAGGAAACTTGCACTCAATTTCCCTACTTGCAAAATGAATCCTCATAGAACTTTTACGTGGATTCTATGAAATGATATATGTACACAGTAATACTAAGGGCTGAAAAGGTAGTCATTCCTTATACCTCCCACACCTCTTCTTTTCATGACCAATTTCCTTACTTTAAGACCTGTTAATGAACTAGAAAATGTTCAAACACTTAATTTGGTGAAACATAATAATGTAATAACCTTAAAAAGTCTGAGTAAAATGTCCCTAAACTCATGGTGTGCACAACAGGCCTGGAATTTGGATTCTTTCATTTGGTGGAGTTTTCATATTTTCAGCCTTTGGTCAGACTTAAATTCCACGGGGACTACCTAGCCTAATATTTTGGCACTTTCTCTACTCACAGTTGGAAGCCAGAAATATAGAAATAAGTGAAATGAAAAAATAATGAAAAACAAAAGTCAATCAAATCTTTTCTTTTCACTTTTTCTTTTCCTTTGTGGGATAAAAAAATTTAAAAAGCAGATCTGTTTGACTTTCAGTCAAAGCCTGGGGTCAAGTTTTAGTTTTGCAAACCTTTTCCCATGCTCTAATTTAGTAGGATTCCACCTACCCGACACTGGCCACATTTTTTTAAACTCAAGAGCTCCTTTTGCAAGTAATGTCTTATGAAGACCAATCACTCTTATGACTAATTCTCTGGTTATGTCTTTGGAAAGACACACTATATGCACACAGGTTTTGTTGGAGCTGAGAGAAAATAAAGATTTTTGTTTGTTGTCAAATGTCATGGACTTCAATGTTGGTATCCACACAGTCGTGTGAGAGAGGCAGCAATCTGAATCCACATTGTAATTAGCATCAAGATTTTGTAACAACTCTCAAACTATATCTGCAGTTTAGTTCCCTTCCAATTTAGCAGAGCAGATAAGCCTCTCTCATCATGTCACTATCCTCTCTCCCCGCCCGGTCTAAAGGAAATTACATTTTCTTTTTGGCAGAATCAAAGACAAGATAGAGATGTTAATGAGGGAGCTGGACACGCACAAGAACTTCAGCACTTGTGTGCTCCAGAAAGTGACCTGGTAAAACACTGACAGGGATGCTTATCCTCTACCAAAGTCATCAAGAGTTGACATTAATAAGGTAATGGTAATAAACCTAAATTCAGGAAACGTAGAAAGAATACTAACAGCACCAGGTTGAGGGTTGAAAAGAGTAGGAAGAGTCCACTCTTGTCTGTGCTTTAACTCCTGTGTACGTTGTGTGAGTCTCCTCCCCACCCGGGCTCCACCGATCTGTCTCTGGAGAGGAAGCTTTGGATCAGATGAAATCTAAGGGCCCTCCCGGGTCTGTGAGTAGACAAAACAACACAATGTCCACAGCAGGACTCTGAGAGCTGGATTTCACTGGCAAGCGAGATGATGCCAAAAGACTATCCATGTGGAGATCATCAATGATAGTGGATAGGCCTAGAAGTAATAGTATACCTCCACATAATAGCAAGAATAGAGAACAGGAAGCACTGGAGCCACTCAAAGCATTGCCATTTTGGAATGTTTCATTCACTGTGGTATGTGCTTTCTCCTCCTTGTTTGAAACAATCATCAGAATGTCTAACTGAAGTATTTTTCTAAGCCCAGTCATGAGCATTTCTAAAATCCTAGAGGCTATGTTTGGGGGGGGGGGATTATTTTAATTAGAAACCCAACGAAGAGGGCAGGTGAAGTAGCTCTGTAAGAGACATCACACTGAGCACCTAGTATGTGCCAGATACTAACACTTACAAATGGAAAACCAGAGGGATCAACGCAACCCCCAGCCCTGACAGATAGGTACTCAGTCCCTAAAGTAAAGGTCAGAAACCATAAAGAACAAGAAGGAGGCCATCCATCCTTCCTGGGGGTGTTAGAAGTGACACTGTAGTGAGAATGGCATCCTATTTGCTCTAAAAATGGTCATTTTATGGAACTCTGACTATGATAAAAGTCAGTGTTACAAGTGAAAAAATGAAGAATGATGCTCTATTTGCAAAGGATAAGATCTCTGAAAATTGTATTGAACCTCAGTTCTCCCAACTCTAAGTTGGGAACAAGAATACTCCCTGCTTTATAGGAACAGAGCTCTTCAATTTAATGAAGGTTTGGAAAACATCTACCTGAAACATAGAGTAAGCTACTTGATGTGATACATGTGTGACACCATGATACGATTCAAGGGGGAAGAGAGAAATGGTATGGCCCCATCTCTATGAGAACAATGATCGAATCTGAAGTTAGAGGCTTTATTAAGGTCATATTATTAAGTACCTTGTGTTTTTCTGCAGTGGGCCATAAAAAGTTCCCTATGTAAAACTTTCTCATTATGATTCCTAAGGCATCTTTGGACACAGAAGAGAAATAGAAAAGGTATTGCAGTTCTTCATGAGTAGACTGAGCCTAGTTCAGCTTAAAGGTTAGATAGATGCCTCTTCTCCAGCCCAGCTTTCTCCAGCCAATTTCAGTTTAAAGCATCATGATGAAGTTAGGACCCCACAGGGACTCACCAGCCTCCAAGATCACCACATTCAGTGGCATCTGTAAACACTCTTAGCCTCAATGGAACTACATTTACTGAGTTCCCACTGCATGTCAGGCCCAGAGCTGACTTCAAGTAGAGCATGGGATGCAGAACTTTGCTGCTCTGCTCACCAACTTTAAGGACATCAGACAAGTAATCAAGGAAAATTCCACATGAAATGTTCTAGAACTATTCCATTTGTAACAGTTGAAGAACAGTGTTACAGAGGAGGTGCCATTTGGGTTACCAAGCAGAGGAGGATGTAAAGACACGTCAGGCAAAAGGAATATCTTGAACAAAGGCTCAGAGGGATAAAGGAGCATGGGAACCTGTTTAGCGTCTTGCTTGAGAAAATAGTGAGTCGTCTGGAGGCAGAGGATGTGGCTAGAGATGTGGGCAAGAGCCAAGTCATAAAGGGCTGCCCTGTGTGCCACGGTAAGGAGCTTGGCTGTCATCCAACAGCCATGTGGAGCCCTTGAGAGCTCAGACGCAGGAGTGACGTAGTCTTTAAGAGTGTTCCCTTGGGGGCACTGTAAAGGCAGATTGTCAGGGGAGAGAAAGACTGAAGGCAAGGAGGCAAGTTAGGAGCAGTTTTATTGATATTTTTGTGTGGAACATCTGTTCTGAAAGGAACAATAGAGGAGTAAGTCATGTGGCCTAATAATCTTTTACGCAGGCTACTGTGGGGGCTGTTTAGCACACAGTGGATACACAGTGGAGAATTGGAACACAGTGCTGATTGAGAAGTGGTCTCAGAGGGAGAAAGATCCAACAAAAACTCAGCCCAGCAACTTTCAGTTGTATGACACTGGGTAACTCAGCCAACCTTGTGGAGCCACAGTTTCCTGGTGTGGCTAATGCCCACCTGGCCAGCCTGCTGTGAGTGAGAGATGCACACGAGGTCCCTGGCAGAGCTTTGGGCACAGAGTGGGCCCCCCGTAAGTGGTAATCACCATTATTACAGTGGAAAAGCCTTTTGCCAAGAATGCTCTCAGGAAACATCCATTCACCACCAAGACAGAGCCTTCCTCTGTGGAGCACCAGTAACCAAAGCAAATAGAGCAATGGGGACAAACCCAGAGTTATTACCTACATGAGAGGCTCAGGTGTCCCTTTGATGGAAAGCAAAAACCAGCCTGAGTCTAACAAGCCCATACACACAGATCAGAACTGCCTATTCTCAGCAGCCTTGGGCACATTCCCACGTAACCTGGTTTGACAAGCTGTGCTGGCCCCGTGCCCAGCTTCCAATCAGAATCTACAAGGCACAGAGATTACTCGACAATTTCTCTCTCTCTAGGAGGGCAGTTATGGTACAGAATGGAGACATCAATACACATTTTAAGCACACATATATCACTCTTTCATTTCCTATCTCACCTAGAGGCTCAATTACTTCTTCTAGATGGCAACAGCACTACCCTCATGGCCCAAAGCTCTGAACACAGCTTTCACAGTCAGCACAGCTGGTTTATCATCTGCGAACAGTTCGGGTTCTAGAGTCATGGCTCATGGTTGCAGATGTTCTGACAGACTCATCTCAGACTGGATTGAGATTCCTGCTTACTTAGAAACCACTTGCTTAGAAAGTGAGGGCACTCATGGATGATGACACTGCTCAGTGCCAAGTATTCTCTCCCCTCCTATCTTCTGACTCTCTTCCTCTCACTTGCAAACATACTGGAAACTTCTCATGCCCCATTCAGACACCAACTGTCTCCTTCTGTCTGCCACTCTATGCTCTCAGAGCATCCCAAAGCCATGGCTGCTTCTTACCGGGTAGTCACCCTTTAGTCTTTGGAAGTCCTTTTCTGCCTTCCTTACAAGATTGAAATGTTCTGGGCAAGTCATTAGTGACCTTTCCAAATAAAACAAGGTCTCACCCTACTTGGCCCTACTTCTGTATCACTTTAACCACTCATCACTTCTGGAATGCCACCCCTCTCTTGACTTCCTGACGCTCCTCTCACCCTCATGACCGCCCCCAGTACACACTGGCTGACCCCTCTTCTTCTGTCCATCTCTGGGTATGAGTTTTCCAGAGTTTTTTCCTAGAGTTCTTTCTCTTTCCATAATCTTCTTCCTAGGAGATACCACAACTACCTATCCTGGTTCCAGATGCTTCCTACAACCCCAAGAATATAGAATCTTCTTCCATCCGAACTCACCTCTCTCCCTCCATCTCTCCCTCTCTCTCATGCGTTTAAACAGCAAAGCCAAGACCCTGGTGGAATTCCACACCTTCTTGTCCTACACTGGATTTGAATAATGGTGTTTGAGGCCAAACTCTCAACTTTCCCATCAACAACCTGCTCATCTGCAGATACTTATTGCCCTGGTTGATGGCACTGCCACCCTCTCTACCCAAGGTAAAAAGCTCAAACATTCTTGACTTCTCCTTCTATTCTCCTCCACATTTATTGAGTTGTATCTGTCCATTTCCTCCTTCTTCTTTAATGCCCCAGTTGCTGGCCAAACTCTTGTCTGAGCTTTTGCCATCATATTATAACCCATCTTCCCACTTCCTTCTCCTGCCTTTTCAGAGTCTCCTCCTCATTGCTATATTTATAAAGTACAGAAACTATCACCTTCAGAGCAAAAACCCTCACTGCAGCCTGAGACACACCATCTCCTTAGCATGACATCCAGCACTCCTCCACAATGTGGAAAGCACACACATTCAGGGTCTGTGTCTCCTACTAGATCATAAATTCTCTAGTAGCTGCAATTACTCCTCATTAGCTGAGTGCCAGCCAACCAGACCTGTAGTAGGTACTCAATACACACTTCAAGAAATGAATGAATCTTCAGGCTATTGGCACTCCCAGCTCATCTGGCCCTGCTCTCTGAAATCAAAATGCCCTTCTCTGATTATCTTAGGATTAAGAGCACCTTCAGAGCAGTTATATAAAATCCACTGAAGTATCCCCAAAATATCAGGAGTGATGACTGTCCTACCTTAACTTTCCATAGTACTGAGCTGCTTCTTACCAGTTATTTATCCATATCAAGCAAAAAGTCTCCTCCTTATAAACTGTGGACAACAAAAATAATTTTATCAAGTTTTTTTAAACTTTGATTTAACTTGTTTTATCAGTCAGGGTCCAACCAGAAAAATAAGAAATCATTCTACTTAATACAGATGGAATTCAATAAAAGTAACTGATTATTTAATAATCCAGGTGACAGAGAAACCGAGACATTTAAGCAGATGATGGTGCAGTGACCCAGGAAGCAGAAAGCCGCTACCACTTCCAGGCTGGGTGGAAAAGGGGGAATGAGGGGCTGATCATTCAGTGGATGCTGGAGACTTGGCAGGGGTAGATTTACCATGAAGCTAATGAGGCTTATGCTTTGAAGATCCTTGCCTTCCTGGGTCTCTTCTAAAGCCCTGGATCTAAATGTGTATTCTTTCTCCTTTAAAGGCTCCCTAAAATTGTATAAGCTTTAGCCTTCATAAAACCCAGAATTCTTCCACAAAGCATAGAAGAAACATCACCACTGCTGGAGATCTTGCCCAAGGCTGAGATGGGGAGAAATACCTTGGCTTTTCCCTTCTGTCCACTGTCCAATCTCTTGCCAGTAATTCCCATTGGCCAAACCAAGCCACAAGCCAACTGTCAAGGGAAGTCTGGGACCACAGATTCAGGATTAGCCTCTACATAATAGAGAGGAAGCAGAGGAGGGACAAGGAGGAGATCCGAGAACAGTCAAGCCAAGGACTGGCATGTCAGCTTCATTCAATCTCCCTCTGGTACCCAATGTTAGAGAACTGAATGAAGGTACACAGAGTTGTAAGGGTGTTACCAGGTAAAGGCTAACTGGCTCTCCCTCTCCTAAGATGTCCCACAAGGCAGCACTGTCCTAATGTATACACAACATATCTGTATCTTCCCCTCAGCCTGCAGACTCTGAAATTCAATCTTGCCATTGTCCCAAAGGCAGTCAGATTTGGGGAGGACAACTTACACAAACTTACAGAAGCCTGAAGCATAAGCCTGACAACCAATATGCTAATTCATAAGAAGAAATATCCCTGTAACGTTGACATACTAGTGTTGACAAAATCAGTTCAATTCCCTTGCTCACTGTAGCACATAATATTGACTGTTAACACTGTGGCAGTTGCTTACAAACAATGTGAATACAAATGAATAAAACCTAATCCCTACCCTGTAGGGACTTTGTGATGAATTTACAGTAACACCATATACAGATCTAGATTGAAAAAAATTAAAGTCCTTATTAAGTACAGACCATTCTAGTTAACATGATTTGAATGTTTAATAACAGGCTCTGACAGATACAGATGTCAGTCTCTACCACAGAGACAGATCTGGCAAGAAGAGTGTAAACAGTTGTTTCTTGTCAGGGAAAGTGCCCAAGTTTACCTCCCTGACTCAGTTTTCCTATGTCCCTCACTGACAATCACCTCTTCTGATAGGCAAGTGAATGAAATGCCAACCATTTGGTTAC
Source organism: Vicugna pacos (assembly GCF_048564905.1). NCBI lineage: Eukaryota > Metazoa > Chordata > Mammalia > Artiodactyla > Camelidae > Vicugna > Vicugna pacos. The sequence continues at coordinate 57,995,486 of NC_132990.1, forward strand.
AGCCAAGTTTAACAGGACTGGAAGCCATTCACTCACATTAGGGCAGGCTTCTGAACCATTCTTGCTCTTTGAGAACCTCATAAGAGCTTCAGATGCTCTGAAATCCACATACACATACATTTTGTATTTACTTTCAGAGGGTTTTTAGACTCCATTGCCTCCAGTTCTTTCCTTAGAGAAGGGTTTCTCAACCTCAGCAACATTGAGTAATTCATTGTTGCTGGGGATCTGTCCCTTGCATTCTAGGATGTTCAGCAGCATCCCTGGCCTCTACACTCCAGACGCTAATGGCCCACCTTCAGCCAGTTGTGAAAAGCATAAATGTCTCCAGATATTGTTAAATGTTCCCTGGGGGGGAAAAATGTTCCCTGGGGGGGGCAAAATTGCCCCAGTTGAGAACCACTTCTCTAAAAGAGATACTAACTGCCTCTGCTCGTTATAAGAAATGCACGGAGGGTCCAGCCTCAAGACTTAAGCTCTGCACCACCCCTGCCTAGACTCTAGGCTAACAATCAGTTCAGCAGATGAGTTAACTTTAAAAAGAAAAACACTGAAAAGCTTTTGCATTCTGGTTTTACCTGCATGTGGATCAAGATTGGGAAGGAACTTGAAAACACATGTTCAGGTTATTGATCAGGATGGAGGGATTTTAAGCCTTATTTGTTTTTTTTGTTGTTGTTGTTGTTTACAAGTCTTTATCCTTTTTATTTTCCAGTCCCTCCAAGAAGAATAGTGAATACATTGAAAAATGTAGGTGGGGAAATCTGGAATATAATGAATAATCTTTTTTTTTTACATTTTTTATTGATTCATAATCATTTTACAGTGTTGTGTCAAATTCCAGTGTTCAGCACAATTTTTCAGTCATTCATGGACATATACACACTCATTGTCACATTTTTTTCTCTGTGATTCATCATAACATTTTGTGTATATTTCCCTGTGCTATACAGTGTAATCTTGTTTATCTATTCTACAATTTTGAAATCCCAGTCTATCCCTTCCCACCCTCTACCCCCCCCCACCCTGGTAACCACAAGTCTGTATTCTCTGTCCATGAGTCTATTTCTGTCCTGTATTTATGCTTTGTTTTATTTGTTTGTTTCCATAACTGAGGAGAAGAAAAACCATCACCACTAGTGTGCATGTGTTTACAAAACATTATATGACTATATCCATTAGTTAGCTAACCTGGAGTCCACGTGAAGCTGCTTGTGACCACTGGCCATCTGGAAGAGCTCCGCATGGTTCTGGTAGAGCAGCATTATTGGCAGTCTCTTCTAAAATACACAGACCTGCAGCCCATGCCAGTCCTCAAGATCACTTGTAGGCCTTAAAAGACAGCAAAGAAATCATTGTCCTTGACACATCCCCCAAGACATAGTGAGAATTTGCTGTAAGCAAGGCACTGTGCTTTGTGCACATCAAATCACTTAAACCTCCCAACAGGTTAGAAAAGTAGGTATTATTGACCCCACTTTAAAAAGACTGAGCCTCAGAGAGGTTTCAAAGGATGCTTAGAGTCACACAACCCGTAAGTGACAGAGCTGGAATTAAAATCCAGCTCCTCTGACACTAGAACCAGTGCTATTTTCCTGTCACTGTCATGTGTCTGGATGAGTTGCAAATTTTAGCTAAGATTATTTAAAATGGGAAGAAGCAGACTCTGTGACAAGTGTGAAAATTAAGGCAAACAGCTCAACTCTTTCACTTTATTGGGGAAATCCACCAACACAGATTTTTTACATCAAACTGGCAGAACCTCTGATTGACATGTTTAAAAATTTTTATATAATATATGAGTGTGTGTGTGTGTGTGTGTGTGTGTGTGTGTGTGTGTGTGTGTGTATGAATCCATTTAGAGCAGTGTTTGGCTGTCATCTTCCAACTCCCAGAGTCTTCTCATAGCACAAGCAGCTACATGCCTTGCTGAGGGTAAGGCAGAAGCCCAAGAATTCTAATTTGGAGGGTTTTCCTCCCCATCTCCTCCTCAGCAACTACAAGTCACTGGCTCTGAGCAGAAAAACATTCATTAGCCTTTAGTACAGATTCAAACCAGGGACCTCCTCATTCTGCCCACACAACTCCAAAGGAAGTCTGGGACAGGGATGGAGAGATCAGATTGATGGAACTAGTCCAAAACACAAATAATGTATTTCCTCCCAAATATGAAAACACCACTTGAAACCAGGGTGTAATGATAGGTTTTCCCAATATGGTTGTTTCATAGAACATTTACAAGTGCCCCTTGATTACACTTCTAAGAATAGCGAGTCTGTATTTCTTCCTTTCTCTCTTCTCTCACCTTCCCTTCCTTCTTCTTTCCTTCTCCAGCAGTCATATCCTGACCTCCTCCTTTGCACATCTCCTATGCTGAGGAGACTGAGATGAATGGAACCCAGATCCTGTGTTGTCTTAAAGCCTATTAAGAGATCCTAGCAAACAATCCCAAAGCAGTATAACAGGCACTGGAACAAATGGAGCTATGGGATGCATCCTCAAAAAAATGGAAACATTCAAAGTACTGCGGGAAAACCATTCATTTGAAATATTAGAGGCCAAGGTCAAAAGAGGTATCCCAGGAGGTATGACATTTGTGTACAACACTACAAATCTGGTTCCCAAAAGGAAACCTTTGATGGGATTCTTGGATTCTATGGTATAATAACATCCTAATAAAAAGAGATGAGAACAAAGCTATTTTTTCCCTTAAACAGCAGAGTGGGGAGGGATAAGGAATATGGTTAATCAGTGCTGCTTTTCTCATTCATTAAATTCATTAATATTTATTGCATTTCAGATTTCAAATTACTTTTGTATGCATTATGTTAATTTTGCCTTGCAACAACCCTTTGAGGTAAATGTTAATTATTTCCATTACTGTTGAGAAAATGCAGCCTCAGAGATGTAAGTAGCTCTCTCCACAGCTCACAGCTAGCTGACAGAAGAATGCCTCTCAAATTCAGCTCTGTCTGCTTGCAAAGCCCATGTTCTGCAAGGTGTCTGTGCATGCCATGAGCCCTGGGAAACAAGTAATGTTATTCAACTGCAGTCTCCCAGGCATCACGTATGGAGTGGAAGGTGTGTTCAAGAGGCTCTGGGGTGTTGAGAAGAGAGTAAAGTGGGTTTTAATGGAAAAGATTGTTCTACTTACAAAGGCTCCAAAAAAAAAAAAAAAGTGATTCACTCTTCAGGCCTGACATGTTTTGAGAGACAGACATGCCTGTAAATTTGGCTAGACTCGTGGGTGCCAGATGATAATTGACAAAGACCCTAGGGCTCGGCGATCAAGCCAGGACTTCCACATGTTCCTCACTGGGCTCTCCAGGGGCCAAGTGCAATGCATAATTAAGTGAGATGGTTGCAGAGGGGAAGAGATGGGTCATTTTCTCTATGGAGAGGCTTTCTTCTTGGCAACATGAAGAATGACACACTTCAGGCAGCAGGAAAATGATTTCCATAAAAGTCAGCAGAGAGGGAGGGAAATAGTGAAGTTACTGAAAGACAAACACAGCCTAAATACCATAAACAGAGTATGGAGTTCCCAACCGAGGCACAATTATCTCTTACCTCAAACTTGGACAGGACTCAAGCGAGAATTATAAGAGATTTTCTCATGTACATGAGTAATTGCCCCACTCATTAAAATGTTATAGATGAGCCTCACTTGGAACGCAGCAAAGTGTGAATTCCAATGTAGGACCTAGAGAAGGCATAAAGGGGCCTGAGGAAGTCCTAGCAGAAAGCTTCGAGGCAGCCCAACAATCTTCTAAGAAGCAAAACAGTGGCCACAAATAAGAAGAAAGACCCAGAGAAGAAAAGGGATCATCCATATGAACACCCACTATTACACATGCACAGATACCTGCCATTTTACCATCTTCCATTTAATGAAAACACAAGTCCATAAAACATGAGATTATTTATGTCCATTACATAAGGGAAAATGCTTTTTTCAATCTCACTTTTAGTTTAACCACTTGGGACTCCTCCTTCTTGGACCAAAGTCAGTACCTGTTAAAAAGAAAGAATTGATGGGATTGATTACAATGTAATTTAATGAAGGTATGATTCACATGGGGTTTAATGGCATGACAGAGAACTACACTGATATCCTTAATCCACAAGTTTAGGGACATCATCTTCTCATCATGGATGTTTTTATGATATTTTGAGGCTGTAGAGCCAGTCAAGAAGAGCACAGATATAAATGTCAAGTCTTAGAAGGTCTAGTCCAGGAACCTATAAATCATATGTGTGCTTACCCTGAAATCTGAATCAGATTTGAATTTTTAACTCTACATACCATCCTGAAAGCATTGTGGATTGGCTGATAACACTAACATTCATCAAGATAGAGAAAGAATAGCATAAATAGGGGGAAACAAAAATTAATGAGTTGGATACAAGACCTGTTGAACCTGAGTCACCTATCGGACATTTCCAGGTTGGGGGGTATCTCATGGGCAATTGATTACCAACATTTCAAAGAGCAGAAACAGAAAGAGCACATTAAAAAATTAGAGATGATATCTACTTTACTCTGCTTTCATACATGAATGAGTTACTTGATTCCTGCTTCCTTGTTATTTATATGGTTGGTCATCAGATGTGGTAAGTTTACTCCTCTGTACTACAACACAGACTTTTGAGTCAAGCATTCTCCCTGGAAAATTTTAAGCATGTGACACATTCAGACTCACTTTATCCTTAAAGGGCTGAAAAAGGTTAATATTACAGGAAGGTAACATGTCTCTGCGGGATTTGATGAGAGAAAGGACACCCATACCTTCTTATTATAAAAAGTCTTTTTATACAGACACTTTACATAAAGGACTGATAACCATGACTCACCTGAATGTGTAACAAGTATACTATGACAACCTGTACAATATGACAGTACCTCCACAAGTAATGGATATCTTTTCAGATCATAGGTATTCTATTTTGTTTCTTATAATGCTTCTTCTCATTATAAAATAATTATTATAAAGTAATTCATTTCCATTGTTGTAGGCTTGGAAAATATAAAACAACAACAAGAAAACAAAAATTACCTTCAACTGTACCAGAGATAACCATTTTTAATAATTTGCTATATTTTCTTCCTATTGATTTCTATACATTATAAATATATGTATTTGGAGGGGGATATGATACCATTCTATACATACTATTTTATATGCCATGTTTTCTCCTCAGCATTATATATTGAGTATTATCCCCTGTCATTAAATATTTCAATAACATGATTTTTATTGGCTAAAATTACCTTTTGATATAAACAGATCATAACTAATTTAATCAATCCTTCATCAATGGAAATTTGGTTTCCAGCTTTCTGTTAGTATAAGTACTAAAACAAAAAAATACTTACATTTTTAAAAATACTCATATTTAAATCTGGTTACACCTCTGTGTATCAGTCAGATCCACACAGGATGGCAGATACAAAAGGAGTTTCATGAAAAGAGTATTTATAAAGACAGTGGCGTGTTTTAGGGAAACCAACAAAGATGATGAGGCAAGAAGGGACACAGCCAGAAGCAGTGTAGAAGCCACCACTAGCCAAGCCTGAAAGAGCAAAGGGAGGAAGTGGCCACTAGAACCCAGTGAGGGCTACAGCAGAAGGAGGGGTCGTGTGACGGGGTGTGGCCCTGAGTGAGGAAAGCAGCCTCTCCGAAACTATGGCCCAGCAGGGACAGAGCAAGGGGAAATATACCCCTCTCCTTCTACCTGTTCTCTGTATGCCCTGCCTTCCTGATGGAGAACCCAGTGAGCAGACAGAGGGCAAGGGAGCTGGATTGATGTGGTTCACTGAGTTCAGCCTCTCTGGGCACACAGCAGGGTGGAGGAGGTATTGGACATACCTAAAGAGACAGAGAATATCCAGCTTAACACCTTTGCTTATGCCCTAAGTTAGAGCCATGAACACTGTGAAGGTTTAAAACACACACTCTGTGGGCAGGTCCTCTGAAGTTGTACTATCTGAGTTCCAGATGGGTACAAAGCAGCCCAGCTTGTGCAAGTCTGTTTGTGCCAAGTCTAGAACTGGGTCAATCCCTCCTCCAAGCCTTACTCTGCTGTAACAACTGAGGAGCCTTCTACTACTTGGTCTCTGAGCCAGTGCTTACTGGGGCAGCCAGTATATTAGCATGCTCGGAAAACTCTGGAATTAGGCTAGCTGCCTAGACCAACTATATAATGCATCTACAGGGTGATCTTTTTCACAATTACTAGAAAATTATTAGGCCTATATGATTGAGTTTCTTCCTTGGGTCCTAATTTTTAGTTCACATTCACTGTTATAAGGTAGAGCCCTACTCAACACTATCTAGTGATCTGTGGCCTTGGTACTCTACCTAATTTTGGCCAGCATCATCTTCCAGGAGCCTGGTGCCTGCTTCTTTTCCAAGCAGGTGGCTGATGTCCTGACCTATCATCAATAGACCACCTATAACCACAGCTGTGAGCGTGAACTGAGTAAAATAATTACCTGCTACAAATAGCTGTCTGCTACCAGGCTGTCACGTCTGCTACCAGGCTGAATACCTTTGGCTGTCAAGCCTAGCCAGGTGGAAGAAGCTTAAAGCATTTTCAGATACTGTGTTTTGGGTCAGTCCTACAGTCTGGTTATGATTCTAGCCACAGTGCGATACACAGCCTGAATCTTCTACCCACTGAGGTTCCATTATGTCTTGTAGTTGATTGTGCAATAACTGGTTAAGCTCTAACTAAGGTTTACCAACTGTGAGAAAAGACAATAAAAATCCAGGTAGTTTGGCTGCTGCCTTTTGGTAATGACATCATCTCCTTTCTATGGCCTCTGACCCTCAGAGTCTAGCATATGGGGTTTGAATGTTCTGCTTAGGACCCGGCAACTAATTTGGAAAACTGTCTTCTTACAGAGAAATACTTCACTTTTCTTGTCTGATCTGTAGCAATGAACTCTTTTGCTGGGTCCTTGGCCATGAAACATGCCTCCTATATTATTGTGGGAAGATCTGCCTTGTTGAGGTCTACGTCCTGATTGCCTTTGAAGTCAGCAACATCAGAAGTTAATTCCAAGCAGGTTCGCTAGGTCCTGTGCATGCTCTGGTGCTTTATAAATTGCATTAAAGGTTAATTTAAGCTCTTGCAGCCCAATAGATATTGTCTTGTGTCCCTCTATTTCTTTGTCTCTTTATTTCCAACAGCACAAGCTCAAGTCCTGTCTTTGTTTTGTCAGGTGGGTCCCATTAAAATCTTGTATTAAACTTTGCCTCTTTTGAAGTCCCAGACCTCATCCATCTGTTTTGTTTTTCTAATGACTTTGTTTAGAATTTTTTCAAAGCTAATGGAAATGTCTGAGGGATAGAGTCTAGTTAATTGATCTTTCAGTCAACTGAGGGTTATTGTCAACCGATCTTTTTAGATTTTTACATTCATTTCATCTCAATTCAAATATCCCTCCTTTTTGCTTTAGCTTCCCATTCTCCATTGAGCAAATTTCCCCCTTTCTTAAATCCTATTTTAGTCCCTCCTACTCCAAAAACTGGGTTTAGATGGCCAGAAATTAGGCTCCAGGGGGACTGACTGAGGAAGGTAAAATATAGAAGAGATGCAGAGGGGAAAGAACCTCAAACAGAACGTATGCCCAAATTTATGAAACAAACCTGATAATCAAGGACCATATATAAGCATCAGATCTAAAAATATAAAAGCAAGACTGTAAAGAAATAGAAAGAGCTTAAGGCTAAAGAGCACTGGATAATAGAGAAAGCCAACTGGAAATGAGTAAGGAAGATTCAAGAATACTGCTTCCAACACCGACAGGTGTTTGATTATCCTTAGCAGGATGATTCTCAAAAGTAGCATGTACCAAAAAAAGCAACAACAATAACAACAGAAGTCATGCTTGCTGAATGTACTGAGAAATATCCCTTTTCTCACAAATCTTAAGCAATGTCCTTTACCACTATATATACTTTATCTAGAAAACGTTATCACCAGCATTGCTGTTTAAACAGAAATGTTAAACTATCCATAAAAAGGCATTTCTGCTTTGTGTGTCAAATGCATATATTTATATACCAGAAGGGTATGGTCTAGCTCTTTTGTCTTCTCTTGTTGTCTTAAATAGCTCACTATTTGGAGTCTTCAAGTCTTACATGTTAAAAGCAGTAATGGTTAATAACAAAATGATTTGCATGCTTGAGCACCACATTTTATGACCAGGATGAAGATGACAGGACACAAAGTTCCTAAACAGATGAGGTAGTGAAGTAGAACTAGTGCCAATATTTGGAAGTTGGGTGGCATGGATAGCTATGCCCTGATTTACTGAGCACAAAGGGACCTCTGAATCAATATTACACATGAACAAAAGTATATCCCACCAAAGATGTAGCTGGATAATGATCACAAGCCCATATTGTCCAGGGGATGCTTACAGTATTACAGAGGAACTGTCATGGTGTGGCACAAATGGGGGAATGCATATTCAGTTCCAACTCGAGAGAGAGCAATTTCCAACCAAAAAAATTTTAAAACCTTCATGCAATCAGAACACAGAGAGAATCCAGCCACCAAAGAAAAAAACAGGGCAAGGCACAAGCAAATATAGAGACAGTCAAGGCTAACAAAACAAAATGACATAATGGGTGAAAATGACCAATTTGGAACAAGTTGGAGTAAAATCCAGGTGAAACCACAATAATTTTGTAAGCAAATTCTGCAAAAGAATCATATGCATGTTGGAACCACTGAGTTCTTTAAAATGTGTTTGCTGTAGTGTGTATTTATGAACTGTCCTTATTTCATAATGAAAGTTAAGCCACTGTCAACAAATCTTTTTGTCTTCTTCATAAAGCACTCCTCAAAATATGATTATATACAGAAAACTTGAACAGGACACACCTGGCTATAACCATCAAGATTCTGGTGCTCATAAAAGAACAAAACCAGATAAAGAAGACTCATTATAGAACACTCTCTTAACAAGATTTTTATTTTTAAGTTAGTCATATAGATTCTGTTTCAAGAGGAAAAATCAAGTGGGAGAAATATCCCTTGTTTCAGATACTGTGAGCTGTGTGAAGGTCACATTTTCTCCTTTGTTCTTTCTAGACTGCTGGGAAGTGCAACCAGATGATTCTGATCTTGACAAATAACCCTGTGTGCACTTATCCACACACTTGGGCACCAGTGTGCTCACATGTTTATGTCCCCATTTAATTGCTTCAGCTCCACATGCACTGATTACCAGTAGTCCCAGTATCTACTACAATACGGACCCAAACCCATCATTTCCTTTGTTTCCCAGAGATCAATCCCAAGGGACTGAGCAGTCTTTTCATTGAAACACTCAAAAACACAGAATGTTTACATTCCTTCTTCCAAGATACCTTGTGAGGAAGGCTATCTCCTTCTAAGCAATATTTCCCTAGCAATTCCAACATCAGACTTTCTAGAGACTACTTGCAATGACTCACTAAAGAAAAAAATACAAATTTTATCTCTTGAAAAAACCTCTTTACACAAAATTCTGATTAGGTCACTCAGCTTAAAAAGCTTCAGAATCTCTCAACTGTCTAAAGAATGAGGTTTAACACCTTTAGCTTAACCTACAAATCCTTTTACAGTCTAGCCCGTCTATCTTTCCAATGATATATTCTGCCACTCAGCCATAAGTAATCATCAGTTCAATCACGCTGAACTTCTTGCAGGTGCTCAGAGACGGAGATGTTTTTCTGTTTTTCTAGTTGGTGTCCCTTCTTAATAAAATGTCCCATATCACCTTAACCACCATTACTGCTATTTCTTGCTTATTCTCTATCTGGAAAATATTTACTCATCCTTCAAGGCTGAGTTAAATATTAGTTTAGGAAGTCTTTTCTGGTCATCAGAGGCAGAGTCAGTGGCTATATGACATTCAACTATTACACAATTCAGTACTGTATTAGTTCCATTTGCTGTAAGTACCACAAGATTGTTAATCTCGTGTAACTGGAGCCCAGCAGAACGTCTGATACAAAGCCTATGTTTCAACAGTATTTGGGAAAGTGGAATAATTCTGGAAATCATAACATCTGAAAAATAAGCAAAGGGAAAAAGCCTGAAGACAACTCAAGGAAGATATAATAGCTCCTTGTAAAATAAGTAATAACCTCAGCTAGGTTACTGTTTTGGTGTCTGGTATGTGTTAGGCATGGTAATAGCTTACAAACCTCACAAACATCTCATTTAATTCCCCACAAGTCACCTATGAAAAAAGTGTGTTTATCATCCTCATCCCTATCTCAAAGAGGTAAAGGAAACCACTCAAGATCACAGAGCTTATCAATGGCAAAGCCAGTGTTCAAAGTTGGTCTGCTGACTGTGTAGCCAAAGTCCAGCCCCTTTACACATCCTGACTTTAGGACCGTTGACCTTGGCCTCTTTGTTCTGCTTTGTAAGTATCTAGCTATGTGGTCTTAGATAAGTCATTTCCCCCTCTAACTGGATCTCTTGGCTAGTTCTTTCTTACCCTATATATCCAATCTATCACAAATTTTACTTCTCCTAACTCCTGAGTATGTCTCAAATCTGACCACTCCTCTCCATCTCCATTACCAAAACGCTAGTCCAAGTTACCTTTATCTCTCACCTGAACTTGTGCGGTAAGTTCTTAACTCATCACTAGTGTCTTCACACCCACTCAGACTGGGCCTACAATCCAAGATTTGCAGGACAACCAAAGTGACACTTTAAAATACAAGCTTCTCACAATTCCCTATTTGCTTTTGGGATAAAGAACAAATCCTTAACATAGTACACAAGGCCTCTGTCCCCCCTCCAGTTTCACCCTACCTCTCACCCCACTGTTCCCTAAACTCCACCCTTTCCATTTCTCAAAACTCCCTCCTTCTTCCTAATAGCCTTTACAGATGTTGTTCTGCAGCCTAAAAGTCTCCTCTCTCCCCTCATAAACTCATAACTCTTTTGCCCATCTTAGGGATTTCTTCTTTGAGGGTGCCTTCCCTAACCTCCCAGATCAGACAGGCTCCCATTAGATATCCTCACTATCCACTCTTTTTCCCTCCACAGTATTTATCAATGTGTTGATAAATGGTATATTGCTGTGACAGTATCTGTCTTCCTCATAGACTATAACCTCCAGAACAGCAGAGTCCAGTTCCATTTTTGTCCCTGTGTTTCCAGTACACAGTATAGGGCTTGGCAAAGAGTAAGAACACAAAAAAATATTTGTCAATGAATGTTGAGAAAGAATGTACATCAGTTTCCTCATCTGAACAATGAGGGGATTCAACCATGTGATCTCTAAGTTCCCTTCAGCCAGAATAGCCAACTCCTTAGGACACTAAATCATTTCTTGTTGCTCTAGAAGTCCTAGTCAGACCAAGAAGGAGGTGTATTTAGCTCAGGAGAAGAAAGTGCTTTTTAATAAGAGGGACAGCCCAGCAATGGAAGCAGTTTCCCCCCAGAGTAATGGAGCTAATCAATTAACTGTTACTTGGTCCTTTCCAGGGGTACGGTAACAATAATTCCTGTGTCTGGTGAGAAAGAGAATAAATGACCTCAGCATCCATTTCAATTAAGAGTCTGTGACTTCGTATCTGTGTGAAATAACCAGACTCAATTCTAAATCCCAAGCAGGTGATTAAATTGTAAGATCTTTTATACAAGATCCATATATATTAAAATGAGATTTTAATCCCAGTGGGAATTAACACATTCTGTTTTAATATATACTGCATCACCTTGGGCACTTGGTAAAAATATAAACTTTCAGACTCCCAATCTGAAGAGTCTGATTCAATAAGTATGGTTACTTTTGACAAGAGATCAGAAGTGATTCAGGTGAATTTGAAAAGAACTCAAAATTTGCAGTTAGAAGATTGGGGTCCAAGTGGAATTGATGTCTAATTAGCTTTAGGACTCTGGCAAGTTATGTGATCTTTCTAAGTCCCATGACTCTGGCATCATCTTGGAAAGAGGAACAGTACACTTTTAAATGGCCTAACATGAACGTACATGTAAATTGATTCTTTTTGTTTTTAACTGAAATATAGCTGATTTACAATGTTGTGTTAGTTGCTGGTGTACAGCATAGTGATTCAGTTTTATATACATAAATATGCACATATATATTCTTTTTCATTATAGGTTATTATAAGATATTGAATATAGTTCCCTGTGCAATACAGTAGGATCTTGTTGTTTATCTATTTTATATAGAGTAGTTTATATCTGCTAATCTCAAACTCCTAATTTATCCCTCCACTTTCTTTTCCCTTTGGTAACCATAAGTTTGTTTCCTATGTCTGTAAGTCTGTTAATATTTTGTAAATAAGTTCATTTATACCATTTTTTAGATTCCACATATAAGTGATATATATTTGTCTTTCTCTGACTTACTTCACTTAGTATGATAATCTCTAGGTCTATCCAAGTTGCTACAAATGGCATTATTTCATTCTTTTTTATGGCTAAGTAGCCATATATATTGTATGGATCCATTGGAAAAAAAAATACACACACACACACACACACATAACATCTTCTTTATCCAGTCATCTGTCGAAGGACATTTAGGTTGCTTCCATGTCTTAGCTATTGTATATAGTGCTGCTATGAACACTGAGGTGCACGTACCTTTTCGAATTAAGAGTTCCCTCTGCATATATGCTCAGGAGGATTGCTGGATCATATGGTAATTCTATTTTTAGCTTTTTAAGGAATCTCCATACTGTTTCCATAGAGGCTGCACCAAATTATATTCCCATCAACAGTGCAGGAGAGTTCTCTTGATTCTCCACACCCTCTCCAGGTTTTATTGTTTGTGAACTTTTTAATAATGGCCGTTCTGACTGGTGTGAGGTGATATCTCATTGTAGTTTTGATTTGCATTTTTCTAATAATTAGCATACTGAACATCTTTTCATGTGCATACTGGCCATCTGGATGTCATCTTTGGAGAAATGTTTATTCAGGTCTTCTACCCATTTTTTGATTCAGTTGTTTTTGGGTTTTGTTGTTGTGAGTTATATGAGCTATTTGTATATTCTGGAAATTAAGCCCTTGTCAGCTACATTGTTTGCAAGTATTTTCTCCTAGTCTGTAGGTTGTCTTTTCATTTTGTTTATGGTTTCCTTTGCAATGCAAAAGCTTCTACGTTTGACTAGGTCACATTTCTTTATTTTTGCGTTTATTTCTATTGCCTTGGGACAGTGACCTAGGAAAATACTGTTACAATTTATGTCAGAGAATATTTTGCCTATGTTCTCTTCTAGGAAATTTACGGTGTCCTATCTTACGATTAAGTCTTTAAGCCACTTTGAATTTATTTTTGTTTATGGTGTGAGGAAGTGTTCTAACTGGAAGTTGACTCTTAATGATAGCATATTCTACATAGATCCTCATCTCACTACCTCAGCAAAGAATTTGAAAGCTCTTATCTCAAAAGCTTACAGTGAATCCATTTAATGTTTGCTCTCCTTCAGGGAATGGCGACATATTTCACTTTTCTCAAAAATGATGAGAATTTTGGCAAAAATAAACTCAGTCACCCTAGTGACCAATTGTCAAAACAAGCTTTGGGGATTTCAAGAACTTCTCCCCACAAATGAGCCTCTTAAAACAGATATGGGATTACAAATGAAATCCATCTAAGGTAAAGACCTGACCTCATTTTCCCTTCTTTTAACTCTTATTTTGTTCAAGATTCTAATATCTTTGGAAAACGCATTTAGGAAGCATTATTAAAGTAGGAATGCAAGAACCTATCCGAATCATTTTTTCTGCTTCTATCCTGGAATTTGTGGATTTGATACATTTGGGGATGTTGGAAGGAAATTAAAGTTGGTGTTTTTCTTGAAAAGCCTAGACACTGGGAATTCAAACCTATAGTTGGAGTCTTCAGTCTAGGCTAAGTTTCATTCATTCTTGCAAGCCTTCATTAACCTCCAGGCATCTTGCTAGTTTCTGCAGATAGAGAAGTAAATTTGACATGATTCCTACTGTCAAGAATCTTATACTGTACCACAGCTTCATTCAATGGAACTTTGTGCAATAACAGGAATATTCTATATCTGCACTGTACAACACAGCAGCCACTAGCCACATGTGGCTATTGAACATCTGAAATATGACTGGGGAAAGGAATCTTCAATTTTAATTAATTTAAACTAAGTTAAATAGTCACATACAACTCATGGCTACCACACAGTACAGCTCTAGAATAAAAGCAGATATTAGAAGAAAAGAAGAAGGAGTGGAGAAGGAGAAGGCAGAGAAAGTGGAGGAAGAGGACGAAGAGTAGAGTATGGTGAGTATGATTATAACTGTATATATTATGAGTTATCAATTACTGATCATGTGACAACTAAGTTTTCATTGAAATGTTTAAGGGTTCGGGTGAAGGTGTTTAGGATAAGATGTGGCGTGAACATTTCATTTGAAGGGTGAAGGGTGTTCACCAGAAGGAAAATGGGAAAAGACAGACTTTGAAAGCTTCATGAAAGCTTGAAAACAAAAGGTGCGTTTCTAGGATAATAATTTGGTTTGGTTGAAGCACCAGATATTTGAGAAGGAGGTAGTGTGAGGAGGGAGTGCTACTAATGGGACATGAATGGGGTACGGCCAAGACATAAAGGGCCTGCTGGGTAGTTCTGGGGGGGTTGGGCTTCTGTCCATAGGGAAACATTTCTCTTGAGTACACACTAAAGCTCTCCAGTGGTGGCTGATGTGTTTGTGGCTTGTTTGTTTTCTCAGAGATGAGAACAAGATCTGTTGTTTTCATTGTCTTTAACTAACTTCCTGCTTCAACTTTATGCTTGTGTTTTCTCATTGCACAACATTGTTGGTTTCTATTTTTACACAGCCCCAGAAAAACATAAATAGCAAAGTTAAGTTTAATTCAGCTGCAGTCTTTACTCAGCCTTCACAACTACCTCGGCCTAACCTTTCCAGGCTACAGATGAATCTCATTTTTCTGGTAGGCACTAATCATGCTTGCAGATTTGCCAGAACCCACCAAGAAGTTTCCAGCTGCTGAAAAGGTTCTAGTTTCTCTGCAATGTGTGGAACTGAAGAAAATTTATGCATGGCTCAATAAGAAACAGCACAACTCTAGAATGACCTGGGAAAGTGATGAAATACAACAACAGTCTGTGATCAACTGGAGCAGAGAAGTCTCTTGGAGAGACTTGACAGTCACCGTTGGTGTAAAGTCTTTACCTTTTAGGACAGCAATGAAACACTATTATTTATTAATTACCCAAAAACATCATTTATTTAGCATCTACTCTGTGCTAAGTACTTTGCCTGCATTATCCCTTTTATTCCTCACAACACTCTGCAAGGCAAGCATTCGTATCCCTAGTTCACATATAAAGGAAAGCTCAGAAAATATTAAGACTTCAAGAAACTTTCCACTTAGCAGTTGAAAATCACTATATTTATAACATGACACTCAGGATTTCCGGTCAAGATGGCGGAGTAGCAGCACCACGAGCCTGCTTCCTCTCATGACTACAACAAAACCACAACTGCTGCTAAACCACCATTGAAAAATAAGACTGGAATCTAGCAAAAATACCTTCTTCAACTGGAAACATAAAGAGGGAACCACAGTGGGACAGTAGGAGGGATATGCTTGTGATGTAATCAGGCCCCATACCCCCTGGGTGAGCAACCCACAAGCTGGTAAATAATTAAATTGCAGAGGCCCTCCCATAGGAGTGAGAGTTCTGAGCCCCATGTCAGGCTTCTGGTTTCCCAGCCTGGGGTTCCAGCATTGGGAGGAGCAGACTGCAGAACATCTGATTTCGAAGGCCAGCAGGGTTTAACTGCAGGAGCTCCGTGGGATTGGGGGAAACAGAGACTTCACTCTCTTGGGAAATGCACACAGACTCTCATGTGCACTGGGACCATGGGCAGAGGCAGACTTCATAGGAACCCAGGCCAAACCTACCTACTGGTTTTGGAAGATCTCCTGGGAAGGTGGGGGCTGGCTGTGGCTCAACCTGGGGACATAAAATCTGGTGGGTCATTTGGAAAGTGTTCATCCACATGAGCTTTCCTGGAGGCTGACATCTTGCTTCAGTCATCAGCACCAAGACCTAGTCCTACCAATAGCCTGCAGGCTTAAGTGTTGGGAAGCCTCAGGCCAAACAACATACTGGGTGAGAACACAGCCCCACTCATCAGCAGACTTCCTGAGCCCACAGCCACCTCTAGACATACCCTTAGACAAGGCCCTGACCACCAAAAGGGTCAGGACAAAGCTCCACCCAGCAGTGGGCAGGAACTGACTCCTCCTGCCAGGAAAGCTGCACAAGCTTCTAGTCCAGCCTTACCCACTAGCTGAAGATATCAGAAGTAAGAAAACAATAATCCCAAAGCCTATGGAAGAAATGTGCAAATGCAGGCCAGACTCCACCCTAGGACTACTGGACCTTGGCCCTTGTGTGACAAGAGAGGAGTGCACAGCTAGGATGCATAGGACTTCTCCCATAGAGGACCACTTCTCCAAGGTCAAGAAACGTAACTAACCTACATAAAAATACAAATAGAAATTCAGACAATATGAGGTGGCAGAGGAATATGTTTCAGGCAAAGGCACAAGATAAAATCTCAAAAGAAATAAATGATGAGGAGATAGGCAATTTACCCGAGAAAGAGTTTAGAGCAATGATTGCGAAGATGATCAGAGAACTCGGGAGGAGAATAGATGCAAAGTGCAAAGGTTTTAGCAAAGAGTTAGAAAATACAAAGAATGCTAAAAGAGAGCTGAAGAATACAATTACTGAAATAAATAATATACTAGAAGGAACCAAGAATAACTAAATGAGGCAGAAGAACAGACTTGTGAGCTAGAAGGCAGTGGTAGAAATCACTGCCGTAGAAAAGAAAAAAGAAAAAAAATGAAAAGAAATGAGGATATTTTGAGACTTCTGGGACAACATGAAATGCAATATTTGCATTATAGGGGGTCCCAGAAAGAGAAGAGAGAGAGAGAGAGAGGACCTGAGACAATATTTGAAAAGATAATAGCTGAAAACTTCCCTAACCTGGGAAAGGAAACAGTCACTCAAGTCCTGGACGTGCGGAGTTCCACACAGGATTAACCCAGAGAGGAACACACTGAGGCACATCGTAATCAAGTTGACAAAAATTAAAGATAAGAAGAAAACATTAAAATCAGCAAGAGATCTGAAACAAATAACATACAAGGGAACTCCCATAAGATTATCAGCTGATACTTCAGCAGAAACTCTACCAGCCAAAAGGGAGTGACATAATATATCTAAAGTGATGAAAGGGAAAAACCTATAACCAAAAACACTACCCAGCAAGGCTCTCATTCAGATTTGATGGAGAAATAAAAAGTTTCACAGACAGACAAAAGCTAAAAGAATTTAGCACCAACAAACCAGCTTTACAACTAATGTTAAAAAAAAATCTCTAGGTAAAAAAGAAAAGGTCACAACTACATACAAGAAAAGTAATCGTGAGGGGAGGAGGATACAAATGAAGGGTACCTAAAATGCATTGGAAATTAAGAGATCAGAAACTTTTTTTATTATTGAGTTATAGTCAGTTTATAATGTTGTGTCAATTTCTGGTGTACAGCACAATTTTCAGTCATACATGAATATAAATATGTTCATTTTCGTATTCTTTTTCACCGTGAGCTACTACAAGATCTTGAATATATTTCCCCATGCTATACAGTATAAACTTGTTTATCTACTCTATATATATCTGTCAGTATCTACAGATCTTGAACTCCCAATCTGTCCCTTCCCACCCCCGTCCCCCATGGGATCCACAAGTTTGTATTCTATGTCTGTGAGTCTATTTCTGTTTTATATTTAAGTTCATTTGTCTTCTTTTTTTTAAGATTCCACATATGAGTGATATCATATGGTATTTTTCTTTCTCTTTCTGGCTTACTTCACTTAGAATGACATTCTCCAGGGACATTCATGTTGCTGCAAATGGCATTATGTTGTCATTTTTATGGCTAAATAGTATTCCATTGTATAAATATACCACAGCTTCTTTATCCAGTCATCTATTGGTGGACATTTAGGCTGTTTCCACGTCTTGGCTATTGTACCTAGTGCTGCTAGGAACACTGGGGTGCAGGTGTCTTTTTGAAGCAGGACTCCTTCTGGATATATGCCCAGGAGTGGGATTTCTGGGTCATATGGTAAGTCTATTTCTAGTCTTTTGAGGAATCTCCACACTGTTTTCCACAATGGCTGCACCAAGCTGCATTCCCACCAACAGTGTTGGAGGGTTCCCTTTTCTCCACAGCCTCTCCAGGATTTATCATTTGTGAACTTTTGAATGATGGCCATTCTGACTGGTGTGAGGTGATACTTCAATGTAGTTTTGATTTGCATTTCTCTGATAATTAGTGATATTGAGCATTTTTTTCATGTGCCTATCGGCTATTCGTATTTCTTCCTTGGAGAATTTCTTGTTTAGGTCTTCTGCCCATTTTTGGTCTGGGTTGCTTGTTTTTTTCTTATTAAGTCGTATGAACTGTTTATGTATTTTGGAGATCAAGCCTTTGTCAGTTTCATCTATTTCAAATATTTTCTCCCATTCTGTAGGTTCTCATTTTGTTTTGCTTATGGTTTCCTTCACTGTGCAAAAGCTTGTAAGTTTCATTAGGTCCCTTTTGTTTATTTTTACTTTTATTTCTATTATTTGGGTAGACTGCCCTAGGAGAACACTGCTGAGATGTATGTGAGATAATGTTTTGCCTATGTTTTCTTCTAGGAGGTTTACTGTGTCTTGTCTTATGTTTAAATCTTTAATGCATTATGAGTTTATTTTTGTGTATAATGTGAGGGAGCATTCTACCTTCATTGATTTACATGCTGCTGTCCAGCTTTCCCAACACCATTTGCTAAAGAGACTGTCTTTATTCCATTCTATGTTCTTGCCTCCTTTGTCAAAGATTAATTGACCAATAGTTTGTGGATTCATTTCTGGGATCTCTATTCTGTTCCATTGATACATATGTCTGTTTTTGTACAAATACCATACTGTTTTGATTACTGTAGGTCTGTAGTACTGTCTCAAGTCTGGGAGGGTTACTCCTCCAGCCTCATTCTTTTTCTTCAGTAATGCTTCAGCAACTTACAACAATCATGTATATATATATAGACTTCTATACCAAAACTTCATGGTAACCACAAACCAGTGTCACTCCATAATCATCAAACCATAAGAGAAGAGAACAAAAAGAAGAGGGAAAGAGACCTACAAAAACAAATGCAGAACAATCAACAAAATGGCAAAAAGAACATACATATCAAGATTACCTTAAATGTAAATGGATTAAATGCTCCAAACAAAAGAAATAGGCTTGTTGAATAGATACAAAAATAAGATTCATATATACACCATTTACAAAAGACCCACTTCAGAGCTAGAGATACAAACAGGATTAAAGTGAGGGGATGGAAAAAGATATTTCATGACAATGTAAACCAAAAGAAAGGTTGGAGTAGCAATACTTTTATCGGACAAAATAGAGTTTAAAATAAAGACTATTACAAGAGACTGGGTGTATATATATATACACCCAACATAGGAACACCTCAATATATAAGGCAACTGTTACAGACATAAAAGGAGAAATCAACAATGGCACAATAATAGTGGGGGACCTTAACACCCCATTTACATCACTGGACAGACCATCCAGACAGAAAAATCGATAAGGAAATACAGGCCTTAAATGATGCATTAGACCAGATGGACTTAACTAATATTTACAAAGCATTCCATCTAAAAGCAGCAGAATACACATTCTTCTCAAGTGCACCGGGAATATTCTCCAGAACTGATCACATGCTGGGCACAAAGCAACCTGCAGTAAATTTAAGATAACTGATATCATATCAAGCATCTTTTCTGACCACAATGCTATGAGATTAAAAATCAACTACAAAAAAAAACTGCAAAAACCATAAACACATGGAGGCTAAACAACATGCTACTAAACAACCAATGGATCGCTGAAGAAATTAAAGAGGAAAACAAAAAATACTTTGAGACAAATGAAAATGAAAACACAACGATTCAAATCTCTGGGAATCATCAAAAGCAATTTTAAGAGGGAAGTTTATAGCAATACAAGCTTACCTCAGTAAACAAGAAAAATCTCAAATAAACAACATAACTTTACACCTAAAGCAATTAGAGAAAGAAGAACAAACAAAACCCAAAGTTAACAGAAGAAAAGAAGTCATAAAAATTAGAGCAGAAATAAATGAAATAGAGACATAAAAACAATAGAAAAGATAAGTGAAATAAAAAGCTGATTCTTTGAAAAGATAAACAAAATTGATAAAACCTTTAGTCAGACTCATCAAGAAAAAAAGGGAGACAACACAAGTTAATAAAATCAGAAATGAAAAAGGAGAAGTTACAATCAACACCACAGAAATACAGGGAATCGTAAAAGGCTGCTATGAGCAACTATATGCCAATAAAAAGGACAACCTAGAAGAATTGGACAATTTCTTAGAAAGGTACAATTTGCCAAGGCTGAACCAGGAAGAAATAGAAAATATGAATAGACAAATTACCAGCACTGAAATTGAATAAGTAATTTAAAAACTCCCAAAAAACAAAAGTCCATGACCAGATGGCTTCACCAGCAAATTCTACCAAACATTTAGAGAAGAGTTAACACCTATTGTTCTGAAACTATTCCAAAAAATTGCAGAGGAAAAAACACTTCTGAACTCATTCTATGAACTCATCATCTTTGAATTCATCATGACCCTGATACCAAAACCAGACAAAGATATCACAAAAAAGAAAATTACAGGCCAATATCACTTATGAATATAGATACAAAAATCCTCAACAAATACTAGCAAATCAACTCCAACAATGCATTAAAAGGATCATACAACATGATCAAGTGAGACTTATCCCAGGAATGCAAGGATTTGTCAATATCCACAAATCAATCAATGTGATACATCACAGTAACAAACTGAAGAATAAAAATCATATGATCATCTCAATAGATGCAGAGAAATTTTTGATAAAATTCAACATCTATGATAAAAACTGTCCAGAAAGTGGGCACAGACAGAACATACCTCAACATAATAAAGGCCATATATGACAAATCCACAGCTAACATCATACTTACTGAGGAAAAGCTGAAATCATTTTCCCTAAAATCAGGAACAAAACACAGAGTCCCATTCTCACTTTATTCAACATAGTTTGGAAGTCCTAGCCATAGTAATCAGAGAAGAAAAAGAAATAAAAGGAATCCAAATTGGAGAAGAAGCAGCAAAACTGTCACTGTTTGCAGATGACATGATGCTATTCATAGAAAATCCTAAAGATGCTACCAGAAAACTACTAGAGCTCATCAATGAATTTGGTAAAGGTGCAGGATACAAAATTAATATACAGAAATCAGTTGCAATTCTATACACTATACATTAGCACTGAAATAGCAGAAAAAGAAATTAGGGAAACAATCCCATTTACCATCACACCAAAAAGAATAAAATACCTAGGAATAAGCCTACCCAAGGAGGCAAAGAACTCATACTCTGAAAACTGTAAGATACTGATGAAAGAAACTGAAGATGATATAAACAGATAAGATCCATCATATTCTTGGATTGGAAGAATCAATACTGTTAAAATAGCCGTACTACCCAAGGCAATATACAGATTCAATGCAATAGCTATCAAATGACCAATGCTATTTTTCTCAGAGCTGAAACAAAAATTGTTAAACTTTGAATGGAAACACAAAAGACCCTGAACAGACAAAACAATCTTGAAAAAGGAGAATGGAGCTGCAGGAATCGTGCTCCCTGACTTCAAGCTGTATTACAAAACTACAGTAATCAAAACAGTATGGTACTGGCACAAAAACAAACACACAGATCACTGGAACAGGATAGAAAGTCCAGAAATAAACTCATGCATTTATGGTCAGTTAATCTATGACAAAGGAAAAAGAATGCAACAATGAATATATGTATGTCTATGTGTAACTGAAAAATTGTGCTCTACACTGGAAATTGACACAACATTGTAAAATAACTATAACTCAACAAAGGTTAAAAAAATCTACAACAAAGAAGGCAAGGATATACAATGGAGAAAAGGCAGTCTCTTCAATAAGTGGTGCTGAGAAAACTGGACAGCTACCTGTAAAAGTCTGAAATTACACCATATACATATACACCATATACAAAAATAAACTGAAAATGGATTAAAGATCTAAATGTAAGACCAGCATTATAAAACTCCTAGAGGAAAACACAGGCAAAACACTCTTTGACATAAATTACAGCAATATTTTTTTTCAAACCAGCTCCTAGAGTAATGGGAATAAAAGCAAAAATAAACAAATGGGACCTAATTAAACTTAAAACCTTTTGCACAACTAAGGATACCATCAACTAAGCAAAAAGACAACCTACAGAACGGGAGAAAATATTTGCAAATCATGCGACCAACAAGGGACTAATTTCCAAAATATACAAACAGCTCATACAGCTTAATATCAAAAAAACAAGCAGCCCAATCAAAAAATGGGCAGAAGACCTAAATAGACATCTCCAAAAAAGACATCCAGATGGTCAAGAGGCACAAGAAAAGATACTCAATTTTCCTAATTGTTAGAGAAATGCAAATCAAAACTACAATGAGGTATCAACTCACATCAAACAGAATGGCCATCATTGAAAAGTCCCCAAACGATAAATGCTAGAGAGGGTACGAAGAAAAACGAACCCTCCACACTGTTGGTGGGAAGTAAATTAGTGCAGCCACTATGAAAAACAGCATGAGTATGCCTTAAAAAGCTAAAAATAAATTTACCGTATGTTTCAGCAATCCCACTCCTGGGCATATATCCAGAGAAAAATATAATTCAAAAAGACACATGCACCTCAATGTTCATAGCAGCACTATTTACAATAGCTAACACATGGAAACAACCTAAACGTCCATGACAGATGACTGGATAAAGAAGTTGTGGTATACATAAACAATGGAATACTACTCAGCCATAAAAAGAATAAAATAATGCCATTTGCAGCAAGATGGGTGGACCTGGATATCATCATTCTAAGTGAAGTAAGCCAGAAAGAGAAAGAAAAATACCATATATCACTTATATGTGTAATCTAAAAAAAAAAGACACAATGAACTTATTAACAAAACAGAAATAGACTCAGAGACACAGAGAACAAACTTATGGTTACCAGCAGGGGAAGGAGGTGGGAAGGGATAAACTACTTGAGATTTGCACCTCTTGAGGAGTGATGGAATTGTTAAGTATCTCGACTGTGGTGGTGGTTTCATAGGTGTATACATCTATCAAAATTTATCAAATTGTACATCTGAAATATGTGTAGTTTACTATACAGAAATTATACAATAGTTGTTTATAAAAAAACATGAGGTAATACAAAATTATGCAAGTGAAGGTAACAGAATAAGGAAATAACGGTTGATCAAAAGTTTTGGAAGAAGTAAGCACTTAACTTGAAGGTAACTTGCATTGAAGTGCAGTAAGGATGCCTTTTCCTCTAAGATGATAATGAAGGATTACTAAAAATATTAATAAGGTCAGAAAAGTGCTTGATGGACTCTTCTTTTTGGTGTTAGCATATGTGACAGAATGCTTCTAACAAGTAACAGAATACCCAGCTGCTATTAGCTTAAACAAGTACTTATTATTCCCACATTAAAAGAAGTTAAAGGTAGATTAAAAAAAAAATGCCACTCACCCAGACAGGAATAATATTTATCCCCCAAAATTCTGTAAGGTTATGGGGGTAGGTGGGGAGCACTAATCTTAGCTGCCCACTCCAGGCACCAGTATCTTTAAGGTTGCAGGCAGAGGAACAAACCAAGTACAGGGACCTATATAACTACCTTGAGTGCCCTTCACCTAACTTCCTTGCCAAGTTAATCACGTTCTCCAATCTTTCTGTAAAACATATGGACAGACACCCAAAGCATATGGATGCACAGTTAAAGCGCATGAAACAGACATCAGGCTACTCCACTGAACACACCACCAATCTGTTGTTGGTTTACTATGAGTCATCTGGGTTTGCATCCAAATGTGTTTATGCCAATTGTACTTACTAGTAAAACAGCATAATTTAAATACTTTTGGAATCCAATAAACTATAAATGCAATAGAAGTTGTCTCTATGAAAAAGAATTTGAATATTTTTATGAATCACTAAGTAAATGCTTTGGAAATAGGTGTGAGTTAGATGACTGTCAATAATAAAAATCTGAAAGAATTCTATTACCAAGTTGCTTAACAAATACTTTTAAGTTCTTATTCCACATTAAAGAAAGCAGAACTGGAAATGTAGATCATGCATCATGGCTGTGGTTTATGAAGAATGACTACAGTCAGTCAACCATCCCCAAAGAAAGGCTTTGACCTATCATCAAAAGATTGGCAAAAGCATATACACATATGTTTTCTACATTAAAATTAAATGTTTATGGTTTACATGTATCATTTTATCCCCATTTTAATCAGCTTCTTAAAAAAACTAACCAACTACTAGTCCCAATCATATCTGATAAGAGGACTGCTATTCTATCACAAGAGCAGAGTTTTTTGTTTATTTCGTTTTAGCTTATAGTTTTATGAAGATGACAAGACATTTGTTGAGCATGTCCAAGCCCATGTTCTGAAATGAGCTACATTTGATTACTTTACTGTGGGACAGGTAATAGGTTCTGATCTCAATACCCAAGGCCTTTGCATAGAGGCTAGAGATGTCAACCCAGATTGGCTACAGGGGTGTTGCGATGCCCCGCAGGTCCAGATGCTTTTTAGTGTATTTGACATTGATTGTGTCCCTCACACCATTTGACGTGAGTTGGATGCGTGTTTTTTTAATCTCTAGCACTTTCATTTCTAAGTGTTTGCTTGATCAAATAATTGACTCTATAATTATTTCTATGGAGGCAGCACTTCCTTCTAAATTGCTATAAAAAATGCTGCCAATATGTTTCATTTCAAAGTGGTCCCCTAATGAGAAATTAACTGTTTCTACTTGGCAAATATTAAACTATTCCATAGATTTTCATATCCTAGTATATCTAAGGACTACTTTCTGGTTACCTACTGAACTATGAAAGATTGTTAAAATTGGATATTAAAATTAGTACACTGCTAAAATGTACTGAACTCTTTAACTCAGTAGTTACCAGAAAAGTCTGGCTATTTCTACAATAAACAAAGCTGTTGCTGCGTGCATAGAATCTCAAAATGGATGTAATTCTAGCAACTTTCAGGAAGAACGTATTGTTCCCAGAGCTTGATCATTGGGATCCTAGGTTGACTATGGTCTTCAGTTGCCTCTGCTCGTTTTAACTAACAGAGATAAACAATTATTGTTAGGTTTTATTTTTGCTGTTTGTTCAGTTCTTAAGAAACCAACTGCATTGCTACCATTTTTGCTATTATTATTATGAAGTTATTAACTGTTGATACAGTTTTTGAGAACCACTGCTCAGCTTGTTAATCTAAGTGCTATGTGAACCTACAGCTCTGTCTCTTTGACCTGAAAATTCTATATTCATATTCCTTTTAGCAGCTGCCATCTCTCTGCCCTCCTCATTGATGCTCTCTACACTGTGGATGATATATGGGAGCTTAACCCCCTTTTGGCTCAAAAAGTCCCTTCCTACTCAGAGTCTGAGTTGAAAAAGATCCCCATTTACAGCTCCATATTTCCTGGGTCACACGACTGAACATCTCTTCAGCAGCCATTATACTTAATCATGCCATGCCCAATATTTCATGGTCCATCTGTATATAAATAAAAATTACAATACTTTGCAAAATACAAGAATTAGGATTAATTTTACTATCCTCCATTTTCTTACTGAGACAACACACTTAACAACAGTCGCCATGTTTTTTGTTTCTCTCCACCTTCTTCTGAACTATCAGATTTGTTTATTTCACACTCCTGCTACAAATAAAACTAAATAGATAAATAAACTTAAGTAATTTATCTTCTATGTATATCTACTACAAATTAAAATTTAAATCTTTTTAGATGAGTATGCATGTCACCCACAGTGTAAACCCAATCAAATATTCTCATTTGATTTTTCCCAAATCTTCTTTTATATAGTCTCCATTTTAATAAAAATGAACTGCCCCGGCACCTTATTTTAAGATGTCCCACCTTGCTTTTGATGATCCATCTGCCTGACAATCCTTTCTCCCTGATTTGTGTGGGTTCACATCCTATCAAATCTTAGAAGTTAGCCATAAGGTCACCTCCTATAAAGAAACTTTCCCAAACTACTCTAAGCAGGAAGTGATCTCTCTCACCAAACATCAATGATGCATTCCATGACCACTCCCTTAACTGTGCTCCTGCAGCCTCGCATCTTAGTTCAATGCATCTATCAGACTACTTTTTGATGACAGGATCTGGGTGGTGGTCAACTTCCTATCCTTTCACGCTCATACCTGCCACTGGGCCTTGCAAGTAGTAAACAGTCAGTAAATGAGTAAATGGATGAAACATATGAATCAATCAATCAATCAATCCAACATACATATAACCAGATGGTTCTCTCTTACTATAGCTTCATTTCTTGACTTTTATTCTTTGATGAATGGACCCTGCTAAGAGAGCCCAAGCAGGACTCAGTAGATTAGCAGAGAGTCTCTCTTACTTTTGAGGCACAGGAGTGCAGCCTTGTTGCATGGCAGAAATAAAACACAGAAAATCATACCAAAGAAATTCCTCCCACCCACACCTTCAAAAGAAGATAGAATTTTACCCAGCCTCAGGCCCTCACCCTCACACAGGATGACCGTATAGTTTATATTCCAAAATTTTGACAGTGAAAGAGAAGTTTATTAATGATTACTCTGGGACAATAGGTATGACT
This sequence comes from Vicugna pacos, assembly GCF_048564905.1. Classification (NCBI taxonomy): domain Eukaryota; kingdom Metazoa; phylum Chordata; class Mammalia; order Artiodactyla; family Camelidae; genus Vicugna; species Vicugna pacos. Next base: position 58,022,435 of record NC_132990.1, read on the forward strand.
CAGGACTGTCCCAAACAAAAAAAGATAAGGGGTCACCACATCCTTGGATACATTTCATCATCTGTAAAGTGGGGATAATAATACTAACCACAGAGGTTTTCTGCAGGATGAAATGTGACCATGAAAGTAAAGCATCTAGTGCAACATCTAGAGCATGAATGGTATTCAATAAATGACAGTTCCCTCCCCCAGTTCTTAATAAAAGCACCTTAACATATATATATATATATATATCACTTTGTATCTTCATTGGTCTGTGTAATCCTCTCAACTAAAAATTTGAAGTAACCAAGGAAGACATTATCAACTTCTTTTATTGAGAAGTATGTTGACACACAGAGAGGTTAAATGAGTCTCCTGTGATGGAGCTCTGTGATGGAGCTAGGACTTACACACAGGAACATTCATCTCTAAACTGAAACTCTCTCTAATGTAACACCCAGGACTTACAAGATTCACATATGGAACTTTAAATCTAACCAGATACCACAGGATATGTGGCTGAAATCATGGGATAGTGGGACAGAGGGCTCAGAGAAGGACAAATGAAGTCTGCACTCTTCTCAGTCCCGAGGGAGACAGAGATTCCAGCCTGGAAACACCAGTTTCATCAGGTCGTCCTTTCAGGAGAAGGAAATTTCGTGGCTCTGTCATAATCAGTTTCACGCTCCATCTCAGAAGTGGCTGTATTTCAGCAGAGAATGGGGAAAAAGCTGGAATTCACCACAGTGGTCTAAACTGATTAGGAGCCCAAGATCGATCAGGGAATGGCAATGATCTGGCAGGAGGCAGTTTTCTGGTAGGTTTAACAAGCATGCAAAAACATCAGTTATGTGTACATATCCATAAGCATCCTGGCTAAAAATCAACTGCCCACTTCTGTTCTCAAATGAGACAAAACAATCAGCAAAGCCGGGAGTTATCCCTTCTGTTCATGCTTCATTTCCAAAAAGACAAATGGTAATTTGTCTAACTCATACATTATTCCTTTATCTTTATGTTCTTATGTGACAGTGTTGTCTGATCCTGACTCCTCTATGAGTGATGACTCCCCTATGAGTGATGACTCCCCTATGAGGGATGCAAAACTTACTAAGGTCCAAGCCAATTTAACAAACAATATTTCCTACTTCACAGAGAATATGAAAGGCTTTCAACACTAGTACCATATGCCCCTCCTCCTCTAAATTTAAATATAACAGCACTCATACCTTATTTCCTTCCCTCACATGTCCTTCCTCACCTCCAGAGCTAGCCCACTGCCCTGTGGACAAGATTCCTTCTCCTTCATCTTCTTCCAGGACTGTGCTCCATCTGCCATCCCCTCTAATATCTGTCTTCAATTACCTCTTCTCTGGCTTCTTCCCCTCAGCCTAAAAACAAGCGTAAGTCTTAGAAATGCTTAAGAATAAACAAATTTTTATTTTCCCCTTTCAGTTCCCACCTTCCATCTCAGTTTTTCCATTCACCAAATGCATTGGAAGTATAATCTGCACTAGTTGTCTACCTCAATTCCCTTTCACCTTCAATCTATTACAAAATGGCTAAACTAAAGATTCCATTGACACATCCCTATTGGGGTCACCAGTAGTTTACAGTAAAAACCAATATATTACTAGCTGCATGAATAAACCTGTCAAACACAACACCTTTGCTTACTTCTTTTGCTTCTTTCTCCAGCATTAGAGCCAGAAGCATAGGGGTCATCCTCAGGGTGTTCTTGTCATCCCCTACAGCCAGTCAGTCACAAACTTTGTATGAAAAGAGTCCTAGATGGAGAATGAGAGCCCAGAATCCAGGCTTGGACTTGCTATCAACTTGTTTTATGATCTTATATTAGCCATTGCCATATCCAAGTTAGCATCCTCATCTGTATGATTGAGAATTAACATAAGAATGAGTGAGCGCCTGGTGTAGAGCATAATGATTCAGTTATACACATATATATTCTTTTTCATATTTTTTTATTATAGGTTATTACAAGATATTGAATATAATTCCTTGTGCTATACAGTAGGACCTTGTTCTTAATCTAACTTTTATAGACAATAGTTTGTATCTGCTAATCCCAAACTCCTAATTTATCCCTACCCACCTTTCCCCTTTGGTAACCATAAGTTTGTTTTCTATGTCTGAGTCTTTCTGTTTTGTAAATAAGCTCATTTGTATCTTCTTTTTACATTCCACATGTAAGTGATATATTTATCCTTCTCTGTCTGACTTATTTCACTTGGTATGGTAATCTCTAGATCCATTCATGTTACTACAAATGGCATTATTTCATTCTTTTTTATGGCTGAGTAGTATTCCAGTGTGTGTGTGTGTGCACTCGTGTCTTATCTTCTTTATCCACTCATCTGTCGATGGACATTTAGGTTGCTTCCATGTCTGTACACCAGAAACGAACATAACACTGTATATCAAGTACACTTCAATAAAACGTTTTCTTCAATAAAAAATAAATTAAAAGAATGATAAAATGAAAAGACAACCTACAGAATGCGAGAAAATATTTGCAAACAATGTGAGTGACAAGGACTTAACTTCCAGAATATATAAACAGTTCATGCAACTCAATAACAAAATAAAACAAAACAAAACAAAACAACCCAATCCAAAAATGGGCAAGAGACCTAAACAAACATTTCTCCAATGAGGACACACAAATGGCCAATAAGCACATTAAAAAATGCTCAATATCACTAATTATCAGAGAAATGCAAATTAAAACTACAATGAGGTATCACCTCATACCCGTCAGAATGGCCATCATTAAAAAAATCAAGAAACGATAAATGCTGGAGAGGGTGTGGAGAAAAGGGAACCCTCCTACATGGTTGGTAAGAATGTAGTTTGGTGCAGCCATTATGGAAAACAGTATGAAGATTCCTTAAAAAGCTGAAAACAGATTTACCCTATGATCCAGCAATCCCATTCCTGGGCATATACCTGGTGGAATCTCTAATTTGAAAAGATACATGCACTCCAATGTTCATAGCAGCACTATTTACAATAGCCAAGATATAGAAGCAACCTGAATGTCCATTGACAGATGACTGGATAAAGAGGTTGAGGGGGGGTGTATACACACACACACACACACACACACACACACACACAAACACACACACACACACACACACACACACATATATAATGGAATACTACTCAGCCATAAAAAAGAATGAAATGATGCTATCTGCAACAACATAGATGGACCTGGAGATCATCATACTAAGTGAAGTAAGCCAGAAAAAGAAAGAAAAATACCATATGATAACACTTACATGTGGAATCTTTTTACAAAAGGACACAAATGAACTTATTTACAAAACAGAGACAGACCCATAGACAAAGGAAACAAATTTATGGTACGGGGGGGAAGGGAAGGAGAAGGGATAAACAGGGAGCTCAGGATTTGTAGATACCAACCACCACATATAAAATAGATAAACAACAAGGTCCTACTGTATAGCACAGGGAACTATATGGTATATCGTGTAATGGCCTAAAATGAAAAAGAATAAGAATCACTATGCTGTATATCAGAAATTAACACAATATTGTAAATCAAGTACTTCAATTAAAAAAAACAAGAGTAAGTTAGCTTGACCATCCCCACCTAAGTCACTGCCTTCCAGCCTCCATTTGTCTACCGATTGCCCAAGGATTGTTTAAAGTTCAGAGTCATCCCCCTCTAAACACTGTCTATCCCTCTCTCCCTACAATTCTTTTTAGTTGTTGTAGCACAGCTAACTCCATCCAACATGTTCCCCACAGCCCCCAGTTCTGAATGTTCCCAACTGGCAAAGAACTGAGGTTTCCATTTCATCAAAGCCTGTTTTCATTAACAATTCAATTATCATTCCATTATTGAGCCCTTGTTCTGCTATGGACAAGTGAAATCATAACATTGAGTGGTTTCCCAAAGAAGAGCCAAAATAATGCAAATGACGTGATATCTGATGACAACCAGTGATGGAGAAGAAACTAAAGAACTTTAGAAATGACGTTCAATAGAGACCTGGCACCAAGCTGCAGCTGAGCCAAGGGCCAGATTTCTAGGTACTCATCTTCTTACCTCGCAAAAGGAAAAAAAGACAGCCAACAAGGGACCTGCTCCATTTAACTTAGCTCACATTCATTATGCCAGACACTGGGCTTGGTGCCAGGCACTGTGATCAGGAAATATAAAGATGGAGACACAATCCTTATCAAAGTCCTCACAAGTCAAGGAATCCATAATCCATCTTTTCTTCTGGAAGATGATGATAATAAGAGTTTGTTGGAGGAAAAAGGGCAAGGGTTTTGGTCTCAAGCAGACTTGGTTTTGAATTCTGATAACTCATTTATTAGTTATGGGACTTTGAAGCAAGTTATTTAACCCCTCTGGGCCTCATTTTTGCCACCTATAAAACAAGGATAATATCCTATAGGCTTGCTCAGAAAGAGGGTCAGAGTTAACATTTTTTAAAACTGCAGTATGGTGCACGGTAAGTGGTATAAAATGATAACAGTAATAGTACCAGTGGGAAAGTGTGTTAGGCTCTTTTACTTGCTAGATATTTGAAAGTAAACAAATCGCTTTGCTTCTCTGACCCTTAGCAACCTTATCTTAAAAAGGAGCCAGTAGGATCCAACTCAGGATTTTGTGCAAGCCAAATTATATAATGCACATAAAATTATTGGATAAGCTATAAAATACTCAGGCCCTATAAAATGTTATTATTAGTGACCCAAAAAAGGAGTAGAATAAGGAAATTCCAATCTCAAAGACCCATGGGTCATTTTCTCTTCTAATAAAAGTTTATCTTAATTTTTAAACAACCATTTACACACAACTTAACATGTGCCAGTCACTGTCCTAGTGGTTTATGATATAATCCCTCTGATCTTCATAAGAATCTTTTAACAGCAGGTACTTTTATCACTCCCATTTTAAGATTTAAGGAAAATAGAGGCTTTAAAAAACTAACTCCCCCTAGGGTGCAAGAATGGCGGACACTCATGTACGGCACTTCACTGACAACTGAATTGTCTCTAAACCTAAACTGGGCCTATAGTGACATGTTCAAATTTGGGACTCCTAACCAAAACCCCCACAAAGGGCCAGTTAGCTATATGGCCCTGCTCTACACCTTGGTTCCTGTCCTTATAAATTAAGGAGAAATACTAGATGGTTCTACCTCTCATACAGTGGTCTTTAAAGTTTAAATCATACAAACCAACATTTCCATCAAAGTCTCATTATTGTAAGCAAGCAGTTCCCTACACGTTCCCCTGTTAACAGCTATTAATTTTTACAAACTTCTTGGTGGGGATAGAGAGGATTTTGGTAAGTGCAATGATGACCAACCAAAAACAAAAACAAAAAACCCACAGACAAAAGCAGGGGGCTTAAGTTCCTTTAATATTGATAAAAGGCACTATAATATAGTTGTATGAAGGCAGCCGCCATCTTGGACTGTGAGTATGAAGGTCACACACTAGGGATGGAAATGCTGTAAGCCATAAGGAGTCCAAGCCCCTGAGGACTCTGTGGGGCTGCCATATCAGTGCTGGACAACCTATTCCCTGACTCCCTTCATGTAAGAAAATGAACTCTTGATGTTTGAGCTATTTTATAGGGTCTCTGCTAGTCCTAAGGGATTCTGCTCTTAAGATCTGTTCTGGTTTTTCTGGTTAGAACAACCAAATCCCCCATGACTCACAGTGCTGCCTGTAACATGTAAGTCTGGACAAACAGACAACCTTCCCCTGAATAATTAGCAGCCTGATACCTTAATCACAAAGCTGATGCTTTCCGCAAGGCTGTCTTTGACTTTTATGACTTTCTCTAACAAAACTACCCATTAACCCTCCTCTGACCCTATTTGAGAGCTGCTGTTTCTCTTTCAGAACACAGCTCAGCATGATGTCTGCGATTCCACCAGGTGCCATCTCTAGTCCAAACCCCCTACCATCTCTTTTGACGCACCTCACCCACTGTTTCTCATTGGAAAATCTCACAAATACCAGTTTGCACTTGCTTCTGATTCTGGGGCCCAAAAATATGCCACAGTTCTTGGATGAAGAGTCATCCTGTCAGTGACTCAACCCAAACTCAAAAGCAAACTTCTACCACCACATGACCAAACTTGATGAGAATTTAGGGTGTTGGCCTGACATACCAACCCCAGGAACGTGACTTTTTACTTAAGGCTAATCACTAACATCACACATAAGACACCAAAATAATTTTATGATGTTTCCAGCTACTTACGGTGAGGTGTAGAAGTGACATTTCAGAAAATGCCTGTCCTAAACTGTGGTGCTAAACTTTGTTTTCAAACTGAAGCCACAGAATACATTTCACATGCAGGGAAGCTCATGTGCCTAAGGATCCCCACGGGATTTGGGGTATAAGTTTTCACTTGAGTATAAATCCATATAAGGTCTTTGCTTTGAACGAGTCAGAAAACTCTGTCTCTATAACAGAATCTCTGAAGACCATTTCTAGCTCTAGTTGCCACACTCCAGCTGGTATGTGTCTGCTTGCCAGTAAGCCTCCCTAAACTCTGTCCCCACTTGACATTCTGCCACCTCAATTCCACATTCTCAGACCACAAGAGCCCTCAGAGAAGTAGCTCACCTTTTTCCAACTCTATGATGCGTGCATAGTAGAAATTCAAATCACATTAATGAATTATTTGAATAATTCAAGTTCTCTACCTAAAAAAAATTTAAAGACTGACCTAATTATAAGATTATATATATAATATTGTCATTATATATATGAATATGAAATCAATTTAAGGTGCTAGCAAATATCTGATGTAAACTCTTCCAGAAAAATTACACTTCATTTTAGGAAAGAATACATACATACACACACACACACTCTGAAATCCATCCATGAATTTCATCTTTTTTTTTTTAACATATTCCTTTTCACCTCACTTTTTCTTTCTTAATTCTTATCACCAGACATGCGAAGGTCAGGCTACAGTCAACAAAACAAAAATGAACCCTCCTCAGGCTCCTTTCCTGGAAAGGGCAGCATATGCTCAGGGAAGACTACAAATGCTAACTGGGTCACACTTAGTTGAGGCCCCTTCCCTATAAGCTGATAAAGGACTTTAAAAAAACAAAAGGGGAACTCAAGAAAAAGGAGCCTCATCCTATAAAATAAATTGTGTATAATTCATTATGTCCTTAAGCATAAATACCACAAAACAAATTGTAAATAATTTACAAGCCAAGCTACACTGTGATTCTGATGAACTACCTATCCCCCTTACCAGAAAAGACCAATAGTCTGGGCCTTTGCTGTTCTACTTTGAGACACCCAAAGTTCAACATTTAAATTAGTCTGTAGTCCTAATTTTTTTTTCCTGCTCACTGCTGCACTGACTCTTGCAAATGCAAGAAACAGAGCAAATATGTTTTACCTGTTAGGCCCAAAGACAGCTCTTCAAAATGCCTTCACTCTTGTAGGTAAGAGGGTGACATTACTTCCCAGCATTTAGAGGAGAGAGTTTTAGTAGGGTAGCCAACTGTCTAGGTTTGCCCAGGACTGAAGGAGGTTGCCCAGGACTGGAGGAGGCTACTGGTTTGCTAAGGAACTTTTGGTTTTAAAACCAGACAGTCCCATGTAAAGGAGGACAAGTTAGTCAACCTCGTGCTTCTTGGTTGAATGCCACATCACTTCTTGTTCACCTTAACAATTATCCCCACCTATGATATGATAAAAAAGATGACCAACACAAAAGATTAATCACACTTATGTTGAAAAGTAGATATCCCCAGTCACTGATTTCTCCAGGTATTGTTATTATGTGAATGCAGAATAGAGCAGTTTGGCAAACATTTTACCTGTCTGTAAACATATTTATCTGTTTTTCTAAATATTTCAGTTTTAAAAATGGTTTCTTGCTCTATTTATTTCTATCTCACTTTCAAGCATTACTCCTTTTCTTCTATGATTTTAAGAGACAAATTTTGGACTCATTTTAATAGCCAATGTGACAGAACATTTAAAAAATTATTGTCTTGAGTTACAAACATTTGTCGTTTTCTAAAAATAGCATAAATCCTTTTTGTAGAAAAATACCAACATGTGCATGTATGTTACTTAGAAAATAATAACATACTAACGTGTATATTTTATCACATACAAAGAATGTCTCCTTCCATATCAGTAAACAAAGGATTTTGTGGCCATCAAGCCTTCAGCCACTACAGCCACCCCTGACAGTGTACTCTGAGAGGATTCAGAATGGAGAAAGTAGAACACTGGCCCTAGATAGTTAAGGTAATGGAGAAAGTAGAACACTGGCCCTAGATAGTTAAGGTGCATATCAAAAGAATAATTTCAGTAAGCTCAGACTCTTGCATCTTCCCTACACAGAAAAGTGCTAAACTCATTAATGTAAGATGTCTGCTTTTCTTTAATTAGCAGTAATGTTTTGATGTTTCACCTACTTGGAGTTTGGGGGGTTTTTTTGTTTTGTTTTGTTGGCAAAAACTCCTGTATCTCCTGGCTTCTCCCTTACATATTCAGAACAGCCTCTCAGAACTGAGAGGCTACCTCCTAGGCTGAGGTCCTCAGTAAGTTTATCAAATAAAGCATAATTCTCAGCTTTAGGTTGTGTATTTTTTTTTCAGTTGACAACATCCAGGTAGAAACAAATAAATTATTATCTCTGCTTTCAAAATCTAGAAGGAAATAAATCAAATGTTGGCAGTGTTTATTTCTGAGGAAGTGGGATGTGAGATTATGGTCTTTTTTGCTTGTTTGTATTTCTGATCTTTCCATAGTAAGTATGAATAAAAAGAAATAACAGTATAAAAAAAAAAAGAAGAGGATCTGAAATTTGGAATTTTATGAGTCTAGAAATTCATTTTTTCCTCTTAAAATTTTCATAATCGTTTCTCATTCAATTATACTTCCCCTCTTGCTTGGCTACAATTTTACTTTTGCAACAGTGTAAAGGATATTTAATTTATTTCAACTAATCTCTTATTTTTGCCACTTAATTTCATCCAGCTAATCCTCTATTACTGGTTACTTAATTTTTCCAGTGAATCACCTATTATCAGATATATAGATTATTTCAGCTTTTCCTTGCCACAAACAGGGAAGCACAGGAAGTACAAAAATCACCTTTATGATGCATTAATATTAGATTTATTTGAAAAAAATAATGATTGTAAAATTTAATTGTTTACCAAATCATCACTTCAGCCCCATCATTATGCTGGCCAATTCTTCTTCACCAAACTGCTTTGGCCAAAATGTTTTCAGTCATATCATCTAGAATCCCAAAGAATGAGTTACACACTCATTTTGAGGAGAAACATAGAGAAGATAAACAAGCTTAAAGAGGGTAAGAGTACTGAGATGTATTGAAACCATCATTACTTTAAAGACATTCAGATTTACTGAGAGCATTCTTGAGGGTGTGAGGGACCAAGGCCATTACAGAGAAATCTCTATAATCTCACTCTTCTTCCTTTCTCTACCTACACCTCCCCTTCCAGACAGCATCCCAGATTAAACAACCACCATTATGTCCCCCAACATCCTACAAACTTAAAACACTTCTCATTTTTATATTAACGTTTATATATTCCAAACATTTTCCTTCACATTGTAGTGCCCATTCTACCAGTTATGAAGCTCTCACCTGCCTGTTATCCTAACTCAAACTGGCTCAAGTGAGAGGGAAATTGGTCATTTCACATGACAAAGTCCAGACGTCAAGCAAGCTTCTGGGTTTCTTGGTTCATTGACAGGTCTGTATCATCAAGAGCTTTCTTCTAACTCCCCACCCTGCAGCCTTAGGGTGTCAGCTTTGTGCAGAGACTGCCTGTTTCCAGGGCTGAAAACGGCTACCAGCAACAACCAGAAAGACTAGGAAAAATTGCTCTTCCAACCATGGAATACTGTCAACACTCCATATCCCCAGATTCTACATTTGTGGATTCAACTTACCGTGAATTGAAGATATTTGAGGAAAAAAAATTCCAGAAAGTTCCAAAAAGCAAAATTTGAATTTACCAGCAACTATTTACACAGCATTTACAACTGTATTTAAAACTATTTACAGAGCATTTGCATTGTATTAAGTATTATAAGCAACTAGAGATGATTTAAAGTATACAGGAGTATATGAGTAGATTACATGAAATACTACACTGTTTTATATAAGGGATTTGAGCATCCCCAGATTTGGGTATTTGAGGGGGTCCTGGAACCAATCCCCCAAGGATACTGAGGGACAACTGAGTACAGCTTCCATTTGGTCTGATGTGATCAATTTAGGACACACATTCTACCCAGAACCAATCAACAGTTGCCAGGAAGATGCCATGTGTTGACAGACCTAGACTCAGAGTAATTAAATTTTACTCCCAGAGCTGGGAAGGTGGTATAAGTAAAATCAGTGTTCTCTTGGGAAAGAGCAAAAGGGAAGACATGCAGAGTAGGGAACGAACTGAATCTATTAGACATTTGCTACATTTTCCTTCAATGATTCCTTCATTTCATGTTGATTAAATTACTAAGCCAGCTGCTGCCTCTCTGCCTCACTGGGCTTCGTAGTTGAATTATAGTATGGTAGGGAAGAGCTCTGGAATCCCAAGGTCATGGTTCACCACCCAGTTCTGCCACTTTCTTCCTTTGTGAAGAAGCCTTATGAGCATCAATACATTATTTGATCTCTCTGTGCTTATCCCCACAACTGTAAAATGGTCATAACTACTATTTCATTTTGCTGTTATATGGGTTTCATAAAAGAGTCCATTCAGTACCTGACTACAGTGATGATTTAGAAAATGTTAGTTTTTCTTATTAATATTTGTAGGTTAATTGAATGCAAAATGGTAATCTTGATAGTGGTTCTCAAAGCATGGTCCCTGGACCAGTAGCATCACCATCACCTGGGAACATATTAGAAATGTGTATGTTCAGGCTTCACAGCAGACCAACTGAATCAGAAACTCTGCGGGTGGGGCCCAGCAGTCTTGGTTTTAACAAGGCCCCCAATGATTCTGAAACCCGTTCAAGTTTGAAGATCAGCTGTATCTAATATATACTCAGTGCATTTTCCTTTTATAATCCCAACACCAACTCTGCCTCCAGTCAAATTGCACCAGTCACCATTTCTAGAAAGTGCCTTACAATCCTCAAAGTATCTTCACCCTTGGTTTTCCCTCTCTCTGCTGTGCTACCTCCACTGTATCCCTATCTTTAAAGCTCAGCCCAAATGTTACCGTACACAGATGTTACATCTGCCTGGAATGCTCTTCCTCTAAATCTCTGCAGGGTTGAGCCCTTCCATTTCCAAGGTCTCAGATAAGATAAAATGGCACCTCTTTAGAGAGACTTTCCCACACCACCAAGTCCAAAGTAGCCTGAGTCTCCCTCCATCACATTACACTGTTTTATTGTTTCCAGAGCACTTAATCACTATCTGAATGTGTTATTTATTTGTTAATTGTCTCCACCAAGATATAAGAAATGTAAAGGCAGGAACTTTGTCTACTCACCACTGTATAGATCCTTAGCACCAGAATAGTGCCTAAGAAACAGTAGGCACACATTAAATATTTGTTGCATGAATGAAAAGATAAAATGACAGTGAGATTTCTATAATACCAACATAAGGGCCAAATAAGCTGTGTTATGCATGCTTCTCACATGATTCAAGTCATCACATTATGGCTAACAGACTCAGAAATCTCTGTTCTGAGGTCAAAGAATTACAGCTCCTACATGGTACAGAGGGCAGGAAGTCCCCAGTTGCTTCCCTCCTCCATGTAAGCAGATAGGAAATCAGCCAGACAGTTGTATTTGCTCTTATCTGTATATCTATTCAAGGCTTTCCCCATGGTCTTGGTAATTTGTTTAATTACACTGACAACTCAGAAATTTATTCTGCCTCCACATAAGCCCTATTTCCTGACACCTTGATGTTTCTGGAGATGAAGATCAATTTGTCCATCTCTACCTCATGATAACCCCTTACATCTGTAAAGTGAGTAATGATGTCAAACCTCACTTTCTCTTTTCCAAAGTGAGTTACTCCAATTCCCTTCATCACTCCTCTGAGGGCCCATTTAAAAATGTCTACTAGTTTTCTATGGAGCCTCTCCAGAATTTTCCATTATTTATAAAATGAGGACATTCAAACTGGGAGCAATGATAAGAAGGATTCAGAATGGTTTTATTAAATTAGAGGTGCTTGCAAACTCTGTGCTGCAGTGATAAAAGCCAGAAATACTACAACAAAAGTTCAAGTCCCCACTTAGCCACTTAGACCACTGTACTTTAGACATACAGTCTTAACCTTTTTGATCCTCACTCTGATGTCTCTAAAATGGAAGTTCTTTCTCTTCAAGATCTTTATGACAAACACATAAGAAAACATACATGCTAGTGTGTAAAATGTGAAATGCTTTACAAGCACAAGTAACTGTTTAAAGAAATAGTATTTTTCACCTCTCTTTAAGGTCAATGCAGAGGTCATTACTAATAAATTCTATTTTGCATAAAGAAAGGTACCAGTTCTAAGCGAGAACACTAACCCCATCCCCAATAGTTCTTTCAAGGGTCTACTTATGATGAAGCAGGGCTCATGCTCACAATTTCCTTTAGCTCATTACCAGCATGCTACTTGTTGACCTTCACTAGAAGAATGGCTGCATTGGACATTCTGGGCAGAGTTCTCTTACATATCAAGGGGAATCAGAATAAATATATTCTGTATATTCTCCTGTTAAAAAAACAGATTCATCATCATGGTAAATGTGGTGGCCATGAGAGTATATAACTACAGAGAGAACTGACCAAAGGCCCCAGCTGCTACTCTGGAATCCATCACTTCTTTGAGATGAGGCCACACTTCCCACAAGCTCTTCCCAGCCAATTACTGGGCTCAGAATAGCTTGGGTGCCCCATTCCTGAAACACAGGACATGCAAGTACTCCTCTATTGGTTGACTTTGGTTCAAGGTTGTCTCCCATTGCCAAACTTTCCTTGGATGGAATAGCCATCTAAGATGTTTCCACTAACCTCCTTACCCATCTCCTTTCCTCAGGTCAGACCTCCACCATAGTTGGCCAGCTCTGCCAGCTTCTCCAGTCCTATTCTACTTTTCCTCACAAATATTTCCCCTAATAAAATCCTTGGCATCTCTTTCTTAGAGAATCCAGAATAATGTTGTAAACAAAACACAAAATGAAAGCACACAGCTTTCAAGGAAATTTTACATCTATAATCACATCTATTCCTTTTAAATATCCAATAAATTACACAAAAGGGGAATTGGAATCCCCACTGTTTATATGAAGAAATAAATAATCAACATCAAATAATTGACCAAGATTAACTACGTCATTTTTTTCAATAGCTTCTCCATCTTCTAGTCTTCCATGTTTGGTGTTCAGAAAAAAAGCTTTAAATTTACTTTCCCTTTTGATGATTATTTTTCTAATATGAATAATAATAGCACCTATAATTTATTAAGCAGGCACTGTGTAAGTGCATTACATATACTCAGTTTTTCACTTAATCCTTACAACTCAAGAAGGTAGGTACTGCCTCCTTTATATAAGTGAAGAAACAGCTTCAAGAAGTTAAGCAACCTGCTCAAGATCACTCAGCTACTAAGCAGAGGACCCAGGACCAGCCCCTGACTCTAAATCTAATGTTATAAGCATTAATAATAATACCTCAAATGTGTAGAACATTTTCTAAGCACCTCTACATGCAGTAGGAAGTGGGGCTGATATTCACCAGTAACTCCCGCTGCCGAGTCTGGAGAAGACAAGAATTAGGGAAAGGAATAGGGCTGACAGGCAACAACAAGGAACAGGCAAGGACAGAAATGGACTCATGGACAGAGAATACAGACTTGTGGTTACCGGGGTGGGGGGCGGGGTAGAGGGTGGGAAGGGATAGACTGGGATTTCAAAATTGTAGAACAGATAAACAAGATTACACTGTATAGCACAGGGAAATATACACAAAATGTTATGATAAATCACAGAGAAAAAAATGTGACAATGAGTGTGTATATGTCCATGTATGACTGAAAAATTGTACTGAACACTGGAATTTGACACAACACTGTAAAATGATTATGAATCAATAATAATGTAAAAAAAAAAAGGAACAGGCAAGGATGAGAATGACTAACCTTCTTTCAACTTCTTTAGCTCAGGTTGCAAAACAGTTGCTCACGGCCATCTGTAATCCAAGGGCCCTTATTTCAAAGAAGGTATGAAAAAAATGTAAGTTTTTATTTAAGAGATTTCCAGAAAATATTTGCCCAGGTAACTGTCCCAAAATTATTAGATGGAAACCAGCTTTCTACCACCTACCAGCCATGAAATGGGGAAGAAAGCATTAGGCACTCACGGTTATCCATGATCCAATTCATAGCCTCCTCTCCAGCTTCATCTCTCATGCTGTTTTACTTGATGCTTAAATACAACAGTATCCCTACTGTACTGACAAATGCCTCTGTACATTTGAGTATGCAGTTTGCTGTCTAATTCACCCTTCCTTCCCCTCCATCTCCAACTCTAGAACTATCATTATTCTCTCCCATTGTTCCCTATTCCTTCTCTTCACTGTAACTGCAAAACTTTACAAATGGGTATCTATTTACTTATTTGTTATTTAAATCTTGAATTTGTAGAAAACACATCCTCAGCTCATCATGCTACTTGAGAGCAAGGACCCAGGTTTATTAAATTGGGTATTTCCAAGGTGTTTGGTGCACCCGTATATCCTCAAATTTGCTGAATAAATGAATGAACAAGCAAGTTCAGGAAGGACATTAAAAGAGAGGGAATTATAAAATAGTAGAGATTTATAGAGATTAAATATTAGTTGGTCTCCATAATGACTTGTGTCCAGGGAACTCTAAGTGCTTTATAAATATTAATTTACACTCTATTCACATGAAGAACTCTTTATCTGTAACTTAGAAGCAAAGAAAGTAAAGCCAATTGAAGTGATTTTTCCAAAAACAACATAATGAGTTAAATAGGGAGCTTCGGTCTTGACTTGAAAAGCTTTATTTTATACTGTCTTGTTCCCAAAAGATTTGAGGTGGCTTTGAAAGACACAGACAGTTACACAATTTAGAGTGTCCACAAAAACAAAACAAGCCAGTTGCTCAGGAGAAGCACGACTATTCCTGGTACAAGGTCTAAAAGAAAATTTTCCCTTGGGTCCTCACAAAGAGTAGCAAACCACATCCTCAATCACATCCTCCAGGACATGTAACAGTGAGACTCATAGGGTTGTTTGTAGCATTCCTCAGTGTGGGCTGATGGCACAAAGCCAAGGCTCAGATCCATGGAGCAATTCTCCAAGGAGCCAAATCAAGACAGCCCAGGTGTGCAATTCTCTGATGGTCTGTCTTAATCCAAAAAGGACATCTGGAGATTCTGGAGGAATCATTTAACAGCATACCCTTCTAATGCTGGGCTCTGTAAATTTTACTTCTCACACGAAAACTTCTAATAAACATTAAGTAACAGTGATTAAAAATGGCCACCATCCAGAACACAGTCAAAAGTTGTGGAGTTATGGAGAGTTCCATATGATTTATCAGTCAAATGACCTGGGGAAGGTGTAGGTTAAGCTGCTGTATTAAAAGGACCCCAAAATACAATGACTTAGATAAAACTAAAGTTTATTTCTCTCTCATGTTACAGTAAAGATATAGGAGAGTTGTTCAAGGCAGGTGGGTAGCTCTGCCCGACAAGTTCATCTAGGGGTGCAGGCTGGCAATGTGCCTCTGCCATCCTCAACAAGCAGCGCCCTTTCAGTCCAAAACGGCTGCTCTGGTTGTCGCCATTTTAGAGCCAAAGGAAAGAGAGAATGAAAGGCAAACAGCTTTCCTGTAAAAATGTAATCTAAAAGTCACACATATGAACTATTTGATCATTTAGTGACATGGACACATCTGTCTGCAAGGAAGACTAGAGAATGGAATCTTTACCTGGGCAGCCTCATATGTGCCTAAAACTTGAGGAGATTATATTACATCCAGGAAAAATGGGAGAGTGGATAAGGCAAACCATCAGAATCTGCCACAGGGAAATGACATCTGCTTAAACAGAATTATCCCCAGATTAAAAGCCAAACCACTACCAGCCTGAGGGAAATAAAGACACAACTATTACAGGTTCAAGTTTTCTACATTCTTGTGTTCTATTCAGTGCATAGACAATGAAGGATCAAGACTCCAAAGTTCTATATTATATGAATGGCTATACTCATTTTAGACAGAAAAGAAATGTTAAGTTGTTGTTTCTAAATGTAGTATCAGATATTAAGAAATGTCATTTCCTTGTGAACCCTCCAAGATAAACTAGTTGCAAAATGTAAGCAAAGGTAAACAAGCAAGATGACAACCATATAGGATTCTTACCTCTAAGCTAGTTAAATGTCAGAGAGCTTTTACCAAAATTCGGTAAATTGGTTTTGGAATAGGTGACCTTAGACGACCTCTCTCTGGCAGCCATTAGATGACTGCATCAGTTTGTCTGTCGGGGTATTCTTAGTTTGAAACAATAAAATCATGATGAGGTCAGCATGTTGTTATTCTCTCTGTCTAGGGAGGTAGAAAGCATCTGCCTATATCATCCAAATGGGATGTCACATTATTACAAGTTTACAAAAATTGGGCAGCAGAATTTATGACTTACCCACTGAAAATCATCTCCTTCCTCAGGAGACTGCTCTTGTGCCTGCTGACTTCCATGGTAATATTAGGGTTTACATTCTATATGAGCTTTAGTCTACATGGACATAGATTTTTCTCCCATAAGCAACTCCTTTCCACAGAGTGAAAGTTTAAGAAAGAGTCAATAAAAGATAAAACTCTTAGTTTGTCCTTCCTAATTTTCTCCACAAGGTAGTAAAGAATATAACAATGGCCAACAGGGCTTAAAGCTGATCTAGTCCTCATGTAACAGATTTGGCCTAGGAAGCCTACATTTGTACTTTGTCAGAAGCAAACAGGTACTTCATCTAGACATCAGGTAGACAAGTGTACAGGTCTATAGTTTGCGGGGAATAAGTGATTGCTGTATTAAATATGGAGGGGCCTACATCCTATCAGTAGGGTTTCAAGTATACTCTCATTACTAAAAAAAAACAGCCAGTGTAACCCTGAGTATGTATGTATGTATGTATGTATGTATGTATGTATGTATGTGTAAAGAACGATGTGCTAACAGAGTGAGGTTCTATTTGGCATAATTTGGTAAGGGCAGAAGGAAAAGAGAACTAAAATCTGTTGAGTGTACCTATCTGCCAGGGGCAACACTATGTCCTTTATCTTTGTTTTTTGCACTTATTTCTCACGACAACCCTGTGAGGCAGGCATTGTTATCACCATTTTAGAGATGAGGAACCTGATGCGAAATGACCTGCCAAAGGTCAATATTGCTCATGCACAGAGAAGCTAGAATTCAACCCAGTCTGACTGCACAGTGAATGCTCTTTCAAATAAATCACACTGCTGAACTGGGATTCTACCTATTCCTCACTTATTCCATGCACCACAAATTCTATGTGACCACAAATGAGGCTTTGGTCTACAAAGTTCAAGTAGTGATCCCTAAAGGGGCTTTTAATTCCACTACAATTCTGCTAGTAGGCTCTTTGTCTGTCATATTTTGCTGTTATATTCATCACCTAAAATGGTGCCTGTACCCTCTCCTCACCACAAAAAAAGTTTTTTTAATGAATGACTGAGACTAGTCACTTCTTTTTAACAAGGATGGTATACTATTTCCAGAGAAGTCCCAATGTCTCTAACTGCTTCAATCTCAACTTGAATCTCTTTAATATACAAATTCTGTCTGTAATGCACTTCATAAAGTTCAACAACTATTTCTAGTATTGTTATTATTAAACTGTCATTTATTGAACATTTACTATGCTCATGGTATTGTTCGAGGTACTTTCATGCACTATCCCATCTAATCTCACAGAAACTCTACAAAGAAGGTATTTATTTCATTCATGAAAAAGCTAAGGTGTACAATGATTCAGTAACTAAAAGGACTCGACCCAAAGCTACTCAACTCCAAGACCAATGGTGGACCTAGAAAATTTAACATCTGAAACAGATCATTTTTTAAAATTTCTACTTCTATACAACAAAATTATTTTCAGTAAGTCTAATTAAAATAAGCATTATTTTAAGAGAAGTGATTAAGAAAGAATAAATTTCAACTTTAAAATTTTCAAGGTCAGTAGGATATTTCACAAATGCACTAAAACTTGCATCCACTAAACAAAAAGATTACACCCTACAGTTCATCTGTGATCTCATCATTTTAAATTTTAAGCACAAATAAAACTTCTAAATGGTCACACAGAGTAACAGAATGATGTAACTTAAATTCTGTGTCTTTGTCTTCACAATCACCGTGCTATCATTGTTTATTTCAAATCTTTGGTTTTAACACAGGAATAGGTATGCTACAGGTACTGGAGACACAAAGCACATAGGAAATGAGCAGTAAAGATTCCAAACCATTATGAACTTTACTCTCAAAACCAACATATATAGCTGAGTCCATGTGTACTAAGCATTAACTATATAATCCAGAGTTTTTAAAATTAATGTAGAAGATAAAATTCATTAAAAAGTCAGATGTAAAAATACGTTACTATGAAGCTCACATGTATATTATTAGCAGTAACCCTCATAATTGTTTGAAACTTAGAAAAGATTTTCTCAAGGCATACTGTTATCACCAGCTTTGTTGAAAATTCTAAATGCTTATGATAACAAAATGCAAAACAACATTCCGTTCTTTTTATTACTGTTTTTAAATTCTCTATAGACAATGCACCTCATATTATCTGCACCTGAGGCTGAACCTTCCCACTACCACTCTCCTTGGTAAGTCACTGACAAAGACAGCTCTCAGTCATGCAGTCACTACCTATTACTGCGCTCACTGTCTTTACTTGAGCTCAACTGTGCTCTTTCCTCTTTGTCCTTTAAACTCATGCAAATATCCACATGGTAGAAAGACTGATTCTTCTCCAATGTGGAGCCCTATGAATACCTCCCCGCTTTTAGAAGGAAAAAGAGTTTCTGGCCTCAGTCACCTTTAAGATTCACCTGTTCAATCTCCCTTTAAGGCCCCTGTGACCTTAGAAAAGACTGCCTCACTGTAAGCACTATAGTGACAATCGATCTTCTTCCTGTGTCTGTTAGTGTAAGTTATGTGCATAAACTAATATAATCTGGAAATGAGGAAAAATCACTTTAGTCACTGTCCACTTAGTGAAAAGTAAACTCAACATTTTTTAATGTTCTTTTACAATTGCTGAACATATCCAAGAATCCCTCTGAAAATGTACCTTAAAATAAAACACTAAATGGATAAAACAGAAGTGAAAGGGAAAAAAGAAATAAGGAGAGATTTAGAATAATTTTGGTTGTCAGGAAATTTTGTGAGAAAAAACAGTTGTGCTTAAATTATTTTTGTGCATTATACAGTATGATATATGTATTCCATATATATTAGAGAAAATTTCTAGTGTCTATATGATGTCAATAAATATTTCATGAATGAATGAGTTTGTAAAATAAATATTATTTATACTGAGTCAGAATATTTTGTCATCTGTAGCTCTTTCTCCTGAAATGATTCACACAAATTGCTGCCAGATTATAATATTCATCCCCAGGGAAATTTTATCTCTTGACAATTCCTCTCCATTCATTAATCCCTACAGTAAACTGAGATAGTTAATAGTCATTAACTTCCTCATTTTGGAAATGGCAATACTGAGACATGGTGACAGGGTGGAATTACTCCCTTAAGTGCCTCAGGGTGAGTGACATACATACATACTCAGGGTGAATCCCTGAGACTTGCTAGGAATAGAGCTCCAGGAAGAATCACAGAATCTTGGGGTGGAAGGCACCTCAAAGACCGTCCTACCTTCCTTACCTCAGCCTCAGCAAATGCTACGTCCCCACTAGAGTCTTCAGCCTCCATCGGCAATACCTCAAGAACACTGAGTTCACCACCTGAGTTGAATCACCCTACTGTGGGACATCTCTGACTATTAAAAAATTCTTTCTTGTGTGGAGCTGAATTTTGTCAGTTGGTATGTCTACTCTTCTTTCTGAGGCTGAACAGAACAAGTCTAGTCTCTGTTTCATCTGACCTACCTTCAAAAATATTAAGGCAGCAAGCATTTCACAGTCGATTATCCCAGTTCTCTCTACCAGACCTCATGTGATGCAGTCTCAAGTCCTCTCACCACCCTAGTCACCCGCCCTGTAATAACCTGTCCACACAGGAGGGAAGGCTTTGTGATCAAAAGCATATCTCCTAGAAAACTGGACTTTGCTAACTCATTCTTGCTTTTCCTTGCTTCTTTCTTTCCTCAGAAGCAAAGAAAACACAAGACATCAGAGAATTTCTGCTCTAGATCTTCTCAACAATGCCAACTTTCAATTCATTTCCTAGCAACCAAAGTAATCTTGTGGATGAGGTTCCACTGATTCAGTCAATGTCCTGCAGAGCATAAAACATGATGTGGCTCTTTAGGCAGTGAAGGATGAAGCTTCAGTCAGAAGTCACCATCTTATTAAAGAGAAACGAAAGATTTTGTTTAAAAAAAACTTTTATGTGAATATTTTTTACATAAACAACCCAAGAGTGATGGTAATAAACATTAAAATGAAAAAAATACACCCAGAACTTCATCAGTCACTAGAATGCCCTTTTCATTTTTCTGTTTTGCCTACCAATTCTTGTCCACATGCATAAGCATATTTATATTTACATTTTCAAATCCTAATGTAAGTTTTGGATCCATCCTGTTAAATCTAACATTATATTGCAAGTTTTATTCATTTTGCTTCACAATTTTTATTGTTATTATATTGGATATATAATATTCCTCATAATATTACAGATAATCTACTTAATTCATTCACTGTTACAAGACTTTTTAATGAATTTACAAAATGTTCTTATTATAAACAGTGCCACAAATTTTTTAATGCTTACCGCCTCTTCATTCTTTAGGCAAAGTATCATTATCCCCACTGTACAGATTAGTAGGTCAAAAAAGATAAGCATTTTTACAGCTCAAAAAATATTCTGACAATGAAAACTATTTTTAATGGACTGGTTAGCCCTATGAGATGAGAATATCTATCCGTTACTAAAAGTCTAGTATGCATAGACTCTGCTCTGAAGGCTTTAGGAATAGAGTTCCATTTTCACCCTCAAAAGAATTTAAGAGGAAACTGTTTTATCCCAGCATTAGAAATGAGGAAAAGGAGGTTTAGCTAGGAACTCTGAAAGTATCATTAATTTAGAGATTGAGGATTTGAACTCAAGTTCTTCTGGCTCTAAAACCCATACCCACCAAAACTCAGTTTGCTCAACTATAAAGCAAGGAATTGAACTAGATAATCTCTTAAAGCTGTCCCAGTCAAAGTATTCAGAAGATTTCCAATAGCTACAGATCATGATGATCCTTTCTCAGCAATAACATTCTGTTAGTTGAAGTCTCCCTCCTGGATAATGCGGGAGCTGTTTCAGCACTTCTTTGCTTATAAAAGATGCTGATAGCAGGCATTTTTCACTGAAGCTCCCTCATTGGCAATAGCAGTTCTAGGTGTCACCTTCATATCAGTAACTCTTATGAACGATCTTGTATTATGTGAATTCCCTCCTTTGATCATTGCATAATAATTTTGCAATTTTTCTCAGTCATTAGTAAGTCTCTTGACAAAATGCTTCACTTTTTGAAATATACCTACACCATCTTCCTGATTCTCCTGTAACTTGTTTTTGTTTTGTTTCTAAATGTTCTCCTGTGAACAAATGAGTTTTACCTCTGCACTTGTATATAATACATAGAATTTACTCTTGAATCATTTGGGGAAATAATCTGTAAGACATGCAATTTGTTTTGCACAGTGCAATTTACAATCTTAGATAATATGATCTGGAAGAAGAGACTCCCTATCATTGTAACTTTAGCTTTGGCTGACCATCCATCCAACATCACACAGTCCATGTATTTTCCACACTCTATATTTTCTGTACATATAATTTCCTCAAAAAAAAAAACCAAAAAACCACACACACATACACTGTTAAGTACCATCGTAAACCCTCTTCCTGAGTGAGCTGCCATTCACCAGAAATATCCGGACATGATAATAATGACCATCAGTCCAACAAACTAAGAGTACGGGTTCAATAAACACTGGTTAAACTCAGAAGGGAAGGAGTTTCAGCTCTTTGGTCCCCTGTGGCCCCTCAACCTGAAGGTTCTCTAGTCCTGGCTATTGTATTTTCAATCTATAATTAATAGCACAGTCTTTTTGATGAGTTTGCATGTAGCAGGCTAGGCTTGAATCTGATGTTTTTTAACTGAAATGCAGGGAAGACATCCAAAAGCCAGGGAAGAGACAGGAGACAAGGGAAACGGGAGCACTGTCCCATCTTACCAGCTTTCCTTTCCCACAGAGTCTACTGGCTGAAACAGAGGGTGTTCACATTGCAAGGGGAGGGGAGGGGGGCAGGGAGTGGAGAAAGGGAGAAGAAAATGAAAGTGACTGTATTTGCTTAAATATAAACAAACCAGGTACACAGTATCTTTGTAAAACCCTGTTGCTAATAAACACATAAGCAATCAGACTGCATCTGGGATTTTGCAAATAAAACAGCAGAGACAGTCCCTGCACTCAAGGGGCTCCTGGTCTGAATTCCAAAAAAACAATGCAAGAGTGGGCTGGAAAAGCAAGCCTGGCCATGTAGGCAAAAGGAAATGTCCATGAAGAGAAGAGAAGCTCGCTCAGAAGCTCCTGAAAGTTTGTCAATCTCTGAACTTAAATCAGGGCCCTGCTTCTGACTCCCATCTGTGAAACAGGACTAACTGTAACCACTAGGCAAGATTACGGTGAGTGAGAATTAGGTGAAACAAAGTATGGTAAAAGAACACTGTAAACTATGAAGAAACATGCAAATATAAATTAAAACTTGAGGTTTGGAAGCAGAATTCCCCTAAAAATGTCATATTCAGTCTTTGGATCAATAAACTTCACAGCTTCCTTTGCCCCTACTGTTAACTATATATTAATATTCATTGAACATCTACCTAAACACCACTCACATGTATATGAATTAACTTTAATACTCCCTAAAATTTGCCATGTAAATATCATTATTCCCAATTTACAGATAACAAAATATAGTTCGGATGAAGATGACAACAGATTTGGCATTTATTTTGCTCATTTAATCATCTTTCCATAACTTTCCTAGTCTGTTTTTAGTATTTCTTACAACATAGTTCTACCAGAATATTGAGACTGAGTATCAAGATCCCAGCCCCATTCAATAATTTACTTTATTTCATTAGTTCACTCATTTAACCAATATTTACTGAGTCCCCACCAGGTGCCAGGGATTGCCCCAGGTGCTGCAGAAAAGAGAAGGGCTCTGCTCTTGTTTACTTCTATATGAAGAAGACAGATGATAAACAGATAAACAAATACATCAACATGATACTATCACATAGTGACAGGTGCTGTGAAGAACATTTAAATACATTCAAATGATGACTAAGTGAATGAACAAAATTGTCATTTATCCTATTAAAAAGTTTGTATTTTCCTCAGAAAATGTAAAATGGAATCTGTATAGTCCCATCCATCATGTTTTTCTGCCAAAGACACATGAGCCTTAATGCAATCCCTATCCAATTACCCAGGACATATTTCACAGAACTAGAACAAATCATAATAAAATTTATATGGAACCATCAAAGACCTAGAATTGCTAAAGCATTACTGAAGAGAAAGAAAGAGGCTGGAGGAATAACTCTTCCAGACTTCAGACAATACTATAGAGCTACAGTCATCAAGACAGCATGGTATTGGTACCAAAACAGACATATAGACCAATGGAACAGAATAGAGAGCCCAGAAATGAACCCACAAACTTTTGGTCAACTCATATTCGACAAAGGAGGCAAGAATATACAGTGGAATAAAGACAGTCTCTTCAGCAAATGATGTTGGGAAAACTGGACAGCAGCATGTAAAACAATGAAGCTAGAACACACCCTTACACCATATACAAAAATCAACTCAAAATGGATTAAAGACTTAAACATAAGACAAGATACAATAAACCTCCTAGAGGAAAACATAGGCAAAACATTATCTGACATACATTTCAGAAATTTTCTCCTAGAAGAAATAAAAGCAAGAATAAACAAATGGGACCTAATGAAACTTACAAGCTTCTGCACAGCAAAGGAAACCAGAAATAAAACAAGACGAAAACCTACGGAATGGGAGAAAATTTTTGCAAGTGAAACCGACAAAGGCTTGATCTCCAGAATATATAAGCAGCTCATACGACTCAATAAGAAAAAAATAAACAACCCAATCCAAAAATGGGCAGAAGACCTAAACAAGCAATTCTCCAAGGAAGACATACAAATGATCAAAAAGCACATGAAAAAATGCTCAATATCACTAATTATCAGAGAAATGCAAATCAAAACTACAATGAGGTATCACCTCACACCAGTCAGAATGGACGTCATTCAAAAATCCAAAAATGACAAATGCTGGAGAGGCTGTGGAGAAAGGGGAACCCTCCTACACTGCTGGTGGGAATGCAGTTTGGTGCAGCCACTACGGAAAACAGTGTGGAGATTCCTCAAAAGACTAGGAATAGACTTACCATATGACCCAGGAATCCCACTCCTGGGCTTGTACCCAGAAGGAAATCTACTTCAGGATGACACCTGCACCCCAATGTTCATAGCAGCACTATTTACAATAGCCAAAACATGGAAACAACCTAAATGTCCATCAACAGGTGACTGGATAAAGAAGAGGTGGTATATTTATACAATGGAATACTACTCAGCCATAAAAACCGACAACATAATGCCATTTTCAGCAACATGGATGCTCCTAGAGAATGCCATTCTAAGTGAAGTAAGCCAGAAAGAGAAAGAAAAATACCATATGAGATCGCTCATATGTGGAATCTAAAAAACAAAAACAAACAAACAAACAAAAACAAAGCATAAATACAGGACAGAAATAGACTCATGGACAGAGAATACAGACTTGTGGTTACTGGGGGGGGTAGAGGGTGGGAAGGGATAGACTGGGATTTCAAAATTGTAGAATAGATAAACAAGATTACACTGTATAGCACAGGGAAATATACACAAAATGTTATGATAAATCACAGAGAAAAAAAATGTGACAATGAGTGTGTATATGTCCATGAATGACTGAAAAATTGTGCTGAACACTGGAATTTGACACAACACTGTAAAATGATTATGAATCAATAAAAAATGTAAAAAAAAAAAGACACACGAGCCAAGAGCCAAGATAAATGTTTCCTGCAACCAATATAGAGTTATCAATGTCAAAGAAATTATGTACTTTGGAGGTATGCAATTTTATCCAACAATCCTCTTTAAAACATCCTCAGCTGTTTATACCTCCCCTCAGTTGCCTACCAGCCCAAGGCTATGAAATAAACTGGAGACAGTTCTGAAGAACATCCTGTCTGCAAATAGCTTCACTGTGATAAAAGCCCATTATAGTTAGGCATGATAGGATCCAGAATCTGCACGTTTCCTATGAGGAACACAGAGACGTGGGTACGACTAACAGCAGAAATAAAACTACTTTGTGCCAATATGAGAGAGACACAAATATCATTCAGGAACATCTTGGGGAAGTGTCCTACAAAATCCATATGGTTTCTTGGCCAAGGTTTTTTGGTTTATTACCATTGAAAATTAGTTTAGTTTGGTTGATTACATCGCAAATCATAATATGTACTGCAACCTTCTGTGGTCTTTTTTTTTAACTTTTTTTATTGATTTATAATCATTTTACAATGTGTCAAATTCCAGTGTTCACAATTTTTCAGTCATTCATGGACATATACACACTCATTGTCACATTTTTTTCTCTGTGATTTATCATAACATTTTGTGTATATTTCCCTGTGCTATACAGTGTAATCTTGTTTATCTATTCTACAATTTTGAAATCCCAGTCTATCCCTTCCCACCCTCTACCCCCCCCCCCAGTAACCACAAGTCTGTATTCTCTGTCCATGAGTCTTTAGATTCCACATATGAGCGATCTCATATGGTATTTTTCTTTCTCTTTCTGGCTTACTTCACTTAGAATGACATTCTCTAGGAGCATCCATGTTGCTGCAAATGGCATTATGTTGTCGGTTTTTATGGCTGAGTAGTATTCCATTGTATAAATATACCACCTCTTCTTTATCCAGTCACCTGTTGATGGACATTTAGGTTATTTCCATGTTTTGGCTATTGTAAATAGTGCTGCTATGAACATTGGGGTGCAGGTGTCATCCTGAAGTAGATTTCCTTCTGGGTACAAGCCCAGGAGTGGGATTCCTGGGTCATATGGTAAGTCTATTCCTAGTCTTTTGAGGAATCTCCACACTGTTTTCCATAGTGGCTGCACCAAACTGCATTCCCACCAGCAGTGTAGGAGGGTTCCCCTTTCTCCACAGCCTCTCCAGCATTTGTCATTTTTGGATTTTTGAATGACGTCCATTCTGACTGGTGTGAGGTGATACCTCATTGTAGTTTTGATTTGCATTTCTCTGATAATTAGTGATATTGAGCATTTTTTCATGTGCTTTTTGATCATTTGTATGTCTTCCTTGGAGAATTGCTTGTTTAGGTCTTCTGCCCATTTTTGGATTGGGTTGTTTATTTTTTTCTTATTGAGTCGTATGAGCTCTGTGGTCTTCTAATGATCAGAATAAGTTGCAAAACATCAAGCATAGCTTCTAGGTTATGACATATGTAAATCTTCCTGGTACATTGCCAACGGAGTGCCCAAGATAATGGGATTAGTGTCTTTAATGAGAGTAATTCAACTTCCTCATTTAAAAAAGCACTCTCAATAAATAACCCTCATTGACAGTTTACTGCTCCTTGGGTGGAGAAGTAAAATAGCAAGAGCACAGTATTTGGAAATTAGGACCTAATTTGACATACATCTCTGCTATTGCCTGGGTGAGTCATTGTCTATAAATTATTTATCCTCTTTGAGTCTGTTTTCTCATCTGTAAAATGGGGATAGCAATACCTATCAATCAGCATTTTTGTGAGGAATAAGTAAAGGAATGTGCACTTACACACATCACAAAAGGCAACACATAACTGGTCATGGTCACTCTTGAGGAGCCCCTGCTACAACTACGATGTTGTAAGGATCCCTTACAACCAGGACGTAAGACATGTGCCAATCTGGAAGCCTCAGCAACTCTATTTGTACATTCTTTTTCAGCACGAAAAAGCAGGATATTTAGGCCTTCTAGTATTAAAATGTATAGTAGAAATGACAGGGCATTATCTGACCTGTGTTCCTGTCACCATTACTCAGGGTATCTCAACTTCAAGTTAGGTGCAATAAGAATCATCATAAGCACTGAACAAATATTTCATTCATTCATTCATTCATTTCCCATCCATCATTAGATGTCATACACTCATTCAATAAGTCTATTCTGAGCTCATTGTTGTGCTAGGGACTGTTTAACAGCTGGGGTCACTTTCCAGGAGGGGAGGAAAAGTCAGTGATTGCAGCACACTACGATGAGGGCAATAACAACACAACAATGATAAAAGTTAACTCTGCTGATCAAGCTTCTGGTTGTAAGCATCAGACACCAACTCTGGTTTATTTAAGCAGAAAAGAAATGGGGCGGGGGGGGGGGTCTGGGGGGCAGGGAGATTGCTCACAGAATTTCTGGGAAGCTTGGAGAACTAGATGCCAAAAATGAGCAGGAACTAAGAGAGGCTACACAACAGGACCACAGCCCAAATCCCACCACAGGGAAAATCTGGTGAGGACACTGGGCTGATATTGTTTCCACAGCTACTCTGGCAAACAGGCTGTTCTTGCTGCTGCCAAGTTCAACAGGATAAATCCCTCAGGTAGTGCAGGGAGATGCAGTATTCTGAAGACAGGGCATCTGATAAGCCAAGCCCAAGCCCTGGGTCCCAGTGGGGAGGGTAAACAGCAGGTTTGAAGGTGGGCATGGGTGGATAGTCTTTCCAGGACTCATCCTGAGGGAATCTTCCAAATACAAGGACAGATTTCAGATGCCAGCCAGCCAAATGTTAACTGAGTGCTTTCTATGTGCCAGAGATTGTGCCAAGCAATTTACATGCAATATCTCATTGGATCCTCATAGCAATCCCGTAAGACAGTACTTTACTATCAAACTCGACTGATAAACTGAGATTTTATCTCCAGCTCATGCACACATCTGTACCTAGAACAGAATCCCAGAAGAGATTCCAGGTCATTCTATCATTAAAGGGTACACATACCTAATCTCAGGCATTAGAGAGTGACTCTGGAATTCCTTTGCCTTCACTGAAAAAGTAGAGGAAATGAAGTGAGCAGAACATCCTGACAACTTTCAGCACCATTTTTCTAAGTTGATCCCACCATTCTAACTCTAGAATCCACAGAGTACAGAATTTTCCAGGGGCAGGAGGAATTCCAAAGAGAGTTCTCAATCTGGCATAAGCCTAAGTACTAAGTGATGATCCAAGTATTTGTGGAGAGTGATCAGTGCCCAGCTCCTGACAAGTCTGGTGAAGGTCCAGATTTACTGAGACCTTCCCCCAGGCAAGAACAGCACGGAGCAATACTCAGTACCTGATTCACTCAGCCCAGGCCATTGCCCCGAAATCTCACCACACATTAGCATTAGCACCAACTCAGTGGGCATGACTGGGTCATACCTTCTCACATTAAATTTTTAAGTGTCTTCAGTTTTTTCTAAAGAGAGAGAGGTATGTTTTTAATTTTAGAAAGCAGTACATATCAACAATTGTTAAATATCCCCCAAAATCCATTCCTTCTTTCTATTTAGTATTAGAACAGACACACACCTCTACTCTGAGTTTTAGCAGAACACATACCCACTTCACCAGAAACACATTTTCCAGACTCCCTTGCAGCTAAGTGTGCCCAGGTGACTAAGTTTCTCTCAGTGGTATGTAGGTAGGAAGTGAAGTGTACAACTTCTGGTCACTTTCTTTACAGTAAATTGCGTGTCTTCCAATCATTTTCTTTCTCCCTTCTCCCTTAGAACGTGGACATTTTGTTGGCAAGAAACTTGACTAGGTAGATGCGGAAAACATTCTAAAAAATGCTGGAGCCACAATAAAGGAGGAACCTAGGTCCCTGAATGACCTCACAGAGTTGCTCAGTCTTTCTGGGCCATTTGAATCTATAATAGGACAATTCTGTGAAAGAGAAGCTTCCATTTTATTTAGCCCACTGTGTATTTGGGTTACTACACTTACAGCTTAGCCTTTCCCTAACTACACAGGTTTCATCTGGAGGTAATAACAGAAAGCATGTGTTTTTTGTTTTTTTGTTTTTTTTTTAAAAACATATTAACCTAGGTTCTAATTCTAGCTTCACCACTAACTAATCATCTGTAGTCAGTTAACTACTCTCAATCTCCTTTTTCTCACGTGAAAAAAGGCAAATGATATTAAATTTTCAGCTTGTTAAAAGAATTATAAATAAAGGACCCTATACGGTGCTGGTATACAATAAGTGTTATAATTGCTACTATTTTTATTGCTATCTTATTTCAGGCAACTGATAAGGACTGCTGCAAATACCGCAGCACCTTAAGGCATCCAATGTATAACTCTCTAAATACGTTTAGAGAACTCCAGTATGCTATGTACAGTCAAGTTCATCTAATGGAACATGATATTATTTCCGTTAGCTGGCCTGGACTTCATCTCACTTTTGAACACCTAGAGCCTTTCAGTTTGGCACTTTGCGTGTCAACTTTGCAACTAAAATGTGAGAGGAGGACTCTACACCTGAGTAATGTAGGGAGGGTTTGCACCCACTGAACCCCTACAGGTAGGAGGGTGCTCTTTGCCTGTAGTCAGTGTTTCAGTTAGACATGACTTCTTTCATTTCTGTGGTATAATGATGCTATCTCACCAGACATGGCTTCTAAGACCAGTTTAGGTGACAAATTTGGTTCAGAAAAGGAAACCCATGGAAGGAGTTTATCATTGGCTCTACAGCCCTCTTATGTTCTATCCAAGAAGATTCCAGGTTTGTAGCATAGAGGGCAGTAGTCACACCTTGCCATACTAGCTCCATACCCTAGCCAAGTTGTCAGTTCTATTCATGAAATTCAAAGCCCTGAACCATGTCAGGGCTGATGAGAAGTGTAAATTGCCAATTCTTCAGAGTTCTTCAAACATCCTCCTATCATGTGAAGCAGAGAGCAAAAGGTCCTCTTATGGACTCCCTCACTCATCCACCCACTCACCCACCCACCAGAGAGGCAACAGACTCTTCCATCTGAAGCCCTATGTGTGTCAGCTTTTTTTTTTTTAAACATTTTCTCGAGGTATGATTGACATACAAAAAGTTATACATGTTTAATTCATACAACTTAATGAGGTTGGAGAGAAGTACACATGCATGATGTCAGCTTTAAGAAGGAATAAATTCCCCTCAGCTCATAAATCCCAGGTAACATTCTAACTGAAATCAATTTTTTCTTTAGGCCTCAGAGAAGCCAGTTGTTTCTGCTCCTATGCCAGGGTGGATATAATAGCTCATTGTTTGCCATTGGTTCTCCAGAGCCGATTTATGCTGCCTACTGTTGGCCAACATTTTAAGTAAAACTTCCTTGAGCTCATGGTGAGAAAATGTTGCACTGGGTATCAAGACCCAGGCAAGGCTGTAAGCAAGCTTTCAACAAAAATTCAAGTCCTTTACTGCTGAAAACTCTGTTTTGACTTAACTCTACTCTACACTGCTGAAGCAGGAAGAAATGTGAGATTACAAGGAAAGAAAATCCCAAACGCTAAATCACCACACCTTCTGCATGCAAAGCAGCACCTTTTCAATTTGTCATTACCTTCTTGTTTCTAGTTCTCTTTTATATATAAAAAGACCCCTGAAGTCAACTTGCCCAAAGTCATTCCATGAAGCTTTATAAGACAGGACGAAGGGCCCAAGGGGGCAGGCGGGCAGGTACAGCACAAGTGGTAGAGCGCATGCTTAATATGCATGAGGTCGTGGGTTCAATCCCCAGTACCTCCTCTAAAAATAAATAAACAAACCTAATTCCCACCCCCTACCCCCTAGAAAAAGAATATACAGCAGGAAGGAGGCCCTCGCGTTGACAGTGAAAGAAGTCAGTTCAGGCACTTGCCCAAGGTCACCCAGTGGGTCAGTAGTAAAGCCATGTCAGTAGTAAAGCCATGGTCTCCAAGCTTCCCATCCAAAGTGCCCAGCAGGCAAGGAGTTTTGGGGACACCAGCTGACAGGTCATCTGTTATGTTTCTCCTTGGCTCAGACCAGAACCATGCTAGTGTCCATGTCAAGAACTCAGTGACAGTGGCAAGCACGCCTTAGGCCTTCCATACAAAGGGTGAGAAATATCAGTTCTTTCAAAGGAGAAGCTTCATGCACAAAACCTGGCTTTCACCAGAATCGAGCATGCCGTGAGGTCAGAGGCCAGGAGCTTCTTGGGAAGGTGTGCATTCTGTGTGGAATGTCTGAACTTGCCAGATCTCAGGGAAGTTGGACTTCTCCCAAGGACACTTTTGCTCTGACTCTTGATAACTGTCAGCATGTCTCACAAACACAAGAACTCCCAAGACAGAGATGCCAAGCAGCTGGGAACCATTAAAAATAAAACTTGAGCTGCTGAAGGAAACTGGAGACAGTGATTTGTCTTCTGTGGGCTGCAACCTGTGAACTTTGAGAACGAAGTACCATTTATTGTGGGCCTGCTCTGGGCCTGCTTCTTCCCACACTTGGTTTCACTGAGGCAGTTCAGTGTAGTGCAAGGTTTCTCAACTGAGGCACTACTGACATTTTGGACAGGACAATTCTTTCTTGTGGGAGCTGTCCTGTGCATCATAGGATGTTTAAGCAGCATCCCTGGCGTCTACCCACTAGAGGCCAGCAGCACCTCTTCTTGCCACCTGTGACAACCCAGATTGTCTTCAGACATTGCCAACCCCTGGGAGGCAGAATCACCCCAAGCTGGGAACCAGTACTATAGCGGTTATTTCGCAGGCTCTGGAATCAGACAGCTAGGATCCAAATCTTGGCCCAGCCCTTACCCCAATCATCAGGTAACTTTAGAAAATTCCATAGCTCCTCTGTTCTTCAATGTCCTTAACTGAAAATAAAGTTAGTGGCAATATCCACACACAGTATGGTTATGAGGATTAAGTGAGACAAAACACATGAAGCATGTAGAATCAGGCCTGGCACACAGAAAGCCAACATTCCCATACATAGTATCATCTCCATTTTTCAGAAAAGAAAAGTGAGGCTCCAAGAAGTGACTAAGAGAGCACACAGTCAGCAAGCATCCCAGCTAGGATATGAACATGATTCCTCATGAATTCAACAGCCATCAAGTAAGCTACTACCGCACCACAGGCCTTATTCCAGGATCTTCAGCTAAAGAGGAAACGAGACAATTCTTGTGTTGGAGGAACTCCACTTCTAACAAAGGAGGCAGACACGTGGCCTGGTGGTTTCATAATGCCTACTGTGTGCTATGGTAGAAGAGCAGCGAAGGACTGGGTTGTGTGTGCTCAGACGCAAGGCTGGGTTGAACCCAGCCCAGGTCATAGGGGAGGTGACACTCAAAGGGATCCCGAAAGACTCTAAAACTCTTTCCACGTCACCACACCACTTATTTCATCTAACAGATGACAGATAGCTTTCGACAATGACTGCAGATGTACTTTTGAGAGGTGAAGCCTGCAGTAAGCCTGCAGGGACACCAGCCCCCAAAGATTTGTGGAAACGGAAGAAATCTGAGTCTCACTGAGACTGACTCAGATCTCTCATTCAGAATTGCAGAGGGGTGGGTTGAAAGCTGCCCCTCACCTAAGTCAGTGCATTCTTCAGCAGTTTGGAGAGAGCTTAGCATGCCCCAGTTGACAGCATTGGGCTCTTTGCTCAATTTCAAAGACAATTAAACTTACTCAGCATGAATAGGCAGTGATGATGAATAAGTAAAAACCCAAATTGCCACAAGAGCAGGTCCTTTTCCTTGAAGAAGCTGATTGTGTAAGAAGGGACCATAATCCTCACAATAGACAAAGGGGTTTCACAAGCAGAGATATTTTAATAGCCCTACATTTCACTTAATGAGCTGACTGCTGAAGGCCCACATTCATATTTCCATTGGTTGGCTCCAACACCTATATCATGACTACATTATATTATACACCTGTATAGAACCCCAAATGCCTAGACTGATCCCATGTGACAGCCTGGGGCTCCTGCTAAGAAGGTGGGGAGGACCAAACCAAAAGGCAGTCCTTAGAACAGGATCCAGTGCCACTTCTTGTTATCAATCTATGATAGGGAAGAAGGCCCCAAAGGTCCTCACTATACAAAGTGTGGCCCACACACCAACAGCATCGGCATCATCTGGGAGCCTGTTAGAAATGCAAATTCTCAGGCTCCATCCTAGACCCACTATATCAGAGTCTTTGGGGTGGGAATCTATATTTTAACAAGCTCTTCACATGATTCTTATGTCAAAGTTTGAGAACCACTGCCATGGACAATCTTCCCTTCACCTTCCCTTTCATTAATTTATAGAACAGTTATTGAGTATCTACCCTTTAATAACCTTGTTACTAGATGCTGGAGGTATAGCAGTGAATAAAATTGACATAATTTTTGCTCTTGTATAATTTAAATTCTTCTCTGGTGAGCATTGGCAGTTGGTAGCCACTTCTGATGAGAAACTCATGAGGGAATTAAAAGCAAATGCTTATTCCTGACAGATATGCAAATAGAGTTACATTATGTCATAAACATGAACAGGCTATCCCAGAACAAATATTTAGTAGGCACTGGAGTTATGCTGTATAAAAACAAAGTGAGAATTAGGCAATGCCTACCCTACTCTGCTTTTTTACAAGCCCCCTTGCCTACCCTGGTCTAGGATTCTACACTCAATTGCTTAACTACATTTTTATTTCTCCTACCCAAGACTGTGCTCTTGAGAATGGGTCAATGTCTCATTCACTCTAGTTCCCCCAGGACTCAGTATGGTACCTGGAACTCACTTAGTATTTGCTGAATGAATAAGGAAAGAAATAAATCCCAATTAGCCTGGGAGGTTGCCCACAGCCCCCTGTGTCCTAGGAACCCCTGAGCCAGCCCTAGGAACAACCTCCCCCTCAGGCTAGGAAAGGGTCCCCCTGCTCAATAACCTGCATGTCCACAAAAATTCTGCATGCAGGACCCTAACTCTCTTTACAAGCCAAATTCCTACCTAGGGGCTACAGAGCAGAGCTTCCTTCAGAGAAGTCAAGTCCCTCTGGAAGCACCTCCCTGTGCTGGAAGACTCTGCAGAATTGGCTAAGAGAGAAGGGCAGGAGAGATAGGCCTTCAGGGAGCTGTCTAAGGGCAAAATTAGAAATGAGACTAATGGGTCAGGACTGGAGGAGGATACAAGGAAGTGCTGTCCCCTACCCAGCCTTCTTGGAAAACAGGAACATCAACCGGTTGACACTAAATTAGCAACTCAAATCTCAGAGATTTCACTCAACTGGAAATCCTTAGGCAAGCTGATAGTGGCAGATTTTTGCTTCATTTGATGAACTTAAACCAGACTCTATATTTACTTATGGGAGAAGAATAAAGCAGTAAAACATATTCTTCACACTGAGATTACATTATCCAAAAGCAAGGTAAAAATAGGGATTTCATATCGTTTTTCAGTCCTCAAGAAATAAAATCCCCTCTGAATATGTGGATGTACTGTTTGGGTTTTGCTCATGCA
Organism: Vicugna pacos; assembly: GCF_048564905.1. Lineage (NCBI taxonomy): Eukaryota > Metazoa > Chordata > Mammalia > Artiodactyla > Camelidae > Vicugna > Vicugna pacos. The sequence goes on from NC_132990.1 coordinate 58,057,367, forward strand.
CTTTCTTATAAGAAGAACATGATACATGAAAGTGGGAACTTCCATTTATAGTGAAAGTAAAGACATTCAGGGACTGTAGGAGGGCCCTGATAAAAGAAGAGATGAGAAGAGCTGACAGAACCCCCTTGGTGAGGCCACCAGTGAGCAGCAGCTGAAGGAAGGGGGAGGGGGCTTTCTTTTCTCCATCTTGTATGCCAGCAGAATCCTCCTCTGGCTTAACAAAGTAAGCTAGAAATTGGTACAAGCCTTATACATGGCTTGTGTATGATGAGAAAGAGCCCAAGCAAGACTTACTCTTACCCTCAATGTACAGAAGCTTCTAAGATGAAGCATGAGTGAAAGGCTTATGGTCTCTCACACCCTGTGCAGGAGAAGAGGAAAGGAAGAGGAGGAAGGATTCTCCAGTCAACCATCCACCCGCTGCAGTCTAGTGTAGGACCCCCGGGATGACCCACAGCAGAGCTGCTTAGGGGAGCTCTGGGGGAAAGAATCATTAGGCCAAAGTGGAGATGAGACAAAAGCCCAGGCAGCTCCTACAGAGGAGACCTCAAGCTCTGGGGATCTGAGTCTCCTAGGGGAGCCTATAGGCCTCATGGGCCCAGAGCAGGTGCTTAAGACCCTTCTGCCTGGCCAGCATCAGTCTCCCAAGTAGTAAGTCAGGCAGGGGCAGATAGAGGCCTGTGAACTTTCAGGACTGGGTCCCAGGGAGAGACGAAGAGAAAGACTCAGATTGAGAGAAAGGGAATGAGTAAATGAGACCCAGAGATAGAGAAAGAGAGAAAGAGACAGAGAGCTTGAAAGTGAGAGAAGAGAGAGATGGCAAGAGAAAAGCAAGTCATTAAGAAAAACAAAGAAGTCATTGAAAAAAACAAGGGTCTTTAAAGTTGACTGAACACTATTTTAAGAGTTTCACATATATTAACTCATTTAATTACCCCTTATAACATCCTCCATTGTAGGTGTTATTATTATCTCCCATTTTATAGATGAAGAAACTGAGGTTTAGAGTTAGTAAATGTCTGAAACAAGATTCAACCCTAAATAGTTTGATTCCAGAATGTTGGGAGGGTAGGGGAGAGGTGAGATGGGAAGGGGAGAGAAAAGGAAGGGGAAAGAGCAAGAGAAAATCTTAGTACGGAAGACATTTCATGGAATGGATGGATGGATGGCAGACAACAGAGAGACAAGTGGAACAAGTCCAGCATTCCCTATTAAATCTGATCACTGTGACTCTGCAAACAACCAGTCACTACACAGAGGGTGCTCTCAGGCTTGTCCAGCTTCCTATCTATTCTGTACAGTAAAAGCACAACAGGGCTTATTACTTCACAAATTTTGTTCCTCAAATCAAACATTTCGAGAAAGTAAGATCTGGGAGAACACATGAAGCCTAAAAGATGAGAGTTAGTCCTGCCTCCAAGGCTAGAGTCTAAAAATGTACGCTTTAGATTATGGGACCAAGAGAAAGTTAAATGACACTTACTGTTTTTTAAACTCCATTCAATAGACGGTTCCTGCATGTTCACCCTGGGCCAGGCCCTCTACTAGGCAATAAAGGATGAATAGGATGCTGGGCTCTCCAATGGCTCAACAAGTGACATTTGAGCTAGACTTCAAAGAATGAGCTGGAATTTCTCTGGTGAGGAGGAGGACAACAGAGGAAACCACGTGTACACAAGCCTGGAGGTATGAAAATGCAAGAAATCTTCCAGAAAGTTATAAGCTCAGAACAACAGAACTGAACAGGACGTGGAAGGAAATAACCAGAGTCAGAAATGTGAAACTCTGATAGTAATAAGTCTTGACTGACTCTCTAAGGCATGTGTATTTTAGCCTTTGAAGTCAGGGACCCTTTGAGAATCTGGCCAAGATCTGAATTCTCTCCCCAGTAAATACACTCACATACACACACACACAAACACGAAATTTTACATTCAGCATCACAGTGTGCTCAGATCTCTGGTTAGATGCCTTCAATGTAGGCAATAGGGAGCTATAGATTATTTTTAGCAAGAGAGTGTCATGATCAGATCCATGTACTAAGAGACAGCAGGAGAGCAGAAGGTAAAAGACCCCACACATTAGGGTCAAAAAGACCTGGGTTTGAGACCCAGCTCTGCCCCCTACTAACTATAAGACCTCAGGCAAGTTGGTTCAGGACTCAGCAACTCAGTTTCTCAAAAAATGGTCACAGTAATAGTTCTTACTTCACAAGGCTGTAGCAAAGATTTAAAGAGATAAAGCATTTTTAAGGTGCACAGCACAGAGCCCAGAAAACAAGGTGAGCACTTGCACTATGGGAACTTTTTAAACAATCAACACAGTTCTGATGGTCTCAATGAGGGAAGAGGGAAGCCCCAGGGAATGATCTCAGGGAGCCTAGCTCACCCACCACCTCAGGAGGTGCCTAGCCCCAGGTCTCTGCCTGTGGGTACTTGACTGTGTTAATCGCATTTAGAATAAGGCTCTTCTCAACAACATAGGCCCTTAGGAGGTGTGTGCTACTATATCCTTTATAAATAGATGGTACTTGAGCCTCCTGAAGCCAGAAACATGGGATTGGAGAATGACCGAGCCAAGCAGCTCACTCACAATGTTTCCAAACTGATTTCATAACCAGATTACGTCTAAGATTTAAACTTGGCAACCGCAAGTCTATCCTCCAGATTGTGAAACCAATATTCAAATAGCTGATGAGGCAGATTCCCAATCAAATGACACAGGCTGCATTGAAGATGCTGACCACAGATATGTCATGAACACTTCACTATGTCTCACTTGGCAGGAGAGGCACAAAGCATTTGAGAGAACTCTGCTCACTGAGCACAAGTTCCAATGCCTGGCACATGGCAGTCAGTCAACAACTATTTGTTAAATGAATGAATGAAAAGAAAGTCACCAATGGAATCTCCAAAATGAAAGAGAACATATTATAAATGAGGCCTCAGGGTTTATCTAGCTAATCCAGTCTCCCATTCTGCATGTGTGGAAAGGGATGCTCAGAGAGGCAAAGTCATATTCCTAAGGACTTGGTACTTGTTAAGAGCTGAATTATGTCCCCCCATAATGTCATATGCACCTCAATACCTCAGTGTCATCTTATCTGGGTCTTCACAGAGACAATCAACATGGCTAGTGCCCTTATAAAGGGAGAGAATTTGGACACAGACACACACATTGGGAGAACATCATGTGAAGATGAAGAGACTAGGATGATGCTTCTACAGGTCAAAGATTGCCAGCAAACCACCAGAAGCTAGAAGAGAGGCATGGAATTGATTCCCCCTCACAGCCCTTAGAAGGAACCCACCTTGCCAATACCTTGATCACAAACACTTCTGGTCTCCAGAACTGTGAGAAAATAAATTTCTGTTGTTTAAGCCACCCAGCTTGTGATACTTAGCAAACTTATACAGTATTCTTTATGCTATAGACCCAATAGCTCTAAAGAAAATGAGAGGTCATTCCAGCCGACTTTTAATGGACAATCCTAATATCATGCTTCTTTATGGGACGGTAAGAAGGTCAATTAGTTATAGGCTAGGGAATTTAATTATTCATTCATTTGACTATTATTTCCTGCGCACACATCAAGTGCACAGCTCTGTCCCTGTAGTTGGTAAGCACATGTGGACTCAATACAGCACAACCCAGCACGATCTGACTCAAAGGACTCCAAGCAGCCAGGCAAGAGACTTTCACTTTGCCTGGGTGAGTCAGGGAAGATTTCACAGAAAATGTGACATTTGAAAAGGTCTTAAGATTAGGAGTTTTCCAAGCAGAAAACTTGGATAAGGACATTCTGAGAAACCAAAACCCCAAAAGAAAAAGTCTGATTTTCCCATTGCAGAAGTATACTGAGGACGCAGTAAGAAGGGGCTCCTGGATGGAGAGGAGGTGGAGGAGACTGTGTGCATCAAATTGCAAAGGGCTGAGTTTGGGCTGTTATCCTGTATGCAGAGAACATGGAATCTTTCAGCAGGGCAATGGTGTGATTGCATCATTTTTCAGGATAGTCACTCTGAGGAGGGAGCCTAGAGGTCAGGAGAGCAAAGAACAAGAGGCTCTTGTCATTGTCACACAGGGGATGACAAGGGCCTGAGACACAGAAGTTGCAGAGAAGACGAATGGATCCCAAGCCTCTCCTGAGGTCAAATTAGCAGACTGGTTGACCTAGGCACCATGGGATGTAAGGCTGCCCAGTTGGAGGTGACACAGGCCTATCAGGGATGGTGCCAATATCTTCTTTCTACCTTCAGGAAAGAGAACAGGTACCCCCAGGTTCTCAGACTTCACACCTTTCTTAATGACTCTAGAGAGAAACTAATGAGGAAAATGTCCAGAATAGGAGAGCCTACTGAGGGCAAAACAGAGAAGTGGCTGTCACTTCCTTTCAACTCTTGTGCAACCCCAGGTGGGTCTGCCTCAACTATGGCGGGTGGTGGTCCACCCAGGGCTCTGTGTCATGCCAGAAGGACTCTAGATTACCCTACCTTACCATGCCCTGGCCTTGCAAAGGAGGAAGCCCTGTGCCTGTAGTAAGACGCAGGGATGTCAGAACTCTAGGCCCCTGAGGGAGCCACTGGGATCAGATGGAACTGGAGTCCTCCCAATCATATCTCACTCTGTCCTAGAAGCTCAGAATCCTGGGATTCACAGGGACTCAGCAGCCTTCTCTATACTAGTAGACCTCTGCAGTCTTCCATCAGCTGCTTGCCCAGCTTGTGCTTAAACTCCTACAGGAATTGGAGAATCCAACTGATGCAGCCGAGCTGATCTTCAGACAACTTCCACTAGACCTCCCTGATATACCCCGAGTGCCCCAGGAAAGAGGTTTAATGCCACTTTTGCCTGACTCTCTTCTAGCATCCACAGAGTGATTTTAGATGGCACATAAACAGTTATTTTTTATTTTAATAGTTATAAGGTGATGTCACAGATATCTTTGATTCAGATGAGGCTGAAATTACTTGTCAGTCAACTGATGTAAAGAAAATCATCAAGTAAAGGACAGTAGAAGGGACAGGCAGACATGGCAAAACTCTTGAATGACTGAAGATGAGGAAACAATGGAGATGACTAGGAGACTAAGAAAGCACCTCTCTGCCTCAAGATTCTCTGATCTTCAGCATTCGCCTTCAATTGGAGATCACTTCCAATTTCTGTCTTTCTCCTTTCAGCAAAATGCAGGCCCCCAGAGCCCTTGTGTTTACCTGGCCTCCTAGAACACCTAGTCCTGGCACCCTTCCTTTCCTCCTCCCCAGACAAATATACCTGTCCTGGATCCTGAACAACCTGCTTTCCTGTTATGAGACAAGATGAAACTGATAAATGAACCCCCTCATTTATCCCCACCTCTACCACAGGGAATATATGTTTATTTGAGCAGTGGTCTCCTGCAGGGTGTATATGAACCCCAAGAGGAAACTCCAGAGTCAAGGATGTTAATCATTAAGGCAGTTTTGAGGACAATGATATTCAGTCCAAAAGGGCCTTAGAGCTCCCACCCGCAATTATGCACTTACAATAACATTAGAATCATGCACCTAGCTCCTCACAGTTTATAAAGCACTTCCCATATCCATTTTTCATCTGATCCTCACAACAGCCTGGTAAGGCGGGTATTACTGTGATTATCTCCATTTTGGGGACAGGAAAATTGAGACTCAGAGAGGTTGCTTAATTTGCTCAAGGCAAGGCTTTCAAATCCTTACCCAAATTCCCTTACTCCAAATCCCAAGCTCAAACCACTGTACCACACTGCCCCCCAGTGTCCCAGAAAAGAGACTCCAGCCCATTTACAAAGGTAGCAAGAACAGCTGCCATCCTTACAGTCTCAACAAACAAGAGCTCTTTTTAGTTTTTATTGACTGTCTGGATTTTGATGTGGGTGGTTAGCCTCAGAATGATTCTTTCATAGCTTACATCTACCCCTTCAAGGAGCCAAGCAATTTCTTCAGCTGCTTAATATATGTAGCTGATACCTACCTGTCTCCTAGGATAGTTCTAAATGGAATAATGTAAGCAAAAGGTTCTGGCATACAGTAGGATCTCGATAATTGCATGCTGGGTCTGTTGGCACTCCTCACTTCATTACCTGAGGTCCTGGTTAGAAAAGGAGGTTTGAAACAACTAGCTGAACCTATAAACTAAACTGGAACCAAAATGCCAGATTTCTATATCATGCATTTCCACTTGAAATCTAAGTGCATGCCTCTTCTTGTTTGGCCTGCAGGAATTTTGTAAAATGAATCATTTCAGCAAACTGTATCCTCATATTAGGGAAGGCAGAAACCCAGGAGTTTGGAGGGAAAAGCAATAAAATGAATACTATTAAATTCCATTGATTCTTGGTATACAAGGCGTCTTAAGCACGTTTTTACCATGTGTCCCAAATTTTTTAAGATGGTCTTCATTTCAGACGCTCTGTTCTGTGCCTCGCTCAGACCATGTGGTGGATACTGTGCCATGCCACATGACTCAATCTGGGAGTAGGAAAAGATGGTCAGTATAAGTGTGTGCCAGACTTCAGCCCTTGGGGTGCTCACAGGCTTGAAGAGAAGGCAATGGATAAAGAATGAACCAGTGTGCAAAACGATGTGGTGGGGGAGAAAGCCAAAGGATGTTAGCAATTTAGAGCACATCAGAAAAGCCAGAGAAGGTTACACAAGGAAAGGGCATTCAATTTGGATCCTGAAAGTTGACCAGAAATTTGCCCATGGAGAAGTAAAATGTACCTATCTTTGTCCCCAGTCTGCCTGCAATCCCTCGCCCATGTGCCACTTCCACTTCTTATCTGACTCTGGTGGCTCATCTTTCCTACGCATCTCCATAAGATGGCCCAACCTCCCTGTCTTCTCCCCTGATTCCCATCCAACTCATCCCTCCTCCTCTCCTCCACAGCTTCCTTTCGCCATGAATCACAAAGCCCACTCAGACCTACCTTCGCTCTGAAAGACTGAAAATGGCTTATTTATCTAAGATTCTCCCTCCACCCCTAGCCCTCTGTCCTCATAGGAAAGCAAAGTAAAGAAAAAGCCAGACCCAACAGAGGACAGAGCATGGAGGTACTGCCGGCTCATGATTCATGATTCAACACAGATGACTGAGAGACTGTGGTGGGTGTGGGAGCAGTGAAGGCACAAAGAGAAGGAGAAGGATTAAATGAACCAAGCCAAGCTCAACCGTAAAGATCCTGGTTTGGTTTGTTCCCGAAATAGGGTTGAGCTTATGGCTGGCTCTTACTTGTTAGTAACCAGTTTACCCATCCCTTCTCTTAAGTCCTTGTTCATTAATCTTCTTAAAGAAAGCAAGCTGACTCTGTCAGGTTTGCTGGCTGTGTGTCAAAAACCTGTTCTTCCACTAAGAGATTTCAGAGGTAAAGTACATACATAGAAATCTTCACAGAGAACTTGCATGTAAAATAGGGAAATTGTTCTCCCAACCCACTGTTGTGAAGATCCATATGTTTAACGACCAAGAAACTGCACTTAACTTATCCATTCACTCACTCATTCATTTATTCATTTATTTTAAAATATGTTTTGACTGTGATCCAGACATGAGCTAGATAATGTGAACATGAGTAACAATGAACAAGTTAGGTGTGGTCTCTACCCCCACAGAATGATGAGGAAGTTAGATACATATACAAATAACTGCAATATATTTTAATCGGTGGTATAATAGAGACCCTAAGAGCATGCTTCGAGAATTACCAAAGGGATTCAGGGTATTTTCACAGAGAAGGTAATGTTTGTGGTCTCTTTGAGGTCAGGGACTATGTCCTACTCATCACTATGTCCCCAAGGCATAGCATAGGGTTTTGCTCATTGGAGTTGCTCATAGATACGTGCCAAATAAATAATCAAGATCTTAAAGAATCTGTATAGCACAGGGAACTATATTCAATATCTTGTAATAACCTTTAACGAAAAAGAATATGAAAACGAATATATGTATGCATATGCATGACTAGCACATTGCGCTGTACACTAGAAACTGACACACTGTTATTGACTGTACTTCAATTAAAAAAAAAGATCTCAAAGAATGACTAGGAGTCACTAAATAAAAAAGAGAAAGGATAAAAAAGAGGTGCGTTACAGAAAGATGGTGCCATGATGAAAAAAAAGGCTCTGGGGGAGGGTATAGCTTAAGTGGTAGAGTGCATGCTTAGCACGCATGAGGTCATGGGTTCAATCCCAAGCACTTCTTCTAAAAATAAACAAAAAAAAAATAAATAAATAACCTGTCCCCCCTGCAAAAGGCTCAATGCATGGGCTTTTGACGGAAGAAAAGGTATTTCAGTATTAATAACCGCAGAAGATGAGGCTGGAGAAGGATGTGGGCTCAAACTGAGAAATGCTCAGTATACCATGCAAAGAAGTTGAAAATTCATTCTGGGAACAAAGGGTAGGTTTATCAGCGTGTGCTTGCCATGGGTAGATCCATGCAGACATATTTTCACAACTAAAAAACACTGTCTCTTGCTCACAGACATAGAAAACAAACTTTTGGTTACCAAGATGGAAAAGGGGATGGAAAGGATATATTGGGAGTTTGAGATATGCAGATACTAACTACCATATATAAAATAAATAAACAACAAGTTTACACTGTATAGCAAAGGGAATCTACCTCTGACTAACTTCCAAGGCTAGGTCATAAGAAGCCTTGCAACTTCCACCTGGGTTTCTTGCAACACTCACTCTAAGGCAGTGGTTCTCAGTCTAAGATAATTTTGCCTCCCAGAAGACATCTGGCAATGCCTAGAGATATTTTTAAATGTCACAGCACAAGGGGGTTGGGAATATGCTACTAGCATCTAATGGGTAGAGGTAAGGGATGCTGCTAAGCATCTTACAGTACACAGGACAACCCCCACAATAAAATAGCCCAAAATGTCAATAGTGCCAAGGTTGAGAAACCTGCTCTAAGGGAAGCCACACGCCATGTAAGAAGTCCAACTCCTCTCAGACCACCATGCTAGAAGGAAGTCCAAGCTAGTAATGTGGAGAGACAAAGACCTGGCCAAACTCTTAACTATTCCAGCCACACAGCTGAAATACCATACATGTGTGTGAAGAAGTCATCTCAAAGGCCAACCCACTCAAGCATTCAGCTGACTGTACCCATAGCTGCTAACAGACAACAGCCACATGACAGACCCAATGTGCCAAGGCAACCCACAGACTGTGAAAGACAATAGCATACCATTGCTTTAAGCCACTAAGTTTTAGGGTGGTTTGTTACATGGCAAGTCAACCAAAGCACCTGGAGTCTGATGTTTCTGGGGCTCTTACCTTTCCCACATCTCTCATTTATCTTCCTCCTATCCTGAAGTTCCAGGAAGGTGAGTTTTTCATGCAAATTGGTCGGCTGGTTCCTCAGAAGTTTTAGACATATGCAAATTCATGGATAGCTGCTTTGATCCTACTGGTTGGGGCAGAGGAGTCCTGTAGCACTTTGTAAATGAGGAGCTGGGGCAATTTTAATTTTATTGCTGGAAAAAGGGAGACAAAATCAGACTGCTGCTGTAGTTTGCCCATGTGACAGGCCTCAGGGACTGTACTGACCAAGGTGAGAAGTTTCTGCCAGAGGAACATGAATGAGCTTTAGTTGAGAATTAAGAGTCAGTGCAAGTGGAATCCATTTATAATTTCAGGACACATTGCAGTATCCTTGGCATCAAAACAACACTAATTTATCACCTAACTCAATTCAGCGAGCATTTATTGAGTACCTGTTGGGTGCAGAAATTAAGTTTGCCGTCACTGGAAGACTTGGAGATGAAATGACCTAGTTCCTGCATAAAAGGGTTAAAATTTTAGTCAGAGGAACTAACATATCAACAGAAAGCTATACAACAAAATGACAAGATGATCAATGTCCAAGTGAGAAATAAACAGGTAAAAGGTCTGTGAGTTTTTACTATTAGGTTAATGAAAGGACATTCATTCACCATACCATTTAGCAAGCGCCCACTACATTCTAGACACAATACTGCAACCAAAAATCGACGGTCAGAGGTTTGTGACTCAACATAAACTTGTAATTCATACTTTCAGACACAGTTCATAGTCCTGGGCATTCAGTAAATAAATAACTGTTAAAGAGTGATTCATCTCAAAAAGTAACAAGTAACAAGTTGATTTTAGTCTCATAGTGAGAGTCTAAATCTCAGAGGGATTCACAAATCTCACACTATTTGCTATATTTTAAAGATTAAGAATAATAATCTTTCCAGAAAAGAAGGAGGTGGAAATCCAGCATTTGAACTTCTTCACTTCTCAGCTGTGTTCCTTGTCTTCCAAAGTGTGCTGGTCTATATAAGATACTCCAGGTCACACTTTCAAAACGTAGGCCAGGCTCTCCTTCAGAAACTTGGTGGGCACTGAAGGAGATGCACCAGGACAGGTGCATCATACAGCAATGAAAAGTAGCCCTGAACTCGCAGTGGCTATTAAGATAGTGTTTATTTCTTGTCCACCCAGCCTGTCCAGCCCAGTCCAATTGAAGAACTTGGCTCATCAGTCACTCAGAGACCCAGCTGACAGATGCTTCCTCTCAGCATAAGCTTCCACCTCTCTAGAGCAAGGCAGTATGCCAAACTGTACACTGGCCAGAGCTGATGTGCTTCCTTTGGCCAAGCTAGTCATGTGGTCACACCTGACTTCAGGCAGAGAGGGATATGCAGTCCTACTATGAGCCTGGAAGAGGGAAGAACCTAAGAAATAATGAATAGCACAACTGGCTCCACAAGGAGTCAAATGCACAGGAGAACCTTCCTGGAACATCAGCTCTACTTAAAGATCAATAATTCAAAACACCGAACCTTAAAACAAACACAGATATGTAATTGGCTCAAGTTCAAAATACGTGTAAGTCCTCAAGTAAAAACACAAAATTTGAAAAGAAACTCAGGCTTCTGAATTCTTAAGATTGTTATCTTCAAGTTTTTGTCAGTCACTATTCTTGGCTATTTTTAGTGGATTTATTGAAAAATTAAGATGTGCTAGTCTAAGATAAATATCCATTTGAAGGAAATGGAAGAAATACATGCTTTGGGGCACTCAAGATAAGCAGTGGGCAATGTTCTAGATTTACTGACAGTTAAGGAAGAAAGAAAACGCAGTAACATCATTCATTTTTTAATCAACAGAAATCAAAGATATCCATAGACAGAGGTAGGTGTCTTTCCTCAAGTACACTCTAGGGATAATGAAGCCATCTCCAACTGCCATTTACAAAGAATAGAAACGTTAACTACAGCACTGTCAACTGAAGGGATCACATCAAGCTGGGTCAGGCAAAGTTGGTTGTTTTCTGTAAATTAGGCCTAATTCAGGGGTAATTCAGGGCTTGGGGGGAACTTGAGGCCTTATTAAGTGCCAGGTACTGGTCTAAGCCACTTCCATGTAATAGCTAATTAAATCCTCAAAAACACCTTATGTGGTAGGTGCTACTATTATCCCCATTTTACAGGTAAGGAAACTGAGGCACAGACACATTAATGTGCCCAAATCTTAGAGCTTTTAAGTGGTTGAATTCTAACCCAGGTAGTCTGACTTCAAATCCTCACTCTTATGCATCAGCCTATTCCACCTCAACTTGACCAATATGGTCCAATGAGCATCTTATACATTCAATGTGCTATGGATAAATACTGGAATTCACTTAGCTCTTTATTAAGTCACCCAAGTGAGAAAAGGGCAGACAGACTGTGCTGTCAATTGCAGCACAGTAAATGAGCCTTCCTTCTTTATGATGGCAGGGAGGCCCAGCCTCCTCCAAGGAGACTTCTAGATCAGATTCTATACCTGCCCACACCCAACACAGCCCAACTCAGACCTACCATGGGCACCGAAGGCCAATGTGATTTTCTGGAGAGAGATTTGCATTTTCTCCAGCTCACTTCCCAGTGATTGATGGAGACCCCAAAGCGCCACACACTACATTAAATGGAACAGATGACCTCAGTATGGAAACATTTTAGGGGATGTAATACCAGCTGCCCACCCTTTCCATGAGAGAAATGAGGGAACTGAACTGAATATAGCCTAGGAATGCTTTTTACTTTAAAAAGAAGAAAACAAAAACTTTTTAAAACTGGAGCTATTGGAAGAGGATGGCTCCAGAATATTTTCCTTTTACTTGGGAAACACTGACCAAGCTAACATGTACCAAGTCTGTGCTATACAATGTCTCCCCTAGCAGCACTACCACCATCATCATCCCTGTCCCCAAAAAGTTCAGGAACTGTACCAGAATCTGTTCCTGCCACAAGCATTCTGCTCTACTCAATCCAAAGCTGATTATCAGTCCATGGTGTTGAAGAAACTGTAACAAGAATAGCAGAAGCCATCAGCACGGAGTTAAGAAAGACCCAGAGAGATCAGCAGTGCAGGTGTAGGTCCTGCTGGAGGCAGATAAGGTATCCCTAAGCCCACTGGAAAGAGCACTAGATGTGGAAATGGTATGAGCCAGGACTACCCAGCTGCCCACAGATTAGACCTCAGGCACTGGAGGGACCACAATAAACTGGGAAGCATGTGCCCTGTCTAAAGGCATTCCCATTCCATATTTCCTTTCTTCACAAACAATAGGCAGTCCAAACAAAGCATGTGCTGTGATAGAACTGGGCTGTGAACTGCTCACTGATGACCTCAGATACAGAGTTCCACTTGAGGTATCAGCACTCAGGGCTATAGGGCTAGGGGCTAGCCATGGAGTTTCTCCAAATTTTGACTTCCTTATCACTCAGGGAAGAGAAATAATCTCTGCCGTAAAGGGTTATCAAGAGAATTCAATAATGACAGTAAAGTTCCCCACATCCACTCAACTTTGAGCTCCTTGAGGGTAGTGACTTTTCCCCCACTAGCTTTTTACACTGGGTCTGTCATTTAGTAGGTCCTATGAATGAAATGTATGCCTATTGTGTACCAGATGTGGCACTGGTACCCCTTAGAAAAGAAAGGGCTCAAATGCAATCCTGACTGTCAGACACTCAAGTCTTCCTGGTTTATTCTTCATCCCTTTTTTCACCATGCATGCAGCCAATTCTTTAAAATGAGCGTGGATTTTTAGGCAGGAACTGGCTAAGGGAAAAGTAGGGTTGCAGTCTTGGCTTATTTTAATCGGCTTCATCTAAAGGCCTTTTCTCTCCTAGTACCAGTTTATTGCTGCCCTCATCCACCTGTTTATTTATTCATCTCGAGCTCCCTGAGCCGCTGCTCTGTGCTGGGCCCCGTGCTGGGCCAGGTAACAATGAGTCAGTGGCCTCAGTCCTGCCCTAGAGGAACTCACCTTTCAGAGTGCTGCATCTGTAGGACTCTAGACAAGAACACTACAGACTACACCAAGCCTCCAAATTACGGCAATGTTCTAAGGAGCAGCTGGGGTTTTATTTTTCATTTCCTCAGCACACTCGTCTCTCCACATTTAGTTGATACGCTCTAAAGAATAAGCCCTGACACCTGGGGGTATGTTTTTGAAAAATGTGTGGACCATATGCATACCTAACATGCAAAAAGGCCATGGAGAAATTGGTACAATGCGGCTTGGCACCAGCCAGCTTTTCTTTTTTTTTTTTTCTAATTCCTTAACATCTTGCCTACAAATTGCATCCTCAAGCACTTCAGAGAGTTGAATAACCCCCAAATGCTTATAGCTTATTTCATTATGCTTTATTTGGGGCTCTAAAGGAAGGGGGGAAACCAGAGAATGTCAGGAACAGTTTAGCAGCCATCAGGGCTGATTAGGCTGAAGAGCATTCAAAGAAATTTATTTCTATATTCCTTTTGTTACCAAGATCATGTGTTTTGCTGAAAGCAATCTTGTGATTGCCTCACAAGTAGGTTTCCTAGCCCCTCGTGAGCCCATTAGCCATTGCTTGGCTGCCTTCTATTAATTTTTTAAAAAGAAAAGGGGGCAGGGCAGAGGGTAGGGGTCAGGACTAGAAAACACTCTCTTAAGGCAGCAACCAGGGTAGAAGAGACCAGGCTCTGGGAATGGGGAAATTCAGCTTCTAGATCCCTCTATCACTTCTAAGCTGTGTAGGCTTAAGCAAGCCATTGCACTTCACTGGATTTCAGTTTCCTTCTTTGTTTAAATGCAAAAGAAGGGATGATGTCCATCTCATGGGACTGCACTGCAAGCCCCGCCACAGAAATTTTCTCAGGGGCGTCAAGTCAGGCCTGACATGGAATCCCAGCTCCAACCTGTGAGCTGCGTGGCCTTATGCAAGTTAACTGACCTCTCTGAACTTCAGTTTACTTGTAAAATGTGGACAGGAACAGAAGAAATGTGTGAGGCTCAAATGAAACAGCAGATCCAAAATTCCTCTTTAAGAAGTTATATAAACATTTAGATTCAAGTCTTCCTTGGCCCTGCCTCCCCCTATTATTTTCACCAACATCTCCCCCAGCTGCCCCAAATGAACAAATGTATGATATAAGTAAAAACAGTATGTGCGCCATGAAAAGCAGTTTCCAGACGAGTCTCTTAGCATCACTTGCAGCCAAATTGTCTTCCTCAGTTTCTTGTGTATAGCAGTTGCCACTTAAGAGTTATGCAAAAAAGTATCCTCTTCCTCCTCCTCCTCATTATCCACTGTATGATACACCCAGTTATTCTGAATTCTCATGACTATGAGATTTAAAGACCATCTTTCAATGACAACCATAGGAAGGCTCTAACTCAGGGGTGCTGTAATAGGACATAGTATTCCAATAAATAGCTAACAATCACACAGTAACTTATAGAAAGCTTTCACATATATTCATTATTCTGTTTGAGTCTCATAACAGCCTCTGTTATGGTTTATCATGTTATGCTCACTTTACAGATAATATAACTGAAGATCAGAGAGGTGAAGTGACTTGTCTCAAGTCAAACACTTAGTAAATGGTAGATTGCAGATGGGAGCCTAGGTTTTCAGATTCCAGATCTGGTAACTTTCCAATTCCCCGACTCTGCCTCCGGCATCACACAGAGGATCATATTGTAAAGAAACTTGCTCTAGCTCTGCTTCCAATGGTCACCCTCATTTGAGGTAAGGAATCCTGCACAACTAGCTCTTTGCTTCCCTTCCAGAGAGAAGTAAAAGACTGAATGAAGTGGGATGGTACTAGCTAGAAGGTTTCTTCTGCCTACCCTTCCCTCTTAATTTTCTTCCCTGTGACCACTTAAAAGAGCTTTTCGGCCAACACTTGCAGAATGTCCCTAACATACATACAAAGGCTTTTTGCTTCCTACTTGTTTTTTTAAAGAGTGGTGTGTTTCTCTTTAGGCCAACTTCTGAAGCTAGGTCCAAGGCCGTTTACTCTTCACTATCAAACACACAATTCATCTGCATTTCTCACTTTCCAAAGCTCTAAGTCACAACTTGAGCAAACATCTGTCAACCCTCATGCATTTTTTTATCTGCTGCTATTAGGAACCAAAATTGCTATTAGGATGACTGGAAAAGCTATTTTAAACAATGTTGTATACAAGGACAGGAAGGAGCCAACTTATTGAGCCCACCTCATGTGCTAGCTCCTGGAAGGGGTCATCAGTTCTCACAGCATAAGAGAAAGACACCACTATACATTTCACAGAAGAGGGGAATCAGACTTAGGCTGAATGGCTTGCCCAGGATCACAAAGGAAGAGGAGTAAAGATTAGAAGCCAGACCTGACTGAGTCCAAAACCTAAGCTTTCTGCTGCAATACATGTATGTGCACTAGTTCTATAACCTGGGTCACATGCTTCCCCCAAAAGCATCTCCACTTTTTCTGGTTGTACCTAAGGCTAGAAGGAAAGACTGCTTCCTGGTAACGATGGTTTAGGTGACTTGAGAATTGAGGAGGGGAAAAGGGTGAGGAAGGTCAGGAAAAGCACATAAATCTCACTAGATCTAGCTATAAATTTCATCTGGAAGGTACAGTAGAGGCTAAACTGGAGAAGAAAGTGAGGAAAAGGCCTCAGGATTAGCTTCCCTCCAACCCTGAGAGAAGCACAGCCACCATCCCTATTTTGACTTCTGCTGCTAAACCAAAATGGGGGATGGTAACCAGCAGGCCCCATCCCTCCAGACTTCCCCTAGCTCTGCCCTCCTAACCACAGCCCTGACTATAAACTCATTGTCCTCCCCCATCCCCTCCTAGCCTTCCATGGGCTGTGTCACAAGAAGATCTTGATTTAGTTGATCTTTTATAATGTTCTTATCCATAGAGATATTCTGAAAAGCATCCTATGCTTCCTATATCCTTTGTACCTGAGAGATTACTTTGTAATCCCTAATGAGATTTACAAAAGCATCTCAGGCAATGTACCCTCTCAATTTGTAATAAGTATCACTATTTCACTATGTCTTCAAAATATCAACGCAGTACTTTTTAAGCACCTGCTATGTTCCAGGAGCTACATTTTTAAGCACAGTCTCATTTTAATGCTACCACAAATGCATTATATCATAAATGCATTCTACAGATGAAATAATTGAGCCTCAGAGAGATTGCAATTCACCCAAGGTCATCCAGGTAATATCAAGATTCTACCTCAAGACTTCCTGATTTGATGTCCATGTTCTTTCCAACCTCCTCTCCATGCCACTCCTGAAGTCAGCTGAGAGGGAGGAACTTTACTCAAAGATATAGCATTGAATAATGACTGTGTTAGTCTGGGTCATCTGAGAAGCAGATATAAAGATGGGATTATACGTCCCAGAAATGAATTACAAGAAACAGCTGCAAGGAAAAATAATGGCAAGGGAGTCAGGGGAGGCTGAGAGAGTCATCTAGCCATGATATAGGTCTGATCCTGAAGAGTTATCTGGCCAAGATATAGGTCTGACCCTGAGTGAAGGAGAGAGAGAAGAAAGGAAAGAAGAAAGACTAAGTAGAAGTATCTCAGGCTGCCATTCAGGCCAAAGGCAACTTTGGCTAGCCCACTAGGAGACTCCTAAGGCCAAAAGCCCATTAGAGAGACCCCATCATGCAGGAAACAGGCCTTCTTTAGTATCTCTTCTTGGCTCTTCACTGGTCAAGAGCAACGTGGAAAGTGGGACTTTGATCTGAATGCAGTGATGGACTTCAGAGCATCTGGGGCCTTAGTCAATAATACTTTCTATAATCAGAGAGGCTCAAGGCTGTCTTGGTAATTTTGTGCAGAATCAAGTAAAAACATTTAGAACTCTTTTGAAACACTTGTTTTATTTATAACACCAGTTGGACATTTTGCAACTTTCTGCTAAATACAAAAACGTTCATATGAAAATGAATATATGTATGTATATATATGACTGAACTGTTATGCTGAAATTGACAACCAGAAATTGACACAACATTGTAAACTGACTATATTTCAATTTTGTTAAATGGCCAATATAATAAAATTAAGCTTTTTATAAGAGACATGGATTTAGCCTATATAGGATAAAACTCTGTTCTCACAAGAACACAGAATATAGACAACAGAATTCTATGATCAGTAGGTATCTCCTTTCCTATCATAACAAGCTCAAACGGAATATTCATGTTTATGGTGCAACTGACTAGCCAGTTTATTGGGACAATTGCAATAAGTCATTATGACAGACAGACCATAGAGTGATCTCCAACTCCTGGTGCTCATCCTCTTATATTAAACCCTCCCTGGGTGTGAACAAGACCTGTAACTTGTTTCTCACCAAGAGAATATGGCAAAGGTGATGAGATGTCATTCCCATGATTACACCATGGTACATAAAATTTTGCCTCTCTAGAGTCATTCTTGTACTCCTGCTAGCGTTAGAGAAGCTGTTATGCTGTGAATTTCCTATGGAGAGGACCATGTGTAGGAACTGTGAGCAGCCTGTAGAACTGAGGCCCTCAGCTCCTACAGACTACAAAGAAATGAATTCTGCCAATGACTTGATAATCTTACAAGCAAATTCTTCCCCAGTGGAGCCGCCAGATGAAAATGAAGCTCATCTAAAACCTTGATTGCAGCTTTATGAGACTCTGGGCAAAGAAACCAGCTAATCCAGGGCCAGAGACAGATAACTCACATAAAGTGTGAGGTAATAAACATGTAGTTTTTAAACTGCTAAGTCTGTGGCAATTTGTTACACAGCAATACATGTGTGTTAACTATTACTATTAATTAACAATTAACACAGTCATGAATATGCTTTGTGAGGCCCTATTCTAGGCATGGTGGCCATATTAGCTTGGTTAGACCAGAGACCCAGACTTAGGGGCAAACAGAGGGAGGTGAACTAGTTAAATGGAGATGATGGTTATACCTAAACTACAATATAATTTACAAAATGTTATATAAGACTTGTAAACAAATTTCTGAGTGTACACATCCACAGAAGTAATTATTTCTACTCTACAGAGTTGGAGAAGGCCTTATAGAAACAATACCTGAACTGGGAAGGATGTTCTAACACAGTGAAAACATTTCAAAATCACAGAAACTTCTACACTTCGGGTTAAAATGACAGCATCCTGACACGATGGGTATTCTCTTTTTTTTTATTCTTTAAGTCCATTTAAACTCTGACCAAAAGAAATAGTTTCTCTATCCTGAAAGAATGCCATGATTAGGAATATTTTTACTTTGGACTTTCTCCTCTGCTTCCCTAGCTTAGCAAAAGACACACCTGTGTTTCCCTCCCATATAGGATGTGAAAGAACTGCTTGAGTGCAAGGCCCAAAAGAATAAAACAGCTGTTGGCCACGTCACTGAGAAGGGTTTCCCTCACCCAATTGCCAGTCTCCATGGCAACTGCCAGCCACAGCCTACAAACAGTTACCTCGATTGTGTTACATATCCTTGCAGAACTCTCACAGAGGGAATCCTTGTTGATCTCTTGGTCACCATGGTTTCAGTTTCTGCCATAATCTTAGTTGTTCTCCAAGCACGTGTGGTGCATGCATGTACATACATTAATGTGTGTACTGAGACTTAGCGCATGTTGCCCTTTGCTCTTAGTGGAAGCCAAAACATGCTTGAGGAGTGACTCGTGTACGCTCTGTGACGAAAATGAAATAGTAATCCTCACCCCAGTGAAAGGCCTATGGTTGCTCATATGATCAGCTGAAAATTTCCTTCAGATTAACTGACAGGAATGCAGTATGATTGAGTCTCCCTAGAGAAAAGTACATCTGCAGGCACTAAGGCTACTTTTTAATTTTGGACTTTTGGGAAAATAACTCACAATGGATGGGCCAGTTTTACTCAAGTTTCAAGGACAGCCATCTTTAGATTGTAAATTAGTGTGCATATTCATGATATTTGCTCTAAATGACTAACATTTAGAGCCTCAATGGTGCAGTCATCTCATCTAGAATATCAGAAGAATGAACAAGAAAGTCATCATCTGAATTATTTCTAAATGCTACATTTGTATTTCTAGTCTGATGCTGAGGAATCTGCACAATTCTGATGTAGGAGCCATCAGTGCTTTTCAAATTTTAATATAAATGTAAATCATCCTGCAGTTCTTGTGAAAATGCAGATTCTGTTTCAGTAGTAAGGCTTCAGTAACGAGATTCAGCACTTCTAATACATCCCCAGGGTAATGCTGGTGATCTTGGTCCTGCCTGGATCACTGCTGCAAGCTTCTAAGGAGTCCTCACTGTGACTGGAGCATGCAAGGAGTCTCAGTAATGACATCATTTATATAAAATGCCACACACAGAGCCTTACATGGAACAAATACTCGATAAATGTTGTTCTTCTCCTCTGCAAAGTGTTTCCATTCTCATTCACTCATTGGACTGTCACAACAAACTTGTAAGGTAGTTGGGGCAGAAACTAGGTGTACACCCCACTTTAAAAACAAAGAAACTGAAGTTTATGGAGGTGAAATAATTTGCCCAAATGTATAGAGCTAATGGGGCAGATGCAGGAAATGAACCTTTGTCTTCTAGTTTCCGGTTCTGTGTTATTTCCATTCCGCCATTCTTAAAGCCCACATGTTAGGAATGCTACTTAATTGATTCAAGATGAAGAGCATCTCACTATTTTTTTTGAAAGCTAGAAAAACCCTGAAATCAAAACCTGGCACAGATATTCTCTCAAAAAAAAAAAAAAGTATAGGCCAATCTCAAAAATACAGACACAAAACTCCTAAATAACATATTATCAAATCAAATCCATCCGTGTATTTGAAGAATAATACAGAAAGACTAAGAGTTTATTTCAGGAATGTAGGATAGTTTAATATGAGGAAATCTATTAACATAATTCACCACATCAACAGGTCAAAGGAGAAAAACCATATGATCACTGTAAAAATGCCAAAAAGATATTTGATAAAATTCAACAGTCATTCAAGATTTTTTAAATACTAGGAACTGAAATTTACTTCTTTAACATGAGAAAGGATAACTATTCAAAAGCATCAGCTAGTAATCTACTTACCTGGAAAATACTCAAGACAAGACAGAACTGGCAACCCTCTCTCCTATTTTTAACCTTGTTTTAAAAGTTTTAATCAATGCAATAAGACAGGAAAAACAAATAAGTAGTAGAAACAGTTGAAAGAAGGAAATCAGTTACAATTATTTTCAGATGGTAAGATATTCCACCTAGAAAAATTCAAAAGAGAATTTATTTTAGAACTACTAAAAAGAGTTCAGTAAAATGAGCAATGGCTAGTCATAAAATAGAATTTTTTAAAGATACCAAAGTAAGGAATCAAAAAAATTAAAATACCAACTACCAAATAATATTCATTAAATCTCAGAAGTTTATAATGAGGCATAGATGAGGATTAAAATAAATGGAGAGAATTCCACGCTCCTGGATGGGAAGTCAGACTTTGTAAAGGTGGTAAGCCTTCACATTAATTTACAGACTTACTACTTTTTCCATTAAAATTAGAATAGTGGTCATGGAACTTGAAAAAGCAATTCTTAAGTTTATCTAGAAAAATAAATGCATGAAAACCAATGTAAGAAAATACTGAAAAAGAAGAATAATGTGAATGAACTTGTTCTACCAGGTTTTAAAATATACTATAAACCTAAAATAAATAAAATATTGCTATGCAAGTGCCAGAAGAGAATGCTAGATCAAAGAAACAGTAAAGAAAGCTCAGAAATGGTCCCAAGTATAATCATATGAGAATGTATTATACGACACGGATAGCATTTACACTTCCCTGGGAAATTCTGTCGAACTTACGTATTAACTATGTGAAAATAAATTAAGTCACACTTTTATTTACATCATAGTACAAAACAAACTACAGTGGGATTCAAGAGTTAATTTTTTTTTATTCCTAATCTGGCTTTATTTTTTTATTTTTTTATTATTGATGTATTGTCAGTTACAATGTGTCAATAAATCATAAAAGAAATAGAAACATATATATATGTATATATATATATATATTTCTCCTAAATATAACAACAAACTCAGAAAACTTAAAGAGAAATACTGATACCCTGAGCCATGTGAAAATAAAGAACTTTCATCCTATGAGGGAAAAAAAGCAAATGATAAACTAGAAAACTTAAATAAAACATATATGATAGGTAAAGAATTAATATCTTTAATATATTAAAGAGATTTTTATAATACAATGAGAAAAATATTAACCCTACATTATAAAAATGAGGAAACTATAAGAAGTCAGTTTTCAAAAGAAGAAATACAATTGGTAAATAAATGAACAAATGTTCGATTTTACTATTAATCAAAACTTTTCAAATTTAAAGTTCAAGATGGGGTATGTTTGCCATAAAGTTAGCAAAGACTATAACTCACTGAGGGTGTTTGGGTATCGACATTCTTCTACATGGCTCAGAACTTTTAACTGGTACATACTTTCTGAAAGGTAATCAGCAATATATCTCAGAAATCTTACAATGTGTGTACTCTTCAGCCAAACAATTGTACCTGTATAGATCCATTACCCCTCCCCCTCAAAAATATAAAATATAAATGTATACAAGATACATGCATAAGAATATAATTCATAGTGTTATATGTAATAGAAAACAATCAATGCTTTTCAATAGGTAACTAAATAAGTCAATTATGGTAAATCTATTCAATGGACTGCAATAAAGCCATTGATTCATTTTATTAGTCTACCTAATGACCTGAAAAAATGTTCAGAATATATTACTAAGGAAAAAAAGGTTAAATGTGAAACAGTATGTTTCATACTGTTTCAAAGCATTTTATAAAATGTAGAAGCATTAAAAAATGGAAATGCTCTTAGTGATTATCTTAAAGTAACTGAATAATAGGTGACCTGTTTATTTTTCCATTTGCTTTTTTGTATTTGCTAGTTTGGCACATCAAACATGAGTTGCTTTTATAATAGCCACAAAAATTGTGTGTGCACACATGTGCATCTTATTTTCAAGAGGCACTTGGGAACTAGTGTTTAATCTGAGAAGTCAAGTGACACAACTTAAGTGAGGCTTGGAGAAGTTTGTTTTCACTGCCGAGAGTGGAGCTGGGTGAAAGGAGTGAGAACTTGAAAAGAGATGCACTTCTCAATTCAGCTGTCACAACTGCAGGATGAGGCCTTTAGGGCACTGCCTAGGGATGGTTACCTGATTCAAATAGGTGAGATCCAGGAAGCCTGTTGAAGGTGAATCATGAGGAAAAAGTGATAGAGAAACAAAGATGTGGCCAGTCATGGGGAGAAAGGGTGGGGTTAGCCCTGAGGACAAAGAGCTGGTGATGAAAATACAGCCACAACGAAGTAGATGAGCATGAATATAGACTATAGATTATGTCTTAATGAGGACACAGCCATGTAAGGTGGATCCTGAACACGAGGAAGTTCAGAGCAGAAGCTTTGCTGGGATGGAGCTTCAGAGTTTCTCTAGAACACTTCCACCCATGTGAATAATTCTTTATAGTTTACAAAAGTTGTTCTCTCATGTGATTGTCACAAGTGACCTGGTGAAACAGGCATTACAGTCACGGTCACTCCAACTATACAGATGAGAGGACTGAGACAGTTTAAGCAGTTTAAAGGGTCTCGCTGAAGTGGTAGAGTCAGCACTGGAATTCAGGCCTATCTTCAAATCTAGTATTTTTTCACATATATCATGCTGTTTTGCTATAAATATAGGTAGTAGTTGAAATCACATAAGTAGATGAATTTGCTTTTTAAGAAAAGGGTATGGAGTAGACAAAATAGGGCCCTGGAAGTTAGCAGACCAAAGGCAATATAATTATACAAATAAATAAAAACTAAAAAAAAAAATTCTATTAGGACTTACAATGTAGTAGAATTTATTAGGACTTACAGCAGTGAGAATAGAAACTAGAAATGGATTTATCCATTCAGTAAATAATTCGTGTATCTGTCAGGATAGTCTAGATTATCGTGACAATAAAAAACCCCAGGATCTCAGTGTCTTAAAATTATAAATGCTTCTTTCTGGTTAACAGTACAAGTTGATCACAGGACATGAAATCTCTTTACTCAACAAAATCACTCAAGGACTGAAGCTGAGCAAGAAGCCAGCCAGCACCTTCCAAAACACTGGAAGTCACTGTTCCAAAAAAGAGACAAGAGAGAGAGAGAAAGCTCTAGAGACTCCAGCATCAACAATTAAATATTCTGATGTAGAAGTGATCCACATCACTCACACCCCCCAACCCACTGGGCCAGAACTGGCCACACACCCTACCCAGTCACAGAGGCCACACAGGAAGTTGGAGAACTGCAAAGATCCCATAGCAGCACTCATGCACACCAGGGCTACTAAACACGTGTGCTTGGCAAGGGAAGAGTACCACAGTTTACTGAGCTCAAGGGTACCCCAGTGAGGAATTGATGGGTGACAGAGGCATCATAGATGGGTAAAAAGTTCATCTAAGAAAGGAAGAAATCATTTCATTGATTTCTAATAACAATACAACTTAGGTAAATCATCTGAAAGAAGGTTGCTTCTCTTAGCTAAATGGCAGGACTTTAAAAATCCTAGTTCTTCATCTTCCAGCACAGAAGTAACAAAGGGCATCAAAGGAGAATTAAGAGTCACAGCACAAATCAATAATCAAGTTGTAAATAGCCAGTCAACATTCATTTTAAAAGTATCCACTGGATACAGAACATTATTCTAAAACCTAGCTCCCATCCTCAGCTCAGAGTCCTCCACCAGTCCACCCACACAGGACAAAGAGTTTTTCTCATGAATGTTGAGCAACCACAATCCTTCTTCTGCCCCAGGTGACACTATTTGGTGTTCCTAGTAAATTCTTTGATATACTTGGAGTGACAGCAAGATACACTCTGAAAATGATTAGATTCTTTGCCAGCAAGTTCGAATCTTAACTTTGTTCAAGCTATTTACTGGGTAAACCCATGACAATAAATAACCTCAGTTCACAAGGCTGCTATAATAAGGTAAAGTGTGAAAAAGCCTAACATTTAGTAGGTATTCAATGAATGCTCTTTTCCTTGCTTTAAAATAACATCTCAAGTTTTAGAATATCTGCCACAGGCAAGATTCCAGATGTGCGAAGCATGTTTATGACCTCAGATTTCATTTTACAAGACTTATATCTGGACCTTGTGTAGTAACTTTGGGAGAGAAGGTGTTAGATTTTTTTCTCACATAATTTCTTCTGCATAGTGTACCTCCTTCAAAGGCCAAATTGCTAGTTATAGAGCAATCCCTTCTAGAGGTTTGCCACATATCATATGACAATTAGACAGCCCAAGAATAAAGTTCAAGCATACATCAGCTAGTGATGAGCTTGAAGGATTCGTCAGTTGACCAAACATGAACACCAGGAAAACTGACAGCCTGTTAGTGATGCATAGCCCTCTCCTTTGAGCCAGATTAGGAACGAAAGCATTTGCCGTAAGGACCTAATTTATCATTGGAAAAGATAGCAAATATGTTATTAATGAATGAATAAATCACTCTCAGGCAAGCAATGATTTCATCTTCTCTCGGGGGTGCTCAGAATAATATTTTTCCTGCAAACAGTACCCTTAGGCCAGCTCAGACGAGTCCTAGAGGAGAGGCCAGAACGCATTTCTCTGTAGGCCTTGAGTGCCATGCTGTGAGCAAAGCAGTAGATGCCCCAATGTACTGCAGAGTCTTGTCTACTGGGAGAGGAGTCGGTCTGCCAAAGACTGAATGTTTGTGTCCCTTCAAAATTCATGTTAAATCTTAATGACCAAAGTATTGGTACTTGGAGGTGGGGTCTCTGAGAGATAATTAGGTCATGAGGGTGGAGCCCTCATGACTGGGATTAGTGACCTTATAAGAGAAATTGCAGAGGGCATCCTTGCCCCTTCCACTGTGGGAGGACACAGTAAAAAGACAGCCTTCTATGAACCAGGAAGTAGCCTATCACCAGACACTGAATCTGCTGGTGCCTTGATATTGGACTTCCAGCTTCCAGAACTGTGAGAAATAAAATTTGTTGGTTATAAGCCACCATGTCCATCCTGGTAGGGCATGGCCCAGAGGATAGCTCTCTTCTCCTCAATCTTTGATCTCTTCTAATTGTGAAAAGAACTAGCTACAATACAGATGACCACACACTGCATAGCACATGGGTTTCCTAGGAAATATGTACCATCAGCAACTGGGCCAGATTGCACAGTGGCATTGTCCAAAGAATGAACTTAAGATGTTGAGGAGGCTCATCAGAAAGCTTCCCATGCCTTCTGGATCCCCATCTTAGGTTTTCTCAAAACACATAGCAGGAAGGAGTCAGGAGGCAGATCATACTATGAATATAATGCTAAGGAGTTATCTTTTGATCCACTGGCCAGTATTTCCCAAAGTGTATACATCATGAAACACTGGGTCCAGGGGATTGTGTTAGGTGTTGTTTGAAAAAAAAAAGATTCCTATAATCAAGTAAATGTGAAAAATTTAATAAAATTAAATGAATTTTTCTCCAAGAACTTTGAGAGTCTTTAACATGCTATGTCCTGCCTACCTTTCTGAACTTGCCATCATCTGTGCAGTGTCTAGTACTGAGTAGGCACTAGATTGGTGTTTATTAATAGAAGATACAAACAGACAGACATATGCCTAATATATAATGTTATTATATTGTAATAGTATATAATTCTGTTACGGACAATAACAGAATTAACCACAAGTGATAAGGAGAAGGGAATAACGCACATTCACTGCATAATCTTCCTCCTGACTCCTCCTCTGGCCTCATTGTCAGCAGTTCCTAAAAACTCTGGACTCCATCAACACCAAACCACTTGTGGATCTTACTTGCTATTTCATGCCTCTTATGTTTACACATTCTATTCAACATGCCTACAATGTTCTCTTCTTCCTTGTCTTCCTGCTGAGCTGAATTATCTCAAAATCCAGTTCAAGAATGTCCTCCTTTGTGAAATCCTGAACACCTCTTCCTGAGCCCATCCTGCCTTAAACAAGACCCACATACACATACAAGCACAGATAAGCATGCAAGTCCATGCACACAAGCGTACGCCCACAGGCCACTATTCCCTTCTCCGTGTTACTTCATATCTTGTGCTTAATTCTGTTATTGTCCATATGATATTATATTATAAGTATATGTCTATCTGTGTCCTCTTTTATGACAGACCACTCCAGTGTCTGCTCAGTGCTAGACACTGCATAGGTCATATTCAAATGGATTCATTCATTCATCTCATCTGTGAGAAAAGCACACTATATGTTCCACTCTTATTGAAGTCCTAACTAATAATCTCCCTCACTCTCCTATGGGAAGATAAAGGTTATTTAATCTGGGGGAAATCCAAGGTAACATAAGAAGGAATTTCTGGTCTTTGATCCTATGTTGAAAGACGGAAGCTTTCTTAACTTAATTTCAGGTACTGCATGTGTAGTTGTGCATTTTCATGAACTGACCTCCCTTGCTGTCAGTTGCTGTCACTGAAAGGGGTGTCAGGGGTGTTCCTGCCTTCCCACCATGCAGTACCATGTCAGACGGAGTGAAGAGCAGGAAGTATGTCTCATGATTACCAAGGCCAGTGCTTCTCAAGCTTGAGCAGGTATTAGAATCATATGGAGGGCTTGTTAAAACACAGCTTGGTAGGCCCCACTCTAGAATGTCTGATTCAGTAGGTTCTGGGTGGGCCTGAAAATCTGCATTTCTAACAGTTTCCAGGGGATGCTGGTGGTACTATTCCAGGGACTACACTTGAACTACTGATCTATGGTCCATTGATTGCTTCCCAATGCCAGAACTGTACCAGCAATACAAGCGTGCAAGCTACCTAATTGCTGTTCTCAAGGAGATGGCAAAAAAAGACCAGTACTAAATTTAGATTCCAAAATCCAGCCTTGTGACAACTGGCAAATCACAGAACCTTAGAACCCCTTAGCTTCTTTCACCAAAAAATGGGAATTATAAGCCCATCACTGCTTACCTCATTGGTTTGCTGCATGAATACAATAGGGAAGAAAAATGACCTATAAGTATCTATATCCTAAAAAGCCCTAAAGACTGAGAAATTTGATCAAAAAAAAAAAAGGCAAATGGTACCAAAAAAATTTGAAGTATGTGAGGTAGTAGAGGGTAGTTCAGAGATGAATTCCTTCACATTAATCAAAATGTTTTCGTACATGAACAGGTAAGAACAGAACTTTGACTTAACCACTGAAGGGTTAGTTTGCTCCTTCTTATTGTTGAGTAGAATTCCATAGTATAGTTTGTACTACAGAATGTATTTGCTTAACCATTCACTCATTGAATGAGAAAGCATTTTTTAAAAGACATGGTAGTGAGAAAGTCCAGGTGGTGTCCAGGAAACACTAAACATTTTTTAACCTATCCTATCTTGTTCCAAATATTATTTAAGACAGAGATGAAGAGCAGATCCATTTAGTTAGAGCAAAGGGTTCATCTACAGCAGGGATCAGAAAATTTGTTCTGTAAAAGACCACATAGTAAATATTTTAGGTTTTGTGGGACAGTCTCTATCACAACAATTCAGCTCTGCTGCACAAAAGATACCACAGATAACACGTAAATGAACAGGATGGCTCTGCTCCAAAAACGCTTTATTTACAAAAACAGGCCCAGGATTTAGTTTGCTGACTCTTAATTTAGAGGAATAATGGAAGATAAAGTTGAAAAGGTAGGTTGGGATTGTGGAGAGCCTTGAATGCCAAGTCAATGAATTGAGACTTTGTTTGGTAAACATTCACAAGTCCCCAGAGATTTTTTGAGCAGGTATTTAGTGAAGAGATAAACATTTCAATTCAGTTTAAGTGAAATGTTTGGAAGGTTAATGCAGAAGTGATAGATAAAATGAATTCATGATGTCAGCAAGAGAAAACAGAGAAGGGAAATAAGTTAAATGACTACTATGATTATCCAAGCTAAAAACAAAAATGGTCTGAACTAGGCTGGTATAACTGGACACTAGTGGAAAGAATGGTAATAAAATAAATTTTAAATATAGAATTGATAGAATTTGGAAACTAGATATCATAGCACGGTAGACAGAGAAAGCAAAAAATAGCTGAATTTTAAGTACAGGCTCTGGAATGAAACAGACCTTATCTTGAATTGTTTGTTTTACCAATCACTTGAACAAGTTATAAAACATCAGCTTCAGTTTCCTCATCTGTAAAAGGAGTAAGTATCGTTCTGAGAATGCAGTTGGGCAGATTGAATGAAATAACACAGGTAAAGCTCTCAGCACAATAAATGGTACTTAGCAACTGCTTATTAAACAGTAGTGACCATAACACTGGTTATGCCAAAAGATCCCTCTCCAATCCCACCTCTGTTCTAGTAACAATTTTGCAACCTAATTTTTTCATTTTAAATATTATGAACATTGTGTGATATCCCTTTGTATGAAGGTTCCATAGTTAAACTTATCCCTCATTGCTGGACATCTTGATTGTTTCCAATATTTTGCTGTTTTTTAAAATCACTTAAGATGTTTTCAACTTCAAATGAAAGAAAAATCCAACTCAAAATGTTTTTAAGAACAGGAAATTTGGGGGGAAAGAAATAAGGCTTGATTTCCCCCCAAATCTCATCAGTTCTTTCCTGCTAACTCTCCCACCTCCCTGCCTGGCTTATATTAATTCCAGAATATAACATTCAGCTTTTTTTTTAACTGCACAGGCTCCAAATTATGGGACTATATCACAGGCTATAGGCAGAAAGAATTTCTCCTCGCAAACCTGCATTTTCTTCTCTTTCTGCATTCAGGCCTCCTTAAGCTAAGTTGGTGTCTTACAGAATCTTACTCAAGATAGGACTTTGGCACCCATGCCAACATTCTGAGTTGTTCCTACCATTCTCCCAATGCTATACCTCCAAAGGCATACAGTCAAGATCCTAAGGTACTGTAGGTGAGAAGTTAAGAAAGTTTCATGGTGATATGACAAGAGTCACCAAAATCTCAACCTGAAATAGTTGGGTTATCACAACCCAGTATACTTCTTCCACCATTTAACCACTTTCGCATTTTAGGTCAATACAATACTACTTACAATAGTCCATTCCTGGTACCAAATTATGGATCAGGAAGGGCTGCAAATAACAACAAAACAACAACAACAAAAAAAAAACCTCCACTCAAAATGGCTTAAATGTACATTATTTCACAGAGCAAGAATAACTGAGATAGGGCAGCTCCTGTATTAGTTAATTAGACCTTTGTATATAGGCGTATTGTCTATTTACATTCCCCATTTCATGACTTGCCTGTTTATGTCTTGTGCCCATTTCAATTGTGATGTCTTTTTCTTTTTATTTTAAAAGCTCTTTATATATTAAGATTTTCAACTATTTTTTCTGTATGTCAAAAATATTTTTTTCAGTTTGATAGCTCCTTTCCAATATTGTGATGTTTTTGATACACACAAGTTGATTCTTTTGTTAATATATTATAAAGTTTATTCATCTTTTTCTTTGGAATTTTATATTCAGTTTATTTGCTTAGAAATTTCCTATCTAAGATTGAATAACTCTATCCTCCAATGTTTTCTTTTAAAGTATTTACAGTTCAATAACATATAGAAATATCTAAATTCACCCGAAATTTATTTTGACATAAATGTGAGATAGGAATTTAATTTTTTTCTAAATAGTAGCTAGTTTTTAAAATACTTTTTAGGGTACATATTCTCCCTTCTCTGGATTTGCATGACATCTGCAGTATATATTAAGTTATTGTGTAAAACTGATTAGGCTTCTTGAGTTCCCATTCCATTTCATTCATATGTCAACTTATTCATGGGTCATTGTCACAGTTTTAATTATTATAGCATGGTAGTTTATTTTACTGTCAGGCATGGAAATTTCCTAAATATTTCTCTTCTTTTTTGAGAAGACTCGTGACTGATCTGATTTTTTTTCTCTCAGATGATCTTGGCTTTTTTTGGTGTCAAGCTGCCCTCAAAATTCTATCAGAAGTCGGACTGAAATGAAAATACATGTTCATGTTAATTATGGAGAGAACTAGAACTTTTGTAATATTAAGTCTTCCCGACCTGAAATGTCTTTGTCACTCCATTTGCCAAGTTTTCTTTAAGGATTCTCTTGGATTTTTTTATAGTTTTCTTCATATGGGATCACATACATTCCTTAAATTCTAGAGCTTGGGGGAGGAGACAGTCTTGCAGTATTGTTATTATCTTACTGTTGCTATCTCATTCATATCATTTCATATTCATGAAAATATCTCATTCATAATTATTATTTTCTAGTTGGATATATTCTGTTTGGCTATCTTAAATGAATTCATTTATTAGGACTCAATTTTTATTAAGACTTCTAATTTTTCAGTTAATTGCTGTTGGTTTCACAGGTAGGCAATTTTATCCTCTGGACTACTATTTTCAGTATGACACCTGTTCTTTATCATTTTATTATGTTGACCGGACATGAATTTCCAGGAAAATGTAATATGTTAGTGATAGCAATCATCTTGATCTTGCTGTTGAATTTGATGAAAATGTTTCAACTATTATGATGAACCATATGAAACTGCCATTTTTCCAGGCCAAAAAAAGGTCAAGGGTCAGCAATTTCACCTTTAAACCTATTACTTGGCCATCAGGTAAAATATTAGAATTTGATTTCAAATAGAAATTCACTATTAATTAAACAGATAAGTTTGAGTGTCTACAGTATGACAGACATAGAGTTAGGCTGTGAATATATAACTCTAAACAAGAAAAAAAAATTCTGCCCTCTTGGAGTTAATGTTACTGTGGCAAAAAGAAGGTTACAGTTCAGCTAATCAAAAAAAAAAACTAATTAAAATAGTGAAAAGAGATCAGAGCAATTACCATGTACAGAAACTGGAGAAAGGGCACAATTCAGACAGGGCAGTCATAATCAGTCCTTTTAGGTAGGAAGCTGTGAGCTGAAGGCTGAAACAGAGCCAGCCACGTGACCAGCTCTGAAGTGTACTCTGGGCAAAGACAAGTGAGGAGCAGGTTCTGAAATGAAATGTGGCTGGTGAGCTCTGGAATCTGTCAGGAGACCAGTATGGCCAGAATGCCACAAAATAAGTCCTCAAGCTTCAGGCCAAGCCTCAGCAGGTGGCTGTGTGAAGGAAGAGTGTAGTTCTGAACTGGGATGCAGATTAAAATTTAGACTCGGACTGGGCTTTTAAGACTTGAAAATGAGACCATGTCTCATGGCTTAAAGTGATCAGTAAGCAACATGATCTGTCCCAAGTTGTTGGATGAGGGAAGAAGGAGAGTTGATGGGGCACCTTTGAAGCACTGGTGAGAGAAAAATAAAACCATTTCCTGATTGTACCAAACTGCATTCAGTTGTTCGATAAACCAGTTCCACAGGCTGGAGAGGCATGCTGAGGACAGATCTGGGAGGCGTTATTTGAATAAATGTTGAACTTTATTTTGGAAACCAAAAGAAAGCAGTAATTCTTTTTGTGCAAAGACATGATTCTGCAAAGTCAGAGAAGGGGAGTCACAGGATCCTAAAACAGATAAGAGGGTGGGGTTTGCCTCCCTATGACTCTCACTTGTAGCTCAGTCTGCATTATTTGTGCATTCTTTAAAAGCCAGTAGAAAACTCCAGTGAAACAAGATAAATGTTCACAGCTACCTCCAGGACAGAAAGTGACTTGACAGCTGTCCCACTGATCCTCTGTCATATTTAAGAAAAGAGAAACAAGTTGTGTCTGATGCTAGCTAAAAGACTGGTAGCAAAAATAAAATCCAGCCAAACCTTTAAAAACTAGGCAAGATTCTAGAGGGGAAAAGCCCAGATGACAGTGGGCATTCCAACAGGTAGTCAAGGCATAAGCAAACCATAGTGTCCCAAAGACTGAGACTCAGCAGATGTTGAGAGTCCCAGGTGAACGTGCATACAGTGTGCTAGTAAGGGGTAGAGTGAGATAAGGGGCAGGGGACACCTGAATGCCCAAGCTGCAGCAGCTGATACTGTATGGCAGAAGTGGTGGCAAGAAGTCATCAGGTCCCTGTCTCCAAGAGGCAACTGGGTCCCAGGCTGGACCAAGGCTCCAGATCTTGCAAAAGGCCCAGAGGCCCAGTCATTTGATTGGAACAGGAGTGTAAGACATAAAAAGAGATCTCCAAGGGGCTGGGGCTGTTTACTCAAGTCCAAAGGCATCTAAGGCCAGTTGGAACATGGAAAGTCTGTGAGTCTAGCCTGAGAGAAGGCAACAAAGCAGAGGTATGACAGGGACAAGGTCTATTTAGCCTCAGAGGATCTTCTTAGTCTGATGACAGCAGCCATCCAACCTCACCCCTTTCCCTCTCCATGAGAAGGTTCTCCTCTCCCTCATCACCCTTCCCTGATTATGTCTGGGCATGTTAAAACTCTGACGTGAGCTACTGGAAACATAACTTGCTATTTGCATATAACGATGTAACAGAAGAACCAGGAAACACTGTGAGCGTCACACAAGAGACTCAGGACCAATGGGCTACTCGTTGCCACGGTAACCACAATCAAAACAACGATTCCAGGTTTCCTAAAGCTGGTGTTTAATGACGACTGTGTTACACTGAGAGCAATCCCACAGTGCATCATAAACAGAGTTGCTAGTATCCAACATACTCAATGATGAAGAAAAATAATTTGTAACTGAGCAAAGTACATTTCTCAGGGTGTATGTGCAGTTCACACCAAAAATGCAAAGAGGAAATCTCTTTCCGCTCAGCTTGAAGTCATTGCTTTATCCTGGCCTCCTTTTTTTCCTTTCCACTCCAGTTTTTTGAGAGGCATACCTTCATGAATTCTTAAGAAATATGATAAATTTGCTTATAAATCCAGACATGCATATCCCTAGCCCTACGGGTAAACTGGACAGAAATATAATGATTGCTATCAAACACTCACATTTGGAGTAGATCTAATAACTTTCTTTTATGTGATCAGGACAAAATATAATCCAGGCTTATCTCTTTGAAGCAAATCTGTTCCCTTCTAAATGCCTGATGCAAATGTGAAACATAACCTTCCCTCCCTAGTGTCCCTCTCCTCTGGCTGGGAAGTAGGACCTGGGCTCTAGGCCACTGCTGCCACCCACTGGTTGGGAAGCCAAGTCACAGCTTCCCTGGCCTTGGGTTTCCTAGTCTCTCTAAGGTCACCTGGAAAAATCATAGCAACACTGGGATGGAGTTAAAGTTCACCAATCTCTCTTCCCTTTTTCAAAGCCTGTTCCCCTTTCCTCTTCCCATCCAGGTCTCAGAATGAAAGAAAGGTCTGAACAAGAGGGAAATAAGCAAACAGGGAAGCTGACTTCAGTTTTCCTTTCCACTCTGACTCATCATTTGGGCCAAGGGCCCAAGACCAACTTATTCCAGTTTCCATATCTCATTTCAGATTTGCTGGGAGAGACTGATAAGTTGCTGATCAGGCAACTAATTGATCACTCCGTGGGCAGGTGCCTTCCCTTCAACCAATAAGCTCTGGGTAGGGAGAGGAGTATCTTACACCACTACAGCTGTCTAATGTGTCCCCAGAGGCAATTCCCACAGAACAGGGGTACAGTAAGGTTCTCAGGAAATCACATTTTTCCTTGGGCTCTGACGTAGCTTGACCTTCAGTCGTCATTTCTTTCACTCTGTGTGCTATTTCCTCGAATTTCACATGGAAATGGTGTCATACACAGAGTTGCAATTAAGTGACTCTCTTTGGTGGATACACCATTTTCTGTCTGGTCACGAGCAATGACCCAGACTCTCTGAGCTCCCTTTTATTCACCTATAAAATGAGTATGCTTCATAGGATTGTCAGGATTTTTCAAATGATCATGTATGTACTTAGCATGAGGCATGGTACATAGTCAAAGCAAAATTAATAACAGTTGTTATTACCACCATTATCACCACCATCATTCTCATTTAGTCCAGAAGGTCATTTTCAGAGCTTCAAATTGAGCACCAAATTTACTCTCAGCCAAGCTCAGCCTCCCCTGGCCTATTTGTCATACCAAACATAATCAGCTGGTCATGAATTGAAACACTCACTTTCACTACTCATAATCTGAGTCCTCCCATCCAACATATTAAGTGGAACAAAATCAGTTCTGACAAAATTCTACCAGAAATTGGATAAGCCAGAGATGCAGAAGGATATTGTGTGAGATGGAGGGTACATTCTCCAACTTTATGATTCCTGGATACTGGAGTAGGATTCTTCAGAATGATGTGAAAGCAAAATAAACCAGCAGAGATGGAATTTTAAAGGAACATCTGATCCTGTGTCAACAAGTCTATTTGGGAGGAAAATATTCCCTAAGAGTAGGAGAATGTTTCAAGGAGCTCATCAACAAACACTCAAAAAAAAAAAAAAGAGGCTCCTTGTTGGGATTCTGTGGGTTCTGATGGCACCAAAAAGCAGTCTGGCTATTGGGCTGCCCGTATCCTCAAGACCCTAAAGACCAAGTGAGTGAGAAAGAGATACATGGCCAAAGTTACTTGGCACCTTCTTTCAGTTGCTCCTTGTGGAAAGAACTTTACCTGGAGAGTCAAGTGAATAATATTTCAAAAGAGTTTACAATCTAAATAAGAGCAGGAACATAGGAGGTAGAATGGGAAGACTTTCAGGTAAGGCCACTATCCTGGATCTCAGAGAACTGACTCTGCAATATACCAGCTGAGAGCCCTTGGGCAAGCAACCCAAACTTTATGTAACAGGCGAGAATTGGATAAAATCAATGATTTTCAAGCATCCCACCAAGCCCCATAGTCCCTCTATAAATTCAGAGGCCATTGTAGGTTTTGGAGGAAAGAGATTAAGGAGTGCAAGCAGGGGTGAGTCTTTGGATCCCATTACCACCACCATGACTCCTTCAGCTAGGCAATCTCTGCCCTTTTGATGTTCCAAATAAGATTTTGTTAAGAAAAATCCTTCATTTTTTTAGAACAAGAAGAACTAGACAATCTCCAAATTTATTTCAGTTCTGACCGTGTATGACCCCAGATGGAGGGAATGAGATTACTTCAAGAAGAGGCTCAAAGGGAAGATTAACATGAGATCATGAAAGACCATGCATGCCATGCTAGGGCACTTTTGCTTTACCAGTAGGGAGCCATGAAAGAGAAAATATGACCAGGCCACTGTGCTAGAAAAGCACCCTGAAGGACTGGATGAGTGGAGGATGTGCTGGGAGTTGAGGGGTACAGCCCAGAGATCATGTTATTCCAACAATCTCCAGACAGGAAGTAGTTCAGTAGTGTTTTATCAGAGAGGTGAAAAACAAGGAAAGAAAAACGGATGAGGGAGAGAGTAGCATCCTTTGCTAGCCAGCAACCACTATCCTGTTTGGGGTTTTTTTGTTTGCTTGCTTTGTTTTGCTTTCTTTTTTTTTTTTTCCTTTTTGTCTTCTAACTTCTTTCTGATCCTCAAAAAGCAGAACAAAAGTGACTCTTTCCACTTCAAGTCAATGTTTTTGACAGGTCAGCTTAGACTAAATGAACACAATGACACCATGGCAAAGGATGTGTCGTCTGTAGCTAATTAATAAAGGCTAGGACACTGTTCCCCAGTCAGATAAGATCAATGGTTGGCCACCTATAATAGCCAGATTCCCACCAGCCCCATCACCCACATGCTCCCAAGCTCCCAGTTATACAGCTGCACCTCCCTAATCGGCTTTGAAGAGGGACTTTCAGAATGTCTCCATCCCAGAAGCTTCTTAGTTCACCATACTTGCTCCCACTACCAGCTCAGCCAGGGCAGGAATTCCCACAAATGTCTTTGTGGACTTGTTAAAGATGGAAAAGCCACATTCAGGCCTCTGATTTACAATGTGGCATGAACCTGACACTTTTCTCATGTTCTTTTTTTTTTATCTTTTTTTTATCTACCTATTGGTTTTTATTTATTTATTTATTTTTACATTTTTTATTGATTTATAATCATTTTACAATGTTGTGTCAAATTCCAGTGCTCAGCACAATTCTTCAGTCATTCATGGACATATACACATTCATTGTCACATTTTTTTCTCTGTGACTTATCATAACATTTTGTGTATATTTCCCTGTGCTATACAGTGTAATCTTGTTTATCTATTCTACAATTTTGAAATCCCAGTCTATCCCTTCCCACCCTCCACCCCCCTGGTAACCACAAGTCTGTATTCTCTGTCTGTGAGTCTATTTCTGTCCTGTATTTATGCTTTGTTTTTGTTTGTTTGTTTGTTTTTGTTTTTGTTTTTTAGATTCCACATATGAGCAATCTCATATGGTATTTTTCTTTCTCTTTCTGGCTTACTTCACTTAGAATGACATTCTCCAGGAGCATCCATGTTGCTGCAAATGGCATTATGTTGTCGGTTTTTATGGCTGAGTAGTATTCCATTGTATAAATATACCACCTCTTCTTTATCCAGTCACCTGTTGATGGACATTTAGGCTGTTTCCATGTTTTGGCTATTGTAAATAGTGCTGCTATGAATACTGGGGTGCAGGTGTCATCCTGAAGAAGAGTTCCTTCTGGATACAAGCCCAGGAGTGGGATTCCTGGGTCATATGGTAAGTCTATTCCTAGTCTTTAGAGGAATCTCCACACTGTTTTCCATAGTGGCTGCACCAAACTGCATTCCCACCAGCAGTGTAGGAGGGTTCCCCTTTCTCCACAGCCTCTCCAGCATTTGTCATTTTTGGACTTTTGAATGACGTCCATTCTGACTGGTGTGAGGTGATACCTCATTGTAGTTTTGATTTGCATTTCTCTGATAATTAGTGATATTGAGCATTTTTTCATGTGCTTTTGATCATTTGTATGTCTTCCTTGGAGAATTGCTTGTTTAGGTCTTCTGCCCATTTTTGGATTGGGTTGTTTATTTTTTTCTTATTGAGTCATATGAGCTGCTTATATATTCTGGAGATCAAGCCTTTGTCGGTTTCACTTGCAAAAATTTTCTCCCATTCCGTAGGTTTTCGTCTTGTTTTACTTCTGGTTTCCTTTGCTGTGCAGAAGCTTGTAAGTTTCATTAGGTCCCATTTGTTTATTCTTGCTTTTATTTCTTCTAGGAGAAAATTTTTGAAATGTATGTCAGATAATGTTTTGCCTATGTTTTCCTCTAGGAGGTTTATTGTATCTTGTCTATGTTTAAGTCTTTGATCCATTTTGAGTTGATTTTTGTATATGGTGTAAGGGAGTGTTCTAGCTTCATTGTTTTACATGCTGCTGTCCAGTTTTCCCAACATCATTTGCTGAAGAGACTGTATTTATTCCACTGTATATTCTTGCCTCCTTTGTCGAAGATGAGTTGACCAAAAGTTTGTGGGTTCATTTCTGGGCTCTCTATTCTGTTGTTCCATTGGTCTATATGTCTGTTTTGGTACCAATACCATGCTGTCTTGATGACTGTGGCTCTATAGTATTGTCTGAAGTCTGGAAGAGTTATTCCTCCAGCCTCTTTCTTTCTCTTCAGTAATGCTTTGGCAATTCTAGGTCTTTGATGGTTCCATATAAATTTTATTATGATTTGTTCTAGTTCTGTGAAATATGTCCTGGGTAATTGGATAGGGATTGCATTTAATCTGTAGATTGCCTTGGGCAGTGTGACCATTTTAACAATATTGATTCTTCCAATCCAAGAGCATGGAATATCTTTCCATTTTTTAAAGTCTTCTTTAATTTCCTTCATCAATGGTTTATAGTTTTCTGTGTATAATTCTTTCACCTCCTTGGTTAGATTTATTCCCAGATATTTTATTACTTTGGGTGCTATTTTAAAGGGGATTGTTTCTTTACTTTCTTTTTCTGTTGATTTATCGTCAGTGTAAAGAAATGCAACTGATTTTTGAACGTTAATTTTGTAACCTGCTACCTTGCTGAATTCTTCAATCAGCTCTAGTAGCTTTTGTGTGGACCTTTTAGGGTTTTCTATATATAGTAACATGTCATCAGCATATAATGACACTTTTACCTCTTCTTTTCCAATTTGGATCCCTTTTATTTCTTTCTCTTGCCTGACTGCTGTGGCTAGGACTTCCAGGACTAAGTTGAATAGGAGTGGTGATAGTGGGCATCCTTGTCTTGTCCCAGATTTTAGTGGGAAGCTTTTGAGTTTTTCACTATTGAGTACTATGCAGGCTGTAGGTTTGTCATATATAGCTTTTATTATGTTGAGATATGTTCCCTCTATACCCACTTTGGCGAGAGTTTTTATCATAAATGGGTGTTGAATTTTATCAAATGCTTTTTCTGCATCGATTGAGATGATCATGTGGTTTTTGTCCTTTCTCTTGTTGATGTGATGTAACTTTTCTCATGTTTTTGAGTCCAACACAAATGAGCAAAATCAGACAGTTAAAGCTAGTGCTAAGAGAATATGCTGTGCCTTTAAAAACACCTACATATGACACTCCTCAGCTGTCTGGCAACTGGTATGGAGGGCTCACTGAGAAGGAGGGCACTATTCCCTTGACTGTGGCTGTAGACCTGATTCTGGAGAGAGCTGCCAGCCCATGCCCCTGGCACCAGGCTTCTCCTATCATCAGGTTGCCTAGCCCTTGCCGAGATAGGTACACATGCTATTCCTGTGCCAGGAACACCCCTCCCTCAGACTCTTTCCAGTTGTTCATACATTCAAATCATTTTTGAGTTAAATCAGAGGAATGGGTGGATAACAACTGCTTCTTGCAACCCAGTTTCTTGAAATCAACTTTGCTTCAAATAATAACAACAAAAAAAAAATTGGAACCAGAGAAATGAAATGCAGAATTTTCAATAATCATCAAGTCTAACCCATGCATTTTGAATTTGAAGAAGTAGACACAGAGAGGGGAAAAGCCTTTACCAAGTCACCCAATAATAACCAATGCTAACAGTTACTGATGCCAGAGGTCTAGAGTCTAGGGCCTGTCCTAAGTGTTTCACACATATTATCATATTTAGTCCCCACAATGACCCTATGAGGTAGATGCTATTACTAGCCTCATTCTACAGATGAGAAAATTGAAAGGGGAAATGATTTATCCAAGTTATATATGCTTGACAGTGTCAGATAAAATTCTACATAGGTAACACCGTGGGGTGGGCAGGGCGAACAAGAGAAAAAGTGTAGCCTGAATAGGCCAATCACTTCACCTCTCTGAGCCTCAGCTGCTGCATGTGTGAATTCTGGGTGATTATATTTAACTGCAAAGCACTATACAAATGAAAGAGAAAACAGTGTTTTTTCAAAATGAAAAGAAGACTTCCAATTATTTTATATTTAAAAGAATACATACATGTTAAAAAGGTAAAACACTACAGAAAAAACATAAAGAAAGTAAACATTATCCAAATTTCCACTTTCCAGAGATTATTAGTATCTTAATGCTAACACTACAAGAAATCTGTTTATGAATATATGTGTGCATATATTTCAAAAATGAAATCTTACTATTCATGCTGTTTTGTGATCTATTTTTTTCACTCAAGTTATACATGGTAAAAAATCAGTAAAACTTTAAATTCAGGAGGACATTCTTCTGAGCTTAAGTCAGCTCTGCAAAAAGAACCAAGTGGTTTATTTACCATCTTCTTTATGGCTGATCTTAGGCATAGCATCATCACCTACAGCGGTGTAGCCTGTGCCCTGCACAGAGGCCAGAGGAACATATGGGAGCTGAAAGTCAGCCTTCTCCAGTCTTCAGGTCGAACTCCCTGGCACAGCTACAACATCCAGGAAGGAGGCCTGTGTGCTGGCCTCATAGCAAGTCTGTGGCTAGCCATGGAGACCCTGGAGCCAGAGAGCCTGCTTCTAAGCAACACTGGAGCCAGCAAGAGCAGGCAGAGTTGGCGCCATCCATGTGCCATGTCTCTGCCAGATCTATGCCCCATGCCCCAGAGCACAGGGTCAAATCATGGCATACATAGAGCAGGCTCTAAAGAATGTGTGCCAAGTTAGTTCTGCTCTATGCATGGAGTGCTTGTGGTGGTTTCATTCTTTTCCTCTAAGCAAATTTTAGGAAAATGTCCAAGTGACAGGAAACTGAGCAAAGATTTAGCCAAAACACTGATCGTGTGCTGCCTGGGAGAACCAGAGGTTTGAAGACCAGTTTCCTGATAGGGCTGTCTCTGGGGCACTCTATATGTACCCAAAGTTCACTGAATGCTTCTAAAACAGTTGCAAAGTGAATTCGTTTTCTATTATCGCATAACAAATGACCCCAAAATTTAGCAGCTGAAAATGACATGCACTCCTTAACCCAAAGTTTCTGTGGGTCAGGAATCCTGAGTGCAGGCTAGCACGATGCTTCTGGTTCAAGGGCATTCATGAAGTTGATGTTAAGCTGTCAGCCAGGGATGCAGTTGTCTCAAGGTGCAACTAGGACTAGAGAATCTGCTTCCAAGCTCACTCACATGACTGTTGGCAAGCTTCAGGTCCTTGTCACCTGGGCATCTACATTGGGCTGCCTCATAATATGGCAGCTCACTTCCCCCAGCACCAGGGAAGCCAAGAGAGAGAGAAGAGAGAAAGAGAGAAGGAAAGCAGAGAGGAGTGGAAGGGAGAGGAAAGAAGAGGAGGGTGAGAAGAAAGGTTAACGTCTTTCTGTAACCTGATCTCAGGAATGAACCCATCACTTTTGCTATACTGTATTCATTAGAAGCGAGTCACTAGGTCCAGTCTACATACAACAGGAGGAAACTACAGAAATGCACCAACCTCCATCCTCTGGCCTGGAATATAAATATAATAGCTAGAATCCTGCCAGCCATCTTGGCTGGTAAGGATAAGGGCCATACCCTAGGTATAGTGGATCAGAAAATAGCAAAGAAAAGTCTGAGTCTGGTGATTTCATCACCTCATCACTGCTTCTTACTCAAAAGAATAAAACTTTAAAAAAAGAAAATAGAAAATTTTAAAAAAGAATAAAATTTTAAATACTACAGCCACTCTTAAGTTTTCTTTCACTTGCAGGTGAGTCTAACCTTAGCTGATATAGGTTGTTAGCACAAATCTCAATTAAGGGTTCAGATTCAACCAGTATTTGTTTCTTTTACACACAGGAGACCTAAACCCAGAGAGGTGAAGTAATCATCATTTCATGTCGGGAATTTTTTTGTCTTCAAATTTACCCAAGCTTGTACTGAGTGCCCCAAAGTTTGTTGAACACTCAAGGCTCTGTTTGGGATGTTCCTGGCAGCTGGAAAAGTTCGGACTCCCTCAGGCTATGTATTTGTACCAGAACATTCCATGCTCTGTTTCTCTGCTTACCATGTAAACAAGTGAAATAGAAAAGTAAAAATATTTTGGATGAACTGATGATTTTCAGTTCAAAAACTTTTGTCTTGCGGGGAGAGTATAGCTCAGTGGTAGAGTGTGTGCCTAGCATGCATGAGATCTTGGGTTCAATCGCCAGTACCGCCATTAAAAATAAACAAACATACCTGATTACCGCCCCCCTAAGAAAACTTCTGTCTTATGCACACTTGAGCCAGTAACCATGGAAACTCTCATTTCATTTCTTCAGCCTCTTTGTATACCATTCCCCCTTTTGGGGCCAAAAAGTTAGCAGCAACTATAGATTAAATAGGTTCTGTAGAGCAGCAACGTAGCATAATTTTTCAAAGGACCTTAGTACACACATCCATAACCTGGATCATGTTTTCATTACAGCATTGTCTCACATGGTTTATCTCTCTAGAAAAAGCCTTCCACCCCACTTGCCAGAACTGTCAGCAGAGCCATTCAAGACAGAATCATAGCTGTAATATTACACATTTTATGTTGCAGAAGACACATTTGGTGTCCTTGCCCAACAACATCCCTTGCACTATGAATGGCTGTACTCAGCACCTGCTAAAGCCTAAACCACCATACTTGAACTATGTGCCGCAGTCTCAGGGGGATGGATCTTGGCTTGTCATTTGACCCAGAGGAAACCAATGTATCAGTTAAGCATCTTTGTCCTCAAAATGTGGAGAGATGCAGAGACTATCATTAACTGATGGTGAACAGTTAAACTAAAAGGTCAGGGAGCATTAGGGCTGGTACACAAAAAGAGAAAGAAAGAAAACAGTCTGCAAAGAAGAGGGAGACTGGCTCATATAAACAGAGGAAAAAAAATAAAAAGAACTCATGTGGTCCCCGAGAGAGAAAGAAAGCAGTTACTTCAATTTCTAATGGCTTCCTACTTCTCAGCTCCAACTCCCACAGGTGAGGCTATACTCCATTCCTGTGTCATGCCTCGGGGCCCCTTCAGGGTCTGGAGTCTGAACGG
Source organism: Vicugna pacos (assembly GCF_048564905.1). NCBI lineage: Eukaryota > Metazoa > Chordata > Mammalia > Artiodactyla > Camelidae > Vicugna > Vicugna pacos. The sequence goes on from NC_132990.1 coordinate 58,099,996, forward strand.
CTTTCTGTTGCTTGCCACAATGATGCATCTTTACCTTACAAATCCTTTCCACTTATACTATCTTGTTTGCTTTTTCCCAAATCCTGTAATACTTACAGACCAGGAATGACTATTTAACCTCATTCTTCCACAGATAAGTAAACTGAGTTTCTGGGAAAGAGGGGAGGAAACTTTTCCAAGATTACTCACCCAGCTAGCTACAAGCGGTAGAACCTGAACTCAGGTCTTCTGACTTAAGCCTGATGTTTTACCCACCATGTCATGTGATCAAGAAAAACAGAAATTGAGGGTAAATTTGACTGAAATTCCTATAATTCTGTTCGGCACTCAGGATTTAAAAAGAGATAAATAGATGTGGATCCTTACTGGTGGGAGAAACAAACTACATTGTGAAGCCTGTTTTATTTTAATTATTTTATTTTATTGACTAGTTTCTCTCCCTTTAGACCATGGACTGCAAATTCAAATGCATACATGGGCCAGACAGGTAAAGAAAAAGAGGGAAACAGATGACTGGATAAAGAAGATGTGGTATATTTATACAATGGAATACTATTCAGCTATAAAAAACAACATAAAGCCATTTGCAGCAACATAGATGTCCCTGGAGAATGTCAATCTAAGTGAAGTAAGCCAAAAAGAGAAAAAAATACCACATGAGATCGATCGCTCATATGTGGAATCAAAAAAAAAACATAAATAAAAAACAGAAACAGACTCATAGACATAGAATACAAACTTGTGGTTGCCAAGGGGGTGGGGAAGGGACAGACTGGAATTTCAAAATTTGTAGATACTTACAGGTATATGCAGAATAGATAAACAAGATTATACTGTATAGCACAGGGAAATATATACAAGATCTTGTGGTAGCTCACAGCAAAAAAAATGTGACAGTGAATATACGTATGTTCATGTATAACTGAAAAATTGTACTCTACACTGGAATTTGACACAACATTGTAAAATGACTATAACTCAATAAAAAATGTAAAAAAAAAAAAAGAGGGAAAGAATCCAGTGTGACAGCTGCGAAAGGTCTGGAGACTGAGGTAAACTGGATTCTTCATGACCAACTTGAAAAGGTCAGTTGCTATTCAGCTCCAGTCATGTGAGAATGCAGACCCTATATTACCAGATTTTCTCAAGTTTTTTATAAAGAGCTAGAAATCTGACTTTTTATGTGAAATTTTCTAATTATTAATACATATGTCAGCCAAATAAATTACACCTGCTGGCAGATACTGCCCTGCACCACCAATCTGTCATCTCTGCTCTGGGTTACCAGCATTGAGGACAAGACTATACATTATTATTCATTTTTACATCTCTAATACCAAGCATAGAGAAGGCACTCTGATGATTTGATTAATTAAATGGATTGGATGAAAATCATCTCATTTTGATCTCTTCTCAAATGATGCATCCTCAGAGAGGTCTCTTCTCACAACTTATGGTTATCCACCAATACCCGGTCTTACTTTTTTCTGTGAAAAAGACTCCTGATTTTTAGCCAGGCATGTGGCTACTGGGAACAGAGAAAACATTTCCTCAGACTCTCTTGTAGCCAGGTGTGGCTATGTGACTAAGATATGGCCAAGAAAATGAAAATAGAGGTAATGTATGCAAATTCCAGGAAATACCTCCCAAGAGAGGGCCATCCCCTTTCTCCTTTCCTTTCCTCCTTCCTGCTAGAATACAGATGTGGTGGCTGGAGCTGCAGCAGCCATATAGGGCTAAGATGTGCAAGCCACATATTGAAGATGGTCAAACAAGAGGATAAAATGTGTTAGGTCTCTGATGATTTAGGAGCTAGCTCAGCAGCGATGGATTGTTTCATCTTATTTGAGGAAAAAAAAATACTCATTTATACATTGTTCAATCTACTATTTTGCAAGTTTTCTAAAAGAACAAATCCTTGTTTTCCATTCTCTCATTCTGCTTTATTATTTATAGCACTTAACCATATCTTCACAATAATATATTTGTTTTGCTTATTAGTAATTTTTGTTCCCTACTAGACTGTAAGCTCCAGAGGGCAGGAACTTTGTTTTACTTACAGTCATTTCCCCACTGTTGAGAGGAGTGTCTGGCATATGGTAAGTGCTCAAAAAATAATTGTTGAATGTATAAATGAAATAGACTAAATTGGGCTAAAAGTGAAACTGAATTAAATGATAACCTAAACCCAGTTTCACTCCAACCACCATCAGCTAAATTTGCTCAATTCTTTCAACAAATTATCCCAAAGGTTTTGGTCAAATGCAAAAGAGGCGGGTAGGGAGGAAACAGCAATCTAACAATTGTCCAAAATTTACAAAGATTATGGAAACCAATACAAAAACACATTTCCACTTCCAAAGACAGCACTTCCACAACTGCCCCCATTCTTACTCAACAACTGTCCAGGCAGAGCTCCAGGGCAGCTGCAGAATGAGAAAGAACATCCATTCAGTCCAGGGCTGCTAGAGGGAGCCACTGCGTGTACTGAGTTTAAGGCTGCACTCCTAGAGTCTAAATAATATATTCTTTAATTGTTTAAGTCACAGTCCGAAAGGGGAGTGCTGCCTCCCTCCTAGGAAGACAAGCTTCTGCTCAGAAAGTGAAGTCACTAAGCAAGGCCTGGCTCGGACAAGTAAAAGCCCAGAAAACGTGACCTAGATCACTGCAGAAGTGGCAAGGCCCAAGGCATTATATGGCTCCTTCTCAAAGCAGTAGCAGCGGTTTTCCTAATTAAAAGAGCAAGTCTCTAGGGAACTGGGGAACCCCAGAAGAGGTAGGAACACCAGTTAAAAAGACTCCAAACCCAAAACACTGTCTCTAAAGACCAGGCCTAGAACTGAAGGCTAGAGCCTGGACCTTTCCTAAAAGAACATTTGGGATGGAGTGGGGGGAGTGAGGGGCAGGAGAAAGAAGAAAGACTGCGTGTGCTAAAATGCCACATTATACACTCAAACACCTGGTGAATACCTCCACATCTGGTACATGTCACAAGACTCAATTACATCTGGCCAGGCCAAGTGCCCACAGCTGTTACAGGGTAAGGCAGATAATTAAAAACAGCAGGTTGCCATGGCACAAAATTGGTCACTCCTGAACAATTCTGTGTGTTTTTCTTTGGAACTAAAGTACTAGAAGCAAGTTACACATTTGGGGGACAGAGAGGTGATTTTTCAAGACACACAAATGAGAGAAAATCAAAGATAAAAGGAACTAACTGATTAAGCACCTCCTCTGTGCCAGGTGCCACATACGTATTTTTTTCTCTTAATCCCCACCACAATCCTATAAATAGAAATTACTATCCCTTTTCTCAAAACAAGGAGATGGAGAGCCTCAGTGACATGCCCAGAGTCCTGAAGCAGAGCCAAGTGGCCCAGCCAACATTCACCATAGGTCTGACTGCCGAACTGTCCTCTTTTCCTTCTACCACCAGCTCGTTGGTTAAGGTCCAAAAATACAAATGTTGCCAGATGATGCTTAGGCACAGAGAGAATGCCAATGAGCCCACAGACATGGTGAAGGTATGGCTCCCCTAAGTCATTGCTGCAAGAAGACAATCTTTGAGTACACACAAATGTGCATTATACGTTAATCATCTTATAAAGAAGGGGCATCACAGCTTAGTGAAAAACAGCAACTAGCTCTTTAATCAAAAGGTGAAGAAAGGTTTTAGAAGGTGATATGTCATTGCACATTTGTGTTGGAGGGTCCAGGCCAAGAAAGGGATCCAGGTGGCTGGTTGAAGAGGGGGATAATGCACAAGGCCAGATGTAGCAGCACAGGGTAAAAGAAGGACCATCCCTCTAGCTGCATCCTGTCAGCCAGATCACTATTAGGCCTCTGACCCTGTCCCTCTTCTATGAGGTGGACTGATGGTCTCCAAAAAGGTGTGTCCACACCAAATCCCTGGAAGCTGTAAATATTGCCTTATTTGGGAAAAGGGTCTTTGTAGAGGTAATTAAACTAAGAATCTTGAGATGAGATCATCCTGGATTATCTGGGTGGATCCAAAATCCAATGACAAGTATCCTTATAAGAAAAAAGCACAGGGCGATTTGAAACACACAGAGAAGAGATCAATGTGAAGACAGAAGCAGAGATTATGGTAATGCAGCCACAAGGAATGCCAACAGCCACCAGAACCCGGAAGAGGCAAGGAACAGACTGTCACCTAGAGCCTTCAGAGGAAGTATAGCCCTGCCAAAACCTTGATTGAGGACTTCTGGCCTACAGAACTGTAAGAGAATAAATAGCTGTTGCTCTAAGCCACCCAGCTGTAATTTTTTATATCAGCCCTAGGAAATTAATAAAAAACCTTTTTCAGAGTTTCTACTCTGCCCCAATGGAGCAGGATGACCACACATGGGCACATAATCAAGTTCTGCTCACCACCATAGCATGTTCACCAGTTTCCTTTTCTCCTGATTTGTGTCATCCTTTGTCAGCTCTTGGGACTTTGTCGGGTGGTAAGTCACGCAACTGTGCTTCCTGCCACCATCCAGCCAGCACCTGCTGTTAACAGCATGTTGAATCAGGGCAGAGGCTTTGTCCCTTGATACTCTCAAAGTCAGTGGCCCTGCTTCATGCTGCTGCTAACACTGCCGCAACTGTCAGCCCCCTTTAAAGCTCCTGATACTGCCAACCTAATAAAGATACTGGTACCATCTGACCTAGGGGAGCCTCAGGAAAACCCCCAATGGGGCCTGGAACACCTGGCACCAGCCTTGACAGAATTCTTCCTCCCTAGGAGCAAAGGGGGAACAAATAAATCCAAGGTAAGCTCCCTTTCCCTTCCCTCTGAAGGAAAAGGGTGCTGTCCACTAAACCCACACATAGACCTCCTCTGATCTCAGAAGTGTTTCCTGCTCTTCTGAAATGTTCATCTCCATAAACAGATTAAAAAGACGCTTGTCCCTATGTTCCAAGTGAAGCAAAACAAAATCTAATTGAATTTTACCTTGAGTCCACAATTTCTGTGCCAAAGCAAATAATGAAACAGTCAGAGGAGGCCCTCTCTTTGCTGGAGGGCAGCTTTAGCCACAAGAGTCTCAGCCATGAGAACAAGCCCTCTGTCTTGGTCAATCCCATCAGCTCCTGGGCCCAGGACTCTTCAGGCAGTTGAATACTCCTACCACCAAGCAGGATACTGATTTATCACTGAATTTGATAGTGAATAAAACCTGGGTGAGACTCTACCAATCTGGCTCTAATGGCCCCAAATTTCCATCCTACTGATTAAGAAAAATAGAAGAGCTTCAGGTCTAGGGAAAGGAGGTATCCCCAAGGTGGGAAGATCCTGAAAAGGCACCACAGCACTCCAGCTGAAGACTCTGCCTCTACTCACTAACGTCAGCCATTCAGCCAAGAGCCTTGCTAAGACACGAACTGTCCTCTGCCGAGTAGAACTCTTCTCTCCTACCCTCATGCCACATTCTACTACACTGATGCTAAAGTTATATGGCCATGGACTCAGTTTCACAGAATTATTTTAACAGAGTTGTTGCCATCACCTCCAAAAGTTTCCTTGTGTTCCTTTTTGTGTGTGTGGTAAGAATATTTAATGTGAGACTTACCCTCTTAACAAATGTTTAAGTGTACAATACAGTATTGTTAACTATAGGCACTATGCTGTATAATAGATCTCTAGAACCTATTTATCTTACAGAACTACAACTTTATACCCACTGAGCAACAACTCATCATTTACGCCTCCCCTCATCCCCTGGCAACCACTATTCTACTCTCTGCTTCTATGATTTTGACTAGTTTAGATACCTTATAAAAGAGGAATCATGCAGTACTTGTCCTTCTGCGACAGGCTTATTTCACCGAGCATGTCTTCCAGATTCACCCATGTTGTCACAAATGGCAAGATTTCTTTTTTTAAGGCTGAATAATATTGAAGTGTATGTATATACCACATTTTCTTTATCCATTCATCTTTTGATGGATATTTAAATTGTTTCTGTATCTTGCTGTTATGAGTAATGCTGCAATATGAGACTGTAGATCTCTTTGAGATCTTAATTTCAACATAAAATTATTTTAGATCAAAATAAAAATAACTATTATTACACACAGCATCCTCCCTTCTCAGGACAAAGACAGGAATCCATAAGAGCTGAAACAGAAAAGAAATCTAAGTAAGAATAGGATTAGAGTTGCCCCTGAAGCCTGGACCAAACTTACTCTCCTAACACTTTCTTTCCTTGTATGAACTTTTTGCAGGACACTCCATGGTGGATGATGAAAATAGATTACTGTTGGGCACACCTCACCAGCTCTCTAATCAGGTTTGAATTCAGTGGGGTGAGGTTTAAATTGAATTACTCACTACACGAGTTCTGAACAGTCCCATACAATCTCTACATAAAAATGAGACATTCTCAATTCTGAAAGCCCCTTTCTTCTAACTAAAGGTAATAAGAGGTTGTATTTATTAAACATCTATTACATGCAATCTGTGTCACAGACATTACCTCATGTTATCATTACCACTCCTGTAGGATAGGTTTTATTATTCCTATTTTACCCACTTGTGTTGTGACCCATCCTCTTACTGGGGACAAGACAACAGGCAGCCAGAACCAGGACATGAAAAATACTGTGGCCAATAAACACTAGCTGCTGTAACAAGTCCTGGCCAGGGTGTGTCACCTAGGCTAGAAGTTTTCATTCTTTCTCAAAACATGAAGCCCACAAATTAGAGAGCACCCAGTCCTAACCATCACATGCAAGAATCTGCTTCCCTGGACTCTTTTCTTTAACAGCCAAAACTATTTTTCCTGAGAGCTCTTTGAATCCTACACAAAAACTGAGTCTAGCACACTCTATGAGCATTTAAGACCCAGCAACCAAGTGGCTGATGGGGTGGGGAGTGGGTGTGGAGGATGGTAAGTGAGAACTCACTGGTGTTGAAAGTTTAACAGGTCTTGTAACAAGAACTCAATTGAAATAATAATACTCATGGTTCAGGGTATTCGTTGATGCAGTTCCAGTCAGGATGTAGAGAGTCAGAAAAGACTATTGTTTCCACCATAACAAGACCAAGCCAGGTATGCCTCAAAGTCATAGTCTTTTGGAAGCACATCAGAGAGGTGATGACATAAAGAAGCTCAAATTAACTAAATTCCAGAAAGTGGCAAACTCTTCCTGGGGGAGAAGACAAAGATGCACCATACATGGGGAAAAGAGAAACCAGACAAACTTTTAATGAATTGTAAACATCTAGGGTGAGTTAGTCGATCAGCAACCAACTCTTTGCAACAGGCCTTCACCAAGTGCATGAGGATGGCATTCCAAAGGCTTGTAATGGGGCAGGAGTCTGAGAAAGATCCCTTTGAGATGCATGGAGACTCACTGCGTACAACGCAGGAATCAACTGACAGGAGAAATGAGGGAAACTCCTCTGAGCCACTCTAGGACTTTGCAGGGTGCTCAGCAGTGACCTTCCGAAAAATGAAGACAGGCAAAAAACTGAGAGAACTCCCTCCCAGACTTTCCAGGCCTTCACCAAGTGTACTGCAGTGGATATTCAAACACCAAGGACAGAGCAACAGGATGAAGACAGATCTCTCAAGGAGCAGAGGCCAAGATCAGAAGAAATGAAGGCATACTATCACATGAAAGGTAACAAACAGTAAAATGAAATAAATTAAAATAAAATAATTACATATAATACACATATGTTTCTTTAAAAGACTATTGACTAAAGCAAAAAATAACAATATATTATGGGATTTAAAGCATAATTAAAACTAAAGTATGCAATAATAAAAACACAAAGGTTGAGAAAAGGTAGAAATGCACTATATCCTCATAAAGTTCTTATATTGTCTGAAGGTAGACTGTCATAAGATAAAGATGAATATTGTAATCTCCAGAGCAGCAATTCTCCACCAGGGGCAATCCCACCCTCTACCCCAGGACATTTGGCAATATCTGGAGATATTTTTCATTGTCACAACTAGAGGTGGGGGGGGACTACTGGTATCTGGTGTGTAGAAAAAAGAATACTGCTCAGCATTCTATAATACACAGGACAGTCACCTAAAGAATTAGAAGGAAATAGTCCCAAGGTTGAAAAACTGTTCTAAAGCAACCACCAAAAATAGCACAATGAGATATAGGGGAAAGATGACAGTGGCAACAAAATGGAACGCTTAAAAATACTCAATTCACCCAAAAAATTCAGGAAAGAAGAAACAAAGGAACAGATAGAAAATAACTAGCAAGATTATAGATTTAAACTAATCATACCAGTAATTGCACTGAACGTAAATGTAATTGCACCAATTAAAAGGTAAAGATAATCAGACTGGATTTTTTTAAAAATCCACAAATCCCAACCATATATTTCTTTCAAGAAAATATAATGACACAGAGAGGCTGAAAGCAAAAGGTAAAAAACCAATGCCACTTATAATAATTTTTAAATCAAAAATCTAGGAATAAATCTAATGAAAAATGTGGAAGACCACCACACTGTAAATTACAAGGCACTGCTTAAAATAATTAATGACTTATATATGTAGAGATAAACATCAGGTTCATGGATTCAAAAAGGCAACAGTGTTAGGTATCCACACCTCCAAACTGATCTGTAAGTAAATCCCAATCAAAATCCTAGCTAACAAGCTGATTCTAAAATGTATATGAAAGATGGCAAAATTCCTAGAATGGCCAAAACAAACAACCTCCACACACAAAAAAAACGAATTTGTAAGATTTACACTATCTGATTTCAAGGCTCGCTAAAAAGCTACCATAATCAAAACAATGTAGTATTGACGTAAGATAGACAAATAGTTCAATGGAACAAAATAGAGAAGTTCAGAAACAGACCCGCACATATAGTACCAAATCAGTTTTTGTTTTTTTTTTTACCAAGGTACCAACCAAGTCAATTCAATGAAAAAAGTTTTTGTAACAGTGCTGACACACTGAATATCCATGTGGAAAAAAAATATATAAAGAATCCTCACAATTTAGCAATAAGAAAACAAGCAACCCAATTAAAACAGGCAAAAGGCTTGAATAAATACTTCATAAAAGTAAATATACAAATGGCCAATAAGTACAAAAAAAGCTCATTATTTGTCATAAGACAAATACAAATTAAAACCATAATGAGACCCTGACATCCTTCACAAAAATGAGCTCAAAATGGATCATAGACCTAAATGTCAAACACAGAACTTTATATAAAACTCTTGGAAGATAACATAAGAGAAAACCTAGATGACCTTGGGTATACTGATGCCTTTTAAACTGTAACAACAAAAGCACAACCCATGAAGTAATCAGTAAGCTGAATTTCACTAAAATTTAAAACTTTAATTTTAAAGATAACATCAAGAGAATGAGAAGATAAGCCACAGACTGAGAGAAAATATTTGCATAAGACACATCTGATAATGGACTGCTAACCAAAATACATAAAGAACTCTTTAAACAAACAACTTTAAAAATAGACCAAAGATCTTAACAGACATTTCACCAAAAAAGATATATAGATGGCAAGTAAGTATATGAAAAGATGCTCTGCATCATATGTCATAAGGGAAATGAAAAAAAATTTTAATGAGATATTACTACACATCTATTAGAATGGCTGACCATACCAAATGCTGAGAAGGATGTGGAGCAACAGAACTCTCACACATTGCTGATGAGAATACAAAATGGTACAGCCACTTTGGAAGATAGTTCTGTGATTTTTTTATATACTCATACACAATCCAGCAACTGTGCTCTTTAATATTTATACAAGGAGTTGAAAACTTACATGCACACAAAAACCAGCACACAGATGTTCACAGTAGCTTTATTCATAACTGCCAAAACCTGGAAGCAACCAAGATGTCCTTCAGAAGACAAATGACTAAACTGTAGTATGTCTAGACTATGGGATATTATTTAGCACTAAAAAGTAATGAACTATCAAGTTATGATAAGACATGAAGGAACCTTAAATGCATATTACTAGGAGAATGAAGCCAATCTGAAAAGGCTGCGTATTGTATGATTCCAACTATATGACATTCTGGAAAAGGCAAAACTATGGAGACAATAAAGAAATTAACTGTTGCCAGAGATAGGGTGGATTAAAGTTGAATAAACAGAGCACAGAGGATTTTTAGGGGAGTGAAAACACTCTGTATGATATTATAACAGTGGATATATGTCATTACACATATGTCCAAACCAACAGAACGTATAATACCAAGAGTGAATCTTAAGGTAAACTACAGATTATGATCTGTCAATGTAGGTTGAGCCTTAGTGAAACTATCATTCTGACCTTTCTGGTTTTTATGAAAGCTTCATTACAATGGCTGATTAAATCATTGGCTATTAGCAATGCGTTCGATCTCCAGCCCTTCTCCCCTTCCCAGAGGTCAAGTGGGTGGGACTGAAAGTTCTAATGCATTAACCACGTGGTTGGTTCTCCTGGAAATCATCCCCCATCCTTAGGTTCTTTCCCCAAGTCACCTCATTAACATAAACTCAGGTGATTAAAAGGAGTTTGTTATGAATATCTAGACACCTTTACTACTCTTTTCATTTAGGAAATTCCAAGGGTTTTAGGGGCTCTGTGCCAGAACTGGGAACAAAGACCAAATATGTATTTCTTATTATAAATCACAGTATCACAGGTGACTTCAGGAGTTCCATGAACTCCCTGAAATTGGATACAGAATATTGCATATATATGTGCTGGGGGCAGGGGAGGAAAGGGAATGTCCTTAGTTTTCATCAGATTTCCCAAGAGGCTTGAAAGCTTTTTGAAAGAGGTTTAGGACAAACACTCTAGTCTCTCTACGCTCTCCCTTGGCAATTTCCCATGACTTCCATTCTTTTCTATATTCCAGTAACTCTCGCACTATATAATCTTGGATGAGTTACTTAACCTGACTAAGTCTTCATCTCTAAAATGAGAGATAATAAACTAATACAATCCATCACAGGACTGTGTTGAGGACTGAAGGACATATAGGAAACAATGCACACCTGCTATGTAATAGACCAGAGGTCAGTTAAGTGTTTCTCTAAAGAGCCAGACAGCCCACTCTATTTCCTTGAGAAACATTCCTCCATGCCTTTACCTCCAACCTCTTACTACCTGTGACGCCAAAATCACTCTGATTCTCACTGCCAGGATCTCTGACTGCCTGCAGGAGGACTTCCCTTAAATGTTGTTTGAAACACAACACATCAAAAATGGAAATAACCATTTTTCTTATCAGCTGAATAGATTTCACCAAACCTAACAGCAACCTGTTTGACATTCCCTACATATGACAGCACTCCCATGCTTCTGTGCTTCTCAGGCAATTCCCTCTGCTTCCCTTCCATGACTCAACTCTCAAACAGCTGCTGAACTCTAACTTAACCTTCAAAACTCAAGTCAAACGTCATCAATTCTCAAAGATGTTTCCCAACATCCACTCCACTGCCAGCCACAGCAACCTTGGGAGATGGATTGTGCCTCTTGCACATGTATGTTGTACATTCCTTTACAGTATGTGTTATTTTTATTTGTGCATATACCTACCTCCCCTCTAGAACATGAGCTCCTTGAGGGATATGTTTTATAAAGTCATTTTAATGCAGAAATTAATACAAACTGATGAAAACTTGATGTTACAGAAAGGTAGTAGTATACAGATAAGTCATGCAAGTTCTGGGTCAGATTCTGTCTTTATTTAAAATTTTGTTCATCGTGGATTTTTTACATTAATGTTGATTTTATTTTAAATATTGCACTAAAATATTACCTACCTTAATTACTGAGTTTGTTGATGCCCCTTTATATTTGCACCCAAGGTGAGTGCCTCACTCTCCTCATACTTGTCCTAATCCTGAATTAGTAACTAGCAGCTCTGAGATTCAAATCTGCATTCATTATTCCAAAACCATACTGCTTTCAAAAGTCAAAAAGATCAGGCAGTATTCAACTTCTAAAAGCTTATAATCTGACAGCAGATAGTGACAAGCAGATAGACAGTTACAACAGAAGTGAAATATGCCACCACGGGTGTGACTATAAAGGGCTGGGTACAGAAGAGTAAGTAGTTAATTTTGGCTGAGCCCATCAGGGAAGAATCTACAGAAGAGGGAAGGCTTAAATTTGGAAAGGATTTCCCTGATATGGATTCTCCTACTCGTCTACGAAAGGAGCAGCAGCTACAGTAAATTTTGGACAATTTTTCATCTCTCTACAAATTAAATAGTAATGGTCTTTTACCTTCTGTGTGTTTTACATTGGATTCTAAGCTCCTTCGGGACAAGGCTGAGTGACACACAGCAGATGCTCAGTAAGTAGGGGTGAAATGTGTAAGTGAGCAGACCAGTGAACGAAAGGCACTGGCTGTAATACTGCAGGCTCCGCATTCAGCGCACACTGAGGGGGGCCTCTAAGCTCAGGACCAGGGTACTGCACAGGGACACCTGCGGACAGACAACAGGGACAACCACACCAACCTATTTTATGAGAGGCATTCTGACAGACTGTCTCATCCCAGGGGGCTTGCCTTCGGGCTGGGATGCCTGGACAAGTGCCCACAAGTGGCCCCACACAATGTTACCTTTGAGCAGTGCGTGGAATGCGCCTCTGTCGGTATGTGCTGTGAAGAGCCTCCAGTGTCCACTGGGCAGGCAGGTGGCACTGCTCTGGGAAGAGTCTAGTTCTGTGTCCACAGCAATAAAAATACCATTCGCAGCCACACAGGGCGGGGCTGGGGACACACACCAAAGGAGGAAGCGGCATCAAAGGAGGAATAAACCACTGTCAGATCAGACCCCAGCAGAGGACAATGCAAGAGCCACTATTCCTTCAAGAAGACAGCCCAACTCTGAAGAGTCGGATGCTCCACATAATAAATGTGGGACTCAACCAACTAAGTTCTCTTTTCTCATCTACTAAATCGAGATAAAAATCCCCACCTGGTTATGAGAATTAAAAGAGTTTAGGTATAAAAATGCCTTCCTCAGTGCTTGGCACATGGTAGGTGCCCAGTATGTATTAATTCTATTCTTGGCCTGCCTTCTCAACAGAAAGATCCGATCTAATTATCAATTATCAGCTTTCTCAGAGCTGAGAGTGATGGCTACATGGAAAAGTATATATAGCAAAATTCACTTGTGCTTTTTCTTAGTGAAGTCCCAGGATAAGACCCAGCCCTGCTACCTTCTGCAAGTGACCAGATCTATCCACTGTTTTCTCATTCATGTAGTGAGGGTAATAACAGTGGTGGGGACTGACAGCTCTTTGAAAAGCATACAGTTCATTTCAAGTTGCTCATTCATGTATGGTTGGATCCTCTCTTTTTTTTAATTCTTATTTTTTATTGAAGTGTAGGCAATTCACAATGTTAGTTTCAGGTGTACAGCAAAGCAATTCAATGTTACATATACATAAATATATTTTTTCAGGTTCTTTCCCACTACAGCTCATTACAAAAATGGATCCACTCTTTTGAGTCTTCTGTGGGCCAGGTGCTCTATGTCCATAGCTCATGCAGTGCTGCAATGATTCTGTGAGGCAGAAACTGAGCTTAGAGAGGTAAAGCCATGTTCTAGGTCCAAAGGCAATAAAGAGCAGAGCTAGATTTGAACCCCAGACGTGGATGGCTCCAAAGCCTCAGTTTATTCCATGACTAAGCAAGTAACTCACATGTTGAACAAGGCAGCAAGTTCTGTGTTGAAAAAGCAGTGAGTCACAAAGGCGGTGGTATGTGAGCTTGGTCTTTGAGACTAATGCTGTTGATGCCCCGACCCAGCAACTATTCACTTGGTTCAGGTGCCCATCACCCAGAAGCTCTGTTGGCTGCTAAGGGCTCACATCACAGCTGCACCTTTTTCCAAAGAATTGCCTGCAGCAGACAGAAGCCACCTGGCCTGCCAGTGTCTGAGAGGTTATGCACCCATCTCCCACCAAACAAAAACAAAACAGAAGCAACCCTCAGTCAATGCCTGACTGCTTCAGAGTAGAAAAGGCCTGCCTGCCACCTCAGGAATGCTCTGCATGCTCCAGAGCTCTCCGCAGCATAAAGCTGAGGCAAGATTTCAGCTGAAAGTTTCTTTTTGGCTGGCTTCATCCCTCCTTATCCAGTTGCCTTACTTTCTTACAGGTTTTTCTTCTGAGAACTTCACTCAATAAACCACATGCAAAACTATCTCCGTCTCAGGCCCTGCTTCAAGGAATCTGACCCAAGACAGTGCTAGGAATGAGTGGGAATGTATTTTAATTAAGAAAAAAGGGAAGGAATTTTCAGTAAGAGCGACTGTCTTCAATAAAAAACTACTAAGCCCCTGCTTTATGTCAAGCATAGCAGTATGCACTGAGAGAGAGAGAATACACATTCAAAATTGCTCCCAGCTTCAAGGGAGAAGAGGGCCTCACAGAGTTCTGTCAGAACAGAGGGGTTTTGTGAGAAGTGTAATCAGGATTGCATTTGAGAAAGATGCTCCTTGTCCTGGCAGGACCATGGGAGATTAATTGGATCGGAATAGAAAGAGACTAGAGGCAGAAAAAATGGATGTAAGATGGTATTATCATCCAAATAACTTAATATATAGTTAGGATGCATACTGGAAGGGAAAAGAGCATAGCATCAGAAAAAAAACAACTAAAAATGTGGAACACTTATTAATAATATTTCTCAAACTTTAATCTGTTCCTGACGACCTTCCCCCTCTCCAGCGAGTGTTTATTCCAGGACTCAGGGATATAAATAATTGTAGATTTAGTTCAACTAGGAGTCCCCCCAGGATGTTAAGGCCCTGTGCTGGATGCTAGTCCCTGCCCTGGAAGCCCCCACAGTCTGGTGAACATGAGACCATAGGACAGATGCCTCAAGGATTCAAAAACAAGCCAGCAATAATCTTTTCTTTTTAATGTCAGTCTTCCCCTGGTCCCATTTGTAGTATTTCTCATTTAATGGATTCAATCCAATGTGTTATTGATGAATAGTATAATTTGCACAAGACCAGAGAGTCCTGATAATCCAGTGTTTCTATAAAGGCTGCTTCAATTTGAAAAGACCATAGGTTCCAACATCAGAAATACCTGGGATCAAATCTCAGCTCTGCCTTTTGCTGGCTGTTTGTCCTCAGAAAATACTTGACCCTCTTTGAGTCTCATTTTCTCATCTAAAAGCTGAGGGCTATAATATCTATCTTTAAAAGTGTTTGAGAGAAGTCAATAGGACAAGAGAAATAGCTCAAAGTCAATGCTCAATATGTGGTAGCAATTTTATTACCATTGTTGAAGTCCTTCAGTCATTTCCAAACATGGACTGAGGGAAGATACTGATCTCCAACTGGCTTCCTCATGGCCTCCTATCTCCTGATTTGCCACTCACTGTGTCATTTAAAGGGACACTGTTAAAGACAATGTCATCATGTGCCATAAGAGCTGGTATGTGGTTTCTGGACAATTATTGGGTTGCGTGGGTCGAGTGGTACCTAAAAAAAGCATAGGAAATATGTATCCTGGCACAATACTTAAAATAAGTGAGCCTTTGTTCCCTCCATTACTTTACTTTTAAAGCAAGGAGGTTACATCTGTCCATGTTTCACACGTCTGGGATGCCAGAGAGGCACAGCCAACAGATGTGGTCCCACTGTAGAAGAGCCCAGTGTCTCAGCTGCACCCAGAAGCCAGGAACTTGAGGGAAATGGGGGGTGGTCACCTCCCCAATTGCCCTGCAAGGAGAGAGAGAGCCTGAGGTAGCCATAATTTCAGCCCCCACTCCCATCAGGATTCTAAGATAAGAGGCCTCAATGTCTGCTATTTCAATTCTAAGGAAGAAACCTCAGAAGTATGGCCCATTCCCCTCATCCCCAGAAGTTCCTCAGAATGCATTCACCACCATTACTGGAACAGGCCACGTTATGAAGTAATAAGTTCCCCACTGAGGGGGGGAACACAAATTCTTCCTGGGATATCACTGAGAAGAGTACCATATTCTGAGAAAGAATCTCTTCTCAAACAGCTGACATTTTATGGCCTCCTGGAAAGTTACAGAAGGAATTAGAACCACAGTAGGGTGATGGTCCAATCCTATATTCCACTGACCATCATTCCAGGAAATTTTTCTTCAGTACCACAGGGCAGGCTGGTCTAAGGCAAACAATTTCATGCAGGGCAGTTTAGTGAAAAAGACTTCACATTTAGAGAACAAGCTCACATTCCCAAATGTTTGCTTGTATTTGGGGAGGAACACCAAAGTGGGCACAAGGTGATCAGGTGGCAGAAAGTGCAAGCTGAGAGTCAGGGTTCTTTTCATGGTCTTGACTCTGACACCAGAGCTGTGTGATTTTTGCCTGTCTCTAGCCCTCTCTAGGCATCCGTTTCCTCTGCCATAAAATAAAGCAATTAGACTGGATTACTTTAACCTAAACTTTCATCATGTGAGCACATTTTCACTATGTTTTCTATATCAACATATACCACACTGTGATTTGTCACACCTACACAACATCTGTACTATTTTCATACTATATTTGGTCAAAATTGCCTCATTTCTTCACTTTTTTCTTCCTTGAAATTGATTTTTAAAGGAAACTAGATAGAATTACCATGAATGGAAACTACTATCACTTGCCAGAGCAGAAGGCAGCCATAAAACTAAATACAATGAAAACAAAACAATACTTTTAATTATCTCTGGGAAGTGCTGTATTTTGAGGATGGGCTCCCTGACATCTGCTCTCTGTTTCTGAGGCAAGATTAGTAAATGGTAAAGAGGTGTTAAGGACATTCCAACACCTATTTGAGATTTTTCCCTAATCAAAAAAAAAAAATCAAGAAGAGAAAAAAGATTGAACGAGAACTTAAAAGGAAAAAAAACTTCTCACTACAAGACTCTATCATCTAAATTATCTCAATAGCCCTATGGTTTAGGAAACAACTAATAATATCTAAGGTCTTCTCCAACAGTGATATTCCATTTGAACTCTACTGTAGAGAAAAGATGATCAGAATTGTGGAAAATCTAAGTTTCACAGATGTAATCTTGTTTTGAAAGTAAAGTAGTGGAGGGAACAAAGGCTTACTTCTCAGACTATTCTGAGAGAAATGACTTTCAATACCCAAACAGAAACATTGTCAGAATGTTTTCCAGTTAAAGGACTTTGAACATGCATTAATAAACAGAAATGATTTGTGATTTGCCTAGTCATCATTTATTTTCAAATAAACACTTCTAAATGATTCGGCAGTGCCTAAAAAAATCATTCATCCTCCTAGATAATTTAAACATCACTCCACCAAAATCTTGTTCACCCTATTGACTTGCTTAATGAAGCATTTTGTCAGGCAATATACAAAGATAAATTTAACTAGAGCTTATGCCATCAAATTAACACAACTTCTAAAATACTGAAGTTCAGATTAATCATGACATCAGAGAAGAGTATTACAAAAACAAAATGCCAATGAAATGTTTTGGCAATGTGCTCATTATGCTGAATGTTTTGGATTCATATGGCAAAGCTTTCATTATAGGACTCTTCAAGGCACTCATTTCCTTGGAAGCATTTAAATGTGATAATATTTGTCTTATTTAGACAGATATAAAATTAGGGGAGGTAAAGCCCTTCAAATATATCTGAAAGACCTTAAAATAACTGATATGTCTAGGCTCCAGACTACAGCAGAATATTCACTAACCTTATGTTTTTCCTTTCTAAATTTTTGCCTTTTTGTTTTTGCTAACTCTTTACGTGCTCTTAGGCAAGTTCCTTCCTCTTTCTGGAATTAATTTCCCATATTTAAGAAGGAGGGGATGGGTGTTGGACTAGAGTAGGAGTCAGCAAACTTTTTCTGTAAATGACCAGGTAGTAAAGATTTTCAGTTTTGTACACCATATGGTCTCTGTTGCAACTATTCACTCAGTCTCTGTAGCAAGAAAGCACCCACAGGCTACATGTAAACAAATGAGCATGGCTATGTCCTAATAAAACTTTACTTACAGAAACAGATGGTAAGCCAGATTTGGCCCACTGCCTGTAATTTGCCTTCCCTAAACTCCAGGATCTCTAACTTCTGGCCCTAATATTGTCTTTACAAGGGAAGGAAGTTGCTAAGGTCTGTCATTTGACAAAGTCAGGATTAAAACCCAGGTCGGTGAATTTTAAGTCTAGGATCCTTCCTCCATAGGAGACTATCTAATCAACCAAGAAACTTGTAGCTACAAGATAAAGCATCAAGTGCTGTCATAAAAATGGAATTTCTGTTACCACTTCAAGTATAATTACTTAAAAGTTACTTTAGCAGTGAGTCATTAGGTTCTATGATTAAGGTGGCATTAAGTGTTTCCCATTGCCAAGAAATGTATCAGACTGGAAGAGAGAAATTCAAGAAGGCTGTGTGGGAGCAGGGGGGCAGATCTGGATATTCATCAGTCCTACAGAGAAAAGGAAACTATTTCCTCTTTACCTCATATGTGCACAGCATTATATGGTTTATAACAAAGCACCTTCCTATCTGTTATTAAATTTCATGTCCACAACATCTCTGTAAGGTGGGAGTCATTGCTTTATATTTATGCCTAAGGAAACAATCTGAGTAACTACAGTCACTTAGTGACATCTATGCCACAGCTGCCATTCATTCATTCAGACAACAAATATTTGCCAATTGACAAGGCAAGGAGTAGGCAGTTCAAATTGGCAATACTGTCCCTGCCCTCATGGAGCTTCTAGTCCAGTAGAGGTAAGAGACAATGAACAGAAAAAGAAACAGTTAACTAAGTCATTATGAACAGTGATAGGTGCTGATAAGAAAACAAACATGGTGTACTGATAGAGGACTGGGGGTAGGGAACTTCCTCAGGTAGAGGGGTCAGGAGAGGCCTCTGAAGAAGAAAGGTTGCAGCTGAGCCTGGAAGGATAAGAGAAGTCATATAAAGAGGAGAAGAACTTAGTCAGGTTAAGAAACTGAAAAAAGGAGCCTGGGGCTTGGAGTCAAACAGCTGGCATTCAGAGTTCATTCTACAACCCAGAACTCCAGTTCCATCATCTGCAGGACAAAAGTACCAACACCTTCCAGGAACGCAGTCAGGCTGCTGGGGTTCAGGCCTCTCTCCTCTTTTTACTGGATTTAAGGCCAGGAGCAAGTTACTTTCTGTATGACGATTCAGTTACCTTGCCTGAAAACTGGGATGATAATAATGGTACCTACCTCATAGGTAGGTTGTAAAGGTTTAATGAGAACACCCTATAAGGCATTAAGCACAAGTCCTGGTATCCAGCAAGGGCTCAAAAGCATGGACTGTTGTAAGAACTGGAAAGATAATGGGAGGAAAGTAAACATTTTAAAATTTAAACTCTGTGTCTGCTCTATGCCCATTCTGTATTAGGTGAGTACTGTCATTATCCTCACAGTCCTGCCTTACAGATAGAGAATAGATTATGTCCTTGGTCAAGGTCACGTTGATCATAAATAGTAGGGTCAGGATTAAAACTCAGCTCTGGGTGATTCCATAGACTACACATAGATTCATGTGGCCTCTCACTCTCATTCCAATGAAATATCAGAGACCCAGTTCTGCTCTATAGGTCCTGTCTCTCAGGAGCCAAGATCCCTGGTGGAAGGGGCTACAGCTCTCTTCAAAATGAATACAGCCACCATCTAGGCTAGCCACTGAGGGTCCCCTGTCCTGAAGGCTCGAGGCTCCATCTATCACATCCTTCCCAATCTCCATCACCATCTCCATTAGGCGCCCTTAGTCGTTCAGGTAGGCCAAGCTCCTTCCCTCCCAGTGGTTTTGGTGTTATTCTCTCCATTCTACAAAAAAGAACTTGGAAGTCAAACAACTGGGGAGGTGGCCGAGTCCAAATTCAAACACAAATCACCCTGATTCAAAATCCACAATTTTGGTATCTCAACAGGCTGCCTCTCCTTAAGGATAGGAAACACTTGTAATAGTACATAGCATTTTAGAGACTTCAAATTTTAATGGACAGGATAGAACAGAAAAGACAGAACAGAATAGAAAGCATTTTCCCTTAGACAACACAAAAATTAGGCTAATGGAGAAGTTGTAGTTTAATGAATTAGATATGTTTTTCCTCCTTTCCTCTTCCCTTTCTAACTTTTAATTCCACCTACCCATAAAGGTGCTCTTGTGAACCTCCCAAGAAATGCTTAAATAATTAACTGAATAGCAACTTAGTATCTGTAGCACTGCGAAAGAAATTATGTTAAGAACCACTATTCATTAAGTACCTACTACGAGCCACGCACTGTGCTAGGTAATCTCCAAAAGACCTCCACCACATGGTCAACATCAGCTCCATCGCGGACGAGGAAACTGACACCCAGAGAGGTTCGGTTCCCATGTCCACAGAGAAAAGGCCAGAGCAGAGATTTGATCCTGGACCTAATTCTAAAGTTCTTGTTCTTTGTACTGTTAGGCTGCATCTCAAGAAACAAACAGGGTTCACCTCACAGGTAGGGAGTAACTGTAACCTGGTCACAGGAGAGGTGAATCCTTACCCAGATGCCCCCTGGAACACCACCTGGTGACCATCAGGAATACAGTACATCAGTGTTACTCAAAGTGATGCTACCCAAACTGGCAGCATTAGCATCACCAGGAGGCTAGTTAGAAATCACATTCTCAGGCCCTACCCAGACCAACGAAATCAGAATCTCTAGGGACAAGGCCCAGGAATTTGTGTTGGCAAGCTCTCCAGGTGATTCTAGTGCCTACCAAACATTGAGAATTTCTACTGTATATGGTATCTTTGTGCAATCAGTGACAACTTGAACTACTAGCCAGGCAGAGATTGGAAAATCAGACGTGGAAAAGGAATACATCTTCCTCCAAGGATGCAGAGTCTCTTGTGGAATGGAGAACTGAATGCAGGAAGCTACACTTCAGTTTCCATTCCCACAATTAGGAATTCATCCATCCTTTGCAGTGAGAAGGAATAAAGGCCAAAATTGAAACAGGCAAATTAGAATGTTCTATGGCAAAGCCAATCCTGCCCTAAGAAACTTGGTGCCCTATTTCACTTCTCCTCACTGCACTCTCAGTTCATCAGGGGAACTCTATCTCCTATCAATTAGTGAATCTAAACCTCCCAACAAACCAGGGCTTGCTCTTCTCTTTGCTGTTCTATATTGTTTGTTTGCGTGCATTCTCACAGCAGATACTGAAAGAAAAGCACTCTTCTGGGTTCCACTTGGCAGTCCTTTCGCTTTTGAGTCGGCTGATTGCCTTGGGACTGATACTACAAAGTATGGACTACAGATGCTTAAAGAATATTTATTAACTCCAAGAGAGGTAAAACTTGTGAAATTAAGTAGTTATTTAAATTCAATTCTACTACTAAAAATGTCTTGCCTTGTTTTTCTTAAATCAACCTTAAATGTGTGGTCAAAAAATACCTGACTTCACTTTATTTTGGAAACTTCTTAAAGCAATGGCCCATAATCTCAGCATACTAACATAATTATTTTCCTTTTTGCCCATTCCATTTTCAGGCTTTGTTTTCATATTCATATACAATTATGCATGGTGGTAATTACACAGTAAAAGTGATTTTTTTAAGTCTTCCTTTTTTCCTGGTCAGAGTTTCAATGTAAGTGAGTTTATGCACTATCTTCACGATGATCACTTTAAATTTCTGGACAGTGGACTCATGAATTGGCATGTCACTTAAGCACATCACAATGGGTCAGGAAGTATTTACTGAACTCCTACTGTGTGAGCCAGATGCAATTCCAGGCTCCAGGAATCTAGCAATCAACAAGACAAAGTCTCCACTCTCAGGACTGCAGCAGTGTACAGGGGATGACACTTTTGCCCTTGCTACATGGATGACACACCTGAAGCACAGTGCACAGCCTATGTGGATCAAACAGAGAAGCTGCTTACTTGGGGAAGATTCCTTTAGTTCCTTCAGGGTGTAGGTGAATGGAAATAAGGGCCAGGTACACGCCTAGGGATATATAGATGGTCCCTGACTTATGACGGCTCAACTTGATTTTTAAACTTTATGATAGCGTGACAGTCATTTGCATTCAGTAGAAACTATATTTCAAATTTTGAATTGTGATCTTTTCCTGGGCTAGCAATATCTGGTATGATACCCTCTCATGATGCTGGGCAGTGGCAGCAAGGTGCAGCTCCCATTTGGTCATGCGATCACAAGGGTGAACAACCGATATGCTTACAACCATTCTGTACCCATACAACCTTTCAGTTTTTCACTTTCAGTACAGTATTCAATAAATTAAACGAGATATTCAACACTTTATTATAAAACAGGCTTTTGCTAAATGTCCAATAACAGATGACTGAATAAAGAAGCTGTGGTATATTTAAACAATGGACTGCTACTCAGCCACAATAAAGAATAAAATAATGCCATTTGCAGTAACATGGATGGACCTGGAGATTCTCATTCTAAGTGAAGTAAGCCAGAAAAAGAAAGAAAAATACCATATTATATCACTTACATGTGGAATCTAAAAAAAAGACACAAATGAACTTTTTTACAGAACAGAAACAGACTCACAGACATAGAAAACAACTTATGGTTACCAGGGAGGAAAGGGGTGGGAAGGGATAAAGGGGGAGTTCAATATTTGCAGATAATAACCAATATATTAAAAACTAGATAAACAACAAGTTCATATTATACAGTACAGGGAACTATATTCAATATCTTGTAGTAACTTACAGTGAAAAAGAACATGAAAACAAATATACATATATTCCTATATGACAAGCATTATACTGTACACCAGAAATTGATACAACATTGTAAACTGACTATACTTCAATAAAAATATATATACACAAAAAAAATAGGCTTTGTATCAGATGATTTTTACCCAACTAAATGTTCTGAGCACATTTAAGGTAAGCTAGGCTAAGCTATAATGTTTGGTAGGTTAGGTGTATTAAATTCATTTTCAATTTAATATATCCAACTTACAATTTTCACTGCTACTAGAGAAACTGTGTCATCTTCAATAGGAACTCATCAGCACTGACTGTCAACATTTTTTTCAAACATGTGCCAATCAAATTAGTTCATAACAGTCCCTAAAGAGAAGGTATGGATTTAAATATACAGGTTCCCTGGGGATCTTATTCTTCTTTTGGGTACTTCCTTTAGTATCTAAGATGACACTATCAGACCATGAATGTCAGAGCTAAAATAGAACACTGATATGTCTGAATGGTCTTCCCAGAGCTTAAAGCAGAGACAGCTTTTCCACTGGGGTTTAAGTTTTCTCTGTAGGATGACCTGAACTCGCGCTGGGCATGAGAAGAAAGGAGAAGGGGTAAACAACCTCCTCCAACAATCCTCACCATCTCCTCCTCCCCAGCTCTGCAAGGCAGCACGTTGCTCCTCAGGAGCTGGCTCTCTCTACTTTCCAATCACTGGCCCCTCCATGACCTTCATGCCCTTAGCAGCCCCCACTTCCTCTTTAGTCAGGTCTTCCCTGACTCCTGCCTGGGAGACAGAGCTCCCCATGACTCCCTCCTTGCTGGGGCAGGCCTCAACTGAGCCCCTTTGCTCTAGGGATAGTGAACTTGTCTTTTCACCTGGGCCTTCCCTATCAGATAGTGGAAGCCAGGACTTGTCCCTGACTTCCTACAGACCCAGTAGTGACACATGGGCAGCTCATGATAGATACTCCAGGGATATTTGCATGGTCCAATGCAGGTGAAGGGTTAGAAAGAAGATAAATACTTTGGCAGACTGATAACAGATTGGAGAGACCATGGTCACCAGCTTAATGTGATCCTTGGCAATCTGGCCCTTCAGGAATCTCTGATGAATTCAAGATTCCTGACTTCTCTTCTTTCAGAAGCTCTAGGACATGAGTGTGTCTTGTGTATTTTTCCCCCATAATCCCAATCACTCTTTTCTTTTTAAGTTATCCCTAATTCAGACTCTGCTGCTGCTCACTAAAGTTCAAGTCCTCACGTTATTTCGTCCAATGTTGAACCCTATTGAACTTCCATTTCAGACTAGAAAAAGCATATCTATTGCTCCTGTATGTCAAAATTAAAAAAATAAAAAGTCTCATATTTCATGAGCATTTTACAGTAATACTCTATTCTCAATCCTTAAAAACAACCCTGAGCAGTGTTGAGCAGTACTGTTATCCCATTTCACAGGTAGTGAAGTAAACCTCAGAAAGGTTAAGCTATCTGCCTGAAATCACAGAGTCAGGAAACAGCAGGCAGGATTTAACTCCAGGCAGGCTCTATTCTGAGTCATGGGCCTTTTCCTTCATACTCTTGCTGCAGTCAACATCAAATGCCTGACAAGTGTCAGAAAACTGAGTTCTCCTCCTAGCTTGGGAACTTACTTCCAAGCAAATATTCATAACTATTGCCTTTTCACAGCATGTTGTCCTGCTTAGCAAATGGGAATAAATACTATTGCTATCTCAATGTCAAAGTACTATAAAAATCATGGGCCCAAAAGCCAAGCAGAAAGCTAGAGTCTTTGATGTGTCCTTGTGTTGCTCATCAGAGCAGCTTGTTCCAAGGCATAAGGTCTACTTTGAGAAAGCCTCAACACGGCTCCAAGGGTTAGGCTACAATACTGAGAGATCACAGTGACACTTGGGTCCACAGCACCTCTGTCTGCTCTTCATAACCAGAATTCAAACATCTCAGGTGAGCTGTAGAACTGGGCTTGTGAGCATGGCCTCTGGATTTGAACATGGAAAAATGTCCTCTCTAGAAGGGGAATCTTCGGCCCAATCCTCTTGTTTGACCTGCAAAAAGCTGAGGCCCAAGGTTCTGGCCCCACTCCGATCTTCAGTCTCCCTATCTGAGGGCAGTTCATTCCTCCCTGAAGGCTCTTCCTAATTTTACCTTCTGTGAGGCTAAGAAGCCCCATTGAAGCTCAAACTCAGCTCTTTGGACTATAAGTGTACTTACAGTGAGTTTAAGAGCTCAGGGAACACAACCAGAGACCATAAACAAAGAGGGAACAGAGAATCCTTCTTCTAAGACAGGAGAGAGAAGGAGCCACAGTATATTTGTAGCCACAGATGGCCCTCCTTGGTTGTATAAAAGATAACATGTCACGACGAGTTCCACTTTCCATCCCACAAACAGTCCAAAGCTTTGGACCAAGACACAAGGTATGAGCCAAGTGTTATTTAAGTGTATGCAGAAGAAAATGAAGGCTAAGCTTTAAGTACCCAACTAAGAGAGCCGGTACCCCAAGTGGAGATAAGCATAAAACAAAAAGGAGTCACCATTTTACTAACCAGATATAATGTCTTAATTTTAATGACAATAATTTGAATAGAAATGGAACACAGGAACAGGCCGTTCACTGACACTTAAATAATAAATTAAGGGTAAAGTTGCAGAGGTTGAATTGCGCAGCTGGCCTTAAATACGGAACTGGGAGAAAAATCAACCATGGAGCTCGGACGCCGCCTAGTGGCCGAGATGGATTAAGTAGAAGTTGCAGCCAGTGCAAAGGCTCTGACAGGGAAGCATGACCAGCATGGATGAACAAGGAGGCTATGTAAATAGGAAACCTAATAGTATATGTATGACACTTTAAAGATAAGACTCAGTATTCATGCCAGTAGTGAAATCTTAGGAAAGGTAGCACCCACAAGGATGTCCCTCTCTTACCCTTTGAAACTAGCACTTCTCAAGGTGGGTTTCATGTGTTGCAAGACAATTAAAATCCCTGTTTCCTGCCTGCTAATTGCCAACAACACACCCTGTCACTGTGACAGTCAAAGCAACCCCAAGCTTTTTCCAAATAATTGTCAGCTGAGAATCCCATGTGGGGCCATCAGGAACCATTATTGTAGGCCAGTCTTGCTACCAGAGTCTTGCTGACTTATTCATACCATGTTGGTGACCAACTAGGGCTCCCTAAGCTTCACATACCAGCCAGGTTGGCAGGAAAACTAACATGCTTTGAAAAATAAGTTCAGAGAAGTGAAGAAACTTGCTCAATGCTCCATAGCTGGTAAGAGGAGGAATCAGAATATAAGCCCAGATCTTCTGGCTCCTTTTACACGTATGTGGTAATTTAACTCTTAATTGCTGTCCACAGTACAGCAATTAAACTACCAGCAATTCTAAGTTCACTCAGCTCATTTCAATTTAAATAAAAGCTTTCCACATAAAGACAGAAGAAAAAAGGGGCCTAATCCTATGTAATTTGATATTAATAATAACAGCATTAATAATAGCTAATGGTGATTAAGTGTGTAGTAAGTGCCCAGTACTGTACTAACCAGCTTACCTGTATTTCTTATACTTTTACAATATAGATACGATTGTGACCACCTTCTCTAAAACTTAAGAGAGGGAAGCCTAGAGAAGTAACTTGCCAGGGTATTGCAGACAGAGGTAGGGTTTGAAATCTACACTTACTCCTTTAACCATTAGGCTGTATCACGTTGAAATAGTTACGCTTCCTTACATTTCTACAGCAGCAAAGAATAAATCATATGAGAATAACTCAATATATTTTACATCAGGCTTTCACACAAAACTCCAATTCAATGTCTCTTCTTTAAAAGTTTGCTGTACAGCAAATCAGCGACCATAAACAACAGAATTCCAGAGTGATGTCTAAAAGCTAAATTACCCCCTAATTATCATTAGAAAAGTGGCTGAATTTAAGAACACTTGAGAGTCATCGGTTGCCTTTTGGTAACTTTTAGCATCAAGTTATTTTTAAAAGCAAATCAAACTTAAAGCTCTTTATATGTCAGACCATAAAGGTTTCCTGGGTGCCAAATGGGTTTTGATGAACACGGTGGGGGAATTATACTATGAATTAAAGCCATTCATATGCTTTACATTTCCCAGAAATACTGTACATTGGGGTCTTAGCAACAAGGGAAAAAAGCCTGCCAATATCCATCACTTTTTGCCAAACACAGAATGTTTGAAAAAAATCTTACACCACACTGAAACAAGGCTGAATTTACCTCTTTTTCTACTAAGCAATTCAAGACATTTAATAGCAGGAATAACTCATAAAGTATAAAATGTTCAAGTGGGAGAGTCACAGGAGAATCAGTTTTGGAGTTAAGAGCCAAAGGGACTCTAAAGATCACTTAGTCCTAACCCTATCTCAACATTTTACACGTAAGGGAAAATTATTTTTCAATGATTACACAACTTACATGATGTGTTTAAAATGAGTATATAATATGTTTGCAGCAGAAGTAAAACTGCTTGTTTATCTATTTATTTATGTTTATATAATTTTAACCCCCTAACACTATCCAAAAATTAAGATCCTCAAAACAGAAAGATGTCATCTGGTAAAAGGGAAATAAATGTATAAAAAGCCACAGCTAACAGAACTAAGAAAGTTACTATAACAAAACATTAATTGTAACTTTGCTATTTCTGGCATCCAAAGCCCAGAGAGAGGGAGAGGTAGGGAAGAGGGGGAGGGGGGAGAAGTTATAGACATTTACTGCCTTATAAAGAAATATTTGTTGATTACCCTTTGTCAGGTAAGACAAGCGTTTTTCTGGAAGGAATTTATCACTTGGTACTTCATTAGAGGGACATTGAAAATCATTCCCAATAACCTCATCCACATTGATTCTACTACAGGTACACAGATTTCTTCCCATGGTCAGTTCTAATATTGATTATGAATAAACAAAGTGAAGGGCATGGTATTAAACTGTTAACTCAGTGATACTTTTTCCTGCAGGTGGCTGAGCTAATATAATATAGACCAAGTATGCATGTTACTGCTGGCTGGTCTTAACCACTATGATCAATTGCTATGAAGAGAGAGTTTAGAATACAGAAATGAATGGATGAAATGTCACTCAAATTCACTTCCTCAAATAGCAACAGCCCCAGCCTAGCTTTGGACAAGGGCTGGACCAGTCCTCACTAAGACATACTCTCAGGTGAGACCCAAAAGTGTAGCTATTCTTTTACTGGTTGACAAGATTCATACCCTTTGGTGGCTATGTTTAACAAAACAATATAAAGGAAGAAAGTGACAAAAGATCTCAAAAACTTTATGGCACTGTAGTAGTAATGTTCAGTAATGGCCCCGAGTGAATCAGACCTTCCTTACATAGTCCCCTCCCATACAGACTCCAGGCTTGGACATGTAACTTGCTTTGATCAATGTTATTTGTCCTCAGACCACCATGTGCAGAAGCCCAGGCTGGCTTACAAGGGAACAAGAGATCACATAGAGACGAGCTGTCCTAGGTGAACAACCAGTTTGTCACCCAGCAGACATGTGAGTGAGATTATCCTAGATCATCTACCCCCAGGCAACTGGTCAGCTGACTGCAGAACTTCCAAGTCAACCACCAACTCATAAATAATAAATAATAAGCCATTACATTTTAGGGTGGTATTTATGCATCAATGTTAACAGAAACAGACACACTGCAAGCAAATCGTCAACTGAGAAAGAGATTTGAAGATATACTAATCATTTTAATCTCTAGATTAAGTGGTTCTTTGTCCCCAGTTTACAAGTGAATGATGTTTCAACAATCTGTAGAAGTGCTGTACACAACTCAAACTGCATATCCCCATAGAAATGCTATCTAAATGATGATTGAGTTCCTAGCCTGTCCACAAAGGTGTATTTAACCAACATGAAATCTTACTTAAGAAATACATTAAGATGTAAAAATGTTTAAGCAACTATTATAAGTAAAATACAAAGTGCATTTGAATAAGCAAATTTAAAATCTGAATAATGCCTAACAAAAAACAAGTTCATCTTTAGATTTTTTTTCTTAATTACCTAAGCAAATAATTTCTGTGGTAAGCAGCATATGACATGGCTTCCAGTGATCATCCATCCTGGTATTCATGTCGTCGTGTAATCCCCTCCCCCGTGAGTGTCGGCTGGACCTAGTGACTTACTTCTAATGAATAGAACATGGCAAAGTGATGGGAAGTCACTTTCACGATTAGCTTACAAAAAGCCTGACCTCCATCTTGCTGGTATCCTCTCTCTACTGCCTACTCAGCTTGCACACTTTGATGAAGCAAGCTACCATGTTGGAAAGGTTCACCTGGCAAGGAACTGAGGGTGGCCCTCTAACCATAAGAAACTGAGGCCCTCAATCCAAAACATATGAGAGACTGAATCCTGCCAAAAATCGTGTGAGTGACCTTAAAAGCAGATCCTTCCCCAATAGTACCTTGAGATGAGACCACAGCCCAGCGAACACCTTGACTGCAGCCTTCTGAGAGATCCTAAAGCAAAGAGTGTAGGTAGACCATGCCTAAATCCCTAACCCACAGAAAGCATGACATAACAAATGTATGTGACATAACAAATGTATGGTGCTAAAATTTTAGGTTGTTACACAGCAATAGATTACATACTATAATCTCTAAACCTGTATGGGCATCAAAATCACATGGGGAGTTTCTTTTTTTTTTATGTTATAATTTAATTTTTAAATGCTACTCGTCTTTTTTATTTTATAAGTAAAAATATCCTAATTCTTTTTAAATTTTTCCCCCAGAAAAAAGCATTTCCCTCTTCAAAAATAACCATTCTTTATCCACTTGGAGAGTATCCTTCCACATCTTCTTTTAATATATATTATATTATATAATGATATCATATCATACATATTGTTCATTAACTTGCTCTTTTCACGTAACACTGTCTTACAGACCTTTCCATGTCCATTAATGCAGATCTATTACATTATTTTAACTGCTTCAAAGTATTCCATAAAACAAATGAACCATAATTCATGTAATCATTTCCCTACCACGACACATTTAAGTTACTTCTAATTTTTTATATTATAACTAAGACTGCAGTAAATATTCTTGGACATGCCTGTATACAAATAAAGGATAAATATATTTTTAAATTCTAACAGATATAGCCAAAATGTTCTCCCAAAAGACTGCATCAATAATCACCCACTGGTGCAAAGTAATAGTGTCTAATATATAGTGTTATATATTAATATATTAATAATTAATAGTATATATTATAAACTTCCCCTCACCTTTACTAATAATGAACATATGTCTTTGTTATTCTTCCCAGTCTGCTGGATGAAAAACGTTATGAAAAAATTCAGGTGGCCTTGAGCATAGTGATGACTTTTTAGATATAATACCAAAGGCACCATATACTAAAGAAATAATTAATAAGCCAGTCTTCTTTAAAATAAAAATCTTCTACTCTTCATAGGTCATAGTCAAGAGAATGAGAAAACAAGCCACAGACTGAAAGAAAGTACTTGCAAAATGCTTACATGATAAAGGACTGTTTTCCAAAATATGCAAAGAACTCTTATGACTCAGCCACCAGGCCATAAACAACCCAGTTTTAAAGGCCAAAGACTTGAACAGACAACTTACCAAACAAGATGCACAAGTGGCAAACAAGCACCTGTATAAACAATAAGAAGTAACTATACACTTACTAGAGTGGCCAGAATCCAAATACTAACAATACCAAAGCTGGGGAGGATACAGTGCAATAGAACTCTCATTTACTTTGGCGGGAATATAAACTGCTACAGTCATTTTGAAAACAGTTTGGCGGTTCCTTACAAAACCAAGCATACTATGTTCACCATGTGATCCAGCAGCCACACTCCTTCATATTTGCCCAAAAGAACTGAAAACTTATGTCCACACAAAAACTTGCACACAGATGTTTACAGCAGCTTTATTTATAATTGACAAAACTTGGAAGCAACCATGTCCTTGGTGAATGGAAAACAGACTGTGGTCCACCCAGACAATGGAAGATCATTCAGAAATGAACTATCAAGTCATGAAAAGACATAGAAGAAACTTAAATGTATGTTACCAAGTAAAAGAAGCCAATATGATGTATGATTCCAAATATATGCCATCCTGGAAAAGGATAATCTAAGGAGAAAATAAAGAACCAGTGATTACCAAGGTTTGGGAGGAAAAACGGATGAACTGGCAGAGTACATAGGATTTTTAGAGTGTGAAACATTCTATATGACACTATAATAGTGGATACATGCCATTATGCATTTGTTGAAATCCATAGACTGTACAACCCCAAGAGTGGCCCCTAATGTATAGTATGGACTTTGGGTGATAGTGATGTTTCAATGTAGTTCTTTGACTGTGACAAATGTACCACTCTGGCACAGGATGTTGACAGTGGGGGAGGCTGTATCTGGGGAGCAGGCAAGATGTTTGAAAAAAAAAAAAAAGAAAAACGTTATCTCATTTTTAATCATATTTTATTACAAACTAATAACCCCCAAAAATGTAGATTTCATTTTCCTGCATATAAGTGAATCATTACCATAGTATCACTATACTTGTCTTCCAAGACTTGGGGAGTTTTTAAATATGTAGATAAAAGGAAAAGAAGAGATTTTCCTCACGTTATTTACAGGTGTTGGAAGATACAGATGAAGGAAAGGAATTTTTTAAAAGATGGGCACGTAAATAAAATGAAACCATGGACAGTGGGAGAAGAATGCGGTATACAGCCATAGGTGTGAATGAGACGAAAGGGCAGTGACAAACCACCAGGTAGTAAGAGGTGAGGAGGGTGGTACTGACCCGGGAAAGATACTTGTTAACTCAGGCGTTTAATAAATCTGCGGATCTTGAAAATATCTACCTACATTTGTTTCTTGGGAGTATAGTCTTCTGCATTACTGATCCATAAATTGATTCCTCTCAAGAAATTATGTGCTCAAATAAAAGCCAGCAAGAGAAGCTTTTTCTTTGATCATCTGAAAGGAAGATGAAATTTCTAACATCACAGCAGTTCTTCAAGGTACATACTTTTCTCCTCATTTTATTGCTGGGGAGATAAGGCCTGGAGAGATGAAGTTTGCCCAAATTTACAATTAACAACCAGCAGAGTGGAGGCTTGAACCCAAGGATGTCTAGTGCCAACACCCTCACTCTTTCCACCAGGCTCTGCTATCTCGAAACAGTCAGGCCCTGATGCTGGCTTGTCATCATTGATGTTGTATGATCTTAGGAAAGCCATTTAAACATTTCCTTCTTATTTGTAAGAAAGGGGTAGAAAACAGATAATCTATGGGCTTTCTCCCAAATCTAACACTCTTGGGTTCCATTTACTGTCTCCTGGATTACAGAGTTGAATTAGGCCAGTACAGAGAAAGAAAGAAAACTTTCGTCTAGAGGCTAATTCAGCACAGCAAATGTGTCTTTTAGATCAGAGACACAGTTCCAGAATTCTGAAGATGGTAATCAGAGTAAGACAAGGAGGCAGCTCGGAGACCGTTCCAGAAAGCGTGAAGTTTCAAGAAATCTTTGACACTCAATGGGATGAAATATGGTTCACAATCAAGCTTATATAAGAAGAGAATGAGAGAGAGGGAGGAGAAAAAAGGACTGAAAGGACTAGCTTTTTTGAAAATCTAACTAAAACTCACTGAATCTACATTCCTTTTCTTAAAACCAGTTTTTCAATTACTATTATCCATTTGGAATTATTTCCTAGAGTGAATAAGAAATCTTCTCTTATGCATAGTTAGAAACTGGAAATTAGGAAGAGAAAATGACACCATGTTTAGTGTGAGAAGAAGGAGAGGCATAGATCATCTCTTTTAATGTAAGAGTTATAAAATAATAATAATAAGAGAAAAACTCATAAAAATAATATATACACATTAAAGATTGGAAATGGACAGAAATTATTTTAAAGATCACTTATAATCCATCATCTCATCATATAGGTGTGCTTCCTTTTGGTTCTTTTCCTATGCACATGTTTTTAAAACAAAATTGGAACTCTATCAAATATGTAGTTTCTAGCTTATATTTTTAATTCTCAAGTCATTAGAAATTCTTCAAAAACAGCATTTTTAATGGCTGCAAGATGTTCTGCATTTTGAGTGTGCCATGATTTACTAAACCATTCTCCTGCTGGGGGACAGAAGACAAGAAACCTATATGCCAACAAGTGACAGACGCCAGAGAACTCTAGAATTTGGTGTTCTAGTTACCTATTGCTAAGTAAGAAACTACCTCAAAACATAGCGACTTAGAATAATGCAACATTTGTTTCTTTCATGAATCTGCGATTTGGACTGGGGCTTGAGGGTGGGAGGTGGCATCAGCTGGGACAGGTCAATGGCTAGGGGACTGGAATCACCTGAAGGCTCTCCCATTTAATATCTGACAATTAAAGCTGGCTGTTGGCTAAAACCTTATCTAGTCCTTTCAACTCCAGTACCTAGACGCGGCTTCTCCTTGTGTACTGGACCTCCCTAAGACACAGTGGCTTAGGTTACAAGAAGCTGTATCATCTTTTCAAACCTAGCCTCAAAAGTCAAGCAGCTTCCCTTCTTCCATACATTGTTAGTTAAAAGTGGATCTAAAGGGCAGCCATACTCCAGGAGTTTAGGCTCCACCTTTTGATGGGTAGAATGTCAAAGAAATTGTGGACTTGTTTTAAAATCACCACATTTGGATACTCCCATAAAACCCTCACATTGGAATCTTTTCCTGAAGCCACACTTCCTGGTCTAAGGAGTATGCATTCCTCTCTTTCTCAGCCCAGGCCAACTGTTAGGCTTCCTGAAGGAGAGAGCTAATGAGGACTCCACAGATGGACTGTCTTGGAGTTAGAGTTAACTGTGGTTTGATCCTGTCGCAGAGGTGTAAGCTTCTCTCTATCTTGCCCCACAACTAAAGCTCCAGGGTTTTAGTTCCTACTCCTCAAGGAGCTTCTTCCAGTCCTACCAAGTTAGGTTCATGGATCCAACTGCTGGAGCAGCCATGACAGAACCTGAACCATAAGCTCATGACCCCACCTTGCTGAGCACCCCTCTTCACCCACATAGACCTTCCTAAGGCCCCAGTCCTCACCAGACTCATGGTCCAAGTTAACTCCAGCCAGCAGAGCTGTCCTCCTACAACTTCTCCTCTCTTCTCCTCTAGAGGACCAGTGAAGCTGATGAGCCAAGTCTGATCCCCAGGACAGGTTCTACATATGCAGTTCTTCCTTCTAGAGCCTTCAGACTCTTTTCCTAGCCAGCAATCCCTCCCAGGGACCTATGCAGGAACCAGATCTCTTCTCGTTTCTTTCTGCAAGCAAGCAGGTGAATTAAGAAACTCCTCTGACTCAAGAGTGATGTCCAAAGAGGAAAAGCCCATCACCTCAGACCACATAGAACTCCTCACCCACACCCTTTTCCCAAAGACTTCAGGCTTTGTGAGGGTCCTGAGGGCTGGGTCCTGAAGGCAGCAGATTAGGGCTGGGGGGTGTGACCAGCAGGTTCAAGGGAGAGGCCACAAACCTGGGGCAGGAGGCAGCCAGTGTAAGGAAATGGGCCAGCGTAAGTAGGGAGACACAGGCTGAGGGAAAGAGGACTAAGAAGAGGACAGAGAAGCTAAAATCTGAGGTGTATCCTGATGGAGGAGCAGAAAATATCACATCAGCATTACCACTTTTCATAATCCCAGTTTATGATCTGCCAAATTTGCTTTGAACTATGCTAATGGTCTTTGGTCTAATTGATTTTAAGACCTCTTCACCTCATGAAAGGATAACTGTGAACTCCACCTTTAAAAAGTAAGCAATGGGGGATTCAAACTTATAAATCCATTAGCCATAGAAGATCTTTCCTAGTCAAAAAATAAAAGCATTTTATTTTCTCTAAGACTGTGACATCACACACACACAAAATCTCGACTGAATGTTCCAAAAAGAAGACCCATTCCCCCACACGTTACCTTTTTGTATTTCTCAAGAAAAAAAATAAAAAGAAAGTTTTATCCACTAGTCACTGATTTTTTTCTAAAGTAAATCTTTCAGAATATTATTTTCGAGTGATTATATTGTGGATCAACTCTTTCATCTAGGAGCCTGGTGCAGTGTTTTCCTTTGAACCTGGAACTTGCCTCTTCCTCCTCCCTCACCAGTTTCAACAGTTTAAGACTTCATGGTTTGGATTTTATTACACATTCAAACTACTCAGAGGCCTGGTGGGATCACAACTTTACAAAATATATCCCTGTTCCTAAAATTAAGCAACTGTTAAAAACATTTGAGCTTCCACACTACTGCTTTTGAAAGGGCATTTTCCTATCACAAATGCAAACTTCCTGCTGGGGTGTGAGTGAAGGGAGTGAGCTGGGGAGGCAGACTCAGCTGAAACCCTTTTCATCCCCACTGCCTTTTTAATACAGCCCCCACCTCTCCAGATTTGCTGGTCCTGTCATTTGAGACTAAGTAATACAGACAAATTCAAAGTTCGCTCAGGAACATGGGCAAGAAAAGACAACAAAACACACATTCTCACCAAGGTCCTTTGCGAGACCTGGGTATACTGCCTGGCACACAGTAGGCACCCAACAGAGTTTAGAGAGAGAAAGAGAGAGGGAAGGGGGGGAGAGGAGAAGGAGAGAGAGAAAGGGAGGGAGGGAGGGAGGAAGAAAGGCAGGCAGGCAGGCAGAAGAAGGAGGAAGAGAGGGAAGGAGGGAGGGAAGAAGGAAAGCAAAGAAAGAAACAAAGGGAGAGGGAAGGAGGGGAAAACAAAAGAGGGACGAAAGGACAGAAAGGAAGGAGGAGGAGGAAAAATATTCTGAAGCGATTGGAATAAATTCTTATTTATATATGTACATATACATAATTTTATATGTACATATATGTGTTTTATAAGAAATTAATAATAAAGTTGAGGACTTAATATGTGGCAGGCACTGTGCTAAACTGCATTACACACATTAACTCAAACCTCATGACAATACTATGAGGCAAGAACCATTATTAACCCCATTTTACTTATGAGGAAACTAAGGTCAGAGAGATTAACTTGCCCCAAATTCCAAAACTAGTGTTTCAAACCAAAATTTGAAATCAGATCTGATAAGAGTCTGATTCTTTCCTTTCATTTCCTCTTTCTCCTTTTTTTTTTCTTTCCTCTGCTATTCTTCCTCGGGGCCCCAAAACACTATGTGTCTTCTTTTTTCATTCTTTATAAGGATAATAACCAGTTCAGGTCATGGGCACACAGGTGTAAGCCTTAGTAATAAAGCAATCACAGGGCTCATGGAGTTCACTCACCAGAATTTGGGTTTGCTATCTCAATAAGCTATCCACGCTGACAAAGAGGCAGCCTGGCTCGTGCGTGACAAAAGTGGGGAGCAGCACTCTAGATAGAAGAAATAGTACTGCAAAGGTCTTAAAGCCAGAAGGAACATTCCAGGAACTGAGAGGACCCTGGTGCAGCTTCAGTAACATGAGCAGTGAGGCCAGAGGGAGCCAGGTGCCACCATGATAGACTTTTACCCAGAGCACAATAGAAGACCTCTGAGGAGTTTTAAGAAGGTGAGCAATATGGCGTCTTTTTTTTTTTTTTAAATATGAGTGTTTTTTAGCTACTGTGTAGAAATGGATTGGAGCCAAGTAGGAAGCAACATGTGTCAGATGTCCAGAAAAATACCCTTGGCCAATCGCTCAACAAGCCTTCTGACCTCTGTTTAATGCCAACAGCACCAAAATAAATCAGGTCTGATCTTTGTCCTCTAAGAGCTCTCAGTCTGGAGAAGGAGAGAGACACATAACCAGAGTACCGGGTGCTGTAACAGGGCCAATGGTGGCAGAAAGACCAGAGTAGGGATCAGAGGGCACTCCACCAAGGAAGAAAGATTAAAGAATGAATACAAGCTCTGCAGGTGAGTAAGATGCTCTCTCTAGGCAGAGAGCATAGCATCGAGAAAAGCACTTGAGCGTAAAACAGCATGCTCCATTTAGGGGAACCTGATAAAGTTCTATGGCAGAAGCATAAGGCAGGGTGAGAGAGAAAAGGCAGTAGGGAGGAGGTGGGGGGCTAGGACCCAACCTCAGGCCTAGAAAGACATTGTACATTATCTTGCAAGGACTGTACTTTTCCTGAAGGAACAGGAAGCCATGGAAAATAACTGACCAAAGAGATTTACTTTTTAAAATCATCACTCTTGATGAAGGGTAGGGTATAGCCTAGTAGGGAGAAACACCGAGGGTACATTAGAAGGGATGGCATAAACCATCAGTCTCTAATCAAGGTGACCTGGGATTCACCAGCCATTACAATCCAGTTTTGAGCAGCTGCCCTCAGTCTGTGGCCTCTCACAAACGCTCATGCACCAGAAGCCACTGCGCATGCTCAGCTCACAGCAACTCTGTCAGAGAAACCCAAGAAGAGAGAGGATCCCAGGAAACCACAAAGGAGCTCCAATGCAAACCTAACTCAGAAGAAATCTTAGAGTCCTGTGTCGCTTCCACTCCACAGGCCCATGTAAAGGTAGTTTTACTGTCTGCAGAGGCCCTCCAGGTTCATGTCCTGTGGTCTCTGGGTGGCTCATTTCCCAATCTTTCTTTTCTTTTCTAAGCTCAGTGTGGTATGATGGAAAAAACACAACTTTGCCCAGGAGATCAATGACGTAGATTCCAAAGTCCCAGTTCTTATTAACAACTCTCCATCCAGGGCCTGAGTTTCCCCATTTATAGTCCTACCTCCCTCAATGGAGGGTGAAAATGGGCTCTATAGAATCTCAAATACCATTACGGTAGAAGAAATCTTTCTTTCACCTCAGGACGTTTTTGTGCTGGATTTTAAATCAATGCCTGATGCAGAGATGGCTGCTTCCTTTGGACCAGAGGGTGGGTGCTCAATCAGGACCACCATGGAAATTTCCAGAAGAGCAGCTTTGGAACATGGGGCTCGCCAGAGTTGTTCTAATGCTTCCCCTTTAGTTCTTGGTGAAGACTATGTAAGCCTCATGACAAGAAGGGACAGACCTGGTCCCTTCAACCAGATCCCTTGGAATATACATGGCTGTCCCTTCTTCCAGTGCCAAGGCCGCAGCTGTATATAGTAAACTCTGCCTTCCTGAGACAGAGATGGGCCAAGGGCAGCTCTGCAAAGGAAGGTGGGTTGCCCTGCAAGGAAAAGGAAACGGTGTCTGAGAACAACCAGGCACTGTTTGCCCCCCAGGGCCTGGCAGGGTTGAGCCTGAGTGGGCAGAGGAGCAAGCTGGAGGCTCTGCCAGCACGGGGAGCAGCTTCTGTGGTGGGGTGGGGACAGGGAGTTCTGTGTGACAGCTGGGCTTACAATGGGGGCATTGTTTCCTCCCCAAGTTGCATCTGGTTCCACTAAGAGTGGAGGGCAGACAAGAACTGAGTTGGGAGCATCTGCCAGGGCCCTAGAAGAAAGCTTATGTACTGCCCAGCTAGAGTAATGGGAAATATTAAATGCTCCTGTGGCAGCCCACCCATAAGTCAACCTGACAAAGGTTGGAGATGCAGCAGAGAAGTACTAACTCCCTCTGCCACAGTCCTCTTCCCATACCAGTCTTTTTTGATTCTTTCTCTTATTTCAGTCATTTCATAGCATGCTGTGCTTTGCCGGCTATTGTCATTCTATTTTTTTACTTTTGACTAAGCATTTCTTCTGTACACTTCAGAATTTCCCTGAATACCTTTCTGTAACATATTATGTCTATCACATTAACCTTTAAAATCATAAAATTCAATTATGGTGAGTTTGCACT
Source organism: Vicugna pacos (assembly GCF_048564905.1). NCBI lineage: Eukaryota > Metazoa > Chordata > Mammalia > Artiodactyla > Camelidae > Vicugna > Vicugna pacos. The sequence continues at coordinate 58,138,518 of NC_132990.1, forward strand.
CAAGCCTGCATATACTGATTACAACACCAATGACTTCTGAAAAGAAATATGATGATGAGGATCAAGAAGAATAATAAAAATTTCTATCCCCTTTCAGATGAAACTAACTTGTTTGAGTATGCTATGTGCTAATACTTACAAGATATCTCATTAAAGCTCACTAAAATCCTAGGTATGAAATAGCATAAATCAATTTTACAAGTGAGAAAACTGTAGGTCAATAACATTAAGTAATTTGCCCAAGATTACACAGGTATCAGAACAAAGATCAATCCCTGGTCTTCTGACTCTAAATCCAGTGCCCCTTCCATAGAGCCAGCCTTCCCAGGTCACCCAGTAATCCTACTCTGGGAGATTTATGCGAAAGAATTTTACTTTTCAATTTTAAAATCAAAAGTAAAAAGTGTTCACTGCACTGTTGAAGATGGTAACTGGAGCAATCTAAACATCCAACTACAAAGGATCAGTTAAGCAAACGGTAGCAAATTCACTAGGAACAATATTACTCAACCATTAGAAATTAAAATTTTATAGATCACTGCAACACAGACACTTTTCATAATGGAAAAATGTGTCTGTATATTGTGACTGAAACTGTGTACCTATGTAAGTAGGTACGAAAGTGTACCTACGTAAGGACAGGCAGAGCATCAGGTGAGTTACAGGGAAGCAGAATTCTAGGTAAATTTTTCCTTACAAATTTTTGTGGTGTCATGATTTCTTAATAAACAGATTTATAGTACCCTTGCTGATTTTTATTGCCAGATATATGTGCTTTCCCAAATTACCTGTTCTAGCTGCTGATTCAAACAAACTTAATTTTGCTTTACAGAAATAAACATAAAATGAAAATTTTCTTCAAAGATTTTTTAATTCCATATTTTATATGGGTTCTTTTATAACTTACCACTTTCTCTTTGGGGAAGAGCCCTGACTCTGTACGAATTATGCCATGACAACCATTTGGCATTCAGTCACTATGGGAAAAGAAGAGAAAACAGCAGGTAACAACTGGGACCTTGTCATAACTTCACAGCAGCCAAGAGACTTGGAAAGAAAGGCGTCTTCTCTGTCACAGTGTCACTTTCTCTTAGTGCCTCGGTTCTTGTCATTGAAGATTTCGAGATTTCCAATGTTTTCAGAAACTATTTGATCACAAGGAGCAGGAACCCACTCAGACTAGCTGAAATTACATGGGAGTTGATGATAAGATTACTAAAGATATCCAAGACACCCCCAAAGCACAGGAAGTTAGCCTGGTCCTGTGGGACTAGGGAAGCCACAGAATGCAGGACTTGCCTCTGCTTCTTTCTTCCTTCTCTCTTCTCAATCTTTCTCTCTCTTCCTCTCTACTCCATTTTCTCTCCAGTCTGGATCCTGCTCCTCAATCAACAACTCACAGGAGATGCAGCCCCATTCAGCCACCCTTTTACAAGATCCTGACACCAGCATTTCCTCACTTTCTCAGGCTGGCTTCCTCTGCTCCCTCCCCCAACTTCTTCCTCATCCCCTCTGAAAACATCAGGTTCTGTCACAATAAACACAGTCCCAGTCTGACAAGAACAACGATTTAGCAAGAAGAGTGCTCAGTGCAAAGCCCAAAGGGGAGGTGGATGGTGGAGGAGTCTAGTACAAGGATACCTATCCTGTCAGAACCAAGACTGGGTAAAAGTCAGAAGCTGACAAAACAGCCAGGGCAACAATTTAGGGGAGAAAAAAATATTTCTCCTCAAAGTAAAGAGAAAAACTAGTGAGTCAGTAAACTAAACAGGGTCACAGTTAAATTGGTGGCAGGAGTTCTTTAGGGTGCATTAGCCCAAGGCTGCACAGTGCTGGGGATACCATATGTGCCAACTTTGCCAGCTCAGACTTCAGCAAAGAGGCAGAAGTGATAAAAAGAGAACCATATATATACATATTGGGCAGCATCAAATGAGTAAAGAGGATAAAACTGGGGTTACAAAACTTGACTCTGCCACTAATCTGCTAAGTGACCTTAAGTAAGTCATCCTCTTCGGGCCTCAGCTTCCCCACTTATAATGTGAAGACACTGAACTAAGGGACACTTCAGGCCCCTGCAGCAATGACCCTCTGAGGCAGTGGTGTGCTGAGGTCAGCTCTTAATGAATAATGAAAACCAACTATTAAATTTGGGGAAATTTTATGAATTTGTTGTTAAACAGCTGTTATAAAAATTTTAATTCTAAACATTTACAATTAAATAAATCACATTAAAACCCAAGAGTAAAAAACTCAAAACTCATCATTTCCCAATTATTTTACTATTATCTATACCAGGGGTCAGCAAACTCTTTCTGTAAAGAGACAGTTATTAAATATTTTAAGCTTTGAGAGCCACAGTCTCTGGCACATATTGTTGTTTTTTTAACAACCCTTTAAAAATGTAAAAGCCAATCGTAGCTCATGGGCTACACAAAAACAGGCCATGTGTAGATATGGCCTACATGCCATAATTTGCCAAACACTGATCTATGCTCTTGAGGATTTTTAAGATTTCATTTATGTGGTAGAAATACTATATAATTGGGTGCTACTGAGCATCTCTTCCCAAATCTATATTCAGTGATATCACATTGGCAGCTTAATACTGGCTACGGTAGGAGTATTTACACTATGGAAATGGGCAAACACTGCAGACCAGGGCTTCTTTTCTTGGAAGGCTTGTTGTTAAACATTTGCCAGCACAGCACTGCCCCGAGGTTTCAGTGAGAGAGAATCACAGGAAACTAAAGTGCTCTACCAACTCACACAGACAATCCAGACAGAGAAAAGGAGAAATGTAGTCCATGGAGTCAGAGGAAAAGAAAGGCCAAGGGATACCCAGCCCTGCCTGTCTGGACATGGCTTAATCAACAGGTGGTCTTTTGTGACTACCCTCAGCATTCGGCTTGCTTTTCTGTGCCTAAAGACTTATCTATCCTATTTTTCTCTTCTTTCATTTTGAAAATGCTATTTCTGTCCTGCTGCTGCCCTAGACAGTAACAGAGCAGCTAAGGTCTGCCCAGAAGCCACCAGGCTGACCACTGTGAGGGAGCTGAGCAGACGCCAAAGGGAAGAGGACTTCTATGTGGAACAGGCAGCTCTGTTGTTCTGGTGTGGACTGGGGGCTTCTCTTAAAATAGAACAATAAGCGTGCAAGTCTAGAATAAGCAGCAATTTTGGTTTCAGGGAAAGCTGATACCCAGCAGGATGAGGATATCCCGGAGAAAGTTTGTTTCCAGCAATTTGGGCTCAGTTAGGCAGGGAAAGTGCCTGGCAAGGAACAAAGACACAACGAAAACCAGGAGTAAGCCTTCATGGCATTTGTGAGGTGACCTTCCTACAAATTCAGAGACTGTAAACACTACCTTTGGGGAAACAGTCTTGAAAACAATCATCTCTGTGCCCTATTCCTCTCAACAAGCCCCAGGGAAAATCTACCTGGGCATATATACAACCTCTCACCCATCTGCTCTGCTTTTCCCAACTAAAATCATAAGGGAAATTAATGGAAACCAGAAAAAAGTAGTATCTTCCCCCAGCTCCCAGTTTCCTAATCCAAATAATACAAAATTCTGGGGAAATGGAAAGGAGGAGAGAACAAGGTTTGGTGGGAGTGGCAGAAGACGACAAAGGTAGTTAGAGACAGAAGGACCCTTGAACTGATCCTTGAAGGAACAGGCAGACAATAAAAGGAAAGAGCATTTCTGACAATGGCAGTGGAGAACGAAAATGCAAGATATGATTACTACATTTAAAGGGGCTCAAACTCATTAGTCACAGGAGAAATTCAAGTTAAAAACCACAGTGAGACGTAAAAAGACACAAGAGAACATATCCCCCCAACCCCGACAATGAGAAAAAGCCAGACAATCTATAAAATCATAACTTCCCTTGAGCTGAGGTTATAAGCAACAGGAAAACTGAATTCCAAAAACTGGTAATTCTGCCAAAGAGACACAGAACAAGACAAGAGCCGTTCCGCCTTTGCCAGAGCTTCTTTGGAGGAAGAGGGTAAGAAAAGAGCTTACACTGTTAACGAATTCTTAAAAGCCAGGTATGGGTTGGCATGAAGCTAAGAATCCCCAGGAGCTCCAGACAAAAGAGGAGTTCATACTCCCAAACTCTTTTCCATAATCTCTACCAGGTCCTCAGAAGGAAGATTGAGGCAGGCAGGAGAGCAGAGACAGCCCTCATTGGCCCAAAATCCTGTGCATTTTTCAGAACCTTCTCTTATAAGAAACCAAAACCTGAAGCCACCAAGGGAGGGGTAGGCGATCCTCCCACTTCCAAGGCCCAGGTAAAGATCACTGTCTGCAGAAGAGGTAGAAACACAGCCACCAGCCTATGAGAAAGAAGTAGGAAACTTCTCTTGCCCCCATGGTAACCTCTGCACTGAGTAACAAGCAACAGCACTTCTGCTCGAGGGAGAGCAGAAAACCCTCCTGCAAACTGGTCCCTGGTAACAGGTACCACTACACACCTAACCAGAATAACTGAAATTCTTAAGACTGATGATTCCAAGAATTGGCAAGGATGCAGAACAATAGTAACTCTCATACACTCGTGGTAAGAGTAAAATTTGATGCAACTACTTTGGAAAACTATTTGGCAGTACCTCCTAAAGATAAATTATGTGTATATCCATGACCCAGCAATTCCACTTCTGAGATATTCACCCAAGTGAAATGAGTACATATGTGAGACAAAGGTACGTAAGCCAGCATTTGTGACAGAATTATTTGAAATAGCCCAAAATTGTAAGCAACCCAATAACCACCAATAGTGTTATATATAAACTGTATAACTGTAGTTTCTTCACATGGTGGGACGAATACTATACAGCAATGATAATGAACAAACTACTGCTATCTGCAACACGAATAAATTTAACCAACATGTTAGGCAAAAGAAGCCAGTTTAAAAAATCCATTAATTAACTTATACGAAGTTCAAAAACAGGCAAAACTAATATTTGGAATGGAAATCAGATGGCAATTACCCTTTGGATGGTAGTAAATGAACAGGATGAGGTGGGGGGGCTTCTAGGGTCCTAGCAATGTCCTACTTGTTGATCTCGCTCTGGTTACACAGGTAGGATCACACTGAAAATACATTAAGCTATATATTTTTATGATTTGATTCCTTTTCTTTTTGAATGTTATACTTCAATTTAAAAAAAAAAAGTTTTACTTCAGGGAAAAGTGCCTTGTATGATGGAAAATGTTAAACAAGTCAGCTTAGCTAGAGTTGTGAGAGAGAAGACTGAAGGCAGGTGAAAGTGGAACCAGAATCTGACTTTCCAAGACTTTAATCCTCCCACCTCTCATTCATACCATCCCTACCCGGACGCCACTGCCACTCAGCAGCTGCCTCTTACTGCTTTAACACCTAGTGAATTAGCAATGGCTTGGCCTTTGATTAAAGGTCTTGTTGATAACAGGCTCTCCCCGCTGGCAATCCAATATGGTGTCATCCGTCCAGTGGGGAAGGGTGCTCCCCCTCTGCTCTGAGAATCCTTTTTGTTCTCCTGCAGACCTCCTGCAGAAGCTGAGAGCCCTTTGCCATACTTAGTGCATTAGCTGTCTTACAAGTTTGGGAGGGTTTTCCCCCACTTGCTCCTGTTCCTTCCCTGGATATTATTCTATTAAACTGTTTCAAAAACAAATCTGTTGTTATGGAGGGTTGGGGAACCGGTGGTTATTATGACATTTCTTGGTTATTTTAAAATTAAACTCATAGAAAGCCTCCAGGCACACAGTAAAGTCTGACATAATCCAGTTACAAAGGAGGATTAAGGGGGCTGATGGTCTGGCAGGAACAAGCAACTCCCTAATGAACTAATGAATGTCAGATTGGGCCCCAGAAGCCAAATAAGGAGAGAAAGTGGATTTCACCCACATAACCAGGGAGAAAATCCATGCCCCGTAGAGAAGCACACCAGGCCTCAGGAACAACCAACCCCTAAGTAGACCTTTGACTCTGCTTTGATGCTGTGAGCCAAGACCTGTGCTTCCTGCTGGGGACAGTGTCTCTTAGGAAGACTACCTGTGAACCAGAGGGGAAGAGCTTCTTAGAAGAGACACGTGGGAGGGACCTAAAGAATGAGTAGTCTGCCAGGTAGTGAAGGGGTGGAGAGGGGTATCCGAGACAAGTGGGAAAGCATGAAGAAAGGTACAGGCTTGGCACAGACTGATGTAACTGGAGAGTGCAATGCGACTGAGGAAGGAAGTAGGAGAAAATGAGGCAGGAGAAGTAAGGTGGCTGACAAATCAGGAAGAGCCTCATCTGTCATGATAAAGAACTTGGTCTTTAAGCAACAAGCAAGCATTAACAGTTTTGAAAGCAGGGGCCAGGACTCAGTATTTAGAAAGTGGCTCCATGTAAGCAGATAAATTACAGAGGGTGAGACTCTAGTCAGAGACCTGGTTAGGAGCCCACCCCTTTCTCTCATCATCCTCACTATGAATGAGCCAAAGAAATGATCCCACTTCCCAGCAGATTTACATATTAAGATGGTTTGACTGCAAGCGCTGCCTTCTCTTGTTGGGACATGACTTGTCAAAACAAAGATCAGGCTTTTGCTGATTGAAAAAAGGAAAAAGGGCTGAGTACTGCTTACAAAGGGGTAGGGGCTACCAGCTTGAAGCTGCAAGATTCAGGTCTTTCTGAGCTTGTACAGTGGACCATCTGGGGACGTGAAGCAGCCTTGAGAAAGATCTAGTGCCATGTCCAGGCTGGGGAGTCAAGATGTCTGGGCATACTTGGTAAATGACAGGTATCTGTATGAGGTGGGGGCTAAGGAGCCTTCTGGGAAGGAAGATATCCTAAGGGAATAAAGAGCCAGTTAGGCTGTAAGAAAGTTCTAAGAATGGGAAAATTCTGAGTTCAGCCAGGTGTCTACCCCTCCAATTTGTCTCCTGATTCAGCCCCACTGGGTTCTTGTCAGAGTCCTCTGTAAACAAAGATGGAAACACCCTGGAGTTCAGGCAGCCCTACTTTGGGGTCCCTCTAATAGAGTGCAGCAAAGGTAGTGGTCATAGTCCTCATTTATACACCCCTGGCACCTGAGGGCTCGGGGTGGCAGCCAAGGAAGACCTGCAGGAGCAGTCACAGCCATATACAGACCGACACATAACAGTGTCCCCAACCATGCCCACCACCACAGGAATGGGCACACCCACAGAGTCCTCCATGTGGCACACAGCACAGACACAGTAACAGTGGGCATGTTCCAAGTTCACAAGGTTACTAGAGGCCAGGGTGGAGCCTCTGCATAGGCAGTTGGGCCAGAGTAGGTAACTTTGTGTCCCAATGTGGAGGCAGGACTGCCTCACAAGAAGTTCTCATTTGTTAAGTTCTGAGTGAGTACTGTTCATATAAGGAAATATTAATAACTGTGGGACAGTCTAATGTTAAAGCAGAATTAGAATTTAACTAAAGCAGGCAGAAAACTTTTAAGACAGTCCCCTCCACCACAATTTGACATTATCTCTTCTAAGCTTACTCACTTTGAGTGACAGGTATTTGTGTAATGACTTACCCAGTGTTCCTATTGTCCCTAGTTATGTAAGAGCCTCCCAATACCTCTGTTATTTCCCTACATCCCTTCTTAAGAACCAACCCAACCTGTACGCAAACCTTTAGATAACATGGGATTTTTAAGCACATGTTTGTGATGAAATTTTGGAATATCAAATGTCAAGACCAGGGCCACGGGCAAGACAGCAGGAGGAACTCTTTTGTTTAATGGCTTACCATGATGAGGGAAGATGGATGGAATTGAAAGAAATCTAGGAGAATTATTTTAATGTAAGAGACTATAAAATCTGTGTGAAAGTCTCTATACCTGAGTTGGGATATTGCCCTCCTTGGATGAGGTGACACTATGTGAAATAAAAAATTTCCAAAGACCTACCAGCTAAGACTCTCTGCTCTAAGTTACTCTGAAATCCTAAGAGCTCAATTTATGATGGATGGGGCTTGAAGAGCAGTTATAATCAAAGTGTTGCTTCTCTTCCAGTCCTAAGGTAAGAATCATGTCACAAATACATAACCCAAATATTGCGGTGCTAAATCAACCAACTAGTACACACTGGCCTTCTTTTTGTTCCTCAAACATGCCAAGTTATTCCCCTTGACTTCTCAATTGTTGTCCTCTTTTACTGGAACACTCTAAACCCAAATGTTTGCACAACTGCCTACTTAGCATGCAGATGTCAACTCAAATGTCACCTCCTCCGGTCAGCTGGCAATGTTCTACTTCTTGGCCTGGGTGGTAGTTACATGAGTGTGTTAATTTTGCAGAAATTCATCAAGCTGTGTGCTTATGACTTGTGTACTTTTTCATTTTGTTTTGTTTTCTTGGATAGCACTTTCTTGTATGTATGTTATACTACAACAAAAAAAGTTCATGTTGCAAAATAAGTCACCTCCTCAAGGAAGCCTCCCTAGCCACCCCATGCTCCCTACCCTCTCACTCTCATGTTAGCCCTATTTACTGTCTTTGTGACACTGTAACTATCTCAAATTAACTTGTCTATGCTTGTGTTTACTTGTTTATTTCTGTCTTCTCTTCCAGAATGTAAGACCAAGAGAGAGCAAGGACAATATCCATCTTGTTGCATGCTGTATCCCTAGCGTCTGTAATAGTGCCTGGCAAAGAGTAATCAAGAAAAGATGAATAAATGGTTTAATGGGTAGCAGCTCTCCCCCAACCCTGTTCTGAATTATCTATATATTTAGAATGTCTCTGAATTAAGGATAAAGACATCCTCTTCTGTCGTTTCAGAAATTCTCAAAGTCTCTGAGGCCACAGTATACTCTGGTCAGTGAAGGACCATACATTTCTTTTGTTCCTAGTGTAGCAGCAAAAACTTTGCTCTGGAGTCCCTCAGCCCTGCGATCCCATGCAGGCTGTGTGACCTTCCCAATCCACCTCCTCATGTATAAAGCAGTAAAAATAATCCCTACCTCTGTGGTGGCTGTAAAAATTAAATGAGAAAACAAATGTAAAATTGCTTTTAAAGTAATGTAAATGAAAATACAAGGCTACTTTTTAAAGTATTATTATTATTATTATTATTATTATTATTATTATTATTATTATTATTATTATTTTAAGAATAATTCAAGGAATGGCTTTGCCTTTGGTAGAACTCATTTACTTCTGGATAGTATTAAGAATAGATAGCAACAAAGAAGGATTTCCTTCCTTTTGTGCCAAAGAAAAAGGTATACTTGTATGTCTATCAAAATAAAGAACAAAAAACAGTGACAGACTTCAAGAGGGAATTTTCTAGGGTAGTGATGATGTTCTGTTTCTTAATCTGATGTTAATCACATGACTAGGTTCCATTTGTGAAAATTTGATCTATATATTTATAATGTTTATGTTTTTCTATATGTAATTATACTTTAATAAAGAAGTTTTTCAAATATGGGGCAAATTTGGCTATATCACCACAGACTACTGAAGAAAGCCTACACTATATTTCTCTTTTATTCTCACACTTCTGACACCAGATGCATGGAAGTTTTTCCCACACCAAACAATTCTGTGACAGTAGCTTGCTGTCCTACAATTTAACTCAATTCTAACATGATCTACCTGGAGACAGTGACAGATTCCACATGTTAAAGGCTCAGTCCCACAAGATTGCCCCCTACCCCACTTCAGATGTCAATTATTTGCTAGAACAGCTCACAGAACTCAGGGAAACACTCACCTATCAATTTATTATATTAAAGGATAGGATAAAGGATACAGATGAACAATCAGATGAAGAGATACAGGACCAGGTCTGGTAGGGTCCTAAGCCCCAGAGTTTCTGTCTCTGTGGAGCTGGGGTGCATCACCATACCAGTACATGGATGTGTTCACCAACCAGGAAGCTCTGCAAACTCTATACTTTGGGATTTTTACAGAGGATTCATCACATAAGCATGACTGGTCATTAACTCTATTTCCAGTCTCTCTCCTCTCTCTGGAGAACGGGGGAGCCACACTGAAAATTCCAAGCTTCTAATCATGCTTTGGTGTTTCTTGTGACCAGTGCTCCTCCAGGAGCTAAAACAAAGGACACTGCTCTCACCCAGGAAATTCCAAGAGATTTAGAAGCTGTGTTAGGAACTGGGGTCAAAGACCAAATACTAGAACAAAAGAAATTCCTACTGCTCTTATCACTTAGGAAATTACAAGGATTTTATATGAGCTCTACCCCAAGAACTGGGGGCACAGACTAATACATATATTTTCTATTATTTCACAGCTACTAATATAAAAATATGAGATGGGCTTCTACAACGTATCCTTAATTGCTGATATTTCTAACCAGATAGTCAGAAGGTTGCCCCATTGACTGCAGACTGGCCTGAGGGAAAGGGCCCATTTTGCCAATTAACAAATTGAAAATTCTATTTATACTACCACTGTGGAAACCACTTATCTCCTTAGGCAGAAAGTTCCTGATTTCTGGGTCAAAATAATTGATTAACCTTGGATCCTGCTATAATATACATGATAGAGACACATAAACAGAGTGTAGAAAAGTCAAATATTTTCATTCATTTTTGGGCATTGATCCTCTCATTCATAGCAAAATCATCTGCTTAAAGCTCATAAACAATTAGAATTGAACACAATAATACACGTGAGGCTAATTAACTTGCAAACGGATTCCCCCCAAGGAATGGCCAGAAGTCTATAATGTTATCCTCCAAGTTTTAAGACATGAGTCAATTAGGTTCACTAATGAAACTTTCTGTTGATGTCCACTCAATTCAACACATATGTCCTGGGCTCCTGGTTATGCTTTATCTCTGTGCTGGTAACTAAAAGGATTAAGATGAACCCAATGTCACAGCCCTACAGAGCCAGCCTACCAAGAAATCCTGCCCACCAAAAGACAGGTGAACTTCAAATAATGATAGGCATGATTAATATTAACTGTAAACATTGATATTAAAATAAATAATAATAATAGTGTAATATTAACAGTAAAACAACATGAAATTACTTTCTGGATTTCTTTTAAATGTTTGTTTATACATTCTTCCCTATTTCCACATGAGATCTGTCTCCTGAAATACTTCCAAATGAACTAAAATTAAATGTGTGCTTTTACATTTCCTGTGGAAAACAACTGGAGAAGTCTGGAAATTGCCCAAATTTCACCAATTCCCTCAAAGCCTTCCCAAGAATCAAAGAAACTGCTGGAAGAAATAAACATAAACAAGTAATTTTTTTAAGTGGGAAACACTTTTATTCCAATCACTCAGATTCCATGGATCTCTTCTCCAAACAGGCTAATCATATCACAAATACCAATAACCACAACACCTAAAAGAAAGACCCAAGATAGTTAATTCCAAAAGGAATGGAGACAGTAGTTAGCTTGCATCTGTATTTGCTCCAGCACTAGCAGCTAGGTAAGAGAGCAGGCACCACATTCATTGGTGGGGCTGGTGGGGGGTGGGGGGATGCAGTTCTACCTAAAGAACCAAAACACTGTCACTTACAGTTTTCAGGCAAATACAATAGCTGTGGCAAGCACCTCAACCCTCACCTTTCTCAGTGGACATTTTCCTGCAGATAAGGTGAAATCACATTGAACTGTGTTATAAACATGTGAAAGGAACTTGGTAAGACAGGAGAAATGCTTTAGAACAAGCAAGAATGGAGCAAGCCCAGATTTAAGGGAGCCACTTCCCAGGAAGTTAAAGTTTCATCTCCAGAACTTGGGCAGAGGTTAGGAGCCTCCTTCAGGTACAGAATGACCTCAGAGAAAAATTGTCAGGAGAAGAAAAGAGGGTACTGCCTCTACAGAGCTTTCTGTCAAGTTCTAAATTCAATGCCTAGAAGTAAAACAAATGTGTGAATTGGGTCAGGTTAAAGGGAAACGGGAGTAGAAAGGGGTCTGAAAAATGTATCCTTCCTAAAGATATTTTAAAATATGTATTTTAAAAAGTACCCTGTGCAGAAACTGTTAGTTTCTTACCCCATATCCAAATACCCTTTCTTAGCAATAGAACCAAACTTTTATTAAGGGGAGAAATGGCCCACTTAAAAGACTACACTTCCCATCCTTCCTTGCAGCTGCATTTGATCATGTGACTATATTCTGGGCAATAAATCTTACTGGCAGAGAAGAAGAAAGGAGTAGCTGATGGGAAAATCAAAAGTATCTGCCCCAGGGCCTAGCCTCAAGGAACCCACATATACAGCAGGGATGACAGGTGAGTGCATAACACAAGTCATGGTGTGTGTCATATTCTATCGTGTACAAAAGGCTATGGGGATACTAAGTGGGAATTATTCACTCTAATGTTGAAGGTATTTACTGTCACATAAGCAAATGGATCTTAGAGCAATGCCTAGTGACCAGCTGTGTGACTTTTAGTAAATACATGACCTCTCTGTGCCTGAGTTTTCTCATAGTTGAATAGAAAAATAAATCCCACCTCACTGAACTACTGTGGTAACTCAGTGAGGTTAATTGTTTAAAGCAAATAGCAGGGAGTCAATCATATGGTAAATAATCCAAATCTGGAATTCCCCTTTCCAGCTGTTTCTCTATGAGAACGAAAGGACACTGTGAAGAACCAAAGAGACTGAATGCTGAGAAGGATGGGGTCTGATAAACTGTTAACCTGCTTTCATTCCCAGAACAATTTGATAAACCATTCACTTGCACAGGAATCTTAGTTTCTGCCCTCTGACTGAAACCGGATCGTATTTGGACAAGTGGGAATTTCTTTAACATTAATAGAATACTCATTTATTAACCTGATCTTGCTCAGGCCCACTGAGATGCTGGAGCTGTTCCCTCCCCACCACCATGTCAAATACACCCAGTGGGGACCAGGGAGTCACGAGTGGGAAGAAGGGTGTTCAAGAGCTTTTTAGTCTGTTTTTATGTGTTTGGCAAGTGTCTCATATACTTTATTGTCTTGGTTTATGAGGCAAACTTGGCCAGGAAAATCACCCATGATCTTCAGGGAATTGGATGATAAAAGAATAAAACCAGATTGTTCAGCATGGAATAAAGTACCTTTATCTGTAGTTCTCCTCCTCCACCTCCAAATTATAGGCATGTTCTCCTACGAAAAAACTACACAGGGCCTCCCCTTCCATGACTGCCCAATATGAGATTCTAGAATTGAGCAGGGACCAGTCAAGACTCAAGTGACTACTGTACATAACACTGTAACCATACTAAATCAACTTTCAACTGCCAATTTCAGGCTCTTGTACACATCCTCATAGCACCACGTGGCAACCAACAACTTTGAGCAGCATCATCTTCTTTGCCCTAGAAGGAGGGTTTGCGTGAATACTTTGTGTGAATAGTTCATTTCAGTGTTTTAGTGACTTTTTTAATATGTTCAGTTGGCAACTATCTGTCTGCTCCCCTTAGAGCCCCTGCACTCCTGTCCTCCATCCTACACACGAGTCCCCTGCTCTAACCACAGCAGGCTGCCATGCTCTGCTTCACTTACTGGGCTTGCCCATAAGATTTCATTTTTAAGAAGGCTAAAAAACCAAGACTAACATTTTTTGAAAAGCATTTATTTTACCCTTAATATTTAAAAAATGCACAATGCAAAAAATGAAAATATTAATACTACTGACTAGAAGTGTGGGATTTATCAATATACTTGAGAAAAATGAGGGCACTTATTAGGGGTGTTAAAATCGGCAAATCATTAGCCTCCGTGATACTTTTAGGTAATTAATTGTATTTCCAACTGTGAATACAGCTACAAAATTAAAGAGCACATATGAAATGTTGGAAAGAACATCAAAGACTGTAGCTAAATAACAAGGTATTATCTGAGACTATAATACATTTCAGCTATTGGGTTTATAGTCCTCACCTTATGGCAGGTATGTCTATTTGGGAATGTGTTGAACTTTCACACAATCTTTCAGGAATGTATATGTATATAAAAGTAAGGGATTACCTGCAATCCAGCTTCTTCCAAAGCTGTGTCCAATCGTGTCCTACACAGTGGGATATAGCCAAGCCAGCACAGACTTGAGGAATCTCATCAGAAAGTGCCAAAACCAAGCATGTGTGGAGTCACATAGAATCAGCCTGAAAGCCAAGTCAAAGTGGGGCCTGAGTCTACAAAATCAGGAAGCCTTAAGGGTGGGAAAAAGTTAGAAGGCCACTCCTGTTAACCTGGCTGCTGGGACTAAGCACAGAGGGATAACATCGCCTCACAAAAGGTCTGAACAAACCTCCACGAGCACCAATAAGAGTCGCCACTAGTTTCGAAGGAGTAGAAATTAGCCAGTGCCTAATGTAAGAATAGGTTGGTCCAGAAATTCCTTATTTGAAAAAAACTGAGAAATGTGAGTTACAACTTGGACTGGTCTTATCTGGAAATCCCTAGTTAAGAAAACACAAAGCTAATTCTACAGCAGTGCTGTATAAGAGAAATACCATGAAAGTCACATATGTATTTTAAATTTTCTAGCAGCAGGATTTAAAAGCAAAAAGAAACAGATGAAATTAATTTTAATAATAAATTTTACTTAGTCCAATATATCTGAAGTATTATAATTTCAAAATGTAATCAATATAAAAATTATTAGTGAGGTATTTTATATTATAATTGCCATATTAAGTCTTCAAAATCTTGTGTAATTTTTACACTAGTAGCACATCTGAATATGAATGCTAAATTTTCATTGCAAATACTTTCTTGTATTTAGATCATAAAATCTACAGCTTTAAAAACTGATTCACATACACAAATTATTTCTAATATGCTTAGGTTTCCAGTAACTGAATTGAGCATTAGTTCCTAACTTTAAATTTATTAAATTCTTTAAAAATTTAAAAATTCAGTTCCTCAGTAGTATCAGGAACACTTCAGTACTCAGTAGCCACATGTAGCTAGTGGCTCCTACAATAAACAGCACAGTTATAGATAATCAGACTGCATGTCTGACTGTTCTAACAATAGAACCACTACTGAATGTCCATGCAGGAATAGAGAGTAACATGACAGAAATAATCCTTTGCTATTGCAGAATACTTTGAAATCTGTAAAACGCTATATAAACCCCATAGAGTATGATAGATCGTATGTAGGCTTTAACGGGAAAAATATTTGAGTTTGAATTCCAGCTCTGACACTTCCTATTTGACCTTTCACATTAGCTTCCTAGCCTCAGTTTCCATGTACCTGGAAGGGGACTGATAATATATGCCTTACCAAGCTCACAGGGTTGACTTGAGGATCAAAAAAGATGACATATGAAAAAATTACTAAAAGTTTTAGAGATGTTAGTTGTCATTATTATTGTAACTATATGAAGTGAGTATCATCCTTGTTTTACACTAAGGAAACTCAGTGTCAGGAATGTAATCGAATGTAACTGAATAACCCAAAGGAGCCAAAACTTTATCTTCTAACTCCAAATCAAATACTTCTTCCACTATTGGTACCACAGATGCCCTTATATAAAATCTAAACACCCAATTCCAATCTGAAGATACTTAGAGGTCAAGAAAGATAACTATGAATCAAGAAATTAGGATTCAATACAGCAAAAGATGGGAAAAAGTGAAAAAGCCCCAACGTGCTCTAAATAGACCATGAGAGGAATGACTAGTTTCATCACAGAAAGTTTTAAAAGCTGGTTTACCAAAGTATTTCTCAAGACTGTCAAAAAATGCCAGCGATTCCTCAAGTGTTTTTCAATATAGGTGGTTATTTGTTCCTTAAAGAAACATTATCAGCTTCTGAGGAGACTCAATCAGTCATTTCTTGAAAAGGTCCAGAAATTTTGGGGATAGGTCAGAATCAAAAAAATTTGTAAACTCATACAACTCAATATCAAAAAAAAAACCCAATCAAAAAATGCGCAGAAGACCTGAACAGACATTTTGCCAAAGACCTACAGATAGTTAACAGGCACATGAAAAGATGCTCAGCATTGCAATAGAGAAATGCAAATCAAAACGAGATACCATATCACACCTGTCAGAATAGCTACCATCAAAAAGTCTACAAATAACAAACATTGGCAAGGATGTGGAGAAAAAGGAAAGCTTGCATGCTGCTGGTGGGAATGTAAACTGCTGAAGCCACTATGGAGAACAGCATGGAGGTTCCTCAAAAAACTAAAAATAAAACTACCATATGATCCAGCTATTCCACCCCTGGGTATATATATCCAGAAAAAAGGGAAAAGACTAATTAAAAAGATATGTGCACTCCAATGTTCATAGCAGCACTATTTATAATAGCCAAGATATGGAAGCAACACAAGTGTCCAGCAACAGACAAATGGATAAAGAATATGTGGCATACACACACACAAACACACACATATACACACACACAGTGAAATACTACTCCGCCATAAAAAAGAATGAAATTCTGCCATTTGCAGCAAAATAGACATAGAGAATATTACGTTTAGTGAGATAAGTCAGAGAAAGACAAATACTGTATGATATGACTTATATGTGGAATCTGAAAAATAAAACAAATGAATGTATAGAGCAAAATAGGAAGAGACTCACAGATACAGAAAACAAACTAGTGGTTACCAGAGGAGGAAAGGGAAGTGGGGAAGGGCAAAATAGGGGTATGGGATTAAGAGATACAAACTACTACGTATAAAATAGATAAGCACCAAGGATATATTATACAGTTCAGGGAATTATAGCTATTATGTTATAAAAAAATTTTAATAGAGAATAATCTGTAAAATACTGAATCACTATGCTTACATCTGAAACTAACATAATATTGTAAATCAACCATAGTTCAATTTAAAAAATTTCTAAACCTAGCAACACTTTCAAAGATATCTATTGTTTGAAACCTGACATTTAAATACAGAAAGATTGCTTCTTTAAAGAATGTGAGAATCTCTTTTCTTTAGTTTATTGCATTGATTTATTTTGAAGCCAAAGGTGATGCTTTATGGGTAAATCTTTCTGGTAAAGTAGAGAATTATTCAGTTACAGTTAACAATAAAGTGCATTATCTTCTAGGGGTCAAGCACTGTATGGAGTCCTGGCAGAGGAGGAAGCAACACATGATAAAATAATAAATCCCAGTCCCTCCTCCCACACTCTGCCAATTTCAGTTGATATTCTTGCTTCTGACATGAGAAAAGTGGAACACTAGCAGACAACCTCCTGATGTTCCCACCATCAAATATATCACCTTTCCTACAGCTGGACCCATACACTCCAGTGGCAATGGATGAAATCACAAATAGCAAAATTAAGATCTCTACCTCAATTTTGCCTTCCAAATCTCATGGGAGTGCCTCTGATAGATGGAATCTGAACTGCATCCAAAACACTAGCTACAAGAGAATCAGGAATCATTTTTCTCACATTCTATATGCAACCCAGCAGCAAATTCTGATGATTCCACCATCAAAATATATTCTGAATCCAACTACCTCTCACCTCCTCCACTAACAGGTATCATCCTAGTCCAAACCATCATCATGTCTACCCAGACAGCAAGAGCCTCCTAACTGGCTCCTGATTCCAATTACACCCCTTTACAATCTATTCTCCACACAGCAACCAACACGATTTTAAAAACTAAACTAGATCATGTCATATTTCTGCTCTCAACTCTCCAATGTCTTTCTATAGCCTCTCCTACCACTGAAGGAAAAAAATAATAATAAATGGTCTTGCTTTCCAGGAAAAACATAGGAGCAACAAAAGCATGACCTCTACCTCATGCTTTTGCCTTCCAAATCTTCAATGCAAGTGACTGATGGAATCTAAATTACATCTAGAACTTGAACCACAAGGCAGGCTGGGGAAAATAAAGTAACCTCAATAGAGGAAGGCCCTAAAAAAGAGGTTTGAATATATTTTAAGGCCAATCCACCATGTCCCCATGATGTTCATTGCAACAGCATTTACAAGAGCAATAAATAAATAGAAAACAGACTAAATGGACAAAAGTAAAGGGCTGGTAAAATAAAGTGTACTCCAGGTAATGAATAACATGGTCATTTTTGAAGAACATTTTATCAATGCAGTGAAAAATCTTAACAATTTGTCACTTACCAAAATAAAATCTGAACAAAAAGCAGTACCTTCAATCTGATCCCACTTTTAAGGACAACAAGGGAAATTTAAATATGGCCTATGAATTATATTTATAGGTATAATAATGGTTTTGGGATTATGTAGAAGAATGTCCTTCTTCTTATGAGTGGAATGCTTTAGTACTGTGAATTTTTTAATTACTTTCAAATAATTCAGAATAAAAGGAGAGAGAATGATAACTGATGAATCCAGGAAAATGATATATAAGCATTCCTTGTACTATTCTTTTAATTTTCTGTTCAAAATTTCTCAAAATAAAAATTGGGGGAGAAAACTGCTGGGGAACTGTGGCTACTTTTATTTATTTGCAAGCCTGTTCTGTATTCAGGCTATATCCTTTCCTAGTGCCACATCTTTAAAAAACGTGTGCTCTCAGAATGCATGTATACAGTGTTGTCATCTCCAGTAGCCCAATATGGGTTTAGGCTGCTCTTTCTTTTCTCACTTTTTTAATATGTTCTGAGAAACTACAACTAATCCAGGGAATGGATGAATCAATCAATCAATCAATCAATCAATCAATGTCTCTCTCTCTCTCTCACACACACACACACACACACACACACACACGGTAAATAAATCAGTGATGTCAAATGCATGACATATATGCCATCAGAACCCCTACCAACCAATGGCAGTCATTACTAATTGATCAAAGTACTCTTTCCTGCCAAATTTTCATTGTACCTCAGAATCTTACTCAACATAGCTCTCCAAGTAACTCTGATTAACACATGGAAGCTGGCATGTGAGATTAAATCTTTGTCAGACATCTACTAAATAGTCTACTTCAGCAAAACCTTGAAAAACTATGGTTGTCATGAGTGTCTCTGAGGTGGCTATGAAAAAAGGAGCTCAGACCCTGTAGTCAAAGACAAACTCAAATCTACCCTCTGCCTCTTACTTCTGAACCTTGGGAAAGTCTCTTAAAAGTTCTTTAGCCTTCCGTTTCCCCACCTGTAATGAAATTTTCCTCCCAGGTATGTCAGGTAGTTGAAATAATGGACACTTTGTAAATACCAAAGACATTCAAACATGAAGAGTAGCATCATGAAGAATGTAAAATTCACTACTGGAAATGCCACTATTAGAGTATTAACTATAATTCAGAATAGAGGATGAGTTCTAAGAGTCTAAAGTGTTATTTTTTTTCTTTTCAAGCCAATCCAGAAACAGGGAAAACTGTGAGTGCTCCTTTTCAGTGTCCTTTGCTGGTTCTTCATTTCTAACTTCTGAAAGTCTCAGGACTCAATTCTGTCCACACCATAGATGCGGCTAACCTCATGGCTTATAAACACAAATCATATGCTGTTGACCCTCAAATTTTCAAAGTATAACAAGATGTTAAAAAGGGAGTTTAGACCAAGGCTTCAACACAATAGATATCAAATACTAAAGTAAGGGGCTGAAGCAAATTTTCAAGCTGGGTATCTGAGAATAGTTTAACTTGGTCCCATCCCTGTAATCAATGTCATAAAATGGTCCAGTTATTGGAGACTGAAGGGAGGGAGAATATTTTAAAGGTTTTCTTTGAAGAAAGCTGTGCTGTGAATAGCCCCTCTCCCTGGAGAATGGAAAGGATGGGGAGAGGCCCCTCAGCTCAGACCTAGTGATAGAGCATGACTCAGAGAGTTGATATGTGTTCCCTGTAGTTTAGAGAAATGAGGTGGAGGGAGCAGCTTAACTAACTGGATTCTGACCCCACAATCACAGACCGGGGAATCTAAATCCAAAGGCGAGAGGTTGCTAAAGCAGTGAGTTATAACAGAAAAGAGACATTCCCTTGGGATTAGCCAAGGCACAGGGTGTATGTCTCTGTGGACAGGAGGTGAGCCTCACAGGAGGGTCATCAGGAGCCTGGCTCAAGTGCTCTGCTTGGTGGGCTGATGGGACTATAAATGAGAAAGTCTGTGGGGAATAAGTCTGTGTCAAAAAACCAAGGCAGCTGGAGGAATAAGATGCTTCACTCACACCAGTGGAGCTGCTGAAAGAGGAGCCACAGTAGTGGAGCCACCACAGAACCCACAAAAGAACCAAGGAAGACACAGCTTTAAATATTAGGCAGTCAGAGAAGGTGAAGTCATATTAGGACAGTCCCAGCCAAGTAAGCATTTTCTGATCTCTTTCCCCTCTACTGTCCTAGTGAAGGACTGAAACCAGCTCTGTATCTGTTGAAACCATAGCCAACAAGATGATGAGCCAGAAAGGGAAAAAAGCCAACCAATAACTTCTTTCCCAGTAGGTTGGCTACCCCTGGCTTGGGAGGTTTAAAGGTAGAGGAAGCTGGAAACAGAAGAAACATGATCTTGTTTCCTTTTTTCACTTGAAGTATAATTATAATGTGCCAATTTCTGGTGTACAGCACAATGTCCCAATCTTGCACAAAGACATATATTCGCTTTTGTATTTTTGAAACATGACCTTTTAATGAAGATGTAAGTATTAAGTAATAAATTGAACTAGACATTCTTGTTTCTGAGTTAAGTGTCTGCCTTCCTAATTAAAGAGAACCATGGGACTTTATGATACCTAAGAGTGACCAGAAAAATCATGGTGCCTGCCAGTTTTCATCCAATGGCAGGGAAAACTGTTCCTCCACTGAATAAATATTAAAGGGACAGTAGGACTTTATTTTTGTTGCATTTTGTTGACTCCCAGAGCTGTACTTCTTCACTATACATGTTATAGTGGTATAAGAGGCATCTCAGAATTAACATATTCAAAACCAAATTCTTGACCTCCATCTCCCAGACCTACTTTTCCCACAGTCTTAATATCATTAAAAAGGAACTTCATCATTCCTCTTGATCCAAAATCTTTAAACTCATCCTTGAATTTTTTTTTTAATATATTTTTATTGAAGTATAGTTAGTTTACAATGCTGTGTGAATTTCTGGTGTACAGCACAATACTTCAGTCATTTAGGAAAATATATTTTCATATTCTTTTTAACTATAAGTTACTACAAGATACTGAATGTAGTTCCCTGTACTAAACAGTATAAACTTGTTTACCTATTTTATATATAGTAGTTCATATCTGCAAATCTCAAACTTAGAATCTCTTCTTTTATATCCTAGATCCAAACCATCAGCAAATCCTACAAGCTCTATTTTCAAAAGTTATTCTGAATCTAACACTTTTTATCATCGTCTGACGTAAACCACTGTTGTGTCTCCCCTGGATTACCTCCTAAAAGGTCTTCCTATTTCTTCTCCCATCTCCCTACATTCTACTCTCAACGTAGCAGCCCAAAGTGACCCTGGTAAATCACGTAAGTTCTGCTCAAAAGCCTTCAATGCCTTCACTTTTAACTTAGAATAAAAGTTAGTGTTCTTGGAATGCCCACATGATCGAGCCCCTAATCTTTTTCGAACCTCATCTCCTACCACCCTCTTCCTCCTTGCTTGCCATGATCTGACCACACTGGGCTCCTTGCTTTTCCTCAAACTTGTTAAGCATTCCTCCAACTCAAGAACTTTATACTTGCTCTCCTTCTGCCTGAAATTCTCTTCGTCTTGTAGGTTTCTGCTCAAATATCATCTTATCAGAAAAGCCTCTCCTGACTGCCTAATATAAATAGCAACTCCATCCTCCCCTTCTCCCTTCTCTCCTATTTCTGAACTTCCTATCTTCCTCCTTTCATTAAAGTTATACCCAGGCCACTGAGAGCCCCCTGAAATACTATACATTTATTTGTTTATTATCTGCCTTCCTTTACCAGCATGTCAGCAAACCAAGGCTAGGACTTTGCTTTGTCCACAGTTGTAGATGCTTAATATTTTTATTGAAGTACTTATAAGAGATCCTAAACTACACTAATTTTGTATTAAAGTCTTTCATGGCCCCTCATAATACTGGGAATCAAATTCTAAAATGGAGGGGAGCTGGGTCCCCACAGCCTCCTCCTGACTCCTCTCAGGCCTACCTTCCCCCAACCCATCTCCCTACAGGAACACATCCTGCTTCCCACACTGGGAGCCTTTCCAGGACGACAGACAAGGGTGGCGGGAGCCCACAGGGTCTCTCCCTGGCAACCATAGCGGCACATCAGGACTTGACTCTGACACATGTAGGCACCAAGACCAGATCCACGGCTCTCCAGGCCTCTGTTCTGACCGCCAGACAAGAATGTCTGTCTCTGTTAATTTGATTTAAGCTCTGTTTAATTACTAACTTGGTAGTTTCTGCTCTCTGCTTAGCTGCTTGTCAAGTATGTGGCACTTTTGATAATTTAAGGGTTAGAATTTAGTCTATTTTTGCAATTGAAAATCAGCCTGGAGCCAGAGTTTCCCTTTTATTCGGAAAGACGAAACAGACAGCACATCAAAGGCAGGCATACTGTAATTTTGTCTTTTCTGATACATTAAAAGTAGGCCTTTGCATACTGACTGCTTGGTGTCATGTGGAAACCTCCACTGGGCCTGTAAATATGAAGTCTAGTCCTTTCATAGTATTTGATTTTGTGTCTCTGTGTCCAGCTTGGTCGGAAAAATTACACAGCAATGTCAGGAAGCCACAAATAAGAGGCAGCCTGGGGGTATCCAGAGAGTACAGGGACTAGGAGCTAGAGTCTGGATTTCAAGATTGGCTCCATAGCCTCTGGGCTCAATGACTTGAATGCTTACCTAAGATGCTGGATTGATAAATTCTATAATATTTGTTCATTCAAACCAACATTTATTTGGTACCTCATAGGTATCACGGACAGGGATTACACAAGCGAGACAATATGGTCCCTTTGCCCAGGGAGCACTCAGTCTGATGAGAAGACAGATAGGAAAAGAGACAATCTCAGTTCTGTTGTAATTAAGGTGTACAGAAAGCAATCTGGGAGCATGGGGGTAAAAGGGAGTTCATCTACCTGAAGGATGAGCAGGTATTTACTATGATTCAGGAAGCAGGCTCAGGACTGAGAGAACAGCCCATGCAAAGGTCTGAGATGGCCGGTGCTGAACAGAAAAAGGAAAGTTCAGTGTAGGCTATGTGTGAGGGGGAGTAAGGCTGAGGAGGGTGTGGAGACAGGGGACTGACAGAAAAGGATGAAGGTGTAAAAATGAAGAAAGTGAGACCTGATTCATTATGTAAAGGAGCAATAGTTAGGTTACAGGAAAACTTGAAGTCATGTGGTAAAATGAGCATAACAGAAATAATTCTAACAATTATTGAGCACTTATTACCACATTCTGAGTACTTTTAACTTAAATCTGTGGCATTCAGAGATTCTAAGTTACTTGCCCATGATGTTTCAGCTGGGAAGAGGTGGAGATGAGAATTTAAAGGCCATCTGCAGACTCCAAAGCTTAACCCTTAACCATCACACTCTCTTGTCAAGACTTAGCAAATATTAAATAAGCTAATGGAGATGAAAGTATTCTGTAAAGTGCTGCCCAAACATAGCCACTGGTGTTTATTAGTTTTGCTACAAGGATCCCCAAAACAGGGGATCTGTCTTTATTGGTATTTGACCATGCAACCTTGAGCATCTTCTCCCAGGCTCCGAGTAGCAAGCAACAAAGGCTGTGAGAGACAGAGGTCACTCTGGATGAAAGGAAAGGAAGTACAGGCTTTCATGAGTCACACTGGTGGGTGGAAGAATGATAAAAACAAATGAAGCAGCCCTTCTGAAAGCTTAGCCTGTGCTGGCATCTGCTGGTGCTCATGACAGATGTGCCAGCTTCATCAGGGAATTACCCCTGGAGGATAAATGCCCCAGGGCAGTTGTACGTGTTAGTGGGGGAGGGGAAGAGCTACAGCTGGTCTGAAAAAAGCTAGGAGAATTCTTTTTCTTACCTGAGAGGCTGCTGTGCATCTGTGGAATAGACTTCAGCTTGGAATTCACTAATCATAACCATTACTAAGTACCTCCTATGGGCAAGCACTGCACTGAGGGTCTCACATACTTTCCCCAAGAACAGCAGTACCCCCACCAGCTCAGTAAGGTATCATTCTCTTTAGAGAATGCAGCTAGCTCCAGGAGGTTACATGATTTAACCAGGATCACATAACTAGTAAATGTCAATCCTCATTTAGGATCAAAATTGAATTTAATTCATACTCTTTTTACATCACCATGTTGCCTCCAAAAGACTACATTCAAAGCTTAATTTTCCCAATTGTTATGTCTGTGATCCTGGCCCTATCAATTCACCACTGGGAGTTTTGTTTTGATTGGTTGGTAGGTTGATGCCCTTGCCTCATTCCAGAAGAGGCTTAACATCTTAAATATCTTAAATCCTTATCTGCAATGTGGGGAGAAACCCTTACCAGAGTATTTGGAGCAATTCTGAAAAATGGATTAGGTCTGAAATATAAGTAACAATGTAACTACCTTTAAAACCTGTAGACCTGCTACCTCATAAAGTATATCTTTGAACTCCACGGCTCTAAATAGAAATGAGAATTCTAAGGTGCCCCCTGAAACGGCTTCCAAACTTACCAATATGGAAAACTCTGCCCTAGGTCACTTGTCAGTTAATGTTCACATCCTGGAAAATTCTCTTCACCCTGAGTGTGTCCAATCAAAGATCTAGAAAACTCATTTTCTAGAGTTCAGTTGAAATTTAAACAAAGATATAATGTTGAACCATGTGAAATTACCAGAGGAGTTCAACATACAATTGATACAAGTCTTCAAAAGACAGTACTTTTATCACTCCAAAATGACTGGACAAGCCCATCCTGGGCCGAATGTCAGCAGACAGGTACGAGCATCATCTGGTTGACTGTTTAATGCACAGATTTCAGGGCCCACCCCCAGATTCAGTACTGGAAATGGGGTCGGGTAGTTCAGGAATTTGGCTTTGTAAAAGGCATCCCAGGTATCCCAAGGCAGAGAGACTACTCTAGGGGGAACTTCCCCTAGAGCGTTTCCAAACTGGAAAAATATTCTGTTCCCAAGAACACAGAAGACAAGAAGCTGCACTTCTCAAAGGGCATTGTTAGTCTGCTTGTGGGCAGGCTAGTTTGAGGGCCTCTGCTGTAAAAGTGGGCAAGCGCCTGGTAACAGTTTCAAATCCAACCTCCACAACTTTCCAGCTGTGAGAAGTCTTCTGAGTGCCCAGCTTTTTTGTTTTAATGACCCATCCTTTCTTTCTTTATTTTTAAATTTTATTTTGTTTAGTTGCCTGAAATATATTATTGCAAGGGGATCTAGACCACTTTTTGAATAGCTGCATCTGGATAATGTGCCCAGTCCTCATTCCTCTACCTTCCAGGAGAGAATTACTGTGGCTCCACTTAATTGGTGTAGAGACTATTTATGCCCATCTTCCACATCTCAGACCCAAACCAAAGCCTCATTATTTCTACTGTTTGTTTTGCTGCAGAATGGTAACATTTACATGGAAATGGGTTTTTTCTCTATCCTGTAATTTGGATTGTTTAGTAGTTTCCCTTTTTGGACTACTTTGATGCTGCTGAAGAAAGAAGTCCTCAGGAATCTGGAGAAAGGAAGAGAGTGGGCTGCAGGGGGCGGAGTAGGTGAAGTGTTGTTTGCTTCTCTGTCTCCTTGACCCTTACCACTACCTCCCCTAGGTGGACTAAGCTATCTCCTTCCTGTTTCTTCTTTTCTGCTTCCTACGCTGGGCTGAAATACATCAGCATGTAGGACTGGAGCTCGAGCTTTACCACCGACTGGGTATGAGACCTTGAGCAGATCTCTTTCCCTCTCCAGGTCTTGCCTCCCATATGAACAGGGAAGCTGTATAACTAGATGACCTCTAAATTTAATTGTTTTCATAAACCCACTGGGCTGTCATTCTTCAGTGACAGCCATATGGCTTGGAGCAAGTTATTTAATTCCTCTGATAGACCATCCAACTGAGTCACACGCCTCTGTTTTCTATCTCTGATGAAGAAAAAAAGTTGCTTCTTTATACCCAAGGTATGAAAATAGTAACCAATCCATGCCCCCTCAGAAGCATCTGAGTTCCAAAGGTGATGCCATCACTGTATAAAATTTTCCAAAGACTTTCCAAGGCTTGAAACCCTCTTTCACATCCCTAACACACCTACCACCCCCACTACTACACCCACTAGCCCCAATGCAACCCTAAAATCTTCTAAGGTTAATTTCTGCCTCTCTTCTCCCCTTTATTTCTTGCTGGAGGGTTCTATGAAAAATCTAATTCAGCTTCTGGGTATGCCCTCTAGGAGAAGCACTTTCAAATGCCTACAATAAGGCATACAAAAGGATGGTCACTGGGGCCTTGTTTACCATAACAAATAACAGGAAACAAATGTCCACCCACAACAACAACAACAACAACAACTGTGGGAAATCCATTTAATAGAATACTCCGTAGCAGTTCAAAAGAATGAGGCAGATCAATAGGTACTAATATGGGTAGACTGGCAAGATATATTGCTGACTAAAAGAAACATTCTATAGAATGGTATACATCATACAGTTATGTAAAAAAATTAACTGTACATATTGTAAGTATACATATGTACCTACATACACACACATATATGTAAATGCCCAGCAAAGATTTGGAAGGATGTGTAACAAACTGGTAATGTTGTTTACCTCCAAGGAAGGGATGGTCAAGGGGACTTAATGTGAAATGTTTTAATATTTTTACTCAAAGAATCATACAGAAGTTTAAAATTAATTTGAAGTAATACAGCCCCTAAGTATGTAACAACAGCACAAAGGATGGGGGAAGGAAAAGTATCTTGTTGTAAGGTTCTTAATGCCGTACATGAAGTGGTACAACATCATTTGAAGATGACTACTCAAAAATGTAATAAGTTAAAGATAAATACTAAAGATGACAAATTAAAGATGAATATCCTGTGGATGTCTCTGGAAAAAAAAACTGGAAAAAAAGGAAGTTTAACAAATAAGAATGAAGAGAAAATAGAATCATTAAAAAAATAATCCAAAAGCAGCTTAGCAAAGAGAGGGGGAAAAGGAACAAAGAACATACAGAACAAATAGAAAACAGCTAGCAAGATGGTAGATTTAAATACAACCATATCAACAGTAACAATGGAAATGGTCTACACACCCCAATTAAAAGGCAGAGATTGTCAGACTGGGTAAAAAAGCAAGACAACACATTATGCTATCTACAAGGAACTAACCTTCAATATAAAGACACAAATAGGTAAAAAGTTAAAAGGATACAAAATGATCTATCATGCAAACACTAATCAAAAGAAAGTTAGGCGCCTTTACAAATACTAGCAAAGTAGAATTCAGAACAGGAATATTACCAGAGATAAAAAGTCATTAGATTATGTTAAAAGGAACAATTCACCAACAAGACATAAGAATCCTAAATATATATAAATCTAATATCAGCACTTCAAAATGCAAGAAGCAAAAACTGATAGAACTCAGAAGAGAAATAGGCAATTCCAAGATTATAGTCAGACCCTGTAACAATCTTCTCTCAGTAATAAAAGAAGCAGAAAGAAAATCAGAAGGGACATAAAAGACCTGAACAATACTATAAACCAACTTGACCTAGTTGCTATTTATAGAAAACTCTAGTCAAACAGCAGGATACATTCTTCTCAAATACAGTTGAGTCTTGAAAAACACGGGTCTGAACCAGTTATAGATTTTTCCCAAAATTAATACTATAGTACTACACAATCCCTGGTTGGTTGAATCCATGGATGTGGAACCCTGAATACGCAGAAACATGGATACAAAGGGTTGACTATAAGCCATACATTCACATGAAATAGTTACTAGGATATATACTGGGTCATAAATCAAATCTTGACAAAATTTTAAAAATTTAAATTGTACAAAGTGAGCACAACACTACAAAATGACATAGTACAAGAAGGGCAAGGATCTTTGTGTGTCCAGGGAAAGCAGTGTCACAAGAGAAAAAAGAGTGGCTATAGTGAGCAGGCTAAGCAGATTTTTCAGCAAAAGGCTAAGACTACAAAGAAAATTGTACTAAAGCCTGAATGCATTAAGCCCAATTATAGATCTAAAAGAATGCTGGCTATTAACAGGTGCAGGCATTTTGAACTAGGAAGAGATAACAAGAGAAAAGGCCAAGTGACCCAGTTCTGAGTGTTATCTTTTGTTTTACTATAAAGGAAATAAAATCTTGAGGTTATGTTCGCTTCAAAGAAGAAAAAAACAAGTTTATATTGAAAAGAGAAGAATGGTCTCAAATCAACGATCTAACAAGTATTCACCTTAAACCAGAACAAAGACCCAGCAGACATTATTCACAGATAAACGAGTTCATACTGTAAAGCACAGGGAACTATATTCAATATCTTCAGTAACTTACGGTGAAGAAGAATATGAAAATGAATATATGTATGTTCATGGATGACTGAAGCATTATGCTGTACACCAGAAACTGACACAACATTGCAAACTGACTATACTTCAATACAAATATATAAATATAAAAAAAACTTAAACTTAAAGCAAACAGGACACAGCAAAAATATAAGCAGAAACCTATGAAATAAAAACCAGATTAGGAGAAGGGTATAGTTCAGGTTAGAGTGCATGCCTAGTACGTGCAAGGTCCTGGGTTCAATCCCCAGTACCTCCATTAAAAATAAATAAATAAAAACCTAATTACCTCCACCCCCCAAAAAAACCCACAAATTAAAACCAGTTTTACTAAAAATCAATGAAACCAAAACCTGTTTCTTTGGGGGAAAAAAAAGACAACTGATAAGTCTCTAGTCAGACTGATCAAGAAAAAGACAATGATATCAAGAATGAAGGAGAGGACATCACCAGATCTACTAACATTAAAAGAATAATAAGGAAATATGAACAATTATGCCAAGAGATTCAACAACTTGAAGGAAGCAAACAACCCTGAAAAAAACACAGCTCTGACCACTGTAGTAGACTGTGAGAACTCTAGTCTACTAGAGTTTATCTGCCTCAGGAACTCCGGGTACAGAAATCGTAAGGATGTGGAAGCGCTGAACAAAACAGGTGTTTTTACTTTAGTAGAAAGATGCAGCATGGAGTGTCAACAGAAGCCAAAGAGGTAAAGAGAACAGGAATTAGTTAAGCGGCTACTGCATAGTTTGTGAGATATGAGGGTCTGAACTACCACGGTGGTAGTAAGAACACAGAGGCAATTAAAATTTGAGAAATATGTTGATAGAATCAGCAGGACTTGGTGTCTGACTAATTGTGGAATAGATGGAGGAGCAGAGATAGGCCCTTCCGGGTCTGGCTTGGGAACCAGGTGCTACTAATTGATACTGGGCCTAGCCAAGCAAGGGCTGCCAGTGGCAGAGGAAGATGATGATCTACACTTAACATATTTTAGGTATAGGTACTTGTGGAAAATCAAGGTTGGGAACGTTTAGCAAGCATCTGAATGTACAAATGTGAACCAAATGGGAGAAGTCAGCAGTGAAATAACTTACCGCGTCAGTAGGTATCTCGCCTAAGAGACTACAGAAAGAGAAGAAAGGTGGATGAAGGGTAGAACCCTGGATGAAAAAATAATCTGAATTTCAGGAAAAGCTTTATGATTTTTGGAATAAGACAGTTCTAAGCAAGTACAATTGTGCACAAATACATTAAGTAACGTCTTATAATATCAAAAACTTAGACAAACCTACGTATCACAGAAAAACAGAATGGTTACTATGGAGGACATTAAAAAGGATATTTAGGAAGAGTACAATAATAGAGACGTCTCTTGTTATAAAATGTTAAGTGTTTTCCTACTTTAAAAAATTTATGTATATATAGTATTTAAACACTAAAAATATGCATAGCAAAGGTGGAAAAAAATATATCAAAATGTTAGCATTAAGTGTTTTGAAGTTAGGAGCCCACTATTCCGTATCTTGCCAATTAGCTATGTAATACTGATGCAAGAGGAAGAAAACCTGCCGCCCAAAGAAGAAACGTGATGTTTCCTTCCCTCTCTAGTGACGACCATCACATCACGCCAGTTCCTGACCTGAGGGGCCCTCAATGGAAGCACTGCCGCAGTGTCATTACCTGTAGCGAAGGCAGATGCGAGCCTTTGCGCCTTCGGCTCCACGCGTCTGCTGGAGGCCTCAGACGGGCTGAAGTAGGTGCCATCCCGCCGTTTGTCTGCACGGGGTCCAGCCTCTGCCCCTCAGGCCTGGTCTCATCGCCTCCGCAGTCACGCTGCCCTCAGGGTCCTTTCCCTCGGGGCCTCAGGACCCTTCCCCCTAGCCTGGCTGAGGCGCCAGGCCTGGCGTGGATACTACCGGTCCTGCCGGGAGCCTGCGAGCTGAAACCTCACCAGTCCAGGAGGCAACTGCAGCCGGGCGTCTGGGCTTTGGGCTCTGGCGCTGAACAGAGGCTCGCGGTACCTTCCAGTCTTCGTGGCCACCTCACTAGGCCACCACACCGCCTGTTCCAGCCCTGCAAGCGGGTGACATCTGGGCCTGGAACCCAGGGACTTGCCCAGAGCTGGGCAGCCAGCGCGGGTGCGGCCTCAACAGACAGCAGTCAGTGTTACAGTGACGAGGGTGAAGATGTTCTCGTTGGGTTCAGGCAGAGAGGGCGAGCCCCACGCTCAGGGCCTCGAGGGCCTCTGGAGCCTCGCAGCGCGCTCGGAGGCCACAGTCTGGACTGCGCGGCTCCAGAAGGTTGAGGTGAGGCGACAGCTGGTGAAGCGCGGCAGGCACGGGAGGCAAAAGGCCCGTCACAACCTCGTCTGTGAGCGGGAATCCCTAGCACTGGCTTCGGAATTCAGGCGCCTGACGAAAAGCACCGCACACACACGGAAAGCGAAGACAAACCAAATGCAGGCCCCGCCCCCAGGCCTTGGCCCCTGCCCCGGATGTGGCGCATGCCCCTGATGTGGCCCCGCCCCCAGGGGGCAGCCTCGCCGGACGTAGCCCCACCTCAGGCCTCAGCTCCAACCGCAAAGCTCGCTGGGCGGGGCCTCTCCCCCGGAGGTTCCGCCCAACGCTTGAGGTTAATTCCCTTAAAAGGTACCGTTAACTAGGTCCGATACCCCAGGTCAGTAGTGAGAGAGAGAAGGGCCCAGTACTTAGGCGACCTAGATAGTAGCCCAAAATTTTTCAAAGTTATGATGGGGAAAGTGAGGAGTGTCAAGGAAGGCCTCCCAGAAAGAATACCCCCCACCCCTTTACACAGCAATAAGGAAAGAGGAAAGAAGGGTGGATGCAACTGTTTTTTGAAGATTTGGTGATGAATAGTTTCCATATGAAGGCTGATGGTTCCTTTTAGAAGTGGGCCAAACAGGTAATCTGTTCATGGGGAGGGAGAGGCAGGAGCTTGAGGAAAGTGAAGGAGGTCTGATACAGTTTTGAGTAGGATGAGGAGCTGACTCAAGGACCAATGATGTAAGCTCTACAAAGGCAAGGAGCTTTGTTTTTCTTCCTGATGTATCCTAAAGGCTTGTAACAATGACTGTAATACTTCATCCAAAGACTCCGCTGGTTTCAACTGGACGTGGAGAGTGCACAGTTGATGTAGTTTTTTTACAAGTAACCTTCTTGCCCATAGCTTTGTGTCCTGGGACAAAGCCACTGAAACAAGCAACTCTTTTCCTCAAGTGACTTTTTGTAGAAGTCTATTCCAATACAAAGCAAATTATTTTAACTCTATCATACTGAATGGCATAGATTTTCCTAGATAACAATCATGTTAGTGTAAATTAGATCAAATTGCTTTCTTATTTATTCCTATGTGAAATGAGCCAGACTGAGGAGTTGGGGGATTCAGTTGAAATGTAGGTGGCAATGTGAAGGCAATGCAGTCCAGAAGCATCGGGCAGAATGGGCCTGAGTCATCTCATCACTGGAGAATCATAATCTCTACCACAACTCTCTTTCTTTGCTCCCTTGACCCAGCCCTAGGCTATGAGTTACAGAGTATCTGGCAGCTTAGCCTGGGCATGTGTCACCACAAATCACATTGATTCTATGGGAAAACATGGTGTGATTTCCAAACAACAGGAATGCAAATGAATTGTCAGAGCACTGGTCATTTATAAATTGGGTACTAAAATTACAGCCTAAAACTACAGCTTCCTGCCAGTCTCCACCTGTATAAAACTACCAAACCCTTTCTACTTATGATCTTATGACTTTAAAACCACCAAGATATAGTGAGCACTTATTTTCAGAAATACATTCTGGCTTTTTGGGAGAGGCAGCATGCCAGAGAGCAGAAAGCCTGGACCCTGGAACCGCAGAGACCTGGGTTCAAATCCTAGTCCCATCATTTATTAACTGTGTGATCCTGAGGAAATTACCTCCCGATTTTGAATTTCTCCATTCTGAGTCTCAACTATAAAATGGGAGAAAACCAAGTTCACAGGATTATTATAAGGATTATATGAGAAAGTTGATTTGCTCACTCAGGATACTGTCAGAAAAGGGAAATGGATGGGGAAATAATTCTACAGAAAAACTCAGTGCCCAGTCCAGTGATTTTCCAAAAGGATAGGTTCTCTACCAGCTCTGGTCTTGTGTTCTTCCAGTTTTGCTCAAAATATCACCGACTTCCTATTGTGCTCTGTCCATTAAAGTCCAAGTAAAGGAAAAGTTTTATATACAAAAGACGCCCAAAATATTGTAGTTAACCTACAATGGAGATGGAAATTTGTTTTTCTGTCACTAAAGGCCCTAAGGTACAGGCTGGTGAGAGGCTTTTCTCCATGCAGCCATTTGAGAATCCAGGTTCCTTCCATCCTATTGCTCTGCTGTTTACCAAGGGCATTATTCTTATCTGCATGGTCAAGGCCAGGTCACAGTACATTCATGTTCCAGCTCAAGGGAAGAGGAAAGATTGCTGCTCCAGGATATCTTTTAAATTGAAGACGACCCAAAAGTTGCACATAGCATTTTCATTCATACCTCACTGGCCTGAATTTAGTCCCATGGCCACACTTAACAACAAAGTAAGCTGGTAAATGCAGTCTCCAACAGAGCAGCCCTGTGTCCAGCTAAAAACTCTATCGAAGAAGAGTGCTTTGCTGAATAACCTGTCATTCTGTGCCACAGCCTTCCTCCTGCTTTACCCATCTTCAACAAGAAGGATTGGCTTGTTCTTGATCTAGCTGCAAGCCTTTGCCATTTCCTAAGTTGGGCTTTGGTTGGGGGAAATCTCCTTAATACCATCACACTTCCCGGTGAGATACAGTTAGCCATTTGGGCTCCCTAACATTGATGGAAAACACTGATGTTGCCTGAAGATATGGTTTTGATATGTGGAGCCTTTGCCCCTAGTATTGTTTGAGAAACTCGCCGTTACTGGAGGTGACTCATTCTGCTCTCCACGGAAGGAGCACAATCACATTTTTTCTGCAGAGTGTACTCCTGCCAGGTCACTTGCACCTGCAGACAAGTCTGTTCCTCTTTAAATGATTCTTACAGGATTAAAAAGAACACAGGGCAAAGGCTTTGGATGTGCCAAATAGCTGAACTAGAAGCTCCAATGCTGTGGACAAAGTGCAAGACCAGACCCTGGGAAATCTCACGATGGTCCCAGCTCCTCTGTTCGCCACTATGTGTCCTTGGGTAAGTTGCTTCCCAACTCTGGGCCTCTGTTTTCTCATCTGAAAGATGTTTGATCATTTCTGTTTCAGTTCCCCAGTTGTACATGACCTTCTCTTGTCTATTTCTTGTTTGGAACACTTTAGCTGTAACTATAGGAGAAAGACATTTCTTTTTTTATCATCTGTTTCTCCTATGTGCATTACCAGATATGGGAAAAATCCAAGGTCTTCAAAGAGCTCACTTCTGTGCACTTCCTGGGGACCAGGACCCTGGGCTGGCTTTTTGGACAGTCTCAACAGGTGTCAAATAAATTTAAGTGTTCATTATTGGTCCCCACAATCCAAGTCTATAGAGAAACTGAGGTAGACAAATGAGAGAAATGAAAAACATGTGCAATGGTAAGACCAATATTTTCTCCTTAAGCTAAGACTCTATGGACACACCCAAGGCATAAGACACCCTGAGGCATAAATCTTTGTTCCTAAGAGTGAAAGTGATCAAAGCCTTAGATCTCCACAAAACCCACTCCAGGATAACTAAAGTAAGAATGAAATGTAAATGGGAGCATCTTTTTCAGGCTCTTACACTATGTTACCAAAATTTTGAGTTTTTTCTCCTTTTCTTAAAATAAATTTCACTTGAATAGCACATTTATTTGTAGGAAAAAAATCAAAAGGCATAAAAGAATGTAATTAGAAACCATTTCCAGGTCTCTTAGATCTCATTAGAGCCTGCCTTTCAGAGATAGCCCATGTCCCACACACATGGATGCAGGTCTGTAACTTGATTGCCTTAGTTTTTATGGAAATACCTTACTGAGTGTAAATTACATTAAGTACAATAAGAAAAGCTGTGAGTTGCAAGTAGAAAATTGGCAAGGTATAATAACTTTAGTGTTCTTATTCACTTCTCATTCAATCCCTGGGTGATTTTATTCATGCCATTGGTTTTCCTCACCCCTAATCTGAAGCTTCCCAGGACTCTACCCCTGGCCCTGCATTCTTTCCTGAGCCTATACTTGGATTCCTGCCACATCTCTCCACCTGAAGTGGAGACTCTGGGACAAGTTCCTGGAATAAGTGACAGCTGAGTTGGGTCTTGACGGCAGAAGAGGCCACAGAAAATCTAGTCAACTCCAAATGCAGGTGCAGATTGAATTGTTCACTTTTGTCCCAAGCCAGCTCCTCTTCACCTCTTCCCAGGCCCAGCTCTTCCCACTCACCCCTGTTAGGAATGTATGTCACTTCTCTTTTCCTCCACTTTCTGCCTCACTTCTCTGCTCTTTCGGTCAGCTGAATCCAGTAACTTGAACCTCTGGAAAGACCCTTCCTCTTCCTCACCTTTTCCACTGCCCTAGTTAATTTCATTGTCACCTCTCAGTGGAGTAGATACACATATAGTGCTTACTCTGTATGAGGCACTGTCCTAAGTGCCTCACACATATAAACTCATTTCATCCTCACAACAATCCTACAACAGACATGCTATTACTACCCCCGTTTTACAGATGAGGAAACTGACTGTGAAATGATAAATAATTCCATTCCCTAAGCTCACCAGACTCTACTGTGCCACCTTTGACTAGATTTTCTATGGCTTCTTCTGCCTTCAAGACCCAACTCAGTTATCACTTATTCTAGGAAATCTTCCCAGAGTCTCCACTATTGTCACAATAGTTTCAGGCTTTTACTCTATCTTCCTCTATGTAAAATACTGTCAGATAAAGTCACATGGGACATATTTCACTGAAAAACCACTTCTGGCTTACTGAAATTCCAGTTTAACTGGGCATCCTTATTATTTGCTAAATCTTCAACCCTACCCCCACAAAATCATGAACAACTTGACAGCAAGGCTAATTCATCTTTGCGTCCTACCTACCTACCCTTGGGGGTTAGAACAGAGCCTGGATCAGATGAGTGTTCATTCAGTTTACTGTACTGAATTGCAGTCAGGTGCTCAGCGAATGGTGATTGTCTGCCACGTTAGCTTTTACCATGTTTTGCTTGGGGAATGATATGCCCCCTATGTCCCCCCAATGCACCAAATGGTGCTGTGTGCACAATAACTAGACTCAATGCATCTTGGTGCCTCACTTTTCTCATCTCTAAAACAAGAACACTGTTCCACACCCACCCTCGCCCCCACTCTTTTTTCTAGGCTACTTGTAAGCATCAAATGCCACACGTGAGGTGCAGTGATGCTTTGAAACTGGAAAAAAAGAGCTATGAAAGATGACTATTATTACCAACAGTAGCATTTCTAATTTAGTAATAGGGAAATATATAGCCTATATCTAATCTGATTTTTCAAGTTTCAAATACTAAAACCTACTAATTGCTTGCTAAGAAGTAGCATGACAAAGGAATTGAGAAGGTGAGAAGAGCCAGTTGTCCTTGATAGCTAGGAAGAGGGTCAAAAGAAGAGCAGAGGTGAAGTATCCACTGGAGACAGGAGCAGAAACTGCCTGGATACTGCCCTGATAGGTGCCCCTCCAGAAACCCCAGTGCACCGCAACCCAAGCCAATGTCAAGAATATCACCTGAGATGGCCAAATGGTTTTTCATACTGTGTTTCTTATTACCCTTTCAGCAGTTTAAGCAAATACGACTAAGAATGGTAAAATTCCATGTCCAACTTCTTCAAGTTTTAGACATCCTCAAGTTAGGACTGAATCCAGCCACTTCCCCCAAGACCTGGGTCAGTAGGAAGGTTTCAAAGGAAAAGAGGAACAAGCCACAAAAATATCCTCCTCATATATTTACCTTCCCCTTCCCCAATCTCTTAAGAGTCATCTGGTGAGTTGCCTTTCACTCACTGAGTTAAAACTTCAAGGATCTAATTTTCTTGGGAACTTGTACATACAACCAGAGATTAAAGTGGATGGGAAAACATTCAGAGGTGGAAGATCATGGCTAGTTCATGCAAAGCTCCAAATTCTTGAAAGATCATTAGAAAAACTTTGCCAGGTGGCTAACATTGAGGCAGATCTCTGTTCCAATCCATCTGGGAGGTAGATGACCTTGAATTACTTGGTCTCTATACACACACAGCTGGTCAGTTAAGTAATTGTCTTAATCCAAAAAGGATACCAGTGACCAAGATATTTCCAGCTCCATATATGGACTTTTTAATTGTCTCTATTCTCTGATATATTTTGAACTGATCCCTCTTAATTTTACAAGTGTTCTAGTAGTTTAATTAATTTAATTTACAACAGAAGCATATAAAAAGGTGATTACTTCCTTCTCCTCTACATTGGTGTTCATTTTGTGGACATCTGATGCCAGAATCACCTTTTCTGTACTTAATGCATTTTTAACTACCTTCGTAATCAAACACAGGTATTACGGGGGACTTAGCATTCACTAATGGGACGCCACAAGTCCAAGCTTGTTCCTATCCCAGGTGGCCTCTCTTCTGGCATCATGCTGGGCATAAATCATTTGGAAACCAAGTGCTTTCTTATTCTCGACTGTTTTTCTCTCTTACACCTAGCTTCATCTGTACTGGCAAATGGAGTGAAAAATTCAGACTATTACCCAGATAATTAGACCAAAATTGCCCTTATACGAATTCTATTTGTTTGTTTGTGTGTCTTTAGAAGTGAAAATAGGAGCTTACCTTTAAACCGAAATGACCTTGACACTGTTGGGCAAACCCATGGCCAGTGGAGTTTTGCTGGAACAGAATCTATTTATACTCTTTACAACAGGGATATTATTATTTATCTCTGTGAGCCTCTTGCCCCTCCTCTCTGTAAAATCAGAATCACAATTCCTGCATTGCCAGGTTGTTGATGAAATTAAATGTGATAATAAATATGAAGATTTCTGCATGTAGTAGGTATTCCGTACATACTTAAAAACAAATGTGCACATATATACAACACATATTGTACACTGATCAGAATATTTATATTGGACTTTACAATTTATAAAACACTCACCTACCTTTTCTCTTTGATCTTAGAAAAGTGCTGGGAACTTTAAGGACAGGTATTCACCATCTTACAAATGCAGAGCCTGAGGTTAAATGGCGTTCACAAGACCACACAGCTGGTCTGAATTAATCTGTACACCCCCTAAGCACTAATGCCCCATGCTCCACACAGGTGTCTGAAATATAGGTTCTTAAACCTGGCTGCACGTTGGAACTACCTAGAAAACTTAAAAATAAATATGAATACCTGGTCCCACCCCCAGCGATTTTGATTTAACCAGTCTAAAGTGTGGCCTGGACATTAGGAATTTTTTTTCTCAGTCTAGCTCTTCATTTTCAATTAAACTTTTATCGTGAGATACTGGTAGATTCACAAGCAGTTGTAAGAAATAATGTGAGATCCCATTTCCCCCCAATAGTAACACCTTGCAAAACTATAATAATGTCACAACCATGATACCAATGCTTAAACATCAAGACGCAGAACAGTTTCACCATCACAAGGATCTCTTGAATTTTTCTTTTATAGTCACATCCAACTCCCCCTACCCATCCCTAACCCCTGGTAATCATCAATCTGTCCTCCATTTCTTTCAAGAATGTTACATAAATGGATTTATGCAGCAATGTGACCTTTTGGGATTGACTTTTTTCACTTGGCATAATTCCCTGGAGATTCATCCAAGTTGTTGCATGTTTTCAATAGTTCATTCCTTTTTATTGTTGAGTTGTATTCCTTGGGATGGATGTACCAGCTGATTTAACCACTGAAGGACATCTGAGTTGTCTCTAGTTCCTGGTTATTATGAATAAAGCTGTTATGAACATTTGTATACAGGTTTTTGTGCAAAGTTAAGTTTTAGATTCTCTGGGATAAATGTCTGAGAGAAACTGCTGGGTGGCATGGTGGTTACACGTTTCATTTTGTAAGAAACTACCAAACTGTTTTCCAGACTGTGTCATTTTACACTCCCATGAGCAATGTATGAGTGACCTACTTTCTCATCCTCACCAGCTATGGTATTGTCATCATTTTTTTCTCAAAAGCCATTCTGATAGATGTATGGTAGCTCTCATTGTGGTTTTAATCTACACTTATTTCTCTAATGGCTGGTGACGCTGAATATTTTTTCATATGCTATTTTTCACATTCTTTTTAGTGAAATGTACATGTCTTATTGTCCATTTTTAAAATTGGATTGGTTTTAACTGTTCAGTTTTGAGAATTCTTTACATAGTCCAGATACTAGTCCTTTGCTGGATGTATGGTTTGCAAATATTTTCTTCCAATCTATAGATTGCCTTTTGGTTGTTTAGTAGATTTTATTTTTTTTAAGTTTTAGATTTACAGAGCAGATAGTGTAGAAAGTTTCCACATATCACCCCCACCTACCCAGACAGGTCTTCCATTATTTCCACCATTGACATCGTGTAGTAGTGTTGCACATTTGTTATAATTAACCAATACTGACATTATTATGAACTAATAATAATTTTTTATTGCTGAATAATGTTCCATTGTACAGATGTACCGCAGTTTATCCATTAGCCTATTTAAGGACATCTCAGTTGCTTCCAGTTTGGGGCAACTATGAGTAGAGTGGCTATAAAATCCCTCTTGGTGGAACCAGAAGTCCTCGGCATTAGGATTTTTCCAGGTGATTCTAATCAGCAACAAAATTTGAGAACCACAAGACCAAGGCAAGAACTTTTCCCTCCATTGTCTTAATGCCTCCCTTCACGAAGAAATAAATTCCTCTAAGCAGACTGCATGCTCTGTGTTGTGTGTACATGTATGTACCTCTGTATGCATGTACACATGCATGCATGCATGCACACACTGGTGAGAGGCAGAGGAGAGGCCTGGTCCTTTCAAGTAACAAGAAGATAGAAGGTGCTTAGAGCTATGGAAATGTACCAAGCTGCCTTTGTTTTAGGGAAGGAAAGCAAAAGGGTCCTGGCAGAGTTCAACCCCATATGTTTTTTGGTCATAAAAACAGAGAGGAGTGCTTCTGAAGGTGTGGTTCAGGGGTCACAGTCATGATGGATCTTATTGATTCAGTTCTGGTCTTCACGGTTTTCTCTGCTGGATACTTCCCGCCTGAAACCACAGAGGTGGCTCTCAGTCTCTCCGCAGTTGCTCAAGGGTCATCCTTAAAGCACTGCTTTCTGGCCTGACTTTCCCAGAACTTATTAAGCATAGTTCTACTGCTTCTTTTATGACTCATCTGGATCCTAATTGTCTTTTTACGTATTTATGTAAATACAGAAGCCAGGAGGGGTGGAATGCCTTTTAGAAGCCATGTCGTGGCCTCTGGAATGCTAAAGGCTCAAAAAACTGGCAGATTCTCCTGCTCCATTTCAAGAAAAGAACATTTTTCTAGACTGAGTGTGACCTGAAAGGCTGTATGGCATTTCTGGCGGTGACAATGAAAGCCTAGGTGGGCCCCGAGGCGTCCCGACAGCAGTGGTTCTCAGCTGAGCAGCATCAGCACCACTGGGGGCCTGGGAGATCATACTGGTGCTTCCACTCCACCCCAGACATTCTGCTTTAATTGGGACTGAACTTGGGCATCGGCATTTTTTAAAAGCTCCCCAGGTGACTCTGACAGGCAGCCGGGATCGAAGGGCTGAGAACCCTAGAGCTCCTGCTAAGTTCTGGGAGGAAAGAACAAAAAATCAAGGACTAGCAGATACAAGTTAAGGAGCCTCGG
The DNA here is from genome assembly GCF_048564905.1 of Vicugna pacos. Classification (NCBI taxonomy): domain Eukaryota; kingdom Metazoa; phylum Chordata; class Mammalia; order Artiodactyla; family Camelidae; genus Vicugna; species Vicugna pacos. The sequence goes on from NC_132990.1 coordinate 58,178,758, forward strand.
AGCAATACATGCAGCATCCTTTCCCCAGGGCACCTACTCCAAGCCAAGACACAGAGGTGGAAAAGTCACAGTCCATCCTTTCTGCCAAGTTGGGCAAATGATAAAAGCCAAGGCTGGTGTGCAAAGCCACAGCAGTGCGAAGGGGAAGGGGAGAAATGCCTTCCAGAGGAGTGGACACTCGGGCTGTGCCTTGAAGGTGAGTGAGCTTGGACAGGTGGTGAAAGACGTTCTGACCCTACAGAGCGACATCTTCATGATGAAACAAAAGTATTTTTAAGGTAGGACAAGGAAAATCTAACATAAAATTATCTCTGCTGTTTAAGTAACTATCCCCCCTCTTTAGTGTGCAATGTGCTCTGCGTTATCCATTAACTAGACCCCCTCAGAGGAATGCTTACTCGTTCCCCGCCCCGGAAGGAAAAAAAGCAATTTCCTCCTGGCACCAGCAAGGTTTCTTTTAGGAAATGACATTCCTTTCTCAATCCCGTAAGGAGACACGATGACTCACTACTCACCTTGTTCGACTATGTAAACTGTCAATGTGCTACTCTGATGCATAACCCTTGTCTCAAACAAGTACATAACTGTACTTTGACCGCTAATAGGCACAACAGTCCTCAGAGCCTTCTGAAAGACTACTTCTCCCAGATATAATCCTCAGGTTGGCTCGAATGAAATTTTCCATTTCTTTCTTAGATTGCCTATTGATTAATTTTTCATCAACATTCGTCACCCAGCTCCTTCAGCTGGTCCCACTCTAGGCCACTGCTTCTGCATTATTTCTGAACATCTACACTGTGCTGCACGTGTGCCGTGCACTCTTCTGAGCAGCCTCTTCACTGCGGTGTCTATTAGAATCACCTGAGGAACTTTTCAATTGTAGATTCCTAGGTGTTTCCCCAGATCTACAGCGTCAGACCTTCCCAGGGGAAAGGGCCACATGGGTTTGGTTTTGTTTTTTGACTTCTGGGAACTAGCTCCCTAGATGATTTTGCTGCCCACCATTTCTCTCACAACTTTTTGCTCCCCCTCTTTAAACAAACTCTCTGGGAGCAAAAAAAACAAACCTGATTTGCAAGACTAGCTGATTTCTGCAGGGGGTGTAAAACTTCCACCATGGCCAATTTCAAGCTACTAACAAGGTTTAACAAATCACTTGCAAAATTGCTGAATAGTTAACAATGGGCTCTCACAAGCCATTAAGAGATAACTCTAGTATAACCAAGACCCCACACTCCTTTTCCCCACTGGTTAAGAACCACTAAATTACAAGAAAATATAGGATCATAAACAAAAAACATTTATAAAATAGAACACCATTAATGGTTTGTATTGTAGCAGCTAACTGCTTAAAGCCACCTCATGCAGATAACTCTTGGAGCAAACTCGGTAGTACACTTGGACAGAGATCAGGCTGCCCAGACAGTCAGTGAAGGACAACAGGCTTCTTGCCATGTCTAAACAGTAGGACATCACCACAAGATGTCACTCTAATACTCGCTTATTTATGTCTATGGAAATCTCAGGGAAGAGTCGTCTCTGTTGTTAAAAGACTGGCATTCTTAACTTTCATTATTATGAAGTGACATCATATTTGTGGTTCATTACTTGAAAGCAATCTCTTACATGTCTTTTTTTCTCATAAGAGAGATTGATAATTTGCAGAAAGGTAGAAGACAGGGCAGAGGCATTCTGGAATCACAAAACTTTGATATAGCACAAGACTTCGGTATACTAGCCTGGGACACTTGAACCAGACTCAAACCTCCCCCAGCCTCACAGTCCTCATCTGGAAAATGCAGAAAAATACTTGTAACTTCCATCTCACAGCCTGGGAGTAAGTCATTTCAGTTGGCATGCACTAAACGCCCACCCTGTGCCAAACTCTGCACTGGGCCCAGAGAAAACCAGGATGAAGAAGTTGAAGTTCTTGCCCCTATGAAGCTGAAGTCTAACCTCAGAGACAAATACCCAAAAAGGAGAATATGGGAGAGTGGCCAGTAGACACACAGGTTTCCACACTTCAGTGTGTATGTTATCTGACATTCTCTAATACCTTGACAAAATTTCTTCAAGTGTAGTAGCTTTTTTGTTGGGAAATAAATTAACTGTCAGTCAATATTTCAGTTCTAAGAGGCCTCTCCAACCCTGGCCCCTCCTCCATGCAAACTGCTCTGGAGGAACACCATGGTTGAGAAGGAAATAGAAACAGTTAGAATGTTCTCAGAATGCGTGTAGCAGACACACACACTCCACCAGAGGGATGAGCATGAACACATCGGCTCACGGAAACAAGTCTGATGGCAGAGGTCCCTCTGGGCATGGTTTCACTAGGAGGTCACTCTGTCAACAGGGCAACCAGCTCTTTCTGAGATTCTCTGAGTTCCACACTCCTTGGTGGGTCAGCTTCAAGGTGGCTTCCTTCCTGGTGACAACATTGCCACAGCAGCACCACTCCCCAATCTCAAGTCAACCTTCCAAGCAAAAGGCCTGTGTGTCACTCTGTGGGGTGGGGACATGGACAGATGGACAACTGAGGTCACACGCTCACTCCCAGTCAATCATTGTGGCCAGGCAGATGGACTGGTCTGATTGGCTTAGCCTAGGTCACAGGCTCCATGGTTGGTGCTAGAGTAGGGAAGGAGTCAGCCCTGGGTCACACCTGATGTCCACATAGAAACTGGGAGTTGTGGCTGAGGGATGAGGGGGAAATGGAGGCATCAACTATGGGTTGCATCTCGGGAATGTTGGGTAGACCTGAGTGTGACTCGTGCTTTGGGGGAGGGACAGGGGCTACAGGTAGGGTTCATGACCTGCTCTTCAAACACTCCTCTCCTCCTCTTCCTGTACTAGCACTGTCATCATAGAGAGAATTCTTCAGTTTTTCTGCCCGAGAAATATACACTTAGAAGCTGGCCATTCTGCTCACTCCTCTACCTGTGGAGAGTGGGAGGGGGCTGTGATCTCAGACAGAGACCATTAGTTGCTATCCCTTCCTCTATCCTGTACTTCCTCACACACTTCAGTCCTATTCCTCCCCTACTTAGCATTTCCAAGTCTCAAAACTTTTTCCATCCTGCAAGACAGTAGGTTGCCCTTTGCACATTTCAGACTGCAGCCTTCCTGCATCCACTTCCTTTCTTCCAGAATCAAGTAGAAATCTCTAGCTTCCTGCAGTGCCCCTACTATCCTCATTTACAGTGGATCATACATCTGTATTCCTCTACCATCACTTTAGTGAAGCTTAGGAGGATGAGGAGATAAAAACACGTGGTTAGACATCTTAAGCTGAAAGTCACTGACCCATATTTTTCTACCAAAATTAAATCTCCTCTCATGCCTGTGGTTGGCTTAAATAAGTTCATCAGAGATTAAGTGATTCATGTCTTCACAGCACCTGCCAAACAGGGCATGCTTTTGGAGATGACCAGGTGACGAGGGCTCAGAAGCTGTGACTGTGGAGACAGGAGAAACTGCTGAGGATGTGGAGAGTGAGGAAGAAAAGATTTCAGTGGTGGGGAGGCAGACACAGGCATAGTTTTTCAGAGGTCTTCAAGATCAGCAAGTGGTACTATTCACATGCAGCACTAATTTACGGCCTGTGTGATCTGGGCACATAATTTTCTCCTCTATTTCCCTCTCTGTATCTCATCAGGCTTTTAGTATTAGCATTAAGTGAAGGTCTTTGGGTTGCAAGCAACAGAAATGATGCTGGCTAATTAAGCAAAAGTTAGGTTGAAGCAGCAGTATATATGAAGACATCAGGTCAGTAGAAACTTTGACAACATAAGAATGTAGACCCCACTGAAAGAATTCACATTCCAGAAAAAAATGTATACACTGTGCTGGCCAAATGAAATTTGCCCACTGGCACCAACAGCCCCCAGGCCTCCAGTCTGCAACTGTCTCCGTGGGAAAGAACCCAGGCTCCTGCATAGCACCAAGGCCCTGCCAGCCCCAGAGGGACTCAAACCCCAGGCTAGAAGCCCAATTCTAGGCAACAAGGAAGGACTAGATGGCAAGGCATTTTAGGTGATAAAGACCATGTTTGGTTCTTTCCCAAGGCTGCAACCCCCAGCACAGGGCCCAGGACAGAGGCAGCCTCACAGAATGCCCTCAAATCAGGACTCTTTGGCTCAGGGATATGTGATAGCCCATCAGATTACACAGCTCACCAATGTCTGATCCCACAGACAACAACTCATGGGCCCCATTAGGAGGTGGGGATAGGAGAAGAGGCAGGAAAGACCTTCTTCTAGGCAGACAATCGTTTACCAGCTGAAATCTCAAAAGACTTGACAGCTTCTCCTTCAGCCCCAAAGCCACAAAATGGCCACCACGCCTAGCTCTTCTCCATTTACAACTTTCCAATACACCACCTCCACGTTCCTACCCCCAGGAACCCTGAGGCCTTGTCTCCTGACTAATGTGGCTGTCCACTGGATCCTCCCCTAGCTGCATGTGATCCTGAGGGAAGGGCTACATGCTGGTCATCTCTCAAGTCTCCAGTTCTGTGCTGACCCATAGTAGATGTCTGCCAAGTGCTTAATGGTTGCTAGATTGAATGTTTGCTTCCACCTCCTGTAGTCCCTGACCCCTGCCTCCAAATTCATATGTTGAAAACCTAATGCCCAAGGTAATGGGACCTTTGGGTGGTGATCTTTGGAAGGGCAGAGCTCTCATAGATGGGATCACTGCCTTTATAAAAGAGGCCCCAGAGATACCCCTCATCCCTTCCACCGTGTCAGAACACAGGAAAATGTCAGCAGTTTGCAACCCGGAAGAGGGCCTTCACCAGAACCTGGGCATGCTGGCACCCTGATCTTGGACTTCCAGCCTCCAGAACTGTAAGAAATAAATTTTTGTTGTTTATAGGCCACCCGGTCTGTGGTATCTTGCTTCAGCAGCCTCAACTAAAGCAACCATGTGTACCCCTCTGTAAATAATCATGACCTAGGCCAGGAGACCTGGGCTCAACCACTGACATGGCCCCCTCCATCCTGGTCCCCAGTTTCCCCACCCCTACAGGAGGGAGAGAACCTAAAGGACTTTCCGCTTCCTCCAGCATCCTCCAGATTCAGTGGTTCTTTGTGGCTCTGTAAAAATGGCTACAATTTTGTCAGGGGATTAAAGGAGGAGAGCAACTGATGGGTAGAAATGGCCCCTAACATTCATGGCTGTACCTTTGAAGGGGGCAGGCATTGTGAGGGGTGGTTAGTGAGGTGGTCAAAGAGTGATGAGACTGTGGGCAGGAGACCATCAGGGGCAGAAACAGGAGACGGAAATCAGACATTAAGTTGAGCCTCCTACCTACCATTTAACTATGTGACCCACACTAGTCCCTTAATCTTAGCCTTGCTAGTCCTTTAATCTGAGCCTGTTTACCCCTTGGTCCATGGGTGAGCAAGCAATGTGTCTGTTGGATTGGGTTTTGAACTCCAAAGAGCTAATGGAACAGGAGGCTACACTGGGCTCTACAATGACATCACCCCCACGAGAGGAGCAGAGAGAGAGGAGCCAGTGAGCCTCCTCACCTCCCTGCTGTTCCTGACCTCGAAGAGCACAAGGTGCTGATCTGTCTAAGCCCAACTCCCCACCGCTTCTGCTATCAGTCTACAGCAAGAAATCCAGACTAGACAGGAGCCATCGCACCTTAAAATTTTATGTGAAATTCTGTTAATGTGTACAGAGTGGCCCAACAGGACACCGCCGCTCAGCACTTGCTATAGATGGCTGCACTGCCCCGCTCCTCAAACTCTTCCTTGCTGACCCAGAGCTGCTGGAAGGCCTGCAGGGAGGCTAGGATGGAGCCGCCGGTCCACACGGAGGTCTTCCTCTCAGGAGCAGCAGCCACCTTGGGGCTGTCCCCAGGGCAGAGGAGGCTCAGCTCCCTCTGGAAGCGCTCCGGGAAGCCATCCAGCATGGTGCAGCCGCCACACAGCAGCACGCTGGCGGCCATCTCCTCCCTGAAGCCCGCTTCCTGGCAGCGGTCCAGGCAAGCGGCTGTGAGCGCGGGGAGACTGGGCTGGTTGCTGCCCACCAGGGTGGGCTTGAAGAGCATCTCGGCACACTGGAAGCGCTCCTGGCCGATGGTAATGAGCTTGCCATCTGGGAGCTCGTAGTCCACACGCAGCTCCTCCAAGGACAGGCCAAGCTCCTCCTCGGGCTTGAGTGCCGAGTAGCAGCACTTCTTCTTGATGTGCTCGATGATGTGCAGGTGGTTGGCTGTGAACTTGTGGCCGGCCTCATTGAGCAGCTGCAGCAGGTAGTTGGTGAGCTCACCACCAGCGTAGTCGGCGCGACTCGTCAGGCCTGGCAGCACGTCCCCTTCCGAGATTGGCACCACGTGCGAGACACCATGCCCACTCTCCACCACCAGCCCAGAGGTCTTGCCGTAGGAGTAGATGGACAGCAACGACTGCGACGTCACGTGCATGGCAGGGATACCAAAGGTCTCGAACATGAGCTCCGCGTACTTCTCCCGGTTGCTGCTGGGGCTGAGCGGGGAGTCGGAGACCAGCACAGCGTGCTCCTCAGGGAGGATCTTCATGGCCGTGTGGAAGATGTACTCCCAGATGCTCTGGACACAGTCCCAGTCCACCACAATGCCATGCTTTAGCGGGTTAATCAGCTTCAGAGGCGCCTCCATGTTGAGCAGCTCGTGGCCCACGTAGGTCTCCTTGCGAGTGTCACCTGCGTCAGCTGCCTCGGAGCAGCGCTTGCCCACAGTGGAGGAGATGAAGTAGGTGGGCCTCAGCTCGCCTGCATAGCCACACTTACAGTACTGGGAGCCCAGGTCAATGATGAGTGCCTTGATCTTGCGCACCTTCTTGGGCTTCATCTTCAGCTGAGTGGCCGAACTTGCGTCCCGGATGCCAGCAGCAGGACCTGGCAGTGGGCCTGCCTCTCCAGGGTCACCCTGAGCTGTGCCCATAGGCATGGGGCTAGGGCTGTTCCTCGTCGCCATCTGCCTGCCTTGCTCCCCTTTCTCACATCCACATCCTAGAGCTTCGTGGGGAGAAATAAGAGGGTCCATCTCCAGCACTGCATTGGCAACCCCTTGGGATTGTGATGTCACTGAGGGCTGGTCCATTCTGTCAGCCTGGGGAGGGCTTGGTCTTGGCAGGCTCTTGCCTGTCACACCCCCCCACCCCCATCCACCTAACTCGACTTTGCTCTAGGACAGATCAGGTGGCCAGCACAGTTTTGGAAATCCAAACACACTTGGGTCTCAGAGGTTTCTGCTCCCTCCCCTTACAACCTCGCTTCTAATCCCCCCATTCACTAGCTGGACACCTTTTCCTCCTCAGCTTCTTGGCTGAGAGGGTGATAAATATCTGAGCCCCTACAGTAAGCCAAGCATTGTACCAGGCACCCCACATGGTACTTCAGAATCCTGGGAGGTAGGCAGAACTGAGGAAATCAAGGCTCAGAATGCAAATGAGTTGCCCCAAAACAAACAGCTCTCGGAGTGTCTGTACTTTAACCCAAGTTCATCCAACTCCAATGCGCCTTAAAGAGTGTGAGGGCTCTAACAACAGAAACCTGGCCACAAGCAGTGCCCAGTCTAGTTGGGAAGAAGACAAATGGACGCAGAATTTTCAGGTGGATGTCTACTGGGAGAACCGAACTGCACAAAGGTGGGAGGGAGTCTGAAGGTTCTCCAGAGACACGAAGCCCAAGTGGAGTACTGAAAGATCCACACGTATTTGTCAAGTAGCTGAGACGAGGGAAAGGCATCCTAAGCAGGGAGCACAGCCCGAGCAAAGGCTCAGAGGGATGCATGGGGTTTGGGGGGGAGCTTCCAGGAGTTAAGGTGTTTGGAAAAATAGATGAGGCTAGAGAGGTCATGAAGCCAAGAAGGGAGGGCCTCAAATGCTACAGGTAAGAGCTTGGAATAAACTGACGACAGCTGGGGAACCAATGAAGCCTTTAAGCAGGGGAGTGATCAGATTTGGCTTCTAGGCCCCAATCTTACAAAGATTTGTGTTTAGCTATAATACAGAGAGACAAGACTCTGAGACCTGAAAGGAGGACACTGAAGAAATTCTTGTAAGACTTGAAGATGGCCCAAGCTAGGGGTGTGATGTGGAAGAGAGGAAGGGACGGCTTCTAAAGAAATATAGATAGTAGAGTTTAATTGGTTGGTTCTCAACTATCCTCAATTCAATCCAAGCTCTTATTCTAGCATTTGAGATCCTTTCTCATATGCTCTCATGACGTCTCTAGCCTCAAGCGTTACATTTATTTACATCAGATGATTAGATTAGATGTGGGGAGTGAGGGAGAGGGAAGGATGAATCCCTTTCCTCTGCCCAAGGAAAGAGAGATGGCCTGTCATCCAGAACGATCAAATTCATCAGGTTCCCATAGGGTCCTCCATGCCAAACTGGCCCCCCTCAAAATAAAGGGCAGATATGGGCTTTGGTGGTTCACAAAGAAACAGGAGAAATAGGGGAAGAGAAACAACCAGGGCTGAGGAAGTTTTCTGGCAGAATTAAGAAGAGCACAAGTAGTTGAGGGATTGGTGACATGGATAGGCACAGTTTGCTGGATATTCTTGGGTGAGCTATGCATCTGAGAACCTGAATGCTCTCATCAGTGGGAATTTAAGGTCTAATTTCATTGTCAACCCCAATGACTTGGATGAAGGAGGAGTATGTGCACAAATGTGTGTCCAAAATTATTCCTCTGCAGGTTGCCCTTAAGAACAAATGGGATAGAAGTGCTTGGCAGTAATCGGTCACCGTAGCAGTAATCGGTCCTGCTAATATCTAAATCAGATGGTGTCAGCTCTCTGCTCAAGGCTCTCTAGTACTGTCTGACCTCACAGCGAGTCAGAGCCACAGTCCCAGCCAGGGCCCATGAGGTGAGCACTCCCTCCCCCGCCCCTCGCTCCTCCCATCTCACAGACTGTCGCTTGCTCTCTCCACTGCAGCCACACTGCTCTTCTTGGGATCCTCTAGCCCAGAGGTCGGCAAACTTTTCCTGTAAAGAGCCAGAAAATCAATACTCATTTCCAGCTTTGCAAGCCATACAGTATTTATTGCAATGACTCAACTCTGCGGTTGTAGCACAAAAGCAGCCACAATGTGTGAGTGAACGCGTGTGGCTGTGTTCCAATAAAACTGCAGTATAAAACAGGCCGCAGGTCTGAGTTTGCAGACCCCTGATCTAACCCATAGTCATCTGCACCTGCTGCTCCCCGATACACATGTGGCACTCTCCCTTATCTCAAGTGTCACCTTCTCAGGGAGCTCTGCCCAAGTGCATTAACACAGCCACTCTCCCCTTCCCTGCTTTGCTTTTCTCTTTTGTCCTTAAGATCTTCTAACACATATTTATTTTGGTTATTTTGTCTCTCCCCAAGCTCTACTGACTAGAATATTAACTATACAAGGGCAGAGATTTTTGTCATTTTTTTTCACTGCTGCCTGCCTTGCACATAGCAAGCACTCAATAAATAGCAACTGATTGGATAAACCAGGTTATTACAAAATTTATAAAAAAAGTAAGTCACCTGCAAATAAAATAATGCCACTTGGCAGCAATATGGATGGACCTGGAGATTGTCATACTAAGTGAAGTCAGCAAGAATGAGAAAAATACCACATGATAGCACTTATATGTGGAATCCTAAAAAATGAAATGAACTTATTTACAAAAGAGAAACAGACTCACAGACACAGAAAACAAACATGGTTACTGGAGGGGAAAGGGAGTAGGAAGGGATAAACTGGGAGTTTGAGATTTCCAAATACTAACTACTATATATAAAATAAACAAGTTTATACTGTATATAGCACAGGGAACTATATTCAGTATCCTATAGAGACCTATAATGAAAAAGAATGAGAATAAATATATGTATGTGTATGTATGACTGAAGCATTGTGCTGTACACCAGAAATTGACACAACATTGTAATCTGACTATACTTCAATTGAAAAAAAAAGTAAGTTATCTCAAAAACACTATCCCAAATCTACCTTAACACAGGACAAAGGTTTCAGGGATCCAGAAAGCCCTGGGTCACTGGATTATGTCATAATCAGTGATGTCATCATTGGAGAAATTCTCCAGTTGCCCTCTGATTTAAGCCTTTCGGGCCTTGAAGCTGGTGGAATTGAGGAACTTTCTGAGAGCAAGATGGCTCTAGAGAGCGTGTGGGCTCCACAGACAGCAATCATAGGGGATGGGCCTTCTAAGAAAGTAGGTGAACAGTCCTCCCTGCAGACACAGGTCCTCCAGACTGCCTCCTTAAAGGAAGGCCCAGCAAAACGGGCAGTGTGGGTGCGCCATAACCGTTCGGAGCCAGAAAAACCTACTACATCAACAGGGGTCAAGGAGATGCCCAAGTTAGCAGTGACCAAAGCAGTGGTCGTGGACCTTGGCACTGGCTACTGTAAGTGTGGCTTCGCTGGGCTGCCAAAGCCCACCCACAGGATCTCATCCACAGTGGGCAAGCCCTACATGGAGACCGCCAAAACCGGGGACAATCGCAAGGAGACATTCGTGGGGCATGAGCTTGTCAACCCAGATGTTCGTCTCAAGTTAATTAATCCTCTGCGACATGGCATCATCGTGGACTGGGATTCAGTGCAGGATATCTGGGACTATCTCTTCCATCAAGAGATGCAGATTGCCCCTGAGGAGCATGCGGTCTTGGTTTCAGACCCACCCCTGAGCCCACACACCAACAGGGAGAAGTATGCTGAAATGCTGTTTGAAACCTTCAGAACTCCCGCGATGCACATCGCCTACCAGTCCCGCCTGTCCATGTACTCCTACGGAAGGACCTCTGGCCTGGTCGTGGAGGTCGGCCATGGTGTGTCCTATGTAGTCCCCATCTACGAGGGTTATCCTTTGCCCAGCATCACCGGACGGCTGGACTATGCAGGTTCTGACCTGACAGCCTACTTGATGGCCCTGATGAACAACTCGGGGAAATGCTTCACTGAGGACCAGATGGGCATTGTGGAGGACATCAAGAAGAAATGCTGCTTCGTGGCCCTGGACCCCATTGAAGAGAAGAAAGTCCCAACTACTGAGCATGCGATCCAGTACACCCTGCCGGATGGGCAGGAGATATACCTATGCCAGGAAAGGTTCCTCTGCTCAGAGATGTTCTTCAAGCCTTCTCTGATCAAGTCCATGCAGCTGGGCCTCCACACCCAGACAGTGTCCTGTCTGAACAAGTGTGACGTTGCCCTCAAACGGGACCTCATGGGGAACATCCTGCTCTGCGGGGGGACAACTATGCTCAGTGGCTTCCCCAACCGTCTGCAGAAGGAGCTGAGCAGCATGTGTCCCAATGACACCCCCCAGGTAAACGTGTTGCCTGAAAGAGATACGGCAGTGTGGACAGGTGGCTCCATCCTGGCATCACTTCAGGGCTTCCAACCACTGTGGGTCCACCGCTCTGAGTACGAGGAACATGGGCCTTTCTTCCTCTACAGAAGGTGCTTCTGAACTCCAATAAAGCATGGTCACTGTGGTTGCCATGAATCAGCTTTGCTGGGTGAGCACCCATCCCAAAACACAGGGAGCTAAAACAGCATGTTCACTCCTACAGTATTAAACGATCCTCATGTTTCCCTTCACAAGTGTGTTTCTCTATTTCCTGATGCATTAACAACTTCATACATGCAGCATCGGTCTTAAAATATACACTTGCCAAAACAGTGGGGTGGGGGTGGTGAGAAGGACAGGGATAATGACTATGGACCAAGAAAACATGCATTACATGTTGACTGCTTAAGTTTTGGGGGGAGAAACTACCTCTAAAATTATTCTCTCCCTTATTGCCCACGTTAGGAATTATGGTATTATTACACTCTGCTTGAAAGGAGTGGGAGATAAAGACAGATCAGCTAGCGTAAAATGTTGCGGCATGTAAGAAGATTGCTCTCAATAAACACCAACAGGAAGTATACTGTAATGGTTCAGTGTCCCACGAAGCAGCAGCAACTCTGAAGGCTTAGAAAGAACTGACGAAGATGTCTGACCTCTCCTTTAACCGTACTTTCTTTTAGTTCCAATAGTCACTTACGTCTCAGTACCAGTTCTTCCCAAGCCATCATGATGACTGGCTGCTGAAACCTGGTGTATTATGAGCAAGATATGTGTGTCTTAAGGGGAAAACTCTTTAGAGAATAGGTGCTATATAGATTTTCCCTTTTAAAAATTGGGGAAGACTTATCTTGGGTTATCAGCACTAAGGTGATGAGGATGCAACCCACGGCCATTCTCCAGACACTTTAAGCATCAGCTGCTCATCTCCAACCAGACTGGATTCTCTATCAACCTGCAGGGTATACAATTGGAGTTTGGAATGGCTCAGGATAAAGGCTGCCAGTTCTGGGCGGATGGTGTGGGTTTGTTGGGGGCTGCCCATGCTGGTCATTCTAATCCAACTGAGGAACCAAAGAAATATAAAAACCCTCATGGCCAGGGAAGCCCTTCCAGGGCCCAGCATGTTCTGCGTATTCCTGCAGGGCAGTTTTAATTGGAACCCTGATTTTTTAGAACAGTCCCCAATACATTCTCTGTCCTGTCTCCAACACTGGCAGGCAGTATAAAATAGTGAAAAGAACATGGGCTTTGGACTCTTGATTTGAAACTGTTTTGCTACCAAATAGCTGTGTGACCCAAGTCTACTCACCTATAAAACTGAATTCAAATGCCTACCTCACACAGCTGATGTAAAAACCAGAGATAAACATCTGAATACCAGTGTGTAGCCTCCAGGAGGTGATCACAAGAGTTGTTAGCTAGTTTTATCTTGTAGACTCCTACCTCTTATACAGGGGCCCAAATGTCCTACTATGATCCTGAGCCACATGTACACCCAAAGGTACACACTGAAGCACAGGATTGCTATGGCAACCCTACCATCCCCAGGGAGAAGCCCTACAGAGCCACCCTTGTACCCTCCAGGTTTGCCTAGACAGCCCTGAAAGACCTATATGTCTGACTCTGAATCCGGGCCTGGTGAGTAAGCACAGCTGGCTGGCACCAGCAAGGTGGAGCAGGGAGGTAAAGACAGCCACAGAAGGGCTTAGTCAGCAAGGACTAAGCCTTACCCTAGGGGATCAGGGGTCAGCTAGGAATTGGGCACACTAGTATGAAAGAGGTATGTCTTGTTCACCTCAGTTTCTGCCCAAACCACTCTACTGTCAGCACTCTATAAACAGTCACTGATGGGCAGGTTGAAGTTCAGTTCATTCTTAACCTTTGGACCTCTTTGGCAGGGAGGTAAAGCCTATGGGACCCCCTCCTCAGGATAATAGTTTTAAATACATAAAATAAAATATGTAGGATTACAGAAATATACTATCTTCAGATTCCTTAAGGGCCTATGAACCCCAAGTCAAGAATTCCCCAAAAGGTGTGGGTCTTGATGAAGGGGAGGCATGGGAGGTGGTTCTGGAGAACGGAAATCTCCAGGCCATCCTAGGACTAAATGTTATACTGCATTTTAAAATGAAAAACACCAGGGGGGTGGGTATAGCTCAGTGGTAGAGTGCATGCTTAGCATGCACAAGGTCCTGGGTTCAATCACCAGTACCTCCATTAAAAATGGAGAATAAAAAATAAAAAAATAAAGTGAAAAACACCAATATAAGGCTGAACAAGTATGTAATCTCCTTCAAAGTACTTTTATGAATTATCTCACTTGATCTATATAAATTGCCCTTGCAGAAAAAAAGAATCATCCTCATACATTTTTTAAAAAAAAATTAAGATGAATAGTTTCTAGTAAGCCTTTGGAAGTCATCTTAGCCCAGTAGTTCTCAACTGGGGACAACTTTGGCCCCCAGGGGACATTGGGCAACGTCTAAAGATATTTCTGGTACCTACAGGAGAAGGGGGTATGTAGTACTGGCATCTAGTGGGTAGAAGCCATGGATATTGCTAAACATCCTACAGGACACAGGACACCCCCTCAGAACAAAGAATGATATAACCCAAAATATCAACAGTGCCAAGGCTGAGAAACCCAGCTTAGTCCAGTGGCACACAAGATTGGAGAAAAGCAAGATTTAGTGAAATTACAAGATTTTGTCCAAGGACATTAAGATGCGTGAACCCACGACCTTGTTCTTTCCATATACCAGAAGGACATCTGTTGGTCTTGAAGTTGCTGGGACTTCAGAACCAGTAAGAGTAATGGTGGAGCAACCTACTGTAGGCATTAAGCACAGGGAAGGGCTAAGGGAGCAGAGAGGACACAGGAGTCAAGAGCAGGCTGATTTCAGTGTTGCCAAACATCATATTACCTCTGGCTTGTCTACAGATCTTAGGTATTTATCGTTACTTAGCTTCTAAGATACTCATCTTCACTGCAGTTACTAATAAATAAGACAAACAAACAAGGGCAATCAAAGGCTTGCAAAGGCCTGTGCAGGGGTGCTTCTTGTGAAGTAAAGAAGATTATGGGCCAGCACAGGAGGAGGAAAAAAAGCTAATTTTGCTTCCCAAACTTGTAGTCACCTTAAATTACTCAGAGTTTTCAGTTTCAATTATTTTTAAAAGCACCCTTTTCAGTTATGGCCCTGTAAAATCCCTCAGGTGTATGCATGTGTGTGTATAGACACACATAAATGTGTGTATATGTGAAAAATAAACTTACTTTAAAATATGTGGCAATGCTAAGAAATTACACCAAGATATATACTCATAAAGACATAATAAAAACATTAGCTCCTGCCTCAGGTATTTTAAAAAATGTAAATTTAAAATGCACTTTGTAGAGAGAGTCCTCTCAAGACAAGTTTCTTCTCGATGTCTAGGGCATCCGAGCAAAGCTGACTTAACGGAACCAACAAAATAACTGAGGCTTTTAGCTTCCTGAAGCATGAATTTGCTTTGCAACAGAGCTCAAATCTGGGGGAAGAATTACATACTCTTCTCTAGAACTTGACAGAATCTTTCCCCAAAATTAAGCATTCACCATTCCCAGCAGTTTCTCCTTTTACCATCCACTGTATTTTTCCTCATGAATTCTTTCTGACTCTGCCTTCAATTGGAAAGGTCTGCTCCCACCTGCTTCTTCTCTAAATGAACAAAATTCCATGTTGCTCAGATGAGAGACAGAGTAATTGATAGTAATTTATATTCACACAAATTCTTTCTTGCTGCTTCAATACATGATTTCAAGGAAACTAAACATCCATGAAAAGTCACACCATTATCAACAGACACATTTACTTCTATTTCCAACCCATCAGCACGGGTCCCTTTACTGTTACCCAGAGCAAGAGCACTGTACTATATTAAAATGTCATGTTAAGTTACCATGCCAAAGAGTAGTCACAAAGCACTTTCTGCCTTTTAGTGTTGGGCATTTAAATCTGGGTATGAGTCAAAAAGTTGATTCCTGCAAAGCAGGTAAGATCTTTTTTCCTACTATTTTGTGAAAATTTTCAGACACGCAAGAAGTTGAATTATACACTGAACACACCCAGATTCTACAGTTTACATTTGCTATATAAGGGAAGTCTTCTTCAGTTACAATTCTGGGTATATTTATACTCTGAGGACCAAAAGCAGCACATCCTGTTAGTTTATGTGGAGTAATAAAGGTCTGGTTCTGGTATTAAAAGCATGGAAGAAATTTTTAACCTTATCCAAGAATCAGCCACAAAACCGTTGTCAAAATGAACTGAGCTTTTTCTAGACTCACCAAAAAGAGAAAACGTTCTCATTTCTTCCAAAGAAAATAACTAAAAGACAGAAGTTTGTTAAGCATTATAAAGAAAAATAAATGAAACGGCCTGGATACTGACAAAAACATTATGTTAACAGCAGCAATATTTGAAGAAAAAGGAGTAACTTACAACTGTGCATGCCATATGACGCTCACTGTTCACCATACCAAACGTGCATGATACTGCTTCAGAAATTCTAATCTGCTCCCGCTCTAACACTGCAAACCTCTAGCAGAACATTCACAGGCAGTAAAAACAGGCTCTAAGAACACTGCAGTGAGAGGAGGCTCAAGCCAGTCATAACCGGAAGCACACGGGCTGGTAAGAAAGTACAAAATAACTGCTGTCCGCATAGGAAAGCTTAGAATTTCAAAGGGTATATTTCGGTTTTTATTTTGCTTTAGCTCAAGGTGAAGAAGTCATTTAAATGATTATATCTGACCAAATGTTGAGAGCACTAATGGCCATGTTGCTTATACGTAATGCTCTCAAGGAACATAAAACAATTTAAAAACATTATTTTACTTTTCTTCACACTTTTGAGGTAGAAGTCATGAGACATTATTCCCAATTAACTGTGGCATAAATCAATTATATGATTTGTCTACGGTCCCATTATGAATCAGACCTGTAGCTGGGAATGAACTTAATCTTCTGATTACCATAAATACCAGAAATATGCTCTCAAATAGCACTAAATAAAAGAACAGTAATTTTTACAAAATGATGCTGTATCGGTTAAAGCGTTAAGTCTTGCTAATGATTAAAATTATATGCAAAACAAAATAAAACAGAACTGCTTGGTGGCTGCTGTATAGAGCAGCTCTCTGCAATGCTAAGGTAGATGGTCTTACTCTTCCCAATTCACAACAGCCAGGCCTCGAGAAGCGAGGAGTGGAAGGAAAACAGCCTTCTCTGCCAGAGCCCTCCCAGCGGGGTCAGAGTCACTCTAGAAGGCTCAGTTTCCACTGGGTTCTTTTGTTGATCTTTGGTGGTATAAAAAGCTCAGCATCTGAAAGAAAGGAAAGGGAAATTGTGAAAGACACACTCTTTCTTGGTGGGAGCTGAGGCCGTAACTTTAAGCTAAAACTAGGTGATCGGGCTTTGCACTTGAAAGACGACCATCAGAACCAGAGTTAATGTTTCTGTTACTCTTGCAGTCCCTTGGTCAGAGCAAACAGCGTGGAGGCCCTGCCCTGAGAAGAGGAATTTTCCCTCAATTTCAGGCAGGTAGGAGCACTGAAGAAAAAATGTCTACTGAGCAATTCAAAGTGGAATAATTTTATGTATTTCAAATGGGAGGGGGTGCTGGTAGTGGTGGTCATGTACTAAATTTCATCAAACTATATATCCAAGATCTGTACATATCACTATATGTGAAATTTACCTCAATTATAAGAGTAAAAAAAGTGGTGGCAAGTGTTCAGTAAGTAAAGTTAATGGACAGAGAATACTTCATGATAAAAAATTCTACAAACACACTGATCAATAAAAATTTCCCTACTTAAAAAAATAAATAAATAAATGGCAGAAGCGGGGACGATTTGGGGGAAATTGTCACTATTAGATAAAACTCCCAGGCTCTCTTTCAGTCAGTCTCTTATCTAAGTAGAAACCATATACAGAAAGTAGACACATGAGAAAATATGTACATATAAAGATGTTCTTCCTCAGCATTATTCGTGATAAACTTCCAACAGTACATCTGAGCCACAAAGACATCAAAAATTATTTACATGAATATTTCAAAATGTGTGAAAAATGTTCAAGAAAAAATGTTTTAAAAATATAATTTCTTTATACATAAATACATGCATGTATACACATGAGTAGAAATTACCAAGTTTTAATTCTCTTTGACATGCTTTGCTTTACAATCCAGATTTTCTCTACTAATCATATTAGTTTTACAATTTCACGTACAATTACTGCTCTCTACTCCCTCAAACAACAAACTATACAGACAAAAGACCACAAGAGGTTTTGCTTATTTAAGAATATTGGAAAAGGCTACTTAAATAAATTCATTGTCAATAGGCCCCATAATTTCATGTTAAGTAGTGATTAGACTTTGAATGAGACTAAAAAAAAACAAGTTATGAAAGTAGTTTATCTTATTTTTTAAATTTAGGCATAAATTTATACAGCTATATTTGACTCCTAGACTTAACTAAGAATAAACGCCAAATATTGACTTCTTGGCAAGAAATTATTCTGACAAACTGTGTGACAGCAGGACATGACATCTTTCAGATTTCCATGTTTGAATTTCACAACACAAAGAGAGTCATTTTACAAAAATACTTTGAGGGCTTTATCAATTTTTCCAAGGACTGCTCTTAATCCTTTGTAGTCAAATCATACTCACTTTAAGCAATTTTGTTATCAATTGTAAGAAGTCCAATTCAGCTATGATTTAAGCACTTCTGCAGTAACATTAATCCATTTTATGAAATCTTACATTTCTGCGAGACTTGCAATCAAGCTGCATGATATTACATCGCACTGTAAACATGAAACAATCAGAAAATGCCCCGTCAAGTCACTGGTCCCCCTCAAGGGGAATGCGTGAGCGTGCTTTACTACTACTGTCAGCTGGGAAGGGACAGGTGAGGAATATCTGAACAGGACTAATTTTGTGAGTAGCTCATCTGCTCATTTTTGAATTATGAGAACTTTTCTTTTCCTATATAATTTCATAACAATAGGGACATTGATAATTCATACTCTAATAATGAGGAGTCTCAAAATTTTAAAGTCTTTGAGTCTTTAAGGCTCAGCTGGAAAATAGAAGTGCTCTTTGATGAAGCCCACCAGACTACCCCAGAGAAAGGTGGGACTGGACTTGACCTGAAGGTCAGCATCAAACCAGCCATGAGGAAAACAGAGGGCAGAAATCACAACTGGATTAGACATGGTACCAAACTGCCTCAAGTCTAAGATGAATTTTTAACTTCTCAGAAATAAGTGTATGTTTTGGGACTGATACCAAAAGCAGCTCGCCAGCCTCCGGGAACAAGTGATACAGCAGTTACCTGTTTGGATATGGGCTTAGCTGGAATGTAAGGTGGTTAATTTATTCCTGGTAGCAACATAAGCCATTAAAGTTAAACTTAATTTGACCCTCCGCTCCCCAAAGGCTACTTCAAATGTCATCAAAATGCTATCACAGTATAGCACTTAAATAAAATAATTTCAGAACGGTGGCTATCACATGCCAGAAAATGCTAACAGCAGTTGTAAAAAACTGCTAACTTTTCAAAGCTAAAAAGGAGTTACCATGTTTGATTGATCCGCAAGAAGGGTAAATACCTGGGCACCAATTTGATATGCCAGAAGTTTATTAACTAACTTTCAAAAGAAAGCCTTTGGGGCTTTTAACTTGGAGGAATACATAATCTAACTGATGAGAATCATTTCCCCCCAACAAACACACAAAGCATTTTAGGTTTAATTCAACAGGAAATGCAGATGAAATACTAATATTCTTTGGATTTATTTTCAAATTATACTGTCAATCCTAAGGATGATTAAAAAGATCCAGATCTTAAGCAAGGATTATGTAATGTCCCCAAGATATGATATATAACTGCCAATAGTAAAAAATGAGGATTCAGAAGAATTCTTAAAATGTACATGCAAATTAGACTGTTTAGACTCAGACTTCAACTGTGATGTGACTGCATGAACAAGTGTTTACCGTTGTATTGACAAGTGTGTATGTAAAGCAATTTTTTTTTCATTATACATTTACATGATGGATTTCCCATCCCTCCAGGTTCCCAACACTAGAAGCATGTTACTAAAGATGTAGTCTTAAAACTGAGGGAAAACTGCAGTGACTACCCAATCTCTCCTTACACTACTAACCTCAACACTTACAAAAAAGATACCCTTCTGCCTAGTACTGTAATAATTAGGACAGAAAAAGTACTAACCAAGAACAGGAACTGAAGTCTTCTGTTGTTGATAAGAGGCCATGATACTATTTGCAGTAGAATTAGGACCTAGAATCTAAGTAGAAAGTAGACCAAATGAGCAAAGATTATTTTATACCTCTGATGACTGCAAATACCAAATCTCTACCAGCAGTTAATAGACTTGTACTTTCATTACAGTATCAATCACATACATGATTTTAATTCACCAGTTTCTCTAGTTTCAATTCAGACCTCTAAACCTCCTTTCTACCAGAAGATGATGGGAGAAGAACAGAAAAAGAAAAATTTCAATGATATATGCCTGGTCCTTTCCAAATGAGCAAACACATACCCTGAGTGGAGACAGTAATAATAAGAGGTTACAGAATAAATAGAGCATCAGATTGTACTCAAAGATTTGTGGGAATTTTTACATTAAAACAAATATTTGCATATTATGGAAGACAATGCAAACTCCGCATACTCTTCAAGGTAAAACAAAAAGACTTGACAGGAATTCCACAGCTGCATGAGCCTCAGCAGGCACATGCCAGGACCTTTGCTTCGCCTTCATTCAGCTCTGCGTGCATTCCCTCAGTGGCACTCTCTCAGCAGCAATGTCATGCGCTCAGAGCACCTCCACGTGACTCGTGGTATCAGGCACATATGCCATTACCATGCTTTACCAATCAGAGCAGAAATATAATTTTCCTGGTCATTTTCCCCTAGAAGACTCATAAGTTGGTGTCTTAGATGTTAACATGATTTGAATAGAAGGAGGAAGGGAGGGCGTGGGGAGGCATTATACCCTGTTAGCTTTGAAACCACTATAGTTTTGAAGGTGATCATATTTCTTCTAAGAAATACCTATTATAGTATTCAAGTATTTGTGGGGACTAATTCTTAGTTGCTTTTATTTTTATGGTTTGTAAAATGCTTTTATATCTACCATCTTATCTAACCTTCAAAACATTCCAGCGAAATATACCGGGAGTCTCATCCCCATTTATAACTGAGGGAGTCAAGACCCAGTAAGCTTATATCTCAAACCAGTGAGCTGATTACCAGCCACTCTCTCAGCTCCAAACCCATCCTTTTATACACCGTTCGTGATGCTGGGACTGGGAGCCTCAGAAAACACCCTTCCTTGGACAACTGGCTCCGTTATGCTCCAGCAATAGCAGACACCAACGGGACAGGGCAAGGCTGGATGGAGGAAGGAGGAATTTGCTACTTCACTCACTTGCTTTCACTCAACAGTAGCTCTCCACCCTGCAGAAGCTGTTCATTTCCAGTTTCTGTTTATTGCTACACACTGAGAACCAGCCTCATCCTGCGCTCTCAGAAGTATCGGCACCAGCTGGCTGGCACCCCCTTCTCAGAGGTTCAAGCACCAGCTCTGCTGGGCCCCACCTCCAAGCTTCTAAATTCTAATAATTCCAAACGCTTCCTTTTGTTCCTTCAGACTTAAGGGCACAAGCTGCTGCCTACAGTTACTATCACAATCTTCCTTCTCTGTGCTCCCATTCTGCCTTTTTGGCCCTCCAGCACTTGTTTAACCAGTTTCGTATATTATGTTCTCTCTGATAAAATTATAGCTGCGATTTTTTTTTTCCTTAATGGATCCTGACTGATACATCTGCCTTTCTGAATCAAAATCGAAACTGACAAAATGAAACTGAAAATGACAAGTCAAATTTACCATAAAATAAGAGGAAAAACAGTTGTCTGGGGTTCCTTTAACGAACTCTAATCCCATCCATAACTCTGAACAGGGAGGTAAGAGGCCAACTCTGATCCTAGCTTCCCCCATTTCCCACACCAATCTCATTTAAGGCGAGGCACAACCATCTGACTTTCCCATCTTCACCATGACAGCCTTTTCAAGCAAAAAGGAGAAAACAAACATAAACTCAACCACTAGTCACTGTATAGTCAAAGAAAAAATCTTCTCACCAACAGCTTAAATTTAAGCCTAAAATAATTTAACTATAGCATAGTATGTTTTAAGAACATGAAAGTCTTTTGCTTTGACTAAGAGATTGCGAGTGTAATAACCTGTGAAAATGATGAAAAAATCCACATTCTGTCACTGAGGAAAACTTACAGGTATAGCTGAACTCTGCTGGGGGCTGAGAGTCCAAATTTCTGGAAGTGACCTTTCCATTAGCTGCAGAGTATCTTCAAAGGCCTTCTGTAATTCTCTTCCTTGCTCGTCAAACTCAAAGAGAAAGAGCATCTTTAGGATATGGTGTATTTCATCTAAAGAGAAGAAATTTGTGAGAGAGGTAGGTTGTGTTGCCAGCTCCATTGCTGGAATCGTAACAGAGTTTCTTCCTCCCCCCAAAAAAATACCTAATATCACACTACAGTTCCCATCTCCCACATTTTCTTCTTTTTTCCCAAAAGCTGGAATAATTCAACACATCTACTATAGAAAGAAAACAAACACAATGGAGTCCAAGCAGAAGGCACTGTCTCCACTATTCCTGTCCCAGTGCTAAGCTTTCATAGCTCAGGCAGGTGGATGCCAATGAGAAAGGCCTCTAGGTTACCGGCTGAGAAGTGCTTCAGGAACGTGCCCTGAAATAACACTTCCTTGCTGGAAGTTTTTGTCTTTCCTCAAGCTGGGAAAATTGTATCTTAATTATCTTACAAACTGCCTGTGCTACCCATCTACTATTTTTTAGGGGTCAGGCATCAACAGCATTGAGAATGTACCCTTCAATTTTTCTGTGCTCTGTATCACTTCACTCAATGCCTCCAAAAGGGCCAGATCCTCCAGGGGACTCCCTTCCTTGAGGCTGTGCTTCTTCCGCTCTGCTTTGCGCCGATTCTTAGATGATCGCCTGTCAGAAATTAGAGATGTTTAAAAAAGGGCTCTCTTTGTGCTGGACAGATTAAAATGAAAGTAACTACTGGCCAACTTTCTGGGAAATCAGAATATATACAGATGGTATTTGTATTTGGAGGAAAATGATGACCAGGTGTTACGATACATAAAATTAAATTGGGAAAGAAAAGGCAGAAAGTAACAAGGAAAACCCTAAAACGTGATGGCTAGCCTTGAAGTTTTGATTAAAATACAGAATAAAATGATATTACATCTGATAATAAGAGCTAGAACAATGAACAGAAGAACAACCAGCCTGAATCTTGAAGTAAAAACCAAATAAATTTAAAGGCAACAAAATTAAATTTAAATAGGGAGACACAGACATACTGGACTGGAATAAATATGATAAAATATATATGGACCCCACATTCTTCCCTGCCTCAGAGGTCTCTAATTGCGCCACTTGTTTTGTCTGGGACTCTCACCTCAACTCTCAAAAGCCCAGCTCTAGGTGCCTTTCTTGCAGTTTCTAACCATCACACACAACCTCACAGATGTCCATTTCTGAATTGCTAAAGCACAATTCAGTTTAAATATATAATCTTGCACCGTTTTATGTTTCCCAAGCAAGGCTACAAGCTCTTTTAACTCTTATCTCCTTAAAAGGTTTGGGTAACATCCACTACAACTAGCGTATGCGTGCTCAATACTTCCGACCAAATGCTACACTCGGTAAAAGTGTAATTTAATCATGTACTTTATGTCTTTGAATTGAAGAAGCTTGAAATCTTTTTTCTTCATAACCTTTACAGTCTTTTCAGTGCCAACACATTATAGTCACTGAATATTTAAATGAATTTAAATGAATAAAATCAGATGTTATACGTAAATTGAATATCAATGGGCAAACATATAGGCCATGAAGCCGCAGCAGAAAACACTTCAACACTGAGTCCAGTCCCTTAGATATGCTGAGAAGGTCCCTGCATAAGGACCACAGGGCCTTGGGAGAGGAACGTCCTCTCCCTCCTGCCACACTGTCCTGCTGGAAAACTAACCTACTTACTTGTACTTTCTCCATATACCCAGGGCATGGTCAATGGGCCAAAGAGACATGATACGTACGCTGATATCCTGGAGTTACTATGGGAATATTTGCCACTCATGTCACTGCCACTCATGACACTGCTAGTTTCAGAGAAGAGATCTGACTCTTGACCATAGGGAGCCTCATCATCTAGAAAAGAACCAGATGCAGAATGAAAACTTCCTGCTAAGGAGGGTTTACCTTCAATGGGTAAGTGGATTACAGTTACCCAGGGTATATCTAAGGATGTATGAAAACCATTACAAAGTTGATCTCAAAATGAAATGAGACATTAAATACAGTTTTATCACTGTAAACTAGTATTCTACCAAACTTCTTTCTTTTCTTTTCTTTTCTTTTTTTTTTTTTTTTGAAGCAAAGGAACTTTTGGAAACAAGGAGGCTCATTCGTAAAACAAGCGGTCAGCTGCTCTGCTTGGTGGGTGGGGGAACGTTTGGCAGAGCTCTTCCCACGTGTGCTTGCTCCTTCCCCCAAGCCCTCCCCAAAACCCACAACACAGACACACACAGACTGATCCTAAGGGGTTTCACAGAGGCCTCAGACTTCCACTTCGCACAGTAATCACTTTGCAGGAGCACACTAAGCAGCTAAAACAAAGTGTGGCGTTGCCCCCTCACTTCTCCCCAAGCATCACTGTCTTCAGGCAGACACTTACCCAGGTTCACCTGCTGTGCTTGCTCCTTGAGCTCTCGAACCACCAACAGACGTTTTTTGTGGTGACTGAATGTGGCTGTCTGAGAGTCCAGAAATGCCATATAATTTTTCTGGGCTGAAGGTGTAGATGGAAAGCAATTTCAGCACAATGTTTAAGCAAAGAGAAAAAACTAGGGGGTGGGGCTCAGTGAGGGATTTGGAATTTAACAAAAAGAAAAGTTACTAGGTTTTCCAAGAAAGATTTTTTTCCTTGATGAGAATTAACCAACATTGTTTTAGGAGAATGAACTAGAGATTGAGATTCCAGATCTTAAAGTTCATCTTCATCCTAAAATAGTCTCTACCACTAAACTTGAAAAATCACCTGAACAAACACTTGTCATCTGACTCAAGAGAAGACTGGCAAATAAAAGAAGTGCACAGGAAGCTCTTAAGAAAAATAGGAGGAAAATCACTGAAATGCTTCCTAAACATAAGTATTAGGTCTTTGCAGGTGAATTGTCAGCATTTTTCTAGGTTCTCATTAGTGGAGAAAAATCCCCAAGTAAGAGTGGGCTAGATGGATAGTTCTAGGGCCAGGAAGGAGGCTTCCAGTGTCCAGTTAGGGGTACCTAAAGTGAATGATACATAAAGAACCCTCCCAGTTTTAATGAGGACAGGGAAGTAGGGAGCAGGAAGGGTAAGAATGTGAATACATGCTAATGTCAGGAAGGCCAGACATTACTTACAGGGTATACTGTACAGAGCTTAACACCAACCTCTACTGCCAAAGACTTCTCTGTAAGTCAAACTGATGTCCCTCTTTTACACTTTGCTTTTAAAGGATTACAGTCAACACCAGAGTATTCTATAACTGATAACATTCATCTGTTCTCGCAGAACCATCAACTTCATTTGTAAAGGCTCTTCTTTTTATTAAAAAAATAAAGTTTATTTTGAAAAAATTTCAAACCTAAATAAAAGTTGCAAAGGTTCGATGTATATACATATATCCTTGACTTAGATTTATCAATTGTTAACATTTTGCCATATTTTTGGCTTCCTCTGTTCCTCTCTTTACACACACACAATTATTTCTGTGGAAACTTTTGAGAGAAATTTGCAGATATGATCCTTTCCTCCTAAATACTTTAGCATCTCTCTCTTAAGAATAAGGATATTATGTAATATAACCGCACTACAATTACTAAATGCACGAAATTGACCATTTGACACAATATTATTATCTAATATATAGTTCATATTCAAGTTTACCAACTATTTCCAAACATGAAGATTCTTAATTGTATCTTATCACAGGTTTTTAACAGCTAACATTTATTTTATGTGCTACTATTTAACAGCTTAGCGTATTTATTTACCCATCTATTTTTGTGCCATTGGCTTTCCCAACTAGACTGTGAAGTCTTTTTTTTTTTCTTTAATGGAGGTAGTGGGGATTGAAACCAGGATCTCGTGCAGGCTAAGCATGTGCTCTACCACTGAGCTACATTCAACCTCCCCCTGCCCCCTACAGCTTAGCATATTTGAAAACCCTGGTCAGGGGGAGGCTATGGCTCAGTGGTAGAGTGCATGCCTAGCATACCCAAGGTCCTAGGTTCAATCCCCAGTACCTCCATTAAAGATAAATAAGTAAATAAATCTAATTACCTACCCCCTCAAAAATTAAAAACAAACAAACAAATAAACAAAAGCCTGGTCAGAATTAAACATTGCAGTCACTGGAGAATTCTTGATTGACTCACTATCATGAGTTCTTTCCTCACCGACATGATTAAAGGCTATAACAGAATACTCTCCCTCTCCTCCCCATCTCTTCCAAATGAGGAATTCCATCTGAAATGTAACCCCTCACCTTCTAAAATGGAAGGCTTTACGTTGGTTTCTATAATATCTGGTCTGTTGTATTTGTGTACCTAAAAGAAAAAGTACAATAATTTCAGGCAGGAAAACTTCAAACTGCTGGAGAATTAAGACATTTGGAAAGAAACGGATCACTTTCTGAGGTGACGATATTTTCCAGAGGAGCAGGCCTCCCATAAGTCAGCCAGCAAAAACTACATTCACTTCAGTAAAACAGCAATATTTCACACTTAGAGGACTAATTCCAAACATCAAGAATACATTTTTTTAATGGTTTAAAAGACACCGCTTATCCTTAGACTGGGAACCTGAGCTATTCCTACTGAATTTCAGCAGCCTCATAAGACAAGGGACTCAGCGGATCCTGTCTCTGTGCTCTTGCTCTGCTTAGCAAGGATCTGGGAAGTTCTCTTACCAGTCTCAGAGCTTCTTCCCAAGCAGCTCCTTCTAACAGCAAGAGGATAGCTTCTTCATAATCCTGACAAGGGAACACCAAGGAAGAAACAGGCTAATGGAGCAAGTGTGTCAGATGCCACCAAACAAACAGCAAAAGTGCCCACAGAGCTGCCTCCATCTGCCTTTCCAGCCTATTGCTCACAGTTCCAGTTCTTAGCATCGTGTCTGGCCTAGAGCACATGCTCTGTAAATATTCATGCAAAAGGCAAAGGAGGTGTGTCGATTCTGGAAACAATCACAAAACATATGGCAAGCATCATCTCTCTACGTCCCTGAGCAGCAAAACCAGGGAGTCTGTTAGAAACGCCCATTTCCCCAGCTGTGCCACTAAACTGGATTCAGCAGATTTAGATGGACTCCCAAATTCACAAGCCTGCACTTTGAAAAAAATGGGAGACTATAATCATCTGAACTTTTTTTCTCTTTTGATGTTTATTTTTCCTTTTTATTTTGAGCAACCTCAAATTTACAAAAAGCTGAAAAATAAGTTTAACAAACAGGAGTGTAATAAACACCTACACACTCAGTCCTCAAATGTTTGATGCTTATACCCTTACCAATAAAAGCTTTTGATCGTGTACCCCAATATACAAATCACTTAATGTACTTAAAACATTTTAAAAAGATGAAATACATGAGACATCTGACTGGGTTTCTTGTAATCACTGTTATAAAAAGGGCAGGTGAGGCATATACATTAGATTAAAAAGGATTTAAAGGACATAAGTTATAAAATGCAAGATATGGCCCTAGTTTGGAACCTAATTTGGAATAATCTACTGTAAACAACTTTGGAACATTAAGGGAACATGAATCTTAATTATTAGATAAATTAAAATGTGTTAACATGGAAAGATGAAGATCATACTCAAACAAACCAAATTTACAAACAGCACAGTGTAATTTCATTTTGGATAAAAGTATGTGTGCATGTGTGTATGTGTGTAGGTACATAAAAAGAGAGAAAAAGAAGGAGGAGAGAGAGAGAGAAGGAAAGGAGGAAGGGAAAAAAGGAGGGAGGGGGAGAGAGAAAATTCTTGAAAGAAATAGGAGTGCTAATAACAGCAATCTCTGAGTGGTAGAACTAAGGTGTTTCTATTTTATTGTATTTGCTTTCAGTGTTTTAAACAATCCGTAATACATATATATACTTCTTTAAATATGCTATTTTTAATTAAGAAGATTAAATAAGATTTTCTTCCCAGACCCCAAAGGATCATGCATCTGCCACACTAACAGGCCTATACCACAGGTCCCAGAGGAACACAGCAGGACATGTTTTGTTTGATCTGCAATGTGAGTGAGCGTGTGTGCATGTTTTACTGATGTAAAACTCACATAACACAATTATTTTCAAGTGTGTAATTTGATGGTATTTACCGTATCACAATGTTATGCAACCACCGGCTCTATTTTCAAAAATTTTTTGTCATCCCATTAAAACACTCTACACCCATTAACTAATCCTTCCTTTTTCCCCTCACTCCCTGCATCCTCTGGTAACTTCTAACCTGCTTTCTGTCTCTCTGAATTTGCCTAGTTTGGATATATCACATAAAAGGAACCATGCAGTAGGTGACTTTTTGGATCTGGCTCCTTTCACTTGGCATGTTGTCAAGATTCAGCCGAGTTGCGCCAAGTATCAGCACGTATCCTCTGTTCCTTTTTTCCCCTTATGTGTTTTTGACTGTGGTAAAATTTAATATAAAATATACCCTTTTAACCATTTTTTAGTATATAGTTTAGTGGCATTAAACCAACACATGTTGTGAAACCAACACCACCATCCTTCCCCAGAACATTTTTATCTTGCAAAACTGAAAAGTCTATACTCGTTAAACAATAATTCTCCAAGTTCCCCCTCCCCCAGCCTCTAGCAACCACCATCCTACTCTCTGTGTCTATGAATTTGACTACTCTAGCTAGGTACCTCATATAAGTAGAATCATACAATATTTGTCCTTTTATATCTGGCTTATTTCACTTAGCATAATGTTTTCAAGTTTATCCAAGTTGTAACATGTATCAGCTTTTCATTCTTTTTTTATGACTAAATAACATTCCTCTGTGTGTGTACATACACAGATTACTATTTGTCCATTCATCTCTCATTGATGGACATTTGGGTTGTTTCCAACTTTTGGCTATTATTAATAATGCTGCTATGAGCACTGGTGTACAAGTTTCTTTGTGGACATGTTTTCATTTCTTTTGAGTATATACTTAGGAGTGGAATTGCTGGGTCATATGGTAATTTTATGCTTAATTTTTTGAGGAACAACCAAACTCTTTTCTGTAACAGCTGCAGCATTTTACATTCCCACCAGCAATACATAGGCTTCCTATTCCTCTACACTGTTGCCGACACTTATTTTTCATATTTTTGATTAAAGTAATTCTAGTGGGTATGAAGCGACAGCTCGTTGTGATTTTGATTTGCATTTCCTTCATGAACAGTGATGATGAACATCTTTTCACGTGCTTGTTGGCCATCTGTAAATCTTCTCTGGGGAAATATCTATTCAAGTCTTTTGGTCATTTAAGATTGAGTTGTCTGTCCTTCTGTTGTTAAGTTGTAAGAGTTCTTTACATATTCTGGACATAAAAAGGAAACTATAAATCAATACTCCTCATGAACAAACACAATATCCTCCAAAAATTGAATCCACCAATACAGAAACAGGATAATATATTGTGACCAAGTTGGGTTTAACCCAAGGATACAAAGTCGATTTAACATTCGAAAATCAATGCAACTCATCCTACCACTGGTCTAAAAACAAAACAAAACAAAAATATATTTTAGTTGAAAATGTACCTGGCAAAATTCAATACCCATTCATGATAAAGACTCCCAGAAACAGAAATACAAGGGAATTTCCTCAACCCAAGAGGGCAAGGATTGGTAAATTTTTTTCTGTAAAAGGCAAGGCAGTAAATATTTTAGGCTTTCTGGGCCAGTCTCAGTCACAATTCCTCAACTCAGTGGTTTTAAGAGCAAAGGCAGCCATAAACAATGTATAAACAAATGGTGGGGTTACGTTCCAATAAAACTTTATTTACAAAAATAGGTGGCCAGCTAAATTTGGCCCACAGGCTATAGTTTGCCAATTCCAACAACAGCCCTACCAAGTACTCACATTAAAAAAACAAAACAAAACAAAACAACCCAGCATACATCATACTTAAGGGCGAAAGACAGAATTTTCCCCCCTAACAGCACTCACTGCAGACAAGGCCAAGAGTTAAAAGCTCTATAAGGGCCCAAACTTAGGGAGGCTACTACACTTTAACGCGTTTTTACCTCCAGGAGTCCTACCAGGTTCTCATAGTGACTATCAGAGGGAAATATCCTCATGCTTCTGGCAGAAGGAGGGGGAAAGCAGCCATCTGAAGACAAACCCAGAGCACGATTATCTTCTTAACAAGATCTGCTCTCAAGGGAAGCTATTTTGCCAGAGCTTAGTTGAAGTGGGTTTTGCCACGGTCTAACCAATGTAGGGGGAAAGAAATACCCAATTCCAGCAATCTCTAGCCTTCCTGTCCTACCTAAGGGTGAGAAAAACTGAGAAGCGCTGGTGAAGCTCACAGTCCAGAGGCACAGGCTCACTTACAGACTGAGACCTAATCACAGGACTATGCACTCCTCCTCCCCAACGCCCCACCTCATCATCACATCACTGAAGGCTTATTTATCAAATTTCCTTTTACCCAGTACATCACATTAGGCTTTCAAGAAAAAATTACAAGGCATACAAAAGGGATTAAGAAACAGTTTGAAGAGTCAGAGAAAGCATCAGAACCAGACTTAGATATGGCAGGGATGTTGGAATTATGAGGCTGGGAATCTGAAATAAATATGGTAACAGTGCTAATGGAAGAAGTACATGACATGCAAGAACAGACGGGTTATGTAAGCACAGAGACGGAAATTCTCAGAAAGAATCAAAAAGAAATGTTAGAAATCAAAATCATTATGTAAGTGAGAGAAGCCAGACTAAAAAGACCACACACCAGAGGGCTCTATTTATATGAAATTCTAGAAAAAGGAAGAGTGTGGTGACAGAAAGCAGATCAGCTGTTGACAGGAGATGGGTGTGGAGGAGGAAGACTGCCTGCAAAGGGCAGGAAGGAGCTTTTGGGGGTATTAGAGATGTTCCATATCATGATCGTGGTGGTTACATGCTTATAAACATTTGTCAAAATCCATCCATTGTTCATTTAAAATTGATAAATTGTATGCAACTCCATCCCATTTATAATTTATTAATTATAACTATATAAATTGAATATATATATGAAGTGATCTTAATTTACATAGAAAAAAGATACTGGCATCTTATCCATTTAATTAACTATCTTAGATGGTATATCTTAATGTCTTCAGCTCAGTCACTCAATGTATTTGCTTTCCAGGATTTAATGATATAAAATTTTAGTTACCTTCTTTGACTCACCCTTATTACATGAAGACATTGAAGTATTTTAGAAGTACAATTTTGTTATGCAAATATGCCCACTAGTAACAATTGTAAAACAAACACTTACTCATCAAATGCCAAAACTCAAGAAGGCAGTAATCCCTGGTGGCAACAGCGTACCTGTGCCCCGTTAGTCTGTGGCCAGTGTCAGTGCACAGTTTTATTATTTTCATAATAAATCCTCTAATTGTATCAGAAGCTGATATAGGTACTTATCTTTATAAACTGCTGCAAAATTGTTACCCATTTCCAACATTTCCAACATTTCCAACAGAGAGAATGTGAGTAAAAGCCAGAAAAGGGTCTAAAGTTCATTCACTTTGTTCTAGAATGGTCTTTTCTCATTGTTTCTACTTTAGCAAGTTAACATAAAAAGTATAACTACCTTCAGATGTAATTAAGTATTTGCTACCAAGGTCAAACCACCAGTGCATTATTATGGCAGGTTTTTTGGTATTCTACCTCACAGAACTTAAAATTATTCACATATACTGAATTTAGACTTCTAAGTCAAGTCAGCAAGATGGAAGACCTGTAGGGCAAACACCATTTCTGGACTTCCTACCTAGCCAGGTCCTTTAATTCTCATGATTGCTAAGGTACACCTGGGAAGTCTTTGTTGATCGGGGGTTTTAGAAGGGAAGGACTGACTTTACCTGGGCGTACTGTTCCAAAACTGTGGCTGCATCACTGTGCTTCCTCTGCTCAACTAGCTTTCCTGTGAAGACAATAACAAGCACTTGACCATAGCTGGCTTGCTAAGGACGGTATTACCAAGACTCAGGTTGAAACAGTTTTTGGTAGGACTATTTAAATCAAAATGGTCTCCTACAAATTGGAGATTCAGCTCTACAGAGTAAACATTCGAACTGAACTGCTTTAAAATAAGCATTTTCTGAAGTGTTCCCTATGACTGTTCAGAGGATAGTAAAAGGCAGTACCAAGAAACCACTCTCAGGTCAAGTAAGTTTGTGAAGCACTGGGTAAAACAAAGTTAAACGTTCTTGTGCCGAAATGCTTCATTAATACATCTTTATTATGTACCAAATGATATACTTTGTGAATTTCTCTGAGAAATACAGGCAGGAGTACCATGGAGTCTGTCTTAAACAGCAGTTACAATCTAAATTTA
Organism: Vicugna pacos; assembly: GCF_048564905.1. Taxonomy (NCBI): domain Eukaryota; kingdom Metazoa; phylum Chordata; class Mammalia; order Artiodactyla; family Camelidae; genus Vicugna; species Vicugna pacos. The sequence continues at coordinate 58,210,921 of NC_132990.1, forward strand.
GCATGGGATGTGAAAATCACATATAGTCACAGTTAGCCATGAAAAGTGCTTACAAAGGCGCACACATAGGAAACTGACGTAGCATCTCTCACAAATCCACTGTTTCCTCTACCACAAAGAGATTGCTGTTTCTTCGGTTGAGCACTAGATGGAGGTAGCTGGCTTATGCCTGGGGTCATGTAGTATCTTTAGATCTTAGAATCATTCTCAGCCCAGTTAAGATAATCACACTATGAGACACACACCAGAACCCAAAGTTGACTAAGGGCCTGGCAGATTCACATCTTCATTTCATGCTAACTCCAGGGCATATTATCACTGACAACAGTAACAGTCACCTCCACTATTTAAATAGCTATCTTTTCTTTCTTTTGGTGGCTTGTGTAAACTAAGTTAAATGTGTACATGAAGTGACTCCACCTTATAATATTTCTCAAAATCTATGACCACTGCCTTTCCCACCTGCTTTTGCTAAACATCTGGGAGAACTAGGTGTACTCCATTGTAAGGCACGGCCAACAGCAAGGTAAGAGCTGTTAAGAACATAAGAGAAGATAACAGATCCTAAGAACAGAGGTATAAACGACCAGTAACAAGCTTCTACATCAAAAGTGTCAATAGAGCCAGGATGAATAATTAACAAGACGAAAATAAGGAATTCTCAACACTTGTCAGAAGAGTTCAGCTTGGAAATTCAAAGGGCTCATGGAAGAGCCTATGGATCTAATAACCAGAAAATACCAGAGAAAGAAAAGTGACAATCGAACACAATTTTATAATCTCAAGAAAAAAAGAAAAAGGCAAAATAATTAAAGAGAATGTGTACATATATTCAACAGGATATGATTTGGAATTTTTTTAGGACTGCTTTTTTGAGAAACTATAACAATATTTACGAGACTCGTGAAAAGGCAGGGGGAAGATATACCAGTCAATCACTTACTTCCAGCACAGCTGAGAGGGCCAGGACCCCTACTTGTCTCTTCTCCCAGGCCCTCTGGGAGCACCACTCCACTCTAAGGAATCAAATGCTGGAAAAGCCTCACCTCTGGCTCAGGCAATCCCTAGACCCTGAAACAGCTAACCTGGCTTTGCTTTCAGCCTCCTTATGCATTTGACCTCTTCTTTCACTTCATTTCTGAAAACTGCTATTATGGTTCCCAACAATTTCTGTCTGTATCTGAATGGCCCCACCCAAAATTCATCTTTTTCTTCTTACAGGGCACATGGCCACCAGCTATACTATGTGTAGCCATATGATGTGTGTTTCAGTGAATTATATAGAAAAGTGACAGTGTAACTTCTAGGCCATTTCCAACTGAAAATTAACTGTTCTCTCATGACTCTGGTTTTTCCCCTTCACAAGGACCAGGATACAGATGTGGACAAAATCCCCTTACAACTATCTGCCTAAGAGATGGCAGATCCACACAGTGGAAGGACTTGTTAGTTCTATGAGACAGAGAAATAAACTGCTTTCTATATTGTGCTACTGCATTTTGGGACTCACATTGTAGCAGGTCAACCTTTACCTAATACACCATTTCAAATTAACTTTTATCAGCAAGTAAGAGACTGCATTAAGGTATGCAGCCTTAATATTTACTTGCAAAATTGCCAAACAAAACCAAAGAAACACTAAACCAATGGAGAATTCTCATCTTGGAGAATCTAAATGACCATGTTTACCTGCCAGAGTTCTGCCGAGGCCAGCCAGCTGGTCTTTGGTCAAGTGAAGCTGGGCTGCCACACACAGAGCTTGCTGCCAGCTGCCGCAAGCCAGAAAGGCGCCGAGGGCTTTCTCGTGGGCACCACAGCGAGCAAACACGAGCCCGGCTGGCTCCTGGAGGTGCTCCTGAAGGAGGTGTTCCCCATAAGCAATGCTGATGTCCTGTGACAAGAGGAGTTGGAGGGTCAGGGAGGAAACGTGACAACTATTTTCCGAACTTCCAGTGTAGGCTGCCTCGGTCATTATACTTGAAACTCCCTGGAATTACTTAGAAAAACCCAGTGGTTGACCAGTGAATTTAATCTTTCTTCCTTCAAAAACTTACTGAGGGTGTACCATTTATTCATTCAACAAATAATTACTGAGTACTATTCAGGGCAGTGGGAGTAAAACAGCAGTACAAAAATTATATCAAACAAGCAAAAAAAACAAACAATAACAAGAACCACCGAGTTCCTGCCCTTGTGGTGAAAGAGAATGGACTTATAAACACAATATGGTCTACAACATAATGGCAGACAGTGTAAAGGGACAGAGAGGGATGGGAGTGCTATTTCAGAGGGCTGTGAGGAAACGAAGCCGTGGGAAGAGTGTGGAGAGAGTGTTCCAGGCCAAGAGCACAGAAAGCACCACGGCCGTCGGGTAGGAATGGCCATGGGATATACAGGAAGGAGAAACAAGAAGGCTGGTGTGACTGAAGCAGAGAGAGCACAGGAGAGGAACAATGAAAATGAGAGCAAAGAGGCAGCCACGGGCCAATTCTCTATTCCTCAGGCTCAGTATTAGGCAGGGAAACAGGAATATAACAGAGTCCCTGCCCTTAAGGGAACCCAGAGCCTGGTGGGGGTGACAAATCAGCAGACTGATAAATACCATCACCAAGGTAAGAATGACGTGCTCTGGGAGCTTAGTGTGTGATACCTCATCCAAGAATGGCTTTCTGGCAGAGGAGACTCAAGAGTTCACAAGTACAAAGAGAGCTAAAGGAAGGGGGAGGGAGAGGGCTGGCAGAGGCCAGATCACAGAAAGACGCGTGCAATCTGTGGATAAACTGAAAACGGTGGTGACAACAGCACAGGCTCCACATCCCAGTTCAGCCATTTCATGTCCCAGGTTCTTAGGAAAGTTGTTTCCTCATTTGAAAATTGTGCACAATACCTATCAGGTTGTTGTGAGAATTAGCACATCGGCCTAGCATCTGGCATGTGAGAAAAGCTAAACAGATGTTTGTTTAAACAAACAAACCAAACTTTCTCCCTTCATCCCGAAATACATGGAAAAGATCAGCACTAGTCAGGAAGATGCAGGATGATGAGTGAGGCTGGGCTGGAAGGGGACAGGATGGAAGCTGCCATGGTATTCCCAACGAGGAACCAGGGACAACTCCCAGGTTTCCAGCCTGGACAAGTTGTTCAGAAGAGGGACAGGTCCAGGCCATTCTCCTAGATAAGGAGCTCAAGATGAGGCTAGTTAGTCTGAAGACAAACCGTGAAACCAAGGACAGTGTCAGGGACTCAGCATCCTCATCACCTTCCCATTAACACACAAAGCAAAATCACAAGAGCCTCGTCTCACATGCTACACACCTTGTACTGCTGCGAGTCTGGTGGATATAACTTCAGAGCTTCGTTATACAAGTTTTTATCTTTTATTAAGTTTAAGCATTCTGGGAAGTACTCTGGTCCTGCAGGAATAAGATTCATACACACAAAAGTTTAAGACTTGGGAAGCACAATGGATTTCATTTCTACCAATGGTCCCTACACAAAGTCAACAAGGGACCTTTTCAAGACCTGCATAATCAGAGCATCTAGAGAACGGAATCCAGGAATGTGAATTTTAATGAGCACTACTGCAGATTCTCAGGTATGAGAAGCACTAATTGGGATCAGAGTTCTACTTAAAAGGAATTTTACACTACCCCTGATAAATGACCATCCAGCCCAGTGTTTTCTCAACCTCCTTAGTAAGAATTACCTGGGAAGTGTCTTAACCATACACACATCTGAGCCCTATTCCAGACCAGCTGAATCAGATTCTCTGAGGAAGCCAGAAGCTGAATGCTTAACAAGCACCCCAAGGACTCTTCCTTGTCCCCGTCTCAGCCCTCAGCGAAGAGTCACAACTGCTGAAGCCAGAGGCTCCAGCATGGGTCAGGGACGGGGTGAAGCAGAATGCCCGGCACTGTGCTGGTTCTACTCCATCACTGCCAATCAAACCTGTGTCTCTCAGGGCACTGCTGGTGGGCATGGCCACTCACTCAGACAAGCTGGGTTTCCTTCCAGTGTTTGCAAACACCATAAGAAGTGTGAATTATCAACCAATTCTGAGTTTGAGACACAGAAGTGAATTTCAAAGGTGATCTCTCAACTCAAAAGGATCTGCTCTATCTTCTTAGGTATGGAGCTCCTCCAGTTCATTCAAAGACGTCCGCTTTACCCTCAGCTTTTCCAAACATGATGAAAATAAGGTGCATAGACATAACTTAACATTTTCAGGTGTGGAAATTGAAATCAGTCTATCCAAACTAACATTTGATTTCAATTTATACCCCGACTAGTTCCAAAGAATATCTGAAGTAGAAATAAACACATTCATCCTCACACTTACCACATTTGCTGAGGTGGCCAATGGCTTTTTCATATCGTTTTAAGTATTTGTCTATTGTGAACCGCTGATAATTCGTGTCCATTTTCTTAAGTGTATTAAGAAACGGAAGATACTCTTTGGGATCCTAAAAATTTAAAGAAAAAAATTTTTTTAAAAAGGAGGACTTTATTGTTTATAATTATACTTACTTACATAAAAAAATAACTATATGGTAATTAGAGCAATAAACCCAAGGCTACGTCATTTAAAAATATGTACTAAATTAATTATATATAATTATATATAGTCAAACAACATAAAATAACTTTTGGTAAAAATGCTTTAACATATGGGCATTAATAGTTTTCACTGAGAATAATAATGACTAATTCTTAGCTAAGTCCCATAATAGTCACTTATTTCATAGATTAATAAGGAAAATAAGGTTTCAATTCAGAAAATATTCAACAAATGCATCTAAGTTTCTCTTAAAAGTGCAAGGCATTGTGCTTGGAGCTGTTTTCCTGACATCTCGTGCCCTCCATTTGCAAAGATCAAGTGCTAAAGCAAAGGTAAAGTTACACTGGGTTGGACACAAAACCTTGAGGCCCTGCCAACCAAGTTTTTACTGATACTGATCATCACAGCTCTGTGCCATGCTATGCCATCTTTTCTTCTTAACGAGCTGCTTCCTATTCTTAATTCAATTTCAATGGGCAGACAAGATGAATGCACATAATAACAATACAGAAGAAAAACCAGGAGAGTAAATAATTAAATGCTCATGTATGTGATGTAGAGGATAACTACAGGCCAAAACATTCAATCAACAAACGTAGTAAGTATCTGTGTGTACAAAGGATGCAATATAACCCTTATCCTCAGGAAACTTACAATCTAGTAGAGGAGACAGGCTGATATGCAGGGTGGCATGGGGTGCCACAGAAGCACATGTGAAGGCCACCTCATCCAGTCCCTGAGTGGTGGGCAGGGAGGAAAGTATGGCTTACTGAAAAAATGCCACCTGGGCATGATTCAATCAAGATGAGTGAGACTAAGCCAGGTGAATGGAGAGCGTGAGTGGTGGAAGGCCCTGGGCCCATGGGAGAAAGAAGTAACGCTGCCTGCAAAAGTATGTGGCAGATGGGAAACAAAAGCCCTGCCTTGCCTCTACTGCAGAAAGAAATGGATAACGTCAAGAAACGAGATCAGAGAGATAAACAAAGACCAAGACTATGGAAGGATTTTTAAGTATTATGACTTCTGAACTTTACCCTACGGGCAGTGGGGAGCCCATGAAGGATTTTGAGCAGAGGAATGAAGGACCAAATTTTCCTCTTTGGCAAGAGCAAAAAAAGGAATGATAGGGGATGAAACTGAGGCTGCAAAAAAAAAAAAAGATTAAAAATGTGTCAACCAGGGGTGCTCATACTTTTTGACTGTAGCATCCTAAGGTGGAACAAGGGGCCTCAAACCTTTCCATTCTCCAGGTTCCCAATTTCCACTGGGAAAAAGAGCTACATGATAGAACTGGACTGGAATATGAATCATTTGTTACAGTTCCTTTGTAAGAGGAGAATTTGTTCACATATATACCTGTCATCTTAAAAACAACCAAGTAATTTTATTTCACTTGCTCAATCTAGCCATCAGAACACTTTGATAAGGCCAGAGTAGCAACGGAGAATGCCCTTGGAAGCATGGGACCTGGAGACTCACAGAGCTGCCTCCCGGCCGTATGGGATGTACTCCCGGCAGTAACAGCAAACCAAATACTGCACTATCGGGAGCAGGCTTTCATACCACCTTGATTGCATAAGCAAAAACAAGAAATACGTCAAAGTAGTTAACTCCACATACCTTCTGTGATTTCTCAGCTACCATAAGGACCAAATCAAAGTCATAGGTTCCAAGAGAATGATCATATAATTCATTAACATCTACCAGGAGCAGCAAATACTTCAGGGCCTCTTCAGCACTCACAGCATCAGGAACAGGTGGAGTATTTCCTGTCCGTGTGTAAAAAACAAAGTAAATACTTAGCCGTAGAAAAGAATAAAACAATACCATTTGCTGCAACATGGATGGACCTGGGGATTGTCATTCTAAGTGAAATAAGCCAGAAAGAGAAAGAAAAATCCCGTATGATATCACTTACATGTGGAATCTAAAAAAAAAAAAAGACACAAATGAACTTATTTACAAAACAGAAACAGACTCACAGACATAGAGAACACAGTTATGGTTACTGGGGGGAAGGGGTGGGAAGGGATAAACTGGGAGTTCAGGATTTGCAGATACTAAGCACTATATATAAAATAGATAAACAACAAGTTTATACTGTATAGCACAGGGACATATATTCAATATCTTGTAGTAACCTATAATGAAAAAGAATATGAAAGCGAATATATGTATGTGTATGTATGAAACATTATGCTGTACATCAGAAATTGACACACTGTAAACTGACTATACTTCAAAATAAATAAATAAATACAAATAAAAATTTTAAAAACAAAAAAGAAAACACAATAGAACAGAACCATTTGGGGAAAAAAACCCACAGACCTAGCAACATAACCAAAAAGAACAACTTTTCCTGACGGGACTGGACACTAGATGAATATATTCTTTTGCAACTGCTTTATAGGGCATCAAAAAATTGACCCAGGTCTTAAGAGTGGCGACCAAAAGGCCACATGCTAAATCAGTGATGTGGCCCTGGTCCTGGTCAGTGTGATCTCCAGAAGACCAGAAGACCCAGTGTCACTCAAGGCCCCAATATACACCCTCTGTCAACAGGTCTCTACCTTGAAGCTCGTGGACCTTCTGCAGCACAATTTCCAGTTCTGGGGTTGTTTTCTTCACATGAGAGGTGAGTATTGATAAGCAGTACCTGAAGTAATAAGCGAAGAACACCAGAAAGAGAAGCGTGAGCAAGTTGAATAAAAACAACCACATACTGCTGCTAGTCACAGGATGCCAACCAGCGACAGCACACATACTTGTGAGGATTTATGTTCTCCATAGCTGCTCTCATAGTATCGCAGATAAGGTCAACTTTTTTCTTCTCAGGATCACTGGACAGCTGGACAGTGCTGGTAGCTGGTGGAGGGTACATGGTCTTTGTAACATCCTCTTCCCTAAGAAGAAACGTGTATTAAAAGGTCACTAACTGAACACATGTCCCAGCTATCAAACTACTAATACATACGCAGGAGTGCCGATGAGATAATAAATAAAAATGGCTTTTGGAAAACTGTTTAATTATAAAATATTCATACAAGGTAAAAAATGGAGAAACTTACTGAGAAATGGAAACATGTCCACAAAAGACTTGTACAGTAATGTTTATGTATGTTATATTCTTACAGCCCCAAACTGAGTACAGTCCAGGTGTCCATCCACGAGAGGATGAATAAACAAACGACAGTATATTTACACTGTGGCATACTACTGAACGATAAAAAAGAATAAACTAGTGATACAAGCAAAAACATGGATGAATCTCAAGACAACACGCTGAGTGAAAGAAGTTTTATTTACACAGAAGAGTAAATACAATATGATTCCATTTATACAAAGTTCCTGAACAGGCAAAACTGACGTATGGTGAAAACTCAAGAAAGTGGTTGCCTCGAGGGTGGGGCCAGGGACTGAATGAGAAGGGATTTGGGGGAACTCTCTGAGGGGAAGGAAATGTTCTATTTTGATGGGAGTTCGGGTTACATGGAAGTACACATCTGTCAAAACTCACCGAATGGCACATTTATAATGTGTGTATTTCACTATAGATAAATTTGACCTGTGGGAAAACTTTGTACACAAAGAATACATTCTAGTTAATACTATGCAAGGTACAGTACTGACAGGTAGAGGGGACTGATGTCTACAATTAGCTTGAAATTTGTCTGAAAAAAGATGAATGGTGGATGGACAGATGGTAGACAGTGATAAAGCAAATACAGAAAACATGAACCGTAGAATCCAGTACAGGATGCCTACTGGACAATTCTCTCAACTTTCCTATATGTTAGAAAAGTTTCATTAAAAATATAGAAAAAAGTCGTCACAGAAAAAGATACCACTTGATTTCAATTTCCTAAGAGAAATAGTTTTGTATGTACAGCTAAAATAAAGCCAAATAGTAATTCTAAAAGCCATGTTTTAAAGCATTACTTTTTTAAGTAGGCTGTTTTAAAAAGGAAAAGAGTAAAAACCTAGTAAACATGGCATCTAAGAGTCACAGAGATTTAAAAAAATATTGAACAGCAAGAAGATTTTCTCCTCTAGCCATTTATCTGTCTGATTTCCTTAATCAGAAGAGAGAAAATTATACATATGATACTCATTAATTATTCAAAATACTTACTTCAATTCTGTGAAAAACAAGTTAATATGATTTACAGAATCTATCTGCCTTATGAAGGTTTCCACATTTTCAAGAAACACCTACCCAGAAAAAAAAAAAAGGGGTAAAACATTTTAGTTCAAATCATATTAGTTCAAGCCTAAAGTAAGCTAGGGTAAATATCAGATTTAGAATGTTACCTTAGGGTTATGATCATGAATCAGATTGAGATTAATTCTCAGTTTTCTCATGCATTCAAATGCTTCTTTAAACATAAGTCTGTGAAGAGACAGAATGGAGAGAAAGGTCATTTCACAAAAAACTAAGCTCCATGGACCCAGCATATCTTCATTACGATACAGTGACTAACTCCCAAGTGTCAAACAACTACTACTGGATTTCCACCCTGAAATCAGAGAATGAAAAAAGTCAGGTATCAGGTTCATTGATCTTCTTAAAAGGTGTGGTTTAGTCATCATGGCTGGCTGAGGACTATGTGCCCATATATACACAAAGGAAAATCCTCATGGAACTTAGGTCTACTTTCTTTTTTAACAAAACATTAAAAAAGATCTATCCAATATAGAGTTTCCCCCAAACAGATTCAAACGATGGATCATTTCCTTCTTAACAGTGGCTGAGACATTTTGGGGCCACAGGTCCCTTTGTTTATGTCTGCTGAAAGCCTTGGACCTTCTGCTTGGATAAATACACAGAGACACAGACTAGTGCACAATTTGCCTGAATTCAGAGGCCATCTAAAGCCCTATGGATCCCCTTTAGGCTAGGACATCCTGTTTTATATGATGAATTTCATGATTCTTTCTGCTGGAGTGTCTGTTAGACAATATTACATGATATTAGAATCAAAGTGTGAAAAAGTAGAGCCTCTGAGAATCTGACTGAAGACATCTGTAAGGAAGGTTTTCAGACTTTTAAGTTTTAAAAATTTTAATAGGATACCTGCTGTCTTCACATATAAGTCATAACAATAAGCTAACCAGTCATATACATGGTACTTACTTGTCCAACCACTTCCGAATTTGAGCTAAAACCAGGGCTCGATGATAAACAACTTCTAAGTTTCCCCTTGGCATCTTAAAATAAATAAATCAAATAAATGACATTTTTAATTAAACAAAAAAAATTTAAATGCCTAGGATACACAATTTAACATAACTCTTCTTAGAGAACTAACACAACACTGCAAAATGAGCACATGCTTAGCAAAATCTCATTGTGTTCAATACTTACTTGTGACTTTCAAGAGAAGCTTCCCTTTTAGACCTACTGGGCAGAGCCTGTGCTAAAACTCCTTTGCAGAAAGCTAACAGAGAACTTAGCAAGGAAAGGCTTATAATAAATTATTACAAATGAAAAGAGAGCCTAAACTATGATCTGCAAGAATTCTGCTTGGTTTTTACTGCCGAATGACAAACAGAAACACTGCAAGAAAAAACTGACTTTACCTGTAATATAAGCTTTGTGTCCTGGGGCACAACAGTGACAATGCGTGAGCCCCTCTCCACCTTCCGCAGAGACTCCCCATTAGAAACGTGGCTGCTGCTCAGACCTGCCTGTAATGCTAAAGACACCACAGGCTAAGCTTTAAGAATCACTGTCACAAGCTATACCCTCCATTGTCTGAAGCAGAAGAAAGCAATTAACAACCAGGCTGCACTGCTCTCCCACTCAGCCTCCAGACCACCAGCCTTTCTGATAAATAATCTCATCCCAGGATCGTGCCCTCTCTCAGAGCCCTCGCGCATATCCACATACACAACTTCTCAACTGACATGGAAAACAGAGGAAGGAAAAGGCAGCTTCTCTAGGTCTTAGCATTAACAGTACACTATGATCATGTCAGTGAAGGAGTTCCTGTTTCCAAGTTAGAAGCAAAGAAAATAAGTGGGCTTTAAAAAAAAAAATAAGAAAACACACACATACAGTGGGGTAGGGGGCATGGAATAGAAGGAAAAAAATGTAGCTGATTTCCTATAAACCATGAGATGGAGTCCTTCAGATGTATGATGGAAGGTGACCATAATGAGAAAAGGAAGATTACAAAGAAGCTAGAGCACATTGCCAGTCTGGTTATCTACATGGTAACTTAAAGTAACATATTAGTTATGTAAGAAAATTTCCTGAAAATTTTTTGTTTATTTTAGGATGTGCTGCTTAAGGAAGGACCTCCTTCTCCTTGCTAACTGGTGTGGAATGATTTAACTGAGATAATACGTTGAGATTAGGAGCTAAGTAAGTGAACTCTAAAAGTTTCCTCCAGTCAAGGACTCTATAACAAAAATCCAAAGTAGGTGACACACTTAAAAGTCAACAAGACTTCAAAGAACAAATGATAGTAGAAAAGGGACTAGTTTCTATTTTACACACTGAAAACTTACTTTTAAATGAAGCATCTCTCAGGCAAAAACAATGGCAGGTATGAGAATGGGTTGTCAACAATAAAAACTCATTATATACCGCAAACGATGTGATGTTTGAAGCAACCTATAAAAGGCCAGGGAGGCAAGGGGAAGAGTTAGCTTTACTACTTGGAGCCAACACTGAAAAAGATCCAGCACCAAAACAAGCCTTGATACCTCGGTGTCACTGATGAAAAAGCGACATCTGTCAGTCAGACCAAGGACACATTCCTACAAAGAAAAAAAATTTGAAATCACAATAATTCTAACCAAACTAGTTGAACTTGAATTTCCTACTACATACTTCAATTTCACATCTAAGTCCTTGTAATCAGGACTGAATACAGATGTCTAAGGTGTGGCTGGTCCAGTTCAAGATGGAGTATGATGCCAGCTATTTCACCAGCAAGCCCTGCCATTTCTATCACCTACGTATGTCTCAAATCACATTTCAGTCCCTCACTGCCTCCATTCCAACAGTCGCTTCCACCCTCCCACCTTTCAACCTACTCTCCATTGGGCAGCCAGAATAACCTTTCAAAGCATGAAACACATTGCATTACTTTCTGATTAAAATCATCAATTTCCCAACCTTTGTTATATTAGCAAATCCACTCCTTCCTGTGGCTTATCACTAAGGCTCAGCCATTACTTCCATGAGGTTTCTTAAATAAGCTGAGCTCTTGCTAAGCTCACAGTACGTACAGTTTCTCCTCCCTGGAACACTCTCCCTTTCTCAGATAGCTTTCTTTCTCTTCACAGCTCAGCACACACACCACCACCTCAGAGAGGCTTTCCCAGAACACCAAAAGGAGGTCTCCCCATCCTCACAGCTACCATCCCTAATCAGCCCCAAATACCTCACTATTCTCTGCCATTACATCCTGCTCATTTCCTTTCTTCTCCTGTCACAGGGGATAACTATACCTGTACTGACAGATTAAAAATCCCAGAAGAGTAGGAATTAGTCAGCTGTTTTGTTTTGTCCACTATAACTTACCACCTGCCACAATTACAGGCATTCTAAATATTTGAAGAATGATAACCTACTGAATACTAGTTTCAAGATTACATTTCTGTTGTCCGCAAAAAGTACTTATAAAACTAACTTTGAATGTTCTATATAACTGTGGATAAAAGTCTGCTAATTACATTTTTCTATTTTTGAATTTATACCTCCAAGGAAAGGAATCAACTAACCACTACATGCCAGGCAATCTTTTAATCCCATTTCACAGATGGAGAAGCTGAGGCTCAGAAAAGTAGATCACTTCTCATTGTTGCCCTGAGATTTAGTGGAGACTCAGGTCCACCTCCAAAGCACACATTCTACCTAATGCTATCAGTTTCTGGATCACTGCCCTAAGCGGTAAATTTTTCTGCCTTGTGTTCACTTACCTCTCCTCCAATCATGGCCAATTCAGTCTGTGTGCATGGATAAGGAAATTGAACAGGAACTCCACTAGGGTTCTTCCATGGTTCAACAGCCAGAGAGGGTGATTCTGCAGGATTGGCAGATAAGGTTTACAAGTTGCTGATTTGCTCTTTGTAAAATAATGTCCCATCAATACTTGTTAAAACACCTACACAGAATTTAAATCACTTTCCAATGTGTTTTGGAAATTCATTAGGGTACTCCAGTTCATTACAAGAGAAAATTTAGGTAGAATACATCTGATAATCCCACTCTATAGCTCAGGGTTTTCAGGGTAGTTATAAGACCTAATAATGTATCACTGAGAAGATACAAGTACATGGTTTTAAGAATTAACCATCTATGTAAGTCATAAACATGCCTTCCCAACATACTCACCCCAAAGGTACTTCAGTATCTGGCCACCAGCCACCTGCAATGCCACGGACTTGGTCTTGGAGCTGCAACACAGGCTGATTACGATTCCATCTACCGTCACAGATGAACTGATAAAAATACAGAGAGGAGGTGAGAAGGTGTGAACAGAACATTTTTCTCAAAAGTAGGGACATTTCACTGATTTTGCAAAATAGAAAAAGAAACAAGCAATTTCCCTTTCCTGCACTGCCTATTTCAATACAACATACACATAATACACACACAAGCGTAAGTATATATACACTAACAGAGAAACTACTATAAGTGCAAGCCCAGAAAAAGCAATTACCTGTCATGTGACACAATTTCCACAACATCAATAAGCTAGGTGTCTACACTGTGAAGTCACCACTCCTATTCTGGCAGCAACTTTATACAACTTATTGCAACTTATTATAATTTACTGCCTTCAATTAGACCTGTATGACTCCAATAATCATTTCTGTCTTCTTTTTTTTTTTAACTTTTTTTTTGGTAGGTTTATTGGTTTATTTATATTTGGAGGAGGTACTGGGAATTGAACTCCAGACCTCATGTATGTTAAGCAGGCACTCTACCACTTGAGCTATACCCTCCCCCTGCCTTTTCTTTTTTTTTTTTTTTTAACATTTTTTATTGATTCATAATCATTTTACAGTGTTGTGTCAAATTCCAGTGTTCAGCACAATTTTTCAGTCATTCATGGACATATACACACTCATTGTCACATTTTTTTCTCTGTGATTTATCATAACATTTTGTGTATATTTCCCTGTGCTATACAGTGTAATCTTGTTTATCTATTCTACAATTTTGAAACCCCAGTCTATCCCTTCCCACCCTCTACCCCGCCCCCCACCCCGGTAACCACAAGTCTGTATTCTCTGTCCATGAGTCTATTTCTGTCCTGTATTTATGCTTTGTTTTTGTTTGTTTGTTTGTTTTTGTTTTTTAGATTCCACATATGAGCGATCTCATATGGTATTTTTTTTTCTCTTTCTGGCTTACTTCACTTAGAATGACATTCTCTAGGAGCATCCATGTTGCTGCAAATGGCATTATGTTGTCGGTTTTTATGGCTGAGTAGTATTCCATTGTATAAATATACCTCCTCTTCTTTATCCAGTCACCTGTTGATGGACATTTAGGTTGTTTCCATGTTTTGGCTATTGTAAATAGTGCTGCTATGAACATTGGGGTGCAGGTGTCATCCTGAAGTAGATTTCCTTCTGGGTACAAGCCCAGGAGTGGGATTCCTGGGTCGTATGGTAAGTCTATTCCTAGTCTTTTGAGGAATCTCCACACTGTTTTCCATAGTGGCTGCACCAAACTGCATTCCCACCAGCAGTGTAGGAGGGTTCCCCTTTCTCCACAGCCTCTCCAGCATTTGTCATTTGTGGATTTTTGAATGACGGCCATTCTGACTGGTGTGAGGTGATACCTCATTGTAGTTTTGATTTGCATTTCTCTGATAATTAGTGATATTGAACATTTTTTCATGTGTTTTTTGATCATTTGTATGTCTTCCTTGGAGAATTTCCCCCTGCCTTTTCTGTCTTCTTAAAATACAAGCTGTATTAAATAAAGCAGTGAATCTGTAGGAAAATAAGCACACTCAGTATCTCTACCACTACCACATTCATCCACGGAAATCTCAGTATTCATTAATGAGAAGAGGGAAACCTGTTACTGCCATTACATTTTTTCCTGAGTCAATGAATCAAGAGTGGACATGTCTTAAACGAAGTGGTAGAGGTATTGATAAAAGCAAATGGTGCCAATCCAAACATTTATTCAGAGTTTTTAACCGATCTACAAAAAACTCAGAGTGCCCCAAATTTTGTGTGGATAAATTATCTGTATAAAGTTAAGGGAACAGACTCTGGAGCTACACTGGCTGAGACAGGATCCTGGCTCTACCTGCATTATTTCAAGCAACTGACAAACTGCTCTGTGCCTCAGCCATCTCAGCTGTGAAACGAGGACGCCAGCAACAGTTATTTCAGAGAGGTATTACGAGACATAAGTGAGTTAGTATCGGAGAAGCACTTAGATGAGTACCTTTCACAATGCACAAGCTGTAGTAAACGTAAGCTAGTAAGAGCTGTAAGCTGACTGAAGGACTTTATAGTCCTCAAAGACATTAATATTTTGTATGAACAAAATAATCTCTTTTGAGAAATGAAAGTCAAAGCACTAGATGTATTTTAAACGACTTCTCGTTTCCTTTACAGCAAATGAGATGATTGCATTGATCTTTACAAGTTAATGATAAAAAATTTCAATTTTTTGGACCTAGAGATGGTCATTCTAAGTGAAGCCAGAAAAAGAAAGAAAAATACCATATGATATCACTCATATGTGGAATCTAAAAAAAAAAGAAATGAAAAGAAAAAAAGGACACTATGAACTCATCTACAAAACAGAAACAGACATAGTATACAATCTTATGGCTACTGGGGAAAGAGGGTGGGAAGGGATAAACTTAGAAGTTTGAGATTTGTAAATACTAGCTATTATATATAAAAATAGATTAAAAAAAACAAGTTTCTTCTGTATAGCACAGGAAACTATATTCAATATCTTGCAACAACCTTCAATAAGAGTATGAAAATATATGTATGTATGTGCATGACTGGGACATTGTGCTGTACACCAGAAATTGACACATTGTAACTGACTGTACTTCAATTTAAAAAAAAAAGAAAAAAATTTCAAAATTGTAATAGAAACTTGCATAATTTAGGCATTTCTAATGTAAATTGCTCAGTTTTTCAAAAGTAAACCCCTAGTTAAGTGTTCCATGTAGCTAGAACATATTCTGCATCCAGCATTCACAACAAGCTTTTTAAAATATGAAGCATTATCATTCAAAGATTAGACATTAATGACTACATTGGAATATGTTTTAGGTATAAAATAAGGAAAGGTTCCTAATTTTGCAACACTGTTCAGAATTTAAAGCTAACCAGTAGACCTTTAATTATATGTGACTCTGGAGATTAACATCAATGTTTGCCTACGGTGCCAAGTTTTGACACTGGAAACTGATGATTTCTCAGAGCTGTCCAGACAATGCTACCCACTGCACAACAGGGCTTGCTTAGAGAAAACAGCATTCTGAAGCCTGTTATGTGACAAAGATGCAGTCAGGAATCAAAATGAAACTCAGATCGAGGGAGCAGTGAAATTTTGGCAAAGAAAAATTAAGGAGACTTTCTAGTAATAAATGCAGTCAAGTGCCAAACAGAATGTATAGAAGAAAAGGCTGGAAGAAATATTTTGAAGTCAAAATTAAATACATATTTACGGACCTTATAACTGATTTTAATAACTAACAAGGGTAATTAGAGTGGCTAATTCTCACAGGCTAATAATTATTCTGTTGAAATGGAAGTACAAGCTGAATTAAAAATTTTAACACATCTTAAAAATGTTTTGCCTCATCTACTGGTATTTGCCCTATTTATCACCACTTCTTGACACATTTTAGTCTGTATTCTGACATGACTAGAAACTAGACTTACCCCTCTTGCCAAGTGTGTCTAACAAGGAAGCTATCGCCCCTCGACCCTGCTCACTAGAAGTCTAACACGTCCTACGCTCATGAAAGAAGCCTAACTCGACCAGCTTACTGACACAGCAGACACAGGGAAGTGCTGCAGTACCTGATGCTCAGCTGTCCTTGCTCGCTGTCCATCTCAGAAGGGGCCACAGTCAGATGGTGAATGACGGACTGTGGGCTGCACTGACTGTGGCTCACAGCCAGGAAGACGTCTTCCTGAACCCAGGTGAGATGGTGGAGCTTCAGTGGGTTTACTTCTTCATCTTCACTATTCTCAAACTGGATTCTGTTTTAGATATTGAAGAGTATCCAAGACATGAATAAACCTTTAATATCACTGAATTTCCTGAATGAAGGAAGAATGAACCACCTTACATACAGCCAACTCCTATCATTTGGGGGCACAAAACCTGAGGTGATGCCCCATACTAGAAAAATCAAAAGTAATGTTTGCCTGGTTTAAGAATAGGTTTTTCTATTTATTTAAGATTAAGTTTCTTATTCTCTGAGATCTTTAGATTTGAAGAGAACACTTCAGGAAACTGAATACACAAAAAAATTACCTGCCCTAGGCCTTACACTAATAAAAACTCCAGAGGTTTTCCACTGTCACCACTTACCAGCATTCAAACCAGGATCCTGCAGATATTTGGGTTTTGATAAAACAAGTCCTTTCCTAAGCATCTCACATCAAAATAACTAAAGAGCTTGAAAAATGGTTTCTTCGCCTCTGATGCCCCGCTTCTGTAGCATTTAAACAAGGCAGGAGGGTCCGTTTTGCCACCTCACACCGGAACTCACGATGGCTACTTCCTGTCTTTCAGCTCAAGCAGCACATCCTCAGCGTGTACTGAGGAAGCTGGCACCAGCCTGATCTTCCTCCTCAGTCCGCTCTTCCTGGACTCAGTCTCTCCACTGCACTCAGCTCCATGCAGGAGCGATCCCACCTCTGCTTCTGACACTCCTCTGCCCACTACACTCAACATTCTCAATCCTTCTTCACCAATCCCAAACCTATAGCTTTTTCAAGGAGCAAGGTAGGTATTCATGCCCTTCATGAAATCTCTTAATTAGAGCTATCCTTCTCACAATTTTTTAAAAGCAAAACTATATTCTAAATTGCCTCACACTTTCTAGTTTGCTTTAAATCTGTCCTCACGTGAAATGGAATAACCCATGTAATGTTCTTTGAAAACTATTATTAAAAAGACACCCTCCAAAGCATACACTGGTTGGAAACTAATATTCATTTATTAAATATACTGCATATATTTAAGAAAAACTTTATTTGTTAAATTCAATTATTTATTCTATTCAGTTCACTAATCCTATTACTTTAGGAATAAGTGCTCCTAGGAGACAAAGTAGTGTAGTAACTAAGAACGTGGGCTTATCAAGTAGAAGAGAATCAAATCCTGGATTCTCACAGAAATGGCCTTAAAATTAATAATTTGGCTCCTGGGTTATTTTACATTGCTTATAGTGTACCTGAGATGCTCAATTATACCAAATCATTATAACATCGTTTCAATTAGAAAATGCATTCTGATTTCCAACCTGGGAGCCCAAAAACACAGTGACCGAAGGTTCTGCAGTGCGAGATGAGACAAAGACCGCATTTGGTCAGCCACACGGTAACAAGGAATGCACTGCTAACACCCTCTGCTCCATCATCTCCGTCTTTCCTATGTGATTTTCCCTGGAGAACTAAGGGCTCTTGGGGGGGATGGGTTCTAGGTCAGCTTATGACTTATGCTCCATTGCCACCCATCAGCATATATGACATTCAGATATACAGGTAACTGGCTTCCCCAACCAGACTGAAAAGCCAGAGCCCGGAAGTTGTATCTACTTCTTGTTCCACTCAGCAACAGGTACAGGATAAAATAATAACAGTTGGCTGAATTAAGGACTGAATGCTGGCTGCTTCTGTTCCCAGAGGTCAGAGACAATTAAGAACAACGTACTTGTATCTCTTTTCCAGATGAGGCGTTGTAAGGGAAATTTTAAATCCATTTCCACCCACAGCTCCCAGTTTCACTGTAGGGTCTACACCTGGACCATCACCTAGAAAACACAAATGTAAATACTATCATAGTAAACTATACACATTTTCCCTTATACGATGGGTACGGGGTCCTGCACTTAGTGGGTTCTAGAAGGTACTCCACTTTACAAATGAAACAATCTAGAAAATAACCAAGTATCACTCTCGTTATTAAATTAAATCTCTGCCTGTCTTTTAGCCTGAGAATTCAAAACATATTCGAAAACAAGGCTACCAGTACCATGTGCCAGTATAAATTAAGACACGATCACACAACTCACAAATTTCAGATTCTTCCAGTACATCAGGAAAACAACTAGAAACAGACAGCAATGGGACTGTGAAAGGACAACTGATTAGACGCTAAAGCACCTAAGTTGAGGTCCTCGTCCATTCTTGCTCAAGTAAATTGCAAACCCTCTGGCATTCCGTTCCCTCATCTATAAAACAAGAAAGCGCCATCTCTGACACAGCTTCTAGGAAAGCTGTGAGATCTACTGAAAATATGTGCAAAGGCAATTAAAACTTTGTAAAACATGTTAAAGATGTAATGAAATACTATGTTGTTTCTAGGGTTGAATATTCTTCTTAAATTACTGACTCTTCAAGTTCAATAAAGCAAAAGGAATTGCTCTTACTAACCAGAGTAGGTTTGACACCCCCACTCCAAAACACCCACAAGCCAATTAAATATCACAATAATCATTATATTAATATAAACATCAAAATTTTTGGAAACACTAGAGCTAAGGCAACACCAAACTATAATTTTCTTTTGTGTAGGAGGGAAATCTTGATAACAGTTTTCGAACATACCACATTTATAAACAGAAATCTGGTTACTGGCATCTAAGACAGCGAGGTCGTTGCTCTTTTTAGAGTGTGCACAGAACATGATTTGAGTCACGGGGTGTGGGAGCAGCAGTCGGTAGGTGCACATGGGAGGTGGAACTACACTCTGCCGGAAGACTGTCACCAACACCCTGTCTGCACATGAGAGAGAAAGAACAAGAAGGAGGATTAGACACATGGATGTTCAATTTGTAAAATAAGACATCTAATATCCTAATAATGGTAGGAGAGAATATACAGCAATTCTTAAAAATAATTCCTGGTGTTTTTACCATGAAAAAGCTTAAACACCGTGTACTCAGGGCAGGGAAGTAAGTGTCAGGGCTCTGGCTGTGGCTGCCTATTGTCACTTCCAGGTCTAGAGCAGTCCCTCTCTGGGTCTGGAGGTTTCAGGTGCCAGGGACAAAGACAAGAAGGCCAAAAGGTCAAAGTTCTACCTTTAAAGCTAGGCCGGCAACCAAGCCAGACTAAACCAAAATCCTTAAGAACGTCCCCATGCATGGGTTTGGTAATAAGGCACATCTGCTTAAGTCCTCGATACAGAACATGTGACTGCAGAGTCAGCATTATGACCACTACACAAACAGACGTTAGTACACCAACTCACACTGCACTCTTACATGCAAGTTTTCCTTTATGTCATCAGCAATAAATAAGTTGTCTGTTCAGGTGACTGCTTCTCTCCCCAGTTTCTTCTCCCTCACCAAACAAAAAACTCTGCCTAATTAAAAAACACCAACCCAATCCTCATATGAGACAGATGTCTGTGACTAGAATGCAACAGACTGGAAAAGTTATATAGTTAACAAGCATTATATCAAAAAACAAAGCAACACAATGGAGTGGTGGGAGGGTCAATGTAACCTAAGTCAGGGCACAAAGACAAGGCTGACACTCCGATGCCACAAGCCTACTACTGTCTTCCTTTGCACCCAGGGTCAGAAATGTCGACGTCTTCAAAGAGCAGACAAGCAAATATGCGAAGGCCGTGGATGTAGTACCACAGGGAACTGGGGCTGCAGGGGGTGGGGGGAACTATGGTTCTCAGGAGAGTACATGCCCCACCTGAGGGTGTTCCCATCCAATCCGAACCAAAGCAACAAATAAGTAAAAACAAACCAAACAACCAGAACAATCAATCAAATAAAAATCCCCCCTCCCCCATTTCAGTCAAACCATCCACAGGCCCTGGGTTGCAGGCACTTCCCAGCTTCTTACTTCCATCGACAACAGCCACATTCGCCATGTCACTCGCATTATCTCCCGAGCTCCGGTCAGTCGTCCAGTGCCAGTCATAGCAGAGGTAATGCCAGCCCTGACAGACAACATGCAGCCGGTACGGGGTCACTGGGTCCCACATCAGAGACACAATCTTGCTCTTCCCACACGAGCTGAAGGGTAGGCTCTGTTTGAGATACCAGTGATAGTTTCCAACAGTCCAGAGCTGAACTGCATGGGGAAAACGAGAGGAAGGTCATCAGAGGCAGAGGCCGGAGAACCAGACTTGATACCACTTGCTAGAGAGGGAAAGGGACACTCTTTCTTTTTCAAATGACCCTTTCTGCTCAGTCTCTTCATTAAAATAATAATATTAACAAGTAACTGTTAAAGTACAGTTTTTCATGAGGATAAAATGTTAAGCATTATTATAAGGCCAGAAGCATACATGTTCATTTTTGCCTCTACCTTTGAACTTTATGATCGTGAGGATGGAAGGCTACCAGAACAGAACAGGGCTTTAGTAAGTTGTTTTTTCATAACGACATAGAGGAAAATGTGGCGATTAGATTAAAAGTAGGAAAACACCCAATCCAAGAGCACTAGACGAGCATCACTATGCTGTATTAAGCTTAAGATGAGTACTCTTTTCCTCCAGGTGTTTTGCATTTTGTTACATCCAAGGGAGATTAGCATGGAATCACCTTTTCAACATTTATTAAAAGAACAAGACCTAAACCTGGAGGGTGCAGGCAACAGGGAGAAGTTGGTCAAAGAGCACAAACTTTCAGCTACAAGCTCCAGGGATCTGATGTAGCACGGTGACTAGAGTTAACAATACTGTACTGTACACTTGAAAGTTGCTGTGAGCGTAGATCTTAAATGTTCTCACCATAATAATAATAACAAAAATGGTAATTATGTAAAGGATGAGTTAACCACCCTTTTTGTGATAAACATTTCACCGTATCTGCATGTATCAAATCATCACATTGCACATCCTAAATGTACACCACGATACATGTCAATTATATCCCAATAAAGTAGGTGGAAAAGCCCTAGTCATGTCAAAGTCAAACTTTATCAAACAGACAACACATGTAAATGGAGATTTTAATTATATTAAGGAATTTCTTTTCTTTACACATCTCCCTGCTTGCTAATTCTTACCTCAGCAATCACAGCAAATCCAACCAAGCTCTCTGACCAGGCTATTACCATACTTCTACCTAGCTCTGAGTTGTTACATTAGATCACGTGCTCATGCTCTGAGGACAGATGATGTGGCTGTTCTTGTGCGACCCTTTTATCCTGAGCCTATCACAGGGCCAGCCTTTGACATCTGGTTATCAATGGTTCTCAAATCTGGCTGCATGTTAAAAATCACCTGCAAGCTCTTTTTTTTTTTTTTAATTAAATACCAATGTACAGTCCCCATTCTAATATACTGAATGCAACTCTAAGATGAGGTCTGGGCACTTTTTTTCTAAAGGTGCAGCCAGGATTGAGAACTATTACGTCAAAAGAATGAATGAATAAATAAGCCTCTTGATAACATTTCAATTAAAGTTCTACTGATTAAGAAGTTTGAAAGCCACTTACAAAATAATCAAGGAAGTGAAAAGATTTATTTAAAAAACGTTCAGTGCACTGCTATTGATGATATGGAAAAATTATGAAACCTTAAATATCTAATAGCGTAAGACTTACTAAACTGCAGCACAAATGAATACACAGCGATTTAAAATAATACAGATATTATAAAGCTGCAGGTATCATACCTACATATTTAACAAAAATGGGATCACAGCTATACAAAGATGTATACATAAAAACCAGAAGGCAAAATTTTAACAGTGACTATTACTGAATGATAGAATTATGAAATAAACTTTTTTCCTCTCATCTTTATTTTCTAATGTTTTCACATATTACATATACACTGAAAAATACGTATTTACAATCTGATTTATAATTTAGAAGCTACAGAAGATTCCTACTCGTATCTATTCCCATTTCTCTTTCATTTCCACAGTATTCTTTGGTTAGTATTTTGATTTCCTACACCAATGGCATTCAAGCACAGTAAGCACTGATGACCCATGATGGTTAATTTTGTATGTGAACTTGACTAGAATATGGTGTCTAGTTGTTTGATCAAACACTAGTCTAGATGTTGCTGGAAAGGTATTCTGCACGTGTGATTACCCTTTATAATCAGCTGACTTTAAGTACAGCAGATTATCCTCCGCTATGTGGATGGTAAGACTTTACGGCCTAAACAGCAAAAACTGAGGTTTCCCGGGAAAAAAAAAAAAGGAATTCTGCCTCAAGACTGTAACATAGAATCTTGCCCGAGTTTCCAGGCTGTCCCACAGCTTTTGGACTCAAGACTGCAACATCAACTCTTAACTGAATTTCCATCCTGCCAGCATGCCCTGGTTCTAATTCTCTAGAGAACCATGACTGATACCTAACTGAAGTCCGTAAATAATCAAAGCTGACCACTCCCACGTCTCCATCCACCCCCTCAGTTATCTTTGATTCCACTACAAGACAAAGTGGCAGGGATAAAGGACACTCCACAGCCTACTACTTTCAACTAAATTTTATGGGGCATAAGGCTGAGATACTACAGCTGTCTTACCATAGGTTTTTAGGGTGGAATTTTCCTCCCTCTGAAGGTCTTCCAGCCAAACTGCAAGCACAGTGGAATCTGCATTCCAGAGAAGGCCATTAACCTAGTAGGGAAAAAAGACCTGTTACTGGCCTTTAACAAATACTTCAAAATCTTTGTAACAGCTAAATTCCCTGCTCTCACTCTTGAGTTGATCCCTAGCTGTAAATTACTAACCCACAGAGCCATTAAACAAACCTGTTGTCATACATAGAGGCCTTTAAAAAAAATGCATTATGCTTAAATACTTAACTGAATTCACGATGACATTTTTAGAAAATCACAGAAATTTGAATAGGGACGTGTTAGATAATATTAAAGAATTATCACTAATTTTGTAGGGTGTGATAATGGAATTATGGTTATATAAAGAAAAATGTCCTTTTTTTTTTTTTAACGGAGGTACTGGGGATTGAACCCAAGACCTCATGCATACTAGGCATGCGCTCTACCACTGAGCTATACCTACCCCAAGAAAAATGTTCTTAACTGTTAAAGAAATGAATACGGAAAATATGACTTCTAAAATTAAAACGCTAGGAAATTTTTTTAGAGTGTGTATAGGCCAGAGAGTGGTGAACAGATGAAAACAATTTTGCAAAATGCTGGTACATACTTTTTGAAAATAATAGGTATGTGGGAGATCATTAAACTCTTCACTCAATTTTTAGTATATTTAATTTTACATAACTAAAGATTACCATTTGATGTGTTTGTGCTCTAGCAAAGATCCAAATGGTACACAAGCTGCTTAAGGTTTACATGTTATAAATGAGAAGTATCTATCATGGAGAAATTATGCTTTTGTCAAAATAAACAATAAAAACGAGCATTTCTATTTCCTCTCTGTGTTTTATCTAGGGTGGGAAGAAATGCCATTTCTTCTTTGCAGAAATCTCCTTGAGAAAAACAATTTCCCTTTTATAAAAAAAAAATTCAGTTGTAAGAAGCCACTGTTTTTATTCCTATTTATTCTGGAGCTTCTACTTACACACCCATATCAAATACAAACCTTCTCTAAAGCTATGGAAGGTCCTCTAAATTTGATGGTGAAACAACTCAGGCACCTACCTTGACCTCATCTTTGAGGAAAGGAAGTGTAAACTGCCCATGGAGAAGTCCATTTTTCTCAAAAAACACAACATCCTGCTGGTTGGGTTTATCTTGTGTGGATGCAATCAAACTGCCTGAGGGCCTTAAATCAAACCCAGAGTGTCAGAACAGCCAAAAGCTCATTCAGCTGGCTAAGAACAAGATGAAAGTCAGAGAAACAACTTTTTTCAGGAAAAACAAAAAGGTTGGATCCAAGGAAGTTTTAAACCCCATCGTCCTTGGCAAGCAGTCACCCTAGTGTGGAACTGTATCTGCCCAGAGGACAGAAAGCCTTTTCCTGATTTTCACAAAGGCTCTATTTGCCCACAAAGCCTCATAGACTTAGATTGCACTTGGGTGACTTTTTTTTTTAAACCAATATATTATTTAAACCATTCATAGTATAGTGTCCTATAAAACCATAATCTATTTCTCCAATTATATGACTTCAGCAATATTCCAAGCTCAGCTAGGTATTTTTAAGACTTCTCAGTTTGAAAACACATTAGTAGTCTCATCCTGTTTATATATTTTTTAACATTTTTTATTGATTTATAATTTTTTAACATTTTTTATTGATTTATAACATTCTGTTTATATTTGTCTTTAGAGTATTAATTCAAATATAGTTCTCTCTTTGCTCTATCATACCAATTTCCACTCAAATACCAGTGGGAAACAAGATGTCTAAAACCTAGAAACCTACTGGTATTGCATATAACAGATGCAGGAGATAATTCTTCTGTGATCAGGACAGCCACACATCAAAAGCAGGCTGTGACTGGTACCAGGATACTGGGCCAACAGATGAATCAGGCTGGAATCCAGCCCACACGTTCCTCAGCAAACAGGTCCTGCTACTGTGGGATTTTGTGCAGAGGAAGGAAGACCTATTCCTAGTTTCCACCAAAGCCCCGCCACCCCTCAGAGCTTTACAGACTACAACTTCCCTTCTTAGCACCACTGTCTGTTTTACACAGTGGCTTCATGTAGACCCTGCCTATAACCTACAAAATGTGTGGGCCTTGGAAGGATGAGGTCTATGAAGCTCAGAATCTACTATCCAAACTCAATTCAGACTTCAGGGAACTAAAAAAGAAAGGTACAGACTTACAGCCAAATGCGAGAAAGTGATAATCTTTTTGTGTTTCATAAACACCTACATTCAACAGGTACCACTACCCCTACCCCAGTCCCAAGAAATTCTCTGCGGAAGAAGTTAAAAGGTTTCTTCTCCCACTCACTTCCAAGCCAGAGCAGGTCCCAGTCCTGCCACAGGCTCACTGGTTGACTGTAAGGCAAACTCGCGGTTCCACACTCTGACCTTTCGAGCCCCTGTGCAGTAGGTAGAGTGGGGGGAAAAGGGAAAGCATTACGGTAAATGTTGTCAAGTCCGAATTTCCAAACAGTTTCCTTATTAATAAAAACTATCATGGTTTTACAAAGCCAATTAGATTAACCACGTTAAAACTTCATATTTGACAGGTAGGAGGCTGGGCCAAACAGCCTCCAAGAACTCTTCTAATTCTTAATTCTAAATTCATTTAACATCTAAAGCAGCACATCTTTATCGCATATAGGTAATGAAAAGAAAACCCTCAAAGCAAAAGGAAGAAAAATTTCCTGAACTTCACCAGAGTAAAAAGCATTTTAACTGCAATTTATTTCCATACCTGTCTCTGGGCAAACAACACTCACAGCAAAAAACTGTCCATCACCACGCCAGGTAACTTGTGGTCTGTGGTCATCCCAGGGCAAAGCAGACTCGTGCTAAAGACAGGAAAAAACGCAAATGTCACTGAGGGCCGTAAGTGGCCCAGAATCAAACAAGCCACAAGCTTTAAACGTTAAGTCTTTTATATAGGGTTTAAGTTATCTAGAAAACCAGCTGCACAGAATCCTCAGGAACATTTCCAGAAGGGCCCCTAGACCCAGAAATCATCAAGAAAAAGAACTAAAAACAAAACAAAATCCTTCTGTGGACATTAAAGAAAAGCGGCTCCAAGCACAGCAACACAGAAAAGAGCTCCAGATCTAGATACTGAAAATAATGAGCTGAGGAATCTAGCAGGTAACTATGATAAGGAAATAAATCTTTAAATTTAAGAGGTAGCGTTTTATTTATTGTGTAAGCTTTGCAATAGTACAGAGAAGAGTTAAGAAGATGAGAGGAAGGTGGGTAGGGAAGAGCCAGAGGGGATAAAGCCAGCAACAGTGATGGAAACACGCAAGAGGCCAGAGTTGCAGCAAAGAATGAAGAAAGGTTTCCAGCGCCACTTGCATCTCAATCCCCAAGGCCTTGAAGACAAAAGCCAATTCTGTGGGGCTGGGGACAACTGACCACCTGAGCATCCATCATCACACCCCAGTGACAGACTAAGTCAGAATGGTGCTAGTGCCACAAGGTGCACGGTAGGGAAACGCATGCAGCCTAACAAGATTTACCTCAATGAAACTGCCCTATGGTTCAGGCACAAAGCCTATTGTGAAGCATTGAGAGACAAAATGTGAGTTATACAGAATGTAGATAGAAATAAATTAAGGATGGAAAATATAAATGGCAGGCAGTATATTATTTCCATCTATTCTAGAAGGACAGCTCAGGGAAATTTCTACATATAATATAAACAAAATGCTTCCATTTGCTCAGGCCTATATCTTGGGATTATCCTCAATTCCTCTCTCTCATCCCACATCTGATTTATTATCAAAAATCCTGTGGCTCTATCTTAAAAACGTATCCAGAAAGAAGGAAAATACCGTTTCATCCAGGAAGAGAAATCAGAAAAAGGTTATCTAATAGAAAAGTATAAAAACACACATGTGAATGATCACAGTGAATGCAGGACAGCAGCTCCTTCTGGGGAGGAAGGGGAAGGGTATCAGGGAGGGATACAGAATGCTTCCTTTCTGTCTGTGATGATTTATTTTTTAAAATGAATACTGGTAATAATTATTCTCTTCATGAAAAAAGTAACAAAGCAACTTGGCAATAAAAAAGAAAACAGGATCTTTCTAGGATGACTCATTCCCTCAGGGCTCTAAGCAGCTTCAGTTTTACTAAAGCAGACGAGATCTGTCCACTGTCACCCTCTACCTGGACACCTAAGAGTTCCTAGTGGGTGGCACAACTTCTGTGTGTTCCAACCAAGGTTTTTTTATCCATCAGACCAACCTTACCATTTGCATCTGAAAGGCTGCTTGCCTGCCTTCCGATCCATGGAACTGTGTCTCCTTTCGGCCCCAGCCAACAGTGACAAACTTGCCTAGAGAACAAACGAATGAGAACATGCAACACAAGCAGTGAGCTACCTGAAATAAAAGCAGTTTCACTGCTAGTCTTCATGAAGTTGGATCCTCTGGGATCTCTCAATAAACTGACCAGAAGTCAATATTTGAAAAAACCTATGTTTCGCATTACATGCCACAGTGGTTTCAAGACTTTGAAATATCCTTGTTTTGGGAGAAGCTTTACTGCCATCATGTATACTCTAAATTCCCTTGATGACAGCCAGCAATCCATCCCAATTTACAAGTAAGGAGAATGAAACACGAAGACTTTCTGTGATACGTCTACAGATAACAAAACAAAACCTCCTACCAGATCACTCTGCCTCTAGTCTCTTCCCACCCCATCAATCCATCAATCTTGCACCATAAAAAACTTTAATGGCTGATCCCCTATAACTCAACATCCAAATTCCCTATCAAGTTTAACCAAAATCCCTCCCATTTACTTCATTCCATATTCATGTCCTGTCACTAAGCAATGCTGAAGTACTCACGGTTGCCTGAATAAGTCATGATGCGTAAAGGCTTCTCTGAAACATCCCTGCCTTAGAATGAACTAAGTCACTTGCTTGGACCACTCCTGAACCCTCGACCCTCATCTATCCAACACCAGTTCAGCCTAGACTCAGGTCAAGTTGGTCTCCTCTGGGAAGTCTTCCTTCCCCATTACACCCTTTCCCTCCTTATGCTACCCTAACACCTGCACATCCTGTTAATTCTGAACTAACAGGACTCCTTAAGGAAAAAGCCAAATTATCCACAGCACCAAACACATTGCTGGTTCACAGTACCTATTCAAGCATTAAAATTATTTTTTTTTATTGAAGTGTAGTCGGTTTACAATGTTGTGTTAATTTCTGGTATA
The DNA here is from genome assembly GCF_048564905.1 of Vicugna pacos. Classification (NCBI taxonomy): domain Eukaryota; kingdom Metazoa; phylum Chordata; class Mammalia; order Artiodactyla; family Camelidae; genus Vicugna; species Vicugna pacos. The sequence continues at coordinate 58,239,454 of NC_132990.1, forward strand.
TAGCACAGTGATTCAGTTTTATTTATGTGTGTGTGTGTATTCCTTCTCATATTCTTTTTCATTATAGGCTACAACAAGGAACTGCATACAGTTCCCTGAGCTATACAGTAGGACCTTGCTGTTTATCTATTTTATAAATAACTTTTAATCAAATAAATGATTAGTTTTTCAGTTGTTGGAACAAGAAGGCATAAGGTTAGATCTCAGCAAAAGTTAAAATACCATCCCCCTCACTCCTCTTCTAAATTAGGCCAGCTGTCTGGTGTCCTCAAGTTGGCCAGAGCTTCCTGTACTCAATAAGCATCTTCATTCTTCTCCTCTTCAGTACTCCCACAGCCTAATGCCCACATCACCTTAGCTAGATCTCAGCAAGAAAACAATCTGAGGGTTCCCGTGAAAATGCAGGCTTGGATCTAATCAGCAGGAACTGTAACCAGCCTTCTTATTCACCTCTCGTTTTCTTCCCAAAACTGTACCTCAGAAATGCTCTCCTTATTCTAGTTAGTTCAGTCCTTTCCATCAAACCCCCAGGTTAAGCCTGTCTTGGGGTCTGGGCAACAATGACTCAGGTGACCTTAAGCACAGATTTCTACTCCTCAGGTTGCTGACAAAGCCAAATCTCAGACTGCAGAGGCACCAGAGGCATGCTTTTAAGATCTGGAATGGACTAAAGAAACCGGGCTATCAGACATTTAGTAAGTCAGGGTTTAAGTTTCACAGTTCTTTGGGCTTATAACACAGCTATCAGTGTGCAAGAAAATGATCAAAACTGAGAGGAACTTCACATCACAAAATGTTTCAAACAAAGCAATACTCACTTTCACCAAAGTCATCCTGGTGGATTTGCTGTTCCATGATTGGCTCAAAGTCTTTTGTCATCATAATTAGGGTCTGTTGACCTTGGAGGGGCACAAACAAGAATGATTTTGTTCTCATTTAGCAAATCTGCCATATCTATGGCACCAGAAGCTATAAGAGTTGGAGTGGAGGAGTTTACAGTCAGAACAGGGAAGACAGAATTCATTTAAAATGGTTTGACTCTCATTAAAAAAAAATAGTTTGGGGGGGAGGGTATAGCTCAGTGGTAGCATGCACGAGGTCCTTGGTTCAATCCCCAGCATCGCCATTAAAAAATAAATAAATCTGATTACCTACCCCAAACAGGGGAAAAAAATAGTTTTGACTGAGTATCACCTGGTGCTTATTCTCAGCTACTTATGGATAAATCCATATAGCCTTTCTATAGTAACTTGAACAATTTAGTCACCAAGATATCTCTTCAAATATATACCTCATAGGGGTCCTAGTTTATAGAAACTCATCTGGAATGAAAAAACTTAAAGAGAAAAAAATAGGAAGAGCAGTTTTTAGGATTAGTTTATTTTATATAGCAACTCTTCCTCTTAGAGTAAATTAAAATAAATATTGCTGACACTGTAATTTACAACTATGTACTTAGCAACAACTTTTAAAAACATTAAGACGTAAAACAAGTCAAAAAGAACACATTTCCCCTAGATTATCATGCTGGTATCACTGTTTCAAGAATTTTTTTTAAAACCTAAGCAGCCTATAACTTAAGTCTGTGAAATATTTGTATATGTTTATATAATCATGTTTTATAAAGGTCAAGAGTTAGGGACCAGTGACATGCTTACCTGTGGCAAGAAGCACCAGCTCTTGGTCAGGACTCCAACTCATGACAGAGATACCACTGGCTACACTCCCAACACATTCCAGCTGAGCAAGACATTTTAAAATGTTAAGGGAGATATGAAAACACAAGCATCTAAGTAAATATTTACTACGACCTTAATCAAAACAATTAACAACAAAACACACAAAGGTCAAATTACTCAATTAACATTTATTCAGAACAGGTGTTAAGAAACTAGGCATGATACAAACCACAGGGAGTGGAAGTGACTACAGCCACTCCATTCCTCCCATGAAGGAGATTCCAGATGCCTCTAAGTGGGATTAGGGCGTAACCAAGGCCTCTGGGAATTAAGTGGGGGCTCCAAGCAGGAAATGACAAATGGCCCAGGAGAGGTCAGGAAAGCTTCTCTGAGGAGGTACTTTGAAGGGTGGTAACAGGGCCCGGAGAAAGAGACTGGGGGAACACGTGGTGTTAAAACACAAAGTTATAAAGAGAGCAGTTGAAATCAGCTGTAACTAGACCACAAGGTATGTGCGCACGCACACACACACACACACAGGGGAATGATGGGGATGGGAAGAGAGGCTAGAAAGAATTTAGGGAACAGACAGCGAAAGACCTTATAAGGCACAAAAAGGAACACGGATTGTCTTGCCGACATTCCAACACCACAAAAAGGGAGGAGCTCAGAAATTAGAAAAAAATTCTACAAGACATTTTGAAAGTAAAAGCATACCTCTTAAGTATGAGAAATACTAATTAAGTTGTACTGGCTTTGCTATTTCTCACCATGAACTGAGAACAAGATTTATTATTGCACTAAATGGGATCATTACAAGCAAAGGTACGAGATTTAGACTGCCAGGGTTCAGATCCCAAGGGTAACCTGTTTGACCTTGACCTGGTTATTTAAGCTCTCTGTGCCTCGATTTCCTCTTCTGAAGAATGGGAAAACCACCACCTGCTTCAGAAGGTTGCAGTGAAGATTAAAAAACAATTCTGCATGAAAAACACTTGAAAAAGTGCCTGGCACACTGTAAACATTTAATAAATGTCAGCTGCTATTATTATCCTATGATTAGTGATAAAATTCTTGTGACACATCAATGTTAAAGCAATCATAACTAACAGAGTAATCAAGGAAGTTTAACAAACTGTCAAGAAGGTAAGGATAGAAATCTAGAACCTCAGCCTTATGCTGGAGGCAGAAAAAGAGGCAAATGGCTGAAATCTATCTCCTCTGGTAGTCATAAAATGTGTATACAATGACAGTGTATCCATCACCTTAGCACCTGTAGTTCAGGGACTCTAAAGTTAGCCATCAAGAAGAGGCTTACTCAGCATTCTAATAGAAAACAAAATCCATATAAATATGTCACAGACTTCCTAAATTGAGAAATAAACGTTACAACTCAGGATGTTTCTAATAAGAAGTGAGCTACACAAGAATGACCAGGTTTGGGGCTTCTTCACGTTCTTATTTGGAATGTTCTAATTGTTCTGATTAGTAGACGCAACAGGCAAAACTGAGTTTCAGAAGAATTCAGAAATACAGCTAAAGCCATCCCAACAACTTTTTGTAAAGAGTTATATAATGCAAAGACCCTAATTTGCAAAATGCTTAAAAATCATGGCTCCTGATATTTTAAAAACCTATGCAAAACAAGTGACATGAAACTAAATAAGGTGTTTTGAGGACATCAAGATTTCCTCCTCTCTGGCCTCTTCCACTTACCTGGTGTGTGCAGAGATTGCAAAGTATGACATCTCCAGAGGCTGTGGCCACACACACAGACTCGTGATCCAGCAAGTCCTGGACACCCACAATGCAGCCACTCCCATCCTCTGGGAGAAAGCCTTCTGCCACCAAAGGAATTTCATTTTTCACCTTACACCAAAACAAACAAATAAGAGAATGAAGCCAATTTATGTTCAAGAATAATTCATAACATTTGCAGCAATAAAATACTTTTAAAATGCTTCTTTTAAAATATGAAAGCTTTCAAAATTTTTTTTCTAGATTAAAATCCAAACTTCCATTTGAGAACTATCACAACTCTACCACCTTTAACAAGAAAAATAGTTAATGTGACCTTTTTTTTTTTTTTTTTACAAACAAACACAAAACAAATCCTGGTCTCTTTGAAGCTGTCCAATAAAACATGAAGTTAATAACTATGATTTTCAAAGATTTACACAGAATGGGGAAAAGGGACTAGGAACATAATAGTAGCAGAATGTAATTAATGAAAGATATCACAATCAACCTAAAGAGCTTTTAAATATATATGCTCAGGTTCCAGCAGTGACGATTCTGATTTAGTTGTGTGGGATGGAGATTATTTTTTTAAAGTTCTAAAAAAGGTCTACAGGCAATTTTCATTTGCATTTCCAGTTGAGAGCTGTTATAAAGAGTAGTTACGTGGTAGGAAGGGTAAAAAGTAGGGCACCCATATAAAACATTCTGTCACAGTTTGGCCAACTTAAGATTTAAAACAGAAGCAGAGTTAAAGATAGGGTAGTGTGTAAGTTATGTTTAGTATGATATCAGTATAAAGCAAAGAGAGAGGGGATTTAGTGGAATATGAATTCAGTAAGCTTTAAAGCAAAGACTATCTGAGGAAGCAAGTTTGGGGGAAAAAAAAAGTCAAGGATCATGCCAAGTGCTAGCATTCTCCACCAAAAACTTACTTCTCTTATGACAGGGTCCACCTCTATCAGTCCATGTTCTGAGCCAATGAGCACTGTCCCCTGTTCAGTTCGGAGAGAGAAGCACTGAGGTTTCCCTGGAGCCTGAATATCCCTGAACTCCAGGGTCCGAAGTAACTTGAGATTTCTCATGATACAGTGACTCCTGAAAGGAAAGTACAAATATCTCTTGATGAGCTTAATTTTCTCAATAGGAACAGCTTAATAGTGACAAGTGACACTCCAATATAAGCAAAATGATTCAGGGGGCAGAGAAGTCATAGTTAGAATATCCAAGGGGGAAAACAAAAGACCCCCGAACCCACACAGGGATGGGTGGTAGCAACCTGACCAATTGTGTATATCCATGGTCTACAACTGGAGGCTGTCAAATCTATTTTATGTTCTTACTTTTCGGGAGAGGCAAGATTCTCAACTTCAGAATTTTTTCTTCAAATTAGATTTAACATCAGTTATTCTTCAGGAAAGTTGAAGAGAACACATGAATGAGAAATCATTTTATTTCTGCATATGAGGATATCTTTCTTATCTGATAAAACTTATAAAATCATAAAAATCCACATGTATATACTGGCAGTTGAGGAAAGTCTAGAATAAAATTACTTTAATATCACAAGTACATTTATTTACAAACCAGCTTTATATGTTCATTAAAAAATTAAAATTAAAATCAAAGACAGAAATAAAGAAAAGTACTGCTTTCAGGGAGAAAAGAAGATACTATGAAATTACAACAGTTTCTTTCAAAATGATGGCTAACATTGGAGCAGTTTAATGACCTGACTGCGCTTTCCTGGCCTGGTTTTCACCACGGCAATAGAAAAAGTGAGAAAAGAATGATAAACAGAAAACTCACTTTAGTCTGGCAAAATCAGATTTGCTTTAATGCATAACATTATCTAAGAGGAAAACCAATGTTAATGTGCTGGATATTTATAGCCAGATCTCTTTAAGGTTTATAACTGGAAGTCCCTAACTTATGTTAGGGGTAAGAATTACACAGACCACACTGGCCTTACTGTCACCTTAATCCACAGTGAATTCTCTCACCTTGCATTTCATATATATGATAATTAAAGAATAAAGATGAGTTAATCCTTATATTACAAAGCAGATAAAATGTTAAGTGTAGTATGAATGAGACAACATATAATATAAACAACGTATTATGTGGGTTAAGAGGAAGGCAAGACCACACATAGTGGGAATGAGGAAGAGAATCAAGGCAGACAATAGTTTTGTCAGCTTCCATTACATTTATATTTAAAAACTTCTGGAAATTATTTGAACCTGTATTATACCATGCAGGCTTTGTGTGTGTGTGTGTGTGTGTGTGCGTGTATGTCTGTGTGTGTGTGTGTTTCCCCCTTTTTGGGGGGGGTAATTAGGTTTGTTTGTTTGTTTGTTTAATAGAGGTACTGGGGTTTGAATCGAGGATCTTGTGTGTGCTAAGCACGCACTCTACTGCTGAGCTACACCTGCCCCACCCAATACCATGTACACTTTTAATTTAGATCTAATTCTATACAGAAAGCTTAAGTTTTCCAAAGCATGTAAAATTTATATTATCTTTCATCTTTTAGCATCATAAAGATGACTACTGACATAGATCTGAAAGGATGGGTAAATATGAGATGAGAGAATGTCTGGGTAGAGGGGAGTAAGCAAGGGATAGAGTAGCAAGAGCTGAAAATAGGCAACAGAAGACCAGATGCTGCTTTACCTAGTAATAAAGCTGTTATTGTTGCCATGGTCAGATCATCAAAATGTCTTCACATCCCTGCCTGTGAACTTGTTTTGTATTCACCAACAACCTATGGAGCTCTGGGATCCATAGGTTCCAGAAAAAAATTTGGAAGGTAAAGGCAGAAGGAGCTGAGAAGGACTCACTTTTTCCTGTTACCTTGCTGTTACGCTCAATGACGCTCTAGCGATGGGCCTTCATCCTTGCAGGGGCCCTTCGTCCCAGTCTCTAGCACTCCCAGGACCACCTTCATCACAACCACCCCATAGGTACCAGCACTAACCAGGCAGGTGCCCCCTCCAGATGCCTGAAATCCAGTAACAAGGAGCTCCTCCTCTGAATTCGGGAGTTATCAACACCAGCTTTACAATGCGGCTCCTCCAAGGCTAGGTCACAACAATCGCAATGGCTTCCCTTGCTTTGATCCCCAGACCTAGCTAAGCGTTCGTTGTAACTTCTTCCATCAGTTTACTTGTTATGTTACTTCACTGTTCCCTTTTACTTTTTGTTCCTCCAACAGCTATTTAACCAATTCTTCATATTAAATTCTGTTGAAATACTGTGTGGCTTCTGCTTTCTTGACAGGACCCTAACTGACAAACACAGCAAACAACCTGAATTCTCAAATCACTGAGCTTTCAAAATCACCGGCCAAGGTCAGCCCATCATCATTCATCTCCCACCTCCCCAACCCTCCCAGCCCTAAAATGAGCCTTTATATTTTCACTTTTATCATCCTTATTCCCTTATCGTCTCAGAAGTGCCCCACTCCTTTCCAAGGCCACAGAAGGCATGTCGTCCAAACTCCCCCAGGACCTCGGCCTATCAGTACCGTTTCTTTTCATGTCTGCAATCTCCAACTCCCCTGCCCTCAATGACTCAATCTTTCTCAGCCCTTAAACGTGCTAAAGATCTCTCCACATTAAAGATCAATCCTGAATTCTCTCTGAAATTCCTGATAACTTCTCTGTTTTCTTCCCTTGCCCCTTCATCCATTCACCTCTTGGCTAATTATCATGCCCATGACCACAAGTACAAAACAGATCACTAACATGCTAATTATATCCAAATGTGTAGCCCTGACCCCTCCCCAAATTAAATACCACACCCATATTTTCAACCTCCCGATGTTATCACAAGGATGTTTAACAAGCACATCAAATGCAACCTGTTAAATTATTCTCCACTAGATGAACTGCCCCTCTTTGGGGACATGACATTTCTACTTTCTCTGTCTTCCAATCTAGAAACTGTGTCTGCCTCCCTTTTGTCCACTCTTTCATACTAAACTCTTCACTGGTTACTGCTCTGCCTGTCAGCGGACAGTTTGAATCCATTACACAGTACCTAATTCTACAATCCAGTCTGTGGCCTACATCAAACACTGAGCATTTGCTAGATCTGGAGAAGGGATGACTAACAGTCATTGCCTCCACGGAGGTCACAGCTTAACGGGGGAGAGAACCACATAATATACACCACATTACATGGCGAAGCACAGGAGACAACACCTCCACGAAGAAGCAGTGATGCGAGAAGGGCCTCGCAGCACAGCATCTGAACCTCTCTCTAATACCCGTTGCCTTCCATCGTGCATTGTTTCGCTTTAACTGGTGTATGAATTGGTTCAGAGGTATAGTCCGCTCCTGAAGGAATCCGGAGGCTAGGTAAGCGTGCAGCTGGGGGAGCAGCACGTCACCCCCAAGCCTGTCGCGCGCCGCAGAGCCCACGAATGGCCGCGAGTGGAGCAGGCGGCAAGTCTGCAGAAAGAGAACTGAAGTCTCGAGGGCAGAGGTGGTCACGCCGCACTTCGTTCCTGGGCCTGCCGCAGCAGAGGCTAGGTGTTTTGGGGGTCCCCAGCAACAGGACACTGCGTGGCGGACAGGGCCCGTTCGGTGCCCCCCACCCCAGCGAGGTCGCTCGAACGCTCACCTGGGCCGCGCTCTGAGGTCTCCCAAACAGCTGCGCGTCCGCCCGGGGTTGCGCACGTGCCCCTCTCCGTCCGCGGCTCCTGAGCTCTGGCTGCGCACACCGGGCCGTTCGGCTCCCTGCCCTAGTGGCTGAAGCTGACAGAGAAGATGCGGTCGCCAGCTGGACGCGTGAGCTAAGTTGGTGGGAACGGCGCCGAGCGGCGCGGGAGTGACGTCAGGAGGCGGAGGGGGCGTGGCCTGCCTTCTCCGTTGCCCCCAGCGAAGTGCAGGTGAGGAGCTACGCGTACAGCCGCCCCTTAGCCCTACGCCCTGCTGCCCAGCCTATTGTATTTGACCTCCGCTTTGACGTCTGTCCCCAAAACAAGTAATTGGAGCAGGTGGGCGGAGCCTGCCGGGCCAGAGGAGCAGTGCGCATGCGCACCTCGCGTGTCACCGGCCACGCGCCGGAAAGACAGCCTCCTCCCGCCTGCGGGGGAAGCGCTCAGGTCGCAGAGGGCGGGGTTTGCAGCGCTCGAGGTCGCCATGGCTACCCAGCCCGAGGTCCCCGTGGCCACCGTGGCTGCTGAGCCTGCGGTGCCGTCGCTTGTGGATCGTTACTTCACTCGCTGGTACAAAGCAGGTAAGTGGGGAATGATAGCCTCTGCTGGGCCCTGTTGATCTGACGCTCTAGGGACTGTGATGATAGATCATAAGCCACGGGCACTTTCCCCAGCGCTTCCTCCCCGCGTCAGAAGGAACTGGATGTCTCCGTTCCTTCTAGGCCGAGGGAAGGGCATTTGGAAAGACCTGAAGGCCTTGAAAAACAGCAGGGTGCATTCTGGGGCTGGCGAGTGCAGTGCGAGCTGGAGGGTGGGTTGCTGGCGGAAAGGTGGTAGTCTAAGGTGAAATCTCCGACGTAAGCAGGAGCTGAGTTTCAATTTCCTTGAGTTCCTAAAGGGATTTGAGGCGCTCAGTCCTCCAGGGAGAGGGGATACATAAAACGATTGAAATGATCAGGTCGAAAATAAGGTAAAGGCATAGAGATGGAGACAAGAGTGTGGGTTGGAATAGAGACACTTAGAACGCAGAATCCAACAGTCTTAATTGAAGAGAAGCCGCCGGTATTACATATTTGCGGCTTAGAAGTGGGCATCCTCTTGTACTGCTTTGTATACCCAGCAAATATCAGTGATGGGAGCGTCATTGGGGACCCTCTTCTAAACCATACTTGCTCCCATTCATTCAGGGATAATAGGTGTACTCACTTTTTAAAATATTGTAGCATACGTTTTATTAGCCAAACTTAGTGTGACCAAATGTCCCGGTTTACTCCGGATTGAGGGGTTTCCGGGAATGCGTGACTTTCAGCGTTAACATTAAAACAGTACTGGGCAATTCAGGATGAATCGTTCACTCTAAATTGACCAACAAAGCGTATGCTACTAAATTATGTAAAGAATGCGTTGCTAATCGCATATTTTAATAGAAATAATGAGTATACTCATTTTAAAGTGAGGATAGAGATGGAGCAAAGAATTAATCATCACCTGAACATTGATTCCATCTGGGCCAGATTTCTTTTTTAATTAATTTTATCTTTTTATTTATTTATTTTTGTGTGGGGGGAGGCAATTAGGTATTTATTTATTTATTTATTTATTTATTTATTTATTTATGTATTTATTTATTCTTTAACAGGGGTACTAGGGATTGAACCCAGGACCTCGTGCATGCTAAGCATGCCCTCTACCACTGAGCTATATGCTCTCCCTTGGGCAAGATTTCTTTAAATACTTCATAGGAAATGCCTTTAGGTATATCTCTTTGAGTAACGAAGGAATACCGTGACTATGCGTCCAGTCTTTAAAATTAACTATCTCTGTAAACCAAAGAAAGTACCACAGTGGTAGTAAATATTGACTTAACAACCATCAGACTCATTCATTTCCTCTAGATGTCAAAGGAAAACCCTGTGAGGACCACTGTATACTACAGCATTCTAACCGGTAAGCAAATTGAGAATTTCAAATTATCAAAAAAAAATTTTTTATGGGATTGTATCCTGGTATGGTCTTGGATTGAATAAATATTCCTTAACAGAGTAAAAGATTAAGGAATCTTTTACTCTGTTGAAATGGTATTATTTATTATAGGAGTTTGGTTGACAAGAATGAGCCTTTCAGTGCCTACTCTTTTAAATTAACTCGATTACTCAAACATCCAAACGGAGGACCACACCCTCAGTCAGCTGGTTACCTCAAGTAACCAGCCTGTGCCTAACCACTGGATTGCCAAAGCCCATGGACAGGGCTGGGGGAGAGGCACAGATGGCATCCTCTATATACAGGCATGCCTTACTTCTCTCTCTTCTACCTCAGTGCTACCTAAGCACCTCTGGTACTCTTCCTCTTTTCTGGGAAGGAAATTCAGTCCCATTTTCTTTTTTACTATTGCATCTCTTCCGATAAGCTCCAATAATAGCCAGAGGAAAATGAGGGGAAATGATAGGTTAACTAAACAAATGTCAGCTCAGCTATTCTTGTGCCAGTACGAATACTGTTATACGAGGAAGAATTATACCAAGCAATAATACAAGATCAATTTTTGCTCCTTATAGAATATGTGTCATCACATTGGCAGGATCTCATCCAGTTCTTCAGAGTGGAAAAACGATTAAAAGCATTTCCTATCAAATCAGTACCAACTGTAGCAGACTTCAGAACAAAGTCTCTGGGAAATTTAAGCGGGTATGTTCCTGTATTTCTCTACTTAAATCCTCTATTATCATAATAATGATAGATAGTCAGCCATAGAATCCAGTAATGTAAGCTCAGCATACTTCCCTGGCAGTTGGAGATGATTTTAAGAATACTTTAACCCTAAAGAAATTCTCAGACAAAAAAAGGGAATAAGGTATTTCAGAAGGTAGATTATCTGTCATATTAGGTTCTGTACCACTATCCCTGTCATCCCCTGGATAGGGGATGGGGAAGGTGAGCCTTTGAAAGGACAACTCTAACACCAGCATAACAAGATATTTTGTCCCTTCTATTAAACCAGTATTTCAAATTCTATAAAATTTAGGTGACCAGTACTTCTTTATCATATTTTTACATGTGAATTTTAAAAAGAAATTCCTGAGACAGTGAAAAAAAAATCAATCTGAAAACATACAATAGTTGCTTCTTACCATTTTTCATTCCTAAATCATTGCCAATTTAGTATACATTGAGCTACACCCTTTACCTCCACACAGTGTTCAATCATAAGAAATGTTATTTCTACCCTCTACAACTCTGGGCAAGGTGGGCATTTTATTATTAAAGGAGGACAGTTCACCAGCACACTAAAGAGCCCTGACACACCCACTGGATAGGGAAGTTTCAGTGGGTGATTTAGGGCCTTCATTTACTGAGTTGATACAAGAGTTTCTGCTAATTATGTCACTGTTCTAGAAGACCGTCGATTATGCTCCCCTTTATAGGTCTGAAGGCCCCTAATAACCTACCTTGTAATTATTGATTTTTCCTCACTCAGGAAACAAATGGACTTAGAAAAGCATGGACTGTTCTTAAATGTCTACAAATTACAAGTAAAGCAGTTAGTGCTTGTGATGTTTCTGTGATAAATCTTTGTCCAAAATAGTAACACTGTTGTTACTACTGAGGAACAGAGAGGAACCTGCACATAGAACCCATTGTAGATAAGTTTTGATTGGATCTCAGCACTGCCAAACATTTATTCTCCCAAGGGAAGTGACAAAAACGGGTTAAAACACTTCTTCTTGACACAGACCTAGTAGTGGACAAACCATCCAGGACAAATCCCAGTCCCTTCTCCCAAAAGTGGGGAGTCATAGTGACTAGTATCTTGGAACCAGGTACCCACATGCAGGAGTGAAGGGAATGCGGTAACACCTGAATGCTGTCTAATAATGCTTCAAGTGGCAAAGACACCATAAAGAATAGCATCTTGACAAACAAAAACAAAGCATAAATACAGGACAGAAATAGACTCATGGACAGAGAATACAGACTTGTGGTTACCGGGGGGGTAGAGGGTGGGAAGGGATAGACTGGGATTTCAAAATTGTAGAATAGATAAACAAGATTACACTGTATAGCACAGGGAAATATACACAAAATGTTATGATAAATCACAGAGAAAAAAATGTGACAATGAGTGTGTATATGTCCATGAATGACTGAAAAATTGTGCTGAACACTGGAATTTGACACAACATTGTAAAATGATTATAAATCAATAAAAAATGTTAAAAAAAAAAAAAAAGAATAGCATCTTGACCTCAGATGTTCATTGCAGGAAAAATTCCTGGGAGGGGTAAAAAGAGCAACCTATGAGACATGCTTGCATCAGTTTCCCATGAGCCCCCATGTAGATATTTGTCAGAATCGCCTCAGATACCTCCATACGGTGGGCACAGGAAACTATAATTGTGCCATAACATCCAAACAGATATATATCAAAATGCAGTATTTACCAGTGGGTTATAGGATAATGGGTAAATTACTGTTAGTTGTTTCTTTAAACTTTTCTGTTTTCCAAATTTTCCTCAAAGTGCATTTTTTTGATTAGAAAAATACCCCTTCAAAAAGTCTTAGTGATTGACTCTAATAAGTCCCTTTATCTATGAAGTTCTAATGTAAAAATTAGGTAGGAATCTTAATGAAATTAACTTTGTACAATATTGCTGTCATTCACTATAATATTGCTTATTGCTAAGATTTTCTTACTCTTTTGAAATCTTTATTCTTGGCTATATGCAGCTATCATTTACAGGTAAAATATATTCCTAATATGTAACTAAACTACCTATTATCACGTGTGTCTTAGTCTGTTTTTTCCCCTAGAGTCAGGATGGTACCTGGCCCATAGCAACCATTTACTATATAAATGTTTGAATAAATGAATGGTTTTTCTGTACTTGTCATTTTTATTTAAAACACGAGTTCCAGGAATGTATCCTGTTGTAACATGGAGGGCTGACTCTCAAAGAAAAGTGAAAATGTACATCAATTAATTATTTCTTCCCTTTCATTATCAGGGGGCACAGTTTCTGACAGAACTTGCACCTCTGTGTAAGATATATTGCTCAGATGGAGAAGAATACACCATATCTAGGTAAGTTCCTTTTTAATCACAATTTAGGAGAAACAAAGGAGGTAGTATCTTTCTTCAAAAGAATTTTTTTTTTAATAGCTGTGTTAGAGGACGGTTGATGGAGGTGAATGAAAACATTCTTCATAAGCCATCTATTCTTCAGGAGAAGGTAAAAGGGGCTGGGGAGTATGAGCCCACCCACATACTTCTATCTGATTTTTTAATCATTTGGCAGTACTAAATATGCTGTTTCCTTTCTAGCCATCCACTGAAGGCTACATCGCAGTTGTGCTGCCCAAATTTGAAGAAAGTAAAAGCATAACAGAAGGGTTGCTGACACAAAAACAATATGAAGAAGTCGTGGTGAAACGCACCCGTGCCGCAACAAGTACATCATGAGGACCAACATGGAGTAAAAACCAGCAAGGCGTGCTTATCTGTACCTGGCCTACCTGTCAGTGCGCTGAAGACCGGGTGCAGGTGAAGCATGCTTCCCACCCAGCCATCTGCACGGAGGTCTGATCTTAAAACCTGACCTAGTTATCCTTTTTTCTCTTGCATAACAAGACTTGATTCCATTTTGTCTTCAGCATCCCAGATCTGCCTGCTCATATGCTCACTCTGTTCTTTTGCTTTTCTCTTTCTAATAACTGGCAAGTGAGAGATGGTTTTCTGATTAAAAACAAAGCACTTTAAGGAAAATTTGAAAAAGACAGAAAAGACAGCAAAGTAAAAGTAATTTACCAATAGTAAATACTATGTTTTGACACACTTCTGTTTGAATGTTAAAAATGGCATGGCTATTGTTTTTGCCTCAATTTTCCAACACTTAGAAGTTAAAAAAAAAAAACAAACAGCTGACTTCCTTACCCAGCCTCTTCAGTGTGACACCACCAAACCATCTGGCCCCCTCCTTTGCCCCAGAGCCTCCGCCTTAGGTGGTAGGGAAGAGGCCGGGTGTAGAGCACCTTTATTCCTTGAGGGTGGGCCTTCCCCTCTGAAACTGCAGCACTGTAACACTGTGGCTTCTTACATGAGGGTCACATGAAAAGGCTTTGAAAGATACTATGGGCTTTGCTAACCTATCGGAGTACTGTAATGCAGAGTTAAGCTGGTTGTTGCAGTATGTGCATCTGTGGTCACTCAGTCTCACATTCTAGTTACAGGGTAACCAGCAAAGAAGTTACTGTAATTCAAAGACACAGGTGCTTTTGAACAAAAGCTTTCACATTATGTAAACAAAAAAACAAAAAGAACTACAAAGTTATGGTTTAAGATTGTATACTTCTTTACATTGAATTTCAAAGAAAGGACTTTAAAAATTTTTTTATTTTTCCTTAGGGCTGCAACATATACATAAAAAGATCTGTTTTTAAATAAAACAAACAATGATACTGGATGTGTAAATTCTTTTGGATCTTTATCCTCTTATGCTGTTGAAGTCATAAGTTACTGCTTCCCCCTGCCCACTTGGCATTTATAGAAGAGAATATTCTCATTTCAGGTATGTAAATTATTTTGTAAATAAAATTTTAAAATTATTTTTGACTCACAAGAAAACTTCTTATAAATTGAGTGCCAGCATGACTGTCCCCTAAGTATACCCACCAGACGTGATATAGGCAGTAAGTATAAACTTCTGCTCTGACGGTGCCAGGAGCTGAAAGTGTAAGCACAGACCAGCAAATCTCCATTTCAGGTAGCACAAGTGGTTCCCAAAGATACCATAATACAAAGATACCGAAGACGGTAAAAGGGTTATATGTCTATTTTATATATAACATTACCTTCCATTATTCTCCCATTAGTTCCATTGTAATTTAAAAGAATATTTTAGTTTCAGGGACTAAAAGTCATATTTGATGATTTTTATAAAGAAGTCTTTTATAAAGATCATAACCAAGCTGAGAACCTCCCATTTTCTCCCCAAGGCCTATAGTAAATTCTAGTTTCCTTTAATAAAACACTGACTAGCTAATAGGTAGTACTGTGGTTGTTCAGGATCTTGTGACTATTGATTGTGAGGGCTGACCCACTTAATGATCATCAGACAGGCTTATAGAGTTCCTGCAACTTGGCAACTGATGTGTCCCCTTAGATTTTGAAATGCCCTTCAAAGCATTGGGATACAAGCACAAAAAAACAGTGTTAACTGTACTATGTCATAAGGACAGTACTTATAACCAGATCCTGCAATCAGAAACCACCCCAAAAAACAAAAGCTTTAAACCCTAAAAAAGACGAAAGAAAGATGTTTTATAGTGAATATTCCAAAGGTACATGTATAAAATGTATGCTTATTCAGAATTTATTTTAAACAGCTTAATTCAGTTCTGTCTTCTATCTTCCATTCTATTAGTCACTACTGAGAAGTTCAAAGGCTCCTGCTTAAGCCAGTAAGATACACTTAGGATTCCAGCTAATATTCAGGGCAGTCAGGCCAGCTATGCTAGAATGAGAACTAAAACTATCTCCTAGTGAGTCCCTCCAGGATTCCGTGGCGTGAGCTCCAGGACCATGCCTTTGGGAAGTGGGTGGGACGTGCATCACAGATTGCCTGCACTTGGTGAAAAACTTACTAGAGAACAAACTTGTGCTTCTAGGGTGGATGATCTGTGACAGGGGGGACAGCAGAGGCCCAGTCACACTTGGTGGACAGAGGGATTGAAGAAGAGTCCACGGATTTAGGGAAAACCCATTGTCACCCAGACCACTATGTATCTTATGCTGAAAATTAAAGTGTTCTAGATGATAAGCTTAAATTTTTAAAAATGGGAAGTTAAGGTAAAATATGCCAAAGGTGAGCATATATTCAAAATAGCTTCTTTCAATTAAACTGTCATTAAGACGGTTGGGATATTTGTTTTGACTTCTAAAGAACATTATTCATGGCAATGTCCCACTTCAAAAAAAAATCACACTGCAATTAGGAATATAGCAACTACCATGGCATTTATTAGTTGTCAGTAAGCTTCACAATCAGTTTCATGATCAGAAAATAAAGCAAGATCTCAGTGTGTGTTTTTTTTATAAAATTGTTGAATTTCTGAAATATAAAGAATCATTTGCTTTCTAAAAATGCCACATGGTGTTCCAGAGATCTGACCTCAAAAGTTTCTCAAGTTTTACCATCCACAGAATCTTTATTTGTAACTGAGACCCATCTGTTGTTTTCCATCTGAAGCTGAAAAGAATTAAGACAATTAGTTTCTGCTTTACTGTTAAAATAAAAATTGCAAAATTAAATAGTGTCTATTTGATTTTGCATTTTCCTTTAAACTGGATTTTAAAATGTGAGTTTAAGATAGAGAAATTATCTTACCTTCTTCAGCAGTTTATAGCAGAGTGAGAGAAGTTGGACTAAAATAGCCATCATGGATCTTGTCTTTGTAATACATTTATCAATCTGTAGTGACAGAAAGCAAGCAAATCAAATTCTTACAAGGGGGACTTCAAAAGACTTTGTCATTTATTTAGTTTTAAAATGGTAAAATTTCTCCATTATAGAAACCTGTTAGATCTCAAAGGGTTAGATCTCTGAGCTGACTTGATGGCCTGAGGCCCCAGAACACAGATGCAGGGATTTCCACCCAAGTTGCATGCCAATTTCATGGAACCCCAGGAAGAATGGGATGGAAAATCAGCCTGTTCTAATTCAGACTGTTAAGGGGCTTCTCAGAGCATACCGGATAGTAACAGTGAATTGCGATTCCTTGCACTCTGCTGTATTGTACTCAAACTCCCCAAGACAAACAACAGGAGCCCCCTGCTCTGGGGAGTTTGTGCCCTAGTTAGTCAGGGGATGACACTGGGACTTAAGGGTAGCTGCTAAGTACTATGGAATTAATCAGTCCAAAAACCTCATTTATTTGGTGAACCTACTGCTCCCTGGGGTCGTTATAACTGCAGATGATAAATAGCTCTTGCAGTCAAGGCCCCAAAAATGGAAATAAATTGTCCTTCTGTGGGTATTAACATATTATTTGAAGAAAAAGGGACTGGAAGCTAACCTACAAATAAAAAAGTGTAAGTTTCTCAAGTGCCTTTCTGAATAGCCCACCCTCCCTTTTACCTTTAGAAACACTTGATTCTGCAAAGGTGTCTTAGTTATTGTCTGGAGCTGGTGGCAGAGAGGAACAAGCTTGTTTATTTCCAGGAGAAGCATAAGCTTATCGTCATCTTTCAGCTGAAATGTAAGTGAGGAAGTTATCACAACTCCAACGAAACTCATCTTCTAGACCTTAAATACCTTCATACCTTAATGTATGTCCCCCAAGTAGGTATTTATAACATCACCAGGCAGGAATCCGTGAATTACCTGTTTTGAGAAAGCTTGCACACTTGAGGCAAGCTTCAAGCCCTCTTCAGCAAACACCTGGCAAAAAGGAAAAACACCACTGGTTTAGGTATATGTCTTCTAGATCGTTGGTAAGAAATACACTCATGGATAATTTTCACATAGAATTTTAAGACTAAGACCTAAACATAAAAGGTCTGTCATGGAACTCCGAAGTTTTTTGTGGTACCCAAGAAAACACAAAAGTTTAACTGTATTCAGAAGGAGATTTCCCAAATCCCCAAACCTGATGAACATTTCATGTAGACAGTTCAGCAGACATTGGTTTAATGAATAAGCTAACACAGGAAGAACATGATTTGTGGATTTTTGCAGTAAAAAACCTCTGCGGTGCAGTGTGACTTGGAATGGATATGGGACAAACTGAACAGAATGAATCCAGAATTTACTCCAATTTTTAAAAGGAAAATAGTCATTTATAGTAGACTTTACAGAAAATTCCAAATGAAATATTTTCTACAATTCTTCTAACTCTGTTGACAATCATCCTCTGAAGCTGAAACCCCTTTCCCAAAGAGCTCAGGCAGAAGCACATGGGAATGCCAAAGGAAACTGTATAAAGGTGATAAAGTGGTAGAAATTCCAAATTTCAAATGCAAAAATGCCTTGGTTCTTGAGAGACAAACAGACTAATAAAAGAGTCAGGGGAAATAAGAAGGAATCTTGTAATCCACTCACCAGTCTAAGCCTCTAAGTAAAGGAAGAGAATTAGAGCGACACACAGGGGCAGAAGGGTGAGTATCAGTACACCTGTCTCTCCCTGAATGCCCTCCATCACCAGGAAAACGGAGGAAAAAAGGAAACTAACACGAGCTGACAACATGTAATGGTTTCACGCCTATGACAGATGCTTTCTTGTGTGTTGTCTCATTTAATCAATATTATTCATCCACTTCAACAACGAAGAGGCTGAGAAGCCTTCCTAGCATTAGGACAGTGCAAGGGATATGCAGCTGCTGACAGGATGTTGTCACCTACTTGGGAAAACCTAAAAGCTAATATTGTATCTGTTGACTATCAAAGCCCGTTCTGCTTTATCCCCATAATATTTGAGTTTGTTTTTTTTTTTCCAATGAGATCACCAAAAAGTTCCACAAAATGCTACTGCAAGCCCTGTTCTGTTCTGCCACTCTCCATGGTACTCATGTGTGTGCACAGGTAAGCACACAAACATGACACAGTAAAGTATTTAGAAAACTAGCTGTTACCAAGTTTTAGCCCGGAATTAAAGTGTTTGCATAAAGTGGAAATAAAACATACCTCTAGCTGATGAGTTAAATCCTGAGAAGTTCTCAGTGGCCCCTCTCCCCTGAAATAAAATGGATTATTAAGGCGCTAAGAAAAAGTTACTGCCTGGAAATTTATTTCATATTAAAGTTTTAGAGCATTTTGTATATTAACAGATTCCAAACTCTGAAGAATATTGAATAGACTAATAATATTGTGAATATTCTTGAAGCAAGTTTAATATTTAACTCTGACTTCTTTTTTTTAAACTATTATTTCCTAGGCATTTTTTAAAATTTCAGGTAAACATTATATATGTTAATTTTATAATGTAAGAAACTTAAAACTGACAAGTTATATTTAAGTTTTACTTTTCCTTTTTATCCTTTTTTATTTTGCTTCATAAGTTTAAGTATATGAGATCTGATCATATGTCTTAACCAAAAAGCCTTTGTTCCATAATGGAAAAAAAGACCAAACCAAAACTCAAGAAACTCTCATGTTTGATTCTCATTTTAACTCTGGCAGAAATTCGGTTGTTTCTGATGAGACATGTCATTTAAGTTTCGATTTTAAGTCTACAAAATAATCATAATACTTGTGTTACTACTCTCTTCAGAAGATTAGGGGATATCACATTAAAAACTACCAAGAAGAATTAAGAACTTTACAAATGAAAAGTAAATTACAACAAAGAGCAACACAATGCATTAAGAAGAGCGGCAGCTTAGGCATGAATCAGAAGATCCAAAATCCAGTAGTTACCAATTTTGCCCCTTAATAGCCGTAAGATGTGAACAAAATATTCTTACTCTCTGATAAGTCGTTGTTAAGGATCAAATGAAATTATGGAACAGAAATCACTTTAACAACTATAAGGCACTGTTAAGTGTGAAACTTTTGAAAACTGTAATACACTAGAAAATCTACAATATATAAATTATAAAGAAACATGAATAAGTATATATAACTTATAAAGAAGTTATATAAATTGTTAAGACAACTTTAAACAATGGCCTGATGAAAAGCTGTACAATTGTCCAGGAAAACTACAAAACTGGACACTGTGAAGGCTAACAGAGGAGTCTCAGAAAGACGTAACTAGATGAGGCTGGTAAACCAGTCTCAAAAGAAAACAGAAAAATTTTGTTTGAGGAAAAATAGGTATACTGACAGTGTGGGTGGAGAACAAAGCCAGATTGAGATTTTTACCACAATTATATTACCAAGGCTTGCCAAAACGGCACAAGCTGTTATCCATTACAGAAAATCCATTTTCTTTTCCTGCACTTCAGTGTTCCTCTCCAATGGCCATATTCTAGCAACACGTCCCATCCCACAGAGCTTCAGTTATCCCTGCTCCTCCTAATGTAGCCTGTCTGCTTCCTAGTCTCTGTGGGATGCATGTCATCCCCTAGCAAAATCCACTATTCTCACTCAGAAAAAAATGCTAACCATATAATCCTGAAATATTCTGAAATAAGAAAAAAGAAATAAAAGGGGCAGTCAAAAATGTTTTAAAAAATTCTATTTGGGAAGATTTTATACACCAAACTACATTCAGTAGTAAGTAATCATTTATTTCTCCAGTTTTTACCAGTCAAAAAAAATTTTTAATCTGATTTCTATCACCATGAGATAACTAGCATGATTCCAGTCCAAAGTAAAGATCCTTGTTTCTTCATTAATCTTCACATTTCAGTCACCCACACATTTAGTGTGGGTAAACAAAGGAGTTCCATTTCACTTTCTTTTACAGATTTGACTCATCAGATTTTTAAAAGATATGAACTGAGAAAGGCGGTCAAAATTAGTTTTGGGAAAACTCAATCCCAGGAGAAGCCTGCTAAGAAGAATTAAGAACAAAGGAAGGAAACCACCAAAAAAAAAGTCTCCAATGATGGAAAACATGGAAGAATATTAACACATGACTGCTAAACAGAGGCAGAATTATTCAGCTCCTATCATTTCTCCCTCACCCTCCAGAAGGATCATTTCTCTTGAAAAGGCAGAAGACGTCATCAAGAGAATGAATGAATGCTTCTTCCTCACTCCTAGTCTTCCTTCCCTATGAGGGAATCTTCACCAGCACAACATCCCTCACGGCCCTCTGCTCTCTTATGTATTTCACCCCATAGAAGACGGTGGATATTTATTGGGCTTTTTCCAGTCTTTTTCATGACTTTGCAAAAATAAACTGGACACGGTAGCCCTTTCTTATCTCCTTTCTCTCTTGGCGGTAAAAATGCCTTTGGGAGATACCTGGTTTTCCAAGTGTTTTAAGAGATACATTCTGCCCCTTATGGGGTAAGATTTCTCAATTCTAGGGATTATTGTTAAATAACCTACTTGCCTGTGGCTACAAACTACATTATTCAGTATCAGCCGTATCAATATAAATGTTACTGGCCCCTCTCTGCCTAGTCTTGCTTATTTTTCATTTTGTTCAGAACTTGGGTGGGGAAAAGGGTGCTATTTATTGAGCCCCAAAGCTCACACAGCTGTAGAGATCCTACCTACTTTAACTGAGCTTAAGACTCCAGACCACATGGACTACATTCCAGAATACTGAACAGCATGCAGGTGTGAACCACTGCTGATTGTACTTCAAGATCAAAAGGAGTAGGAGAGAAACCATAACACCAAAGATACCAAGTATTTTCCAGGCTCTAAAAATGAAAATAGTAGATATGAGAAAATGAGTAAAAAGGCTGAAGTCATTCTTTGAGAAAAATTCTAGAACAGATGACTGAGCAGATAACTACATTTTTAGCAACATGGAATTACTATACCATATGTATAGTCTTCCATTATTACAACGGAACACTGGAATGTGATCAGCGTCGACTTCAACAAGGCACTTGACCAATAGTATTGTAAGGTGGACAAGACAGAGAATGTAGGTCAAGTAAGTGTAAAGTTAGGGACATTCTCTGTGACATTACAAATTCATGGAGACTTGGCACCATACTGAGGTGGTAAACCTCATGGCTCTACTCTTTGATCTGTGTTTAATCAGTCACTATGTAAAGATTTAAAAGACATGTTTTCTAAACTTACTGACGCTGGATGGGAGAAACACTGATACACGGTATGACAAAAAGAATGCAAAGTTACTTCAAAATTATTGAAACAATGGGATACAAACCTAGTAGAGGATTTCTTCTAACTCTAAATCCTAGTTTAATCAATGTCTTCTTGCTGCATTCACTTAACTGTCTTAAGAATTACTTACAATCTCTTAACCATATATTTAAAACTGACTTTAACCTACCAGTGATGTAACATGGCACTTCTTCTTTAAACAGATACCAATATATTCATTTTATAAGATCAAGATGTAACTACATTTACCTAGTAAATAAATACAGAGAATAGGCCATACTGGACATGTTCCGCCCATATCGAACAATTTCGTTCTCCTGATCCTCCCACTTCTCAATCTCGCAGTTGGCATCAGAGGTCAGCAAACCCAGCTTGAGTCCAAGCCTTGCTATCTTGGCTTGCTCCTACAAAACATACATTTAAATCTCAACAGTGTAGTCATTACTGATGTTAAACAAAGATTAGAAGTAAGACTATTGCAAAGAAAAAGCTCTTACCTCAGAGTCAGGCTTGTCTGGCTTTAATGATTTCACGTTTGTGTTATTCTTCTGTGACAACAAAAAGATTAGGATATCTTAAAAAGCAGTACAGTTAATTGTGAGAAAATGCAATAGTAATAAAAAGCCTAACAAAGTACCTGTAATAAAATTTTAATTTAAAAATGTTCAGTACATACTTAAACTCTATTAAATCGTTTGAGTAAAAACAACTACAGTTGGCCCTCGCCCAACATGGGAGCTAAGGGCACCAACCCTCCACCCACAGCCGAAAATCTGTGTATAACTGACAGTAAGACCCCTGTATCTGCGGTTCCCCAGCATCTGTGGTTCTGTATCTGTGGCTTCAAACAACCCCAGACAGTGTAGTACTACAATATGTACTATTGAAAAAAGTCCACGTACAAAGTTCAAACCCATGTTGTTCAAGAGTCGTGTAATTGCAAATACTCTACTAATACGTGAGTTCAGCTTTGAACGAGGAGTTAGAAATCTGAGGCTAGGAAGAGCAGATCTGTGTCCCGGAAGGACTCAAAGACTTCTGCAGTCTTCTCACAGTCCAATTATTATACCCCCAAACCTTCCCAGCCCCTCTGCTGAATTATTCTTAAGAAATGATGTAATAAAATTAACCACTCTATGTAGCTTTCCATACGTTCCTAATGTTATGACTCTGGGATTCAATTACTTTAACCAGTTTGCCCTTTTGAAGGCTAAATTTCAGCATCCTAGTTTCTCTGACTCCAGATTCCTAATCCTATATCCCAGGTTACATAGGAGGTTATACTTAGAATTTAGGATCTAATATTTGAACCAGCATATTTGATGGGCCCTTATCTTTGAAACAGTAAGTCTGTTTTTATGTAGACTACATAGAACTCAATATTTTATTTCCCTCAGGAGAGGAGAAAACAGTTTGGTTACAAAGCTGGCCCACTGATGCCTACTTACTTGTAGAAACCACTACCAAAAGCAATGTTTCTTTGAAAAATATATTCAGAAGTTCTCTGGAGATGGCAGCCCACGTTGGGCATCCCTCTCACTCTGAGATCTGCTGGAAACTCCCTTGCTTGTTGCAGGACTTCCAGAGCAGCTGGACTATTAGAGATAAAGGGGCCAAGAGATGCAGGGAGCCATTTTTTTTTTAAGGAAACATTTATTTAATCCACACACACAGATACAACACACACATACACACATGCACTGAGTATATATTCACACACATGTGCACAAAGTATAAATTATGATAAAACAAAACACACATGTGCCTCCTTAGCTTCTTTGTGGTCTATGTGTACTTTTTATTACCATGACTTATTACTGCTGACCAGCTATTCTGTTACCAGTTTCACTGCAGAACAGCCTCAACTTTTCCCTTTATTTCTATCCTATAGTTTATATTTGCTCATTTAACATAGCCCCTTTAAAATGTTCTAATGCTGTTTACTATAGAAGAAATGGAAGGAGATAAAGGACAGAAAATAAACACAGAGAATCTATAAAGTTTTACATACACACACACACACACACACAGTCTTAGGTTCATTAGAAAATAAACAGAGATGGGGATAAAGAGTATAGCTTAGTGGTAGAGCATATGCTTAGCATATATGAGGTCATAGGTTCAATCCCCAGTACCTCTATTAAAAAAAAAAAGGAAATAAACAGAGAAGATCAATATTCTCTTTGGCTCCTCCCTGTATAGTCACATCATCTGTATCTTCCTCCTTAGACTATAAAACAATTAATAAAGTATTTAAGAAAGTTAATACCTTAGAGGTTTTTAGGTATTATTTTATTTAGAATCTTACACCCCATCTTATTCTTTTAAATTTAGTTGTATTTTCAGTATTTTTATTTTTACTTTCATAAATTATTATTACTAAAGTTTTTAATGAGTACTGAAAGGGTACTGCCTGGAAAGGTATAATAATGCAACCAAGCTTGCCATCTAGTGGGCACTATTTATCAATGCAGTCAGATGTATCAGTTTCAGTTATAAAATGCTAAAATTTCAAGTCTCTAAATGTAAATAGCATGGCATTTTCATCAAGGTAGAAAGCATTAAGAAAGTTCTTTGTTTGTGTAAAATGACTCCTTCATGACCTTGTTAATTAGACCCAAGAAATGAAGAACAAAAAGACCTCTGACTTCAGATTACGGCTTCTTCATCATAAAATTTGTTACCTATTTCCTCAGTTCCCCGAACCCAACACAAATAACCTACCTATGGGCTACATCTAGACTGCTACTCTGAATAAAAACTCTGAACAGTCAACATTTAATATCCTAACTTTTTTTGTCATGTCAATTAGTGGAAGTTGGGGAGAGTCAAAAAGAGTGTGATTTGAATTCCTAAGAAAAACATTCTGAAGTGTAAAAACTTCTACTTACCATTGGCTTTGGGAGTGAAAGATAGCCATACTTCTCTCCTACAAATAACATACATAACTTAAATGTTCTATTACTCAAGTTTAATTTTTAAACATTATTAAATAAACAGAAATGTTAGTATATTAGTTATGATAATTTAGTCTATTAACTATATGTAATTGAGAAATAAAACTGTAAATTGGTTGGTAAACGTCAAGATTGTCAGCAGTTGTGTCTGTTAAGGCGTCTATGTTGGCCAGTCTTTACCTCCCCCAACATAACGGCACAAAGGCAAAATATCACGCTGACAATTACTTATATTTATAACCAGCTTCCTTGACAGCGAATTCTTTTGCAGCACCCTGCCTCTAATGAAACAGATTCTCCTTTTATCACTACCAGTTTATCAGCTTGCTTCCTTTTCTGCAAGTACCAGGCTAAATCATTTACAGCTAACCTCATAACATACTCTCCCAGTCAGGAAAGAGGAAAACTCTAATGTAAAGCTAGGAAGATGGACTAAAGCAAATAATAGTCTCTTGGCTGATAACTACCATATGGCAGAAAGCAAAATAACTATGGAAAGAAAAGGGATGTGTAATGCCCACTTCAGCCCTGCGCTTTCATACTTCTGGCTTCTGGATCATGTATAAAGTCAGGTTACAATGCAGGATAGATTTCTTTTTAAAACTAGTTTGTTATATCTGGGGTAAGAATTCAAGATAAGATTTGAACAGTAATTGCTTTTTGATTTCAAAGAAAGGAAGTATATTCAGCTACAATATATTAGGTGGAGCCACATGAAACTGCTGATATTCAACCACTTTGAAAATAAAAACAGCAATTTCATATGGCTCCACATAATGAAAGTAAGCATAATATAAGAGCACTAAATTGTCCTTGTTACAGAACGACTATTACATGAACAGGGTGAACTTGTTCACAACATATTTAAAATTTCATCTAGGACTGTGTTGTTGAACACAGAATCCACTAGCCACATGTGACTACTTGGCAATTGAAACATGGCCAGTCTGAATTGAGATGCGTTATAAGTGTATATATTAGATTTTGAAGACTTAATATAAATAAACAAAATGTAAATGATCTCATTAGTAATTCTGAAATATTGATTATAAACTGAAATGACAATATTTTGGATACTGGGTTAAATAAAAAATATTATCAAAGTGAATTTCATTTGCTTCTTTTAAAATTTTTCTTGTGCCTCCTAAAAAGTTTTAAATTACACATGTGGCTTACATTATATTCCTGTTGGATGGTGCGGATCCAAAAGAGGAACCATCATTAAGAGTCAACCAATGGTACCTGGGAAGAGTTTTATGATTCAGATCATTTCTTTGTTGTGTCAGGATTTAAGGGTATTTTATTAATGGTTTTTTGATCTCAGAATTGTGAGAGAACAATACAACTTAAAGAGGTCATCTCCATGCCTTGTCTCTTAGAGCTGATAGATAAAGTGTCTAATTTAGCTGGGAGATTAACAGAAGACAATCTTCAGGTCACTTAGAATCTCAAAATTCACCATCAGTCTTAATGCAAAGCATGAACCCTGTCCATAATATCCTTTTTTTTAAAGTGGTTTTAAGAAGCTACAGAGGAGGGCATAATCATTAATTAAGTATAATTAGCTTAGATGAGCAGTCTTGTATCATCTACCCTTGTGATCCTCCGTAGTGCCAATGACCCTGAAATGTTCACATCTACTATCCAAGGGAATTGGAAAAAAAAAAAAAAAGCCAAGAGTTTCAGCTCTTGTTTCTCCAGGATGCAACAGAGTTAGAGGAACCAGAAGGCAGGGAGAAATAAATGCAATGAAAAGAGAGCCTTTAGGGTACTTTATTTTGCTCTCTAACGCATTCTTTGGTTAGACTCAGAATGGCTTTATAAATTTGAGGATAATTGCAAAATTGATCATTCTTCAGATAGTTTTCCTCCAAATGCTGTGCAGGTAGGGTTGTCTCACTTTCCCCCAGTTCTAATATAAACCAAGTAAGTTGATAATAATACCATAAAAAGAAACCCCACCAAAACAAATAAGTGCATAAAAATACCAAAAATGATGAATCTGAATCATTTTATAATTAATTATCTAGTGATTTTTTTCCATACATGTCTCACTATTGCCATTGATTCTAAGCAGAGCAAGAATATAGATTCAAGGTGGGAAGGGATAAATTTGGGGATTTGAGATTTGCAAATGTTAGCCACTATATATAAAAATAGATCTGAAAAACCCAATTTCTTCTGTATAGCACAGGAAATTATATTCAATATCTTGTAATAACTTTTAATGAAAAAGAATATGAAAACGAATATATGTATGTATATGCATGACAGGGACATTGTGCTGTACACCAGAAACTGATACATTGTAACTGATTATACTTCAATTGGAAAAAAAATTGACTCAGTTATGTTTAGCATTTATATCAAAGTAAAGAGGTAGCATAATTATTTCTATCTCTGATGGAAATACATTATAAACATTAGAAGTAATTAGATAAATGGGAAAATATATTTGGTACAAATATTTGAAGTATAGAATTTTTCTCAAAGCACTGTCTTCATGGGGGTATCATAAGTTTAATACTCCCTAAATCCTTTATTTAATATTGTCTAAATCAGCACAATACTTGTTGCCATCTTTATTTCTAAGTTTACAGCTCCAGATAAATTAAGCTCAGAATTAAGTTCAGAAGGCCCTCTTATCTTATGAGGATACCAAAATGATTCCTTATGACAATCCAGTTGAGAAGGGCTGCTGTCCATTTTCAATAACCAGAGCTTTCCTGCATATCTACAAAATAAAACTAATCCCCTAAGGACATGAGACCCTCATTATTTCACTGAAGTTATGCTATATTATTCCTTATTAGAAGTTCTTATAATTAGCTTTTTTTGATTCAGGAAGGGGCTTATATGGCATGATCAATCAGAAAAAAATTAATGTCCCCAGACCCACTTAAAAGGAATGCCTCAAGCACTAAAGGATAGGCAGATTATTCACTAACCTCAAGAGTGGGACTGGGGTATTTTCGAATTTGGATTAGACCAAACCCAGTTGTTATCCTCAAATTCTCTCTTACCTCTAGATTCAATTAATCAAATGAATCAAATCCTACCAACATTACTTGTAAAAGTCTCCTTAAATCAGTCCTCTTATCTTCATTTCTACTATCATGGTCCCATCATCTCATGTCTGAATGGATCACTCCCTTGCTCCAGACTCATATATCTCCCAAGTAAGCTCATGTTTATCCACAATCATGTTCCTTTTCCCGTATGCCCCATTTTAGTGAACAGCACCTCATGCATCCAATCTGTCAAGTGGTAACACAGGTGCAGAGCTATGGATCTGAACCACCTGGTACAGCCCTATGAACTGAAGCCTCGTCATGTTCCCTTCAAGACAGTTCAAACAGAAACAAAGGAAATCCAGCTTCCTTAAAGAAGGGATAGAATCTGCAAGCTATGAGAGAAGGCTTCTTTTTTGACATTTATTTCTTTAAAATAATCTAATTCTAAATGTTGATACATATTCATCACTAAGGGAATGTGGAGTCTTTTTCATCTGATCTCTTGTAATATGAAGACCATGGCCTTCCTGGAGGTTTGGGTAAGAAGGCAGAATTGGATGAAGGCAGAGGCAAGAAGACAAGTACTGATTTTTGAGTTCTTGAAACAAGCCCAGGAGGCCCTATTGTGTAATTTGAGTGTCTCTGGGTGAGGGGACAATGGCCTAGCTCTCAGACTGACTTCAAATATGGGAATATTAGAGGCTCTTTTTCATTGCTTAGCATGTTGTTTGCTACTTAATTGGTTGGCAAAACGATACCTGGGAACATACCTGATAATTCTCCTAGTCACAAGAGTCAAGATATGCAGAGCAGAACTAAGGTGGCTAAAACACAGCAAAGGCTTTCCAGTAATAGTTTATGTGCATTATAACAGTAGCAAAGATAAATCAGACTCTGAAGAATACACCCTGTCTTTTGTATGAAAAGCAGTGGGCCGGTGCAAGGCAACAGGCAGGCTTGTCATAACAACCACACAGAACAAGAAGAGCAATGCAGTGACACTGGACTCAGTCCAGTCAAAATGGCTAATTCAGAGTTGGGCTTCTTTATGGAAAAAGCAATTCTTAAGAGCTTCATGGTAACAATCAGGGGAAAAAAAAAAAGGCAGTGTAAGAAATCAAGCAAACCTATCTGAATTATCCCCACATAAGGATGCCTTCTGAACAGTGAGATACTACCAGTTAAACAATGGGTGTCACTAATCAAAGGCAGAAGTTTCCCACCTAAAGAGGAATTTTGTTCAGTACTCAGGAAGTTAAGATAACCTAATTTGGGCAGGAAAGATACCCACACCTAAAGAAGATATCATTTACATAATATCCAGCTTGGAAGTAAAGGAAACCACAGGGTCTATGTAGCCCAAAAATGAGTATAGGATTTTCCTGTTTCAGCTTTGGTCTATCCACATGGGATGCGAGCCTAGCGCTGAGAAAGACTGGGGGGCTATTCTCTTCAGTTCCTAAACAAGTCTCATGGCTAAGTGATCACTTTCCTTTAAATGTGGATCAATTATATCACTTTACCTTTTAATGTATGAAACTCACCTCACACAAAAATCCATTTATCAAAGCCTGAACATGATACGCCATGCAGACTAGCTATCATACAACTCTTTAAATACAGAAGCATGGTAAGCATTTATTACACTTAACAAATTATAGTATATCTACAAAGTCTATGGCTCCCTGATTTTTAAGCAAATCAGCAATCATCCTACATGAGTATTTTTTAAAATATGAAATGTTTAAATAAGTAAAAATAAACATATAATTTGATGTTACTGTGACTTTAAATGACATTTTAATTTAAAAGAACAAGCATGCTTGACACTAACAGAAACTGTTAGAAAGGAAAAAATATGTAAAAACAAGAACATACATAACAGGACACACAGTACAATGGAAAATAAACAAAACTCCCAGTTGATATTAAAATAAAGAGTAAAAATTATGACCTCTATACATTGTATGGTTCTATTTTACATGTTGTAGAAATACCAATGAACTTACCCACCAAAGGAAATATTCCAAGATTATGTAGTCATCAAGGAAAGAGATTCCATCCAAGCGGAAGGAAAGCAATTTGAAAATCAAATAACTACATTCATTTCATTATGAAGTTAGTAGAATTAAATCAGAAGCACTGTATTACAGAAGAGCTTTTACATTAAAACTAAAAAACAATTTAGAAGAAATATAAAATGACTTAATTTCAATAAGAAAGTTAGAATGTTAATATTAATTGAAAGAAATCTGCAAGACTGTTCTACAAAAAATTTTACTGCTTAGATACTAAAATGAAGGACAAATAATATTTTCATAACTTTTATAAAAATAACCCAGTTGGGTTATAACAAGTTATTCATTTTACATCTGAGGTTTGAAATTAAAACACTAATAGTTACATTAAAATACTGATATATTTCAATATGCTGGCAGCTTCTCACCTCGTCTTCCTTCAAACACATCATTGATTTCTCTCAGCAGTGTTGACATGTCACTAATTTGGGATTCCCAGGCTTCACAAAATACATCTAGATTTTCTTTAGCAATTTTACTAGATGGATGCAACGTCAAAGTTTCAGCAGCAGATATTATCTAAAGAAACACAATAATATCTGATTTGGTGGCAAATCACTCTTTGAAGAATGTCTTCAACCATGGTTAAGATGTAGCAAATTGATTTGAAATAGTTTTGGTTAATATCCAGGTTAATATGTTGGCTCCTCACTGAATTGTCGGAAAATAAATTTATAAAGTAGGGGAAAAAAAAAAGAAACACAATATACAGTGGTGTGCATTTCAAAATCTTAGCTCTCGGAATCACATTAGAAACCAAATTGCAGTCTGTATTGTTCAAATCAACTCAGTACACAACTAGGAAGCGATTTCCACACATAAGCTCCATGTTGGGCACTGCAGACATACCCAGGAGAACAAACTATTTCTTATCATCTTAGTAAGCAGAACTCACTACTTCTTATAATCTTATCTATAGACAAATTGCAGGCATTATTATACAGAAGCCTTTATTCAGGGAGCAATTATCTTTGTTTTAACATTTTTTTATTGAGTTACAGTCATTTTACAATGTTGTGTCAAAGGAAGCAATTATCTTTATTCAAGGAAAGCTCTGTTTCAACAAAGCTATACCCATGGCATAATTCAAAGAGCTATACTCAGACTACACAGTGCGCACTGTACACTGCAGCAGTGGTGGTGGTGATGGTGGGAGGGAGGCAGTAGGGTATTGGTAGTGGTAGTAATTGTGGCAGCAGTGGTGGTGGCAGCAGGAGTAATGGTGGTGGTAGTAGCACTGGTGGTAATGGTGGTAATGGTAGTAGTAGTAACACACACACATACCTACGAGTACATGGTACATATATTCTTGAGGTACTGTGTTAGGTGCTTGATACAGTAGTATTAATTCTCAAAAACACACAAACAAAATACTACCCTTCCCAAATAAGCATTATTCCCATTTTACAGCCAGAGAAAATGAGGCCCAAAGATACCAAGTAACTAATACACGGCTATTCACTCATCTGCCATCTGCCGGACACTGTACCCATGTTCTAGGTTCAGGGAAACAGCTGCAAATGAAACAGATAAATGTACCTCTCTTCATGGGGCTCACATTAACATGTGGGGGGACAGACAATTAAAAATCTATTAAGTAAATTATCATATCTTAGAAGATGACAAGCGATATGTATAAAAACAAAGGGTAAGGTAGATGGAGGGTGTTAGGTGGTCACTAACTTAAGGTGAAGTGTAAGCAAAAAACTGAAGAAAGTGAGGGAGCCACGGGGGAAGCTAGGGAAACTGCTGAGGTGGGAGCATTTCTGGTATGTTCTAACAACAGCCAGTAGGCCAGAGTGAGTAGACCGACATGGAAAAAAGGAAGGTCACCAGTGGCCATGTGATAGGGAAACATTCACAGTAAGGACAGACTTTGATCAAGATAGGAAGACACTGGAGAGCTTTCAGAAACTGATATGGGCAGACTCAGCTCCTTCGAGAGAGTTAGACCTGTGTGCTCAGGGCGGGCAGTCCCACAGGCACAGGCGTGACAAGCAGGTGGCAGCTTTATGAGCAGAACACAGTTCCCCATCTTCAGGGAAGGTAAGCACATGGCTTGCCAGGGGACTAAGGGCTGTATTTCAGCAGTGCTGCCCTCTCAACCAGGAGCCACTGTACAGTGTGCAAACTGTTCAACTGTGCACTGGATATGATCTAACATTTTAAAGGAAATATAAAAGCGACATTGCTAAAGCAGAGATATCCAGAAACAATATAAATTATCTTAGAGGCATGTTCTATTTCCTTAAATTATCCCTTTGTGAGACAGATGGCCAAGACTAGGAATAAAAGCTGAGGCTACGGGAACACAAAAGGCTCCTCAAGTTATAGAAATTGACAACAGGCTTTGTCACCACCCTGGGGAAGAGAATATGGCTTTGCCTAATATCCCTGCTGCAATAAGAACAGTAAGTAGAGAGTTAAAGCCAAATAGCAAGTAGGGCCTGAGGATAACAAGAGTGGATTGCATATGGCAGGAGAGTTAAATCCTTTAGTTCTACTGAAACACACTTATAGCTAAGGCAAGTAGGATGACTCTCAAATGGACAAGTAAGTATTGAGGCCTTGGTTTCTCCTAATAAACAGAGATCCTCTGGTTATAATAAAATGTTCAGTAGATGGTCACTGCTGAGGGTCACTCATATATATAGTTCCTGCTTCCATGATAAACCTCTGACACTGTTCTCTACAGGGAAGCATATAATCTTCCCTCCAGCACCCAATATGGGTCTGCTGTAAGGCACACGTGTCCTTCGTCTCTAAGTTACTTTCACTGTTCTCAACGATAAATGCCGGGGCTCAACATCTATCATCCAATAATGCAATTAGGAGTAAGCCTGTGACAAATGAAACAAGAACACCTGATAAATTATATTCTAGAGCTTAGCCCAAAAAAGAAAGGAAGTTCTGTCCCTCATTTTTTCCCTTAGAGTATGGGATATCAGTCTTTAAAATGCTTTTGAAAATTATCAAAATAAAGTAATATTATAGAAAATTCCAGAAAATAACCTCACAATTCTCCCAAGCAAGCAGAACTTTCATTGCTGCACATTCCTAGTCATTTTCTCACATATACACATTTTATATAGTGGCAATTATAGCATATAAACAAGTCTGTATCCTGCTTTTTCACCTAACATTTTTAAGAAATGTTTTTTGATGTTGCTAATTCTAGTTATCATAATTACTATTTTAATGTTGTAATATATTATTTGCCTAACTTAAGATAGTTATTTTGCTTCCAATTTAATCTTATTATAAATAATGTTGTAACAACTGTTTTTATTTTCATTTTTTTTTAATCTCCTTATGTCCTTAGGAATTACTGGGTCAAAACAGACTAATATTTTTATGGCCTGTTACATTATGATAACTCAGTTTTCAAACGTGTTACTATCACCTGCATTGTAAACAGCGTCATTTAAATGGGTATAAACTAGGGCATCAATTAAATGGACCAACCTCCAGTTTGGCAAATGACCAGATAATCCAACGGAATGTTCTGGTACACTACCAACAAAAATTCCATTACTTTCATGTCTTCCAGTAGATTTTGCCTGTAGCTATGTAGAATCATTTATGTCTTCGTTCAGCACAACTTGCTATGACACTCAGATAAAACACAGTGTAGAAAGAACAATTTGCTGTTGATTGTACCTGTTGGCCAGTCACCCGAAATGTCTCCTCTGCATGCATACAGGTTATTTCAAGAGGTTCTGTCCCAGATACATGTCTCAACAATCGACAGGTCTACGAGAAAGCATTTGTACAGTTCAACTTTCACATTCTAATTCTTCACAACAAATAGTATCAGTTTATAAATAGTAAAGAAAATAAAACTTATTAAAACCTATAAAAATAAATCTGTACTTTAATGAGAAAATTTAATACTATGTTGGTTACTAACAGAGTCTAGAAACAAGGCAGGAATAAGGGTTTAGCATATACCCTAGTGTTTGTACTTCCTATCTGATCATGGCAAGGTGGTCAGAGAATATCAGAATCAGGAGGAATCTTTGAAAGGATATATGGTCACATATTTCATGTATGAAGAAACATGGCCTGGAGAAGGACTTACCCAAGGTCTCTCAGCTAAATTATGTCAGTCACCACAAGCTACACATTCTTTCTGCCAACAAATAACACTTATCTTCCCAGTCAATTAATATACCTTTCACTGCAGGTAACACTGGATTAGGCAAGACTGATGTAATGAGTAAAGAGCCTGTATCAGTGAAAATTACTGAAAATCTTGAGGCTTAAAATAGAGAATTAGAAATAAAATCTTTTTATTTCTTAAAAAGATTTGCTTCAGGATTTCTATAATCAGCAACTCTGCCTACAGTCATAATATTTGGTTTATAAACAAAACAGCATCAAATCTATTTTTAAAATATCTGCCTACAGTCATTTTAAGAATGCTCCCTAGCAGTTTTCAGATGTAAACAAGTAAAGAAGAGGAAACTAGTCTAGTTCGTCTGAAGTTTCGTCCTAAGCACTAGTCTCCTTCGGGGAGCAGGGTACGTTAGATAATATGAAAACAGCTAGGCAGTTCATATCTGTGCGTTTATATACAAGCTGATGAGGGCATGCCTCACATACGCAAGGGGAATATATATACATATATATGCCTTATACATACATGGGTTAAGCATACATTTTTTACCAACAAATGTCTGACATTCTCAACAGACAGAAGGCTTAGAATATCAATCAGTAACTGGAATTATAACAAAAGTGCCAGGTCAAGCGCCTGTAACACATCACAGAGGTATAGGCAGAACAGGAGAGGTTCAGAGAAGGAAGACTGTGATGAACGTTTTCTCTTTGTCCCTCTATATCCACTCTTCTTCCTTCTCAAACCTGCTTTCACCCTGGGAGACCGACACATGTGGTCTACAGCTGTGCTCGGCCAATGGGAGGCCCCGGCCACAGACCAGCAGGGATGAGGCGAGGAAGGGCCTTCATTCTCATGCTCCTTCCCTGCAGGGTCGCCTTGGGCCGTCTGAGTCTCTCGTCCTAAAATCACGGTCTCTCAAGGTAGCTCTCTGAAAGACTTCTACACCCTTCCAGTTTCCAGAAACCACTCACTCCCCCTGTTCACTTCGGTGGAGGGGTCATACCAGCTCTGCTCTCACTAATTCCCCAATTCCTGCACTTTCATGGTTTCCCCCACGCCCTGTCCATGCAACTGCAAATCGTTCCTTTATTAAATCCATTTTAAATTAACCTGATTTGAGGGTGCCACCTCTTTCCTGCAGAGACCCATATGATTCAAATTAAACAAGGTCATACAATATACTTCCATTGCTCTACTTCAAGATCTAATCTCTCTCTAAGTTTAAGAAGTGCATTTTATGAGCAGAAATCAGTGATGGCCAATACTACCCAATTTCTGATCACTGAGTGGTTCCACTGCTGGGCTGTGCTCTACTCCAAAAACTGTCCCTCAAAGTTACACCAGTTCTCCTAATATTATATATGCTGCTACTTTTTGACTTATTTTAACAAAACTGTGTAAATGAGTCCATAGTAATGCAGAAAACAGAGTGTAATAAAAGTGGATCTAATCGTCCATCAAAAAAAAAAGAAGTCTTTTGTGGGCTCTAGCATTTTTTTGTTGTTTTGTTTTAGGCCAGATTGTTGTAAGAACAGAAGAGGTAACATTATATCTTTAAAATTCCAAAGAAGAAAGAGAAAATGCAAAAATTATATTTTGTGTTAATAGTCCCTGATGATAGTACAGCTTTCACTGAACTACAATTTCTCTAACAAGCAACCTATTACTCACCTCAACAAGCCGCTCTTTCTGTTCAGAGAGTTTGCAGGCATATTCAGCCAAACCTTCTAAATTTCCTTCTACTCCAGTAAGTTTTAATGCTTTTAGAATCACATGATCCGCATGGCATTTTAACAGATCTGCTGCCAGCTGGGCTGCTGTACTATGAAGCTGCAGATGTGGGGGATGAAGGGTAATGAAAGAAAGACAACAAACAATAAGGTTTTGTGATCAAAAACTTCATGAGCACTTTAAAAACCAGAGTAGCAACCTCAGCAGTCCCATTCGATCAGCTGAGGGGGAAGAGTGAAGTTCCCTGTGGTAATAGTGGAATTACATAGCCCTGGGGAGCTTGCAAACTCTCCCAAGGCCAGGTGGGATCCTGACATCTATGCGTCCCCTGGTGTTGGCAATAACGCTGTTTGCAGAAGATGAGCTGTTCATCCTGGCAGAGTAGCCTGGTCCTTTTTTCATCCTATTAGCAACCAATTCTTTCCCACACAGCTTCTCTCTTACCTAAAAAAAATGCTTCCACTACTCTTAAAGTTAGTAAGGAATAAAATAGTATGAAGAGAATGGTATTCAAAGTGCTAAGAGGAAAATCAAATGGCAGTTCATGGTCTTCAACAAGTTTTTTAACAGACACTGAAAAAGTATCACTGGGAGATGCAGTCAAATATGTATTCAACAAATTTTATCAAATACCTACGTTATGGCAGGCACTGGACCAAAGGCCAGACATACATGACAAGTTGGACACAGCCCCTTCCCTTCAGGGACTCACCACTTTCCTATATTATTTCTCACCAATTATCTCTACTGCTATCCAGCACTTAACTCTCTAACGCTTGGGTCTCAGGAGAAATGATGGATAAAAGGGTAATGAAAACCTCAAGGTTTTATTTAACTTTAGGTGGAATGGATTTTAAGCATGGCTCACTCTCACTGGGTATCTTTGGGTACTATTAACTCTAAAATCTTTCCTTCTCCATAACCTGCCTTTTTGTTTTTTAATGTTATGCCAGGTTATTTTGCAGTTCACCAGAAAGAGATCATTCTTGCTGTCTTAAGGAAAATATGATTTTGATTAAGCCTATTTGAATGAAGTGATTCTTTTTTTCCTGGAAGTAATCCAATGTCAATTCATATTACAAGACTTTGTACAAAATTAACAATAGGGTAGTCCGAATTCATGAAATCAAGTGAGAATAATTACGGTCAGAAACAAAGACGTTAAAATGCACTTTTCCTTTGGAAATTAAATGCACGTAGGAATTCAAAAGATTTTGTTTAATCATCAGGGCCCTAGAAAACACCTAATGCCAGCCCTTTATTTCACAGACTATGAAACAGGTCCCTAGAGACTAAGTGACTTGTCCAAGGTCATGTAAATCTTACAAGCGGTTCTGGAGACAACTTACTAACAACTCCAGGGGAAGACGGGTGAATAAACACCAAGTTCCTGCTCTAGGCGAGCTACTGAACACAGCTGTATAGATACTATCTCCCGTAGTCCTTACAAACGGTCTTCTAGGTTGATGTTGTTACACCCATTTCAGAGGTAAGGAAAATAGAATTATGGAAAGCCACACCAAAAGATTTTATGCTCTACTGATAGTCAGTTTTAACAATAGTGTAATTAAAATTGAAGAGGCTGAAAAAAATGGGTAGGCTTTTTATAAACCATAGAAAACCATATCCTTCTATGTTTAAGGATGTTAAAATGACAGTTTCAACAGGGATGAATGAAACATCACCATGTATATGATTTACAAGAGAAATGCCCCTAAACCAATTTCATTCTCTCAAGCCCTTTGACTCTCTTAAAAAATATAAGAGAAGAAAGAAATCAGAGATAAGGTTGAAGAAAGGTTTTTGTGAGGAGGATCTGTTTGGAGCACTGATGGTGCTCACTATGGAGTCCCACCTCCAGCACACCCCAAAGTAGAGGGAGCAATATGGCACAGGGGTTGCAGCAAGGAGCTGGCGCAGGGAGGCACCAGGAGAGCCTCTGAAGAACACACTCAGGTATTCATGAAAGAGAGAGTCAGCTTTAAACATCTTCTGAGCCCAGCGCATCTTACGAGGGCACCAGTCGCTAAGAGCTTTCTCCTTCCCCACTGCCTTCTCTCCCTGTGCCACAACCTGGCAAAGACCTGGAACAGAAGCTAGACAACAGCGGATGAAGGGCCTGAAAAAGGGACAAGAGGTCACACCTTCCCCCAAAACCCTAGGTGGGGTGAGAGGAGTCGGGAAGAGGGGAGAAGTCCTACAATTGAATACATCAAAATACTGATTAATATATTGGACCGAAAACCTCATTTTTGAACTGGGATTGTGTTTTATGATCTAAAGCAGGAATTGGCCAACTTTTTCTGTAGAGGGCCAAAGAGTAAATATTTTAGGCTTCTCAGGCCACACAGTTGCAACTACCCAACTCAAATGGGCAGGGGTGTGTCCCCAAAAGCTTGACCTACAAAAACAGACAGCCTGGTTGTAGTTTGCAAACCCCTGACTTAAAGTGACTTTCAGTTACCAGAGAGTGACCAAAGAGGTCACTAGATGATAAAGTTTTCATCTAAAAAACAGGAAAATCTTCTCAACCAAAGGAGTATTTTTAAAAACCAGCTTTGTTAAGATACACTGTATATACAACAAAGTGTACTAAGGGTACAGTTTGATGAATTTTGACAAGCATTTCTACCCAAGTCACTACCAACATAATCAATATTTACAATTTACCCCCAAAAGTTCTCTTCATGCCCCTTTATAGTAAACATCCCCCAACAGGCAGTCACTGATCTGGTTTCCATCACAATAAATTGGTTTGGCCTTTTTAAGAATTTCTTGTAAACAGAATCACCCACATACACACACACTTCTGTGTCTGACTTCTTTCACTTAAGTGTAACGTCTGAACAATTCATCCATGTTATTACCTGTACCCACAGTGTTCCTTTCTATTGCTGAATAGTATTTGGTATAGTTATAAACCAAAATCCATTTATTCCTCTGGTGATAGAAATTTAGACTGTTTCCAGCTTGGATCTATTATAAATATTTGTGTACATGCTTTGAGAATGATGACACTAATAAAACAGTGGCTTCAAAATAACTAGGTCAGAGGAAAACTTTTAAAACCATTTTCTGGGCATAGGAACATACTAATTCTAATGCATTTTATACATACCATACAACATGACAATTTGCAAAGAATTAAAAGAGGCTAGATTTCAAACTATACTTACTTCTTTCTTAAGTTCGTTGAGGCTGTGACTGATTTTCAATATAGTGAGTTCTAGTTCTTCAGAGACGCTTTTTGTTTTCTTGGTTTGCTAAAAAGTTTTAAAGGCATATATGAAAGAGTTACCTCATCTTTTTCATCTGGTAATTCCAATTTTACTCGAACTATAAATAATAGTAAGTTTTCAATATCATTGTATGAACTACAGGAAAAGTGGATTTTAAAAATTCACTTGTTTATCGTTAGAGTGGAAAAGAGAATTTTAATTATTTAGTTATATTTTTCTACTCTAAACTTAAACAGGTGAATTTTTAAAATCTAATTTTCTTTAATAAATTTATGTCTAAAACTAATCTGTTTTATCATCTGCCTGGAAGGCTTATCTCTTCACTCTTAACTTTGTTAGAAATTAAAACCCTACTCATCTTCAAATCCTCATATAAATGTCTTTCTCAGAAAGGCCTTAGATCACACAATCTAACTGAGACCCTCTTCTTACCCACTCTGATCTTTCCTCTAAGTAGTCACCCTAGTTTGCAACTACATATGTACTTTCTGATTTTCCTTGTGTGAAGTGTGTCTTCCCCACGAGGCCTTGGTAAGCTCCGTGAAGGCTGGGATGACATTTATTTTGCTCACCACTGAATGCACAATACGTGGCACAGCAATTGGAAAGTAGGAGGTATTCTGTTCCTTGAATAAATTAAAGTCCAATGTCCGTCTCTTCATGAAGCTTCTTGATTCCTCTGGCTAAACACGAATTTACCCTCCTTCAAATCCTCTCAACATATGATCTGAACCTTTTTTTAGGACAACTTACAGATTTTTTTTATATCTGTCTCACACCTTTTTTTCTACATTGCAAACTTCTTGCAGGCAAAGATTTTATCTTATTCATCTTTAGATTTCCACTGCCTGGCATAGAAAAGGCACTTAGTAACAACAACTGAAGAAAGTGAATGAACTTTTGACGTCTGACATGCAGAATCAGAGATCTAAGTGCTTGTGAAATATGTGTAAGGTGCTAATAGCAAATTTAAGGCTTAACAGAACTAGATTCCCAACACAGACAGCATCTCCTCACAGAAACTCTTTATACTGCATGTTGGGCTTAAAATTTAACACTGAAGCAATCTACACTTCAGATTAGATTCCACATAGATAATTCAGACTACACACAAAATACTGCTTTGATCCCTGACACCACTCTACTCTAGGTCACTATTCCCTGTTAATATAAGTATTTGTAATGTTGTGATGCCAAGAAAATATGAAAGAAATCTATACTATTCTTCATTCATAAGTCAGTGTCTTCATAAGGGAGCAAACTGCTGGGCCCTCTCAGGCACATTCACCCTTCCTCATCCGTACTGCCCAAGCTTTCGCCCGTCATTTCCAGATTTGTTCCATCCATGTTGTATGTTGTAAACCATGTTAAATACTTTTTTCACATACAATAGATCTAAGAAATAAACAAATGGTGCCTGAGGCGTGTCTCAGACCTCTACCTTTCAAATCTGTACCCCACCCTCTCTAGGAGAATGAGTGCACACTTCCTACGCTGTCTGTCCCACTTCTGTCCGTCTTTGCCACTCTTGCCCAAATAACCTCCCACGTCTGAAGCGCACCAGCAGCCTGTTTAAGGCTCTTTAAGTGGCTGCCCACCAATCTGAGACCAGGAATCTGTGTAAGGGTGAAAAATCTTTTACCTGCCAGCTGGATCTACCCTTGGTTTCATTGAATCTAGACCTCAGTAAGTTTTCTAAATTGTTGTGTCTATAAATCAGCGGTCCTCAGAGTTAAGAACTGTGCACATCTGAGTGGCTCCAGCAGTAAGATACAGGTCCCAAGAACCTCAGGTAGGGGTCTGCTTCTCTGCTCTTCACACTGAAGAAGCATTTTGGGGAGGAATTTTACAGAAGTGAGTTTGGTGGAAGAGTAGGGACAACAGGGTGAACTAGTGATGGGGATGGTAGCACAGAATCCAGACCAGCCAGGATGAGGACTGCCAGGCCTAGAATGTCTAGCACTGTGAGTGCTGGTTGGGAAGCGTCCTCTGGCCAAGTAGGAAGCAGAAAAGGGATGAGACATCCTGGTCCCACTCTGGACCACATTCATACTCCCGGTGATGATGGTGCCTCCCACAACTCGCAGAGCTCAGGGAAAAGCTATTACTTAGGATTTACTCTGATGAAAGAAAGTTCTTACAGCTTGAAGCCACACAGAAATTAACTGCTGCAGCTCCATCCTCGCCTGAGTCGACAACTCCAAGATGCGCTCCCTGTGCTCGTGGCCGGTGTAGGCACAATCAGTGAAGTCCTCTGTGCGCTCCAGCAGGGCTTCCAGCGTCGCAGAGAGAGTCTCTTTTGACTGCAAATAAAGATTCTCCCGAAGAGTTTCAATATTCATCTGAAAACAAACAGGATATACATCCACGTGAGTCAACATTCCCACCTACAGATGGGCTGTGGTTTCTCCCAGGGCCCAGCAAGGCGCTAGCAATTTCCTTCCCTGTCTGAAAGCTCAGCAGAAATACAGCCTTCAGTGATGACTTGATTGTCCACTAGTCCAGAAGGACACATTGCTCAAGAGCCACCGACAGCCACACAGAGCTTCGTTCCTATAGTTGTTAATAAAAAATTCCTATACGATTAGTGAATACTAAGACAGAAAGAGCATTCGCCTTATCACGTAGCAACCCGTAGGAGAAAAGAATCAGCCTCCAGGTAAAGGATTTGTATCTGAGAAAATGCCAAGGCAAAGTCCTGGCAGATGTTACAGCCAAATATGAACACGTGTTGAGCCCAGGGGGAAGGGTGCGGAGGGTGGAGGTGGGGGAAGTGTGCAGGGGGTGTAGGGTACAGAAGGGACTGGGAAAGGCAACCATTTTTCCTTTATTAATTCAACAAAACTTTTCCACTCACCTAACTCATCTCCACGACATTTCGTATTATGTCTCCAACAGTACCTTCATGACCAAAACATTCTCTACCAGGGGGCCTGTATATTCCTTCTAAAATGTACACCTTTGGATATTTCCCCCTCCTACTAACTGGCTCCTCACCACCTATAAAATCAAGCCCAAATATGTACCGCAAAGCAAAAAAATCTTCCAGGGTCTTATCTTTACATTTTGTTCTAACAGTCTGTCTCACCTCTCTGAGTTCCCCAACCTCCTTTCAGTTCAGCCATCCTGGGCTTAGAGTTCCCTGAATGTGTGGTGAACACAGGTTCACTTGCACAATCTTTTCTCTGTCAGCTTTCTAAGATATGCTATCACTTCAACCTTATCTAATCTCTAGACCTTAAAATGTGTTACAGAAACAACTTGGGCCAAGAGGCAGTAAGTGATGATGATTGTGGTCATGATTGTGGGCACAACTCTTGAGCTGATGAGAATAGCTTACATTTGTTTCACACTTTAGAGTCCTTCCACGAATATTATTTCAAATTAATCCTTACATATGACACATTTTAACACGATCCATGAAAATACCAAGATTTGGGAAAGTCAAGAAGCCACAGGGAAGTAACAGCTTCCCCTTCTCCTCTTGGCCCAAGTTATCTCCAGTCCTAGGAGACAGGATTTTTTGAAGCTAGGAAAGAACGTGGATAAAAGTGAGGTATGACATTTGACAATGAGAACCTGAGAATTTGTGAATTTAAACAGAATGACAACATAAAAACCAAGCCATGATAACCACATACCATTTATGTTAAGTTTTTTAACTTTCTCTTTAATAAGAACATATATATGTTTTTAAATAGCAGCTTAGTAGAGTGTTCTTTTTTGAAGGCCATTCATTTGTATGGTTTCACAAGATTTGTTCATAAATTTGAAGTGCGGAATACATTAAAGTATCTTGTTTCCCTCTACAGATGCCGAGAAGATAACCTCTGACAGTGAGACCCAGTCTATTCATGATCGGTCAGCCCTGCAGGATGCCCACTCGTGGAAGTGGCCTCGGTACAGCACTGGCCCAGGCCAGAACCAGAAATGCAGCCCCAAGAGGCCGAAGTCCTGGCTCTACCCCTGTTTGTTTCTGTGATTATCTTTTGACCTTTGACAAGACATCTCTCCTCTCAGCCTTGACAAAAAGAAAAGATTAGAAGAATAATCTCTAAGATTCCTTTCAGGGATAAGAACTCTGAGAGAATCACTGGTCCCTGTAGTTTCCTTACCCTCAGGAGGAGATGTGGGGTAGGGCCCACGGCATACACACAGACCAAGTGCTGTAAACTGAAAGGCCATGGACTTTGGAACCAGAGAGCCCTGGTTCTAAAGAAAGGTTCTACCACACATTAGCTTTCCTCCTCAAAAACATGGGTACAGTAATATCTACCTAAAAGGGAAGTTAAAGAAAAAAAAATCAAAATATATTCTCTCTGTTCTTACCTTGAATTCTTTAATTCCAGTGAAAATACTGATAGATGAAATGTCAGTCTCTCCATTTGGTTTGCATTCGGTCACAATTTCAATTACCTTATCCAATGCCACTTTCATTCGGTCAAACACTCCTTCTTTGTTTTTATGGGCTGATTCACAGTTGGGATGCCTGAGACACGTCTTTGAAACAATTGAAAAATTTTATGTTAAGATTTGGTCCATATCATAATACACAAAATCTTATTGAGAACATGTCATGCTAATAAAAAAAATGGTTCTTTACCAAAAATTCCCGTGTCCCTGGCTCACCCAGCTGCTGCTCCTCACTACAAGTGGAAGCAGGATGAGTAAAAGGCGATATAGTAAGGTTAAGTGAAAAAGGCAGAGCGTAAAACTGTATCTTTATACTTCAATTTGTTTACGTAAAAGTTTGGGGGGAAAAAAAACCCTGTATCTTCATCATGATTAAAACTTTTAAAATGTTGCCTTATACATGCAAGGGCTAAAAAAGAATAAGGAGAAGTGAACAGACGTTACATAAGTGTGGGTGCATCTTTGACTTTCAAAAAATGATGTGAAGGAAAAACTATCCCAGGGCTCGGCTATGAACAGAGCCTTCCAAGCAGGCTCCAGTGAATTCTGTTTCTCTGGCTTCACTGATCCTAACAGAGAGTTAATATTTTAAGCAGAAAAGGTAATTCTAAACAAACTGCTAATGAGATGTTTACCAGTTCAGCTTGAATTGTACCGATTTGCTGGTCGACTGCCGTTTGGAATTACAAGCTCTTGATTGACAATTTTGTTAAAAGTAGAATAAGGAATTAGATGTATGAATTTACGGAATAAACAAACTAAGGGCTGACTTAATACTCTGTTGTTACTTAACAGATTGTAACTTGCCAAGCTTTTTCTAGAGCACGTGTGCTGGCTCCCTAGTAAGAGAAGCAAAACCCTGCAGGCAGTGGGCAAGCGTGACAGGCCTCAGCTCACAGCACTAATAAGCCAGCTCCTGCTTAGCTGCTCAATCAAAGCTGATTCATAGGCTACCTGATGTTTGGAACTGGGGAAGGAAGTTAACATCCTCATTAAAGAATAACTGAGATTTGACTATCACAGCCTATTTTCCAAATTGTTACTTTGATCTTTTTAAA
Organism: Vicugna pacos; assembly: GCF_048564905.1. Taxonomy (NCBI): domain Eukaryota; kingdom Metazoa; phylum Chordata; class Mammalia; order Artiodactyla; family Camelidae; genus Vicugna; species Vicugna pacos. The sequence continues at coordinate 58,283,900 of NC_132990.1, forward strand.
ACGCAAAATATATACACTAAATGCATTTGATCAGATTTTCAAATTAATTTACAACACAGTAAAACAGGAATTTTCTTACCTTTGAAGCTGTGAGAAGCATCATGGTGCACTTTTCAAGAACTGCCCTAGCTGCTGCCATTCTTGCCTTTTTCTTTTCATCTTTCAAATCCTAAAAATGAAATAAAATCACTAAGCAGCCTAGGGTCATGTAAACAATCCAGTTTCTTGAGAAATCATTTACTCAATAATAATAATATACTGAAGAATTAGGTAAACACTGTTTAAAAAAAGTGACAAGGTAAAAATAAATAAAGTTTCATAAAATATCACCACTTTAATGTAAATACATCAACACCACAGAGTGGAAAGAAACAGCTGCCCTTACGCAGGGTGGCAGAGCCGGGAGCCAAGGCCCAGGGGGAGGCTGCCATGTGGCTCACATCCTGGTGGGCTGCACACCTGACATTCTTGTGTCCATGTGAACACAGCTCACTCCTAACCAGAAACAACCATCTTGTGCTTTACTAAATTAAAAGTGACTTATTTATTGAGCATTTGTGGGCTATTATTTCCTTCAAAATAGACACTTCGATGGCAGCTCTTTCAGGGACCATGTCTGATTAATCCCATCCAAATGCTTATTCATCTCCATATGAGTTTTGTTTGCCCTAAGCTCAGCCAATATGCCACTCTAAAATGTTCTTAGGATTTTCTTGGGTATATACTATTCCCCAACTAGAACACAAACTCTGAAGGAGGAACTGTGTTTTGATTTTTTTTCCCTTTGGGTTTCTCTTCATAGAGCCCTTGATATGAATGTGTGTGATCACAAAAGGTCCCCACATATTGCTGATCAAATCTGCAACCAAATACTCTCATAATGATTTGGCTGTAACCATCTAAATCAGAGGTCAACCAAACTTTCCAGTAAAAGGCCAGATAATAAAGTTTTGAGGCTTTCTGGGTCCTTTGGTCTCTGAAACGACTACTTAATTCTGCCACTCTAATGTGAAAGCTACCCTAGATAAAACATCAACAAATTAACATGGTTCTGTTCAAGACTTTACTCATGGACACTGAAATTTGGATTACATAAAATTTTCACCTGTCGTGTTGGCTTTTTCTTATTTGTGAGTTGGGTGAAAAGGCCTTTCTTACAAATAACAAAGATCTAAGTTTGAAATTTTTTTATTTGTTTTAATAAATTAGAGTAGATTCAAAGTTACCCCAACAATAGTATCACTCTCATCCACTCGCATCCCAATACAGCTTTCTTTAATAGGAAAGTAAGAAACAAAGTTACATCCAGTACATGAGAAGCTGCATATAACCCAAAAGCTAATTCAGGTCATAATGTCACATTCTAAAGGACTCTGTCCTACATGTGACTACCATCCATCGGGAGTACATGTCAAAAATAAAGGTTGAGGTCATTCCTAAAATCTCCACCCATTCCTCATTTTTAATTAACACACTAGACAGGACTTCTGGCAAAACAAACAAACAAACAAAAACAACCCTGTAGGTCTAGCTGACAATGCACCAAGTGGGCACGCCATACATAACACTTGTAAGGCATACACGATACCATATACTGTAGTGTCAGCAAGTGATCAAAAAAGACGGCATCTCAATCTGATAGAGGGCTGGTGCACAGGACAAAACAGAGGCCTTCTAAAACCCAGATGGTCCAGGAAGCACTAAGTGAAGCACGTAATCCAGCCTGTCACTTTCCAAGGCAATACCCATCTTCCAACTCCAGTTACAACCAAGGAAGTTCACGCCCAAGACTATGGCCTACAATTCGACATCAAAGCGTCTCAAGAAGAGGTCATTTATATATTTAACTTGATAAGATGGACTCTGCACAAATATCCTGACAAGGAAAAGTCAGTCCTGGTTTTGATACGGTCTTCCACCTCCCTAAACTTCAGAACTTATAGTCTGAGTTGGGGAACAGACCTACAAAGAGCTAATATTATGGTGTAGTAGGAAAACTACAGGCTTTAGAATCAGACATAACTGAGTTCAATCTGCTAGAAGAGTGACCTTGGAAAAGTTTATTATCCTGTCAAGTTCAGTTTCCTCATGTTTTGAGACAGTAATAAAAACACCTACTTTATAGGGACGTTTTGAAAATTAAATGAGATCAGAAATATTAAGTAGCTTAACATACAGACAATGCAAATAGCCCAATGCTTGGGTTAGTACCTAGAATACAATTATAGAAAGATATAATAACAGAATAATACACAGTAACAAATTACAGAAAGACTAATAACAGAGCTATATAACAAAATACTATCAGAATATGTATGATGATTCATTTATTTGCCTGAGCCCTTGTAGAAGAGTCAAATGGAAAGTTCCATAAAAGAGGAAGTACTTGAGCTGGGCCTTGAAGGCAAGTATGACCTTTCCCAGTGTGTGAGGTGGGAATATATTTAAATGTTATCTGTGTGCAAAAAAAGACATACAGATCTACTGACTTTATCCTGGCTTGTTTATGAAAGGCTCTCAAAACCAAGGCTATAGATTTAATAAGCAAAGAAACCAACCCAAATGATCACGAAGATCACACTTCCATCCAAACTGGAAAATATACGTGTATCTCAAGACTTTAAAATGTGGAAATACATACATTTTGTCTATCTCCAGTTAGATGTGCAAACTCTACCATTTCAGTTCCAAACTGACTGAATATTTGGACAAACTCTTGAAAGCTGTTTACTTTCTCTAGTCTTTCCATAGTTGCAAGAACCTGCAAACAGAGAATATTTTATTACCAGGTGTAGATGTAAAGGAGACTGAGACATTGAGCCTGAGCCGAGAAAGGAAAAAAAAGAGAAATTCTAAATTCTAGGGGAAAGCTGAGGAAGAGCCTGAGGAGAAGACTGAAAAGGAGCTCAGAGAAGCAGACGCAGATTCAAAGGTTAGAACCATTTAGAGAATGATTTCTTTTTAGAATGGGGAGACTTGGCTTACTTGAAAATTAAGAGGAAAAAAAGCAAAAGAAATGATTAAATATACAAGAGAAGGGATCACTTATGTAACAAAGTCTGGAGAAGCTGGGAATGGGCAGGGGTAAGATAATCAAATCTTTGGAGAACTAGGAAGGGGATGAGGCTAAAAGACGATACACAGAAGCTTTAAGGCTCAGTGAACCAGAATTGGGGCAACCCCGTCCTTCTCAGGAAAATGGAAGGAAGGTCACCCGCAGAGTGAGGACTGGAAAGGGAGACTTGGGATCTAAGGAGCAGGAAAACAGTTTGGATCAATCAGAAACTGCCTGTGTCGAATAAGTTAATTGCCAAGAAGCTTTGGACAGCCTGGGGTGGATAGAGAGCATGTCTTTAACAGAGCCAACAATGGTATGTGTTTTCTTGACATTAGAACCAATGTAAATAGATGTGAAACATATTTTCGAATACTTTTCTCTGAAATAACAGTACTGGATTAGTTTTAGTCAGACCAAGATAGGTAAAGAAAACACAGATATCCTGTGTTTACGGATTTTAACGAGGATATGATGGACACTTGGCGTGTTAATCTGCCCTGGCAGCTTAGGAAGTCCAGGAGACTCACACAGATAAGGCAGATTGCCACCAACGAGCAGAACCTCCGTCTTCCAAAGACAGGAAGGCTTTTTCCTATTCCTCTAGCACTGCCTGATGCATCTCTCTGATTTCTTTTTCTCTTTAAACTTATACTTTTCAATTCACTCAATACCAGCCAAGTAGTTTTGTTCTCAAACCAGCGGGAGGATCCCTTCCCTGGCTGACTGCCCTCTTCCTTGCCTAGGGAATTATCCAGGGAAAGCAGTGATTGCACACACCCTGGCTTCCTGGAGGATGGAGAGGCATGGCCATTATCCGAGAGACTGGAAGAGGTCTAGCTGGACGGGGAGAGTGAAAACCTATTCTCTAAATTTTGTGATTATTCAGTAATATTTAGAGACTTTGCATACAGAAATTTTGTAGTGTGGGTAATTGTGGTTTTGGGTGATTGAGCTATTTCTTAAATTTAAGCTTAAACTCTGACTTGGGGGAAAAAAGGCACTGAGGAATTCAGTATTTTTATCAGCTAGGTTTCTACTATATACATTGTCATGGTGCTCAGCTTTTCTTCCCAAATTTGTACATGTGAAAAGTTTTTGCCTCAACAAGTAGATAATGGTTTTCTGAGAAGAAACATGATTTGCATTCAAAAGTCTAGGCCCAGTACACATATCATTTAGGAAATGCAGGTATAGATTAAACACCACTTTTTTTTTAAACCACACAGACCATTTCATTACCATATACATTGTAAAAACTATGTGCACAACTGGTACAAAATAATAACAAACTAATACACGCAGCTGACCTTAGATCATATGACACTTTCAGAAGCTATCTTCAGCTGTTTTCAGTCTCTGAAGATTTCATTTTTAGTTGCATGTGTAGCTCACTACATGGCTTTGATGCAACATTTTCATACGTTACTTTCTTTTTTGAGTGGGAGATGGTAAAGTTTATTCTAGGAAGAGCAACTCTGAGAGATAAAACTGTTTTAAAATCTACATATACGTACTGTTCATTGTTTCTTAGAACAGTTTAGATCTTCAGCTTTTTAAACTTACATGGTTATCAAAGGAATAGAGCCAACCACAAAATAAGAATCAACAGAATGCAGTAATCCAATCATAAAAGCAGTCAAATGTCCTTACACATAGTTAAGAAATAAATCAACTAAGTTATGAATAATAAGTAGTTCATTTGTGTCCTTTTTTTAATATTCCATATATAAGCAATATCATATGGCATTTTTCTTTTTTTTAACATTTTTAAACTGAGTTTTGGTCATTTTACAATGTTGTGTCAAATTCCAGTGTAGAGCACAATTTTTCAGTTATACATGAACATATTTTTTTCGCTGTGAGCTACCACAGGATCTTGCATGTATTTCCCTGTGCTATACAGTATAATCTTGTCTATCTATGCTGCATATGCCTGTTAGTATCTACAAATTTTGAAATCCCAGTCTGTCCCTTCCCAACCCCCGCCCCCTTCGGGCATTTTTCTTTCTCTTTCTGGCTTACTTCACTGGGATACCACTTTTAAACTACAGACAATTAGAATAATAAACAATTAAAATAGACAAGCATTGCCAAATTACCTAAACTTAAAAAAAAAACAAAAAACACTTCATGACCAACCGTGAAAGACACAAGTAGAACCATCAGAAAGACAGGTACCTTATTTCTCGATCTTATTATCTGCTTAATGACTACTCGGTCTGCCAGCAACAACACTTTAGTCACTGAAGAAAGAAGTAATCTGGCAGCCTTTATAACTCCTGTTTTGTCTGTAAAAATTGTGATCTGGCCATCAGATTCTGGATGATTCAAGCTGCCTACGTCTGTAAGCGCTGCAATTGTTTCACCTAAGGAGAAAGGCAAGGAGGGGACGTTAAATTGGGAATAAGATACACAAATTAAAATCCAGACTTTAATCTTTAAGATAATGTGCCCAACGGGTAGAAACTTGGCTTTGGAGTCTTATTTCAGGAACAAGAAATAGCTTCTCCTTGATGAGCCCAACAGCACATTCCTAAGAACTGTGAAAAATTGTTGCCTTTACTGAGTTTGAAAAATACAACTTTTGTTTCCAGTGGTATGGCAAATTACATGATCCCCAAAGCCTCCTGTTCTACAGGACCGAGTAAGAGAAATCCCAGGAGCCAATAACCAAAGAAGAACCTGAAAGCAGAGCAGTAAGCAGTTGCCCAGACTTTGGCCAGGGGTCGGGGGATAGAGGGAGGTCACTGCCCATCTCCACAACCTGAAGGCGCCTGGGTTTCTATGGACATTCAGGGAGAGGAGACAAGGGTTTGGGCCCCAGTGGGAGGCTTCCTCCGTGAAAAGGGGGCCTAGAAGAATCATTCATCCATAGGTAGAGGGAAACAATAAGCAAGTTCATCCATTGGTCAGCCTGGGCTCTGGGTGGGAAAACATAGCAACAGTGTCCCTCCTGAGAACTCAAGTCACAAGCTGACCCTCAGGTTTGCTATTTGAAATTTATACTTCTTATGATGCCCAACATAAACCATTCTACCAAATGAATCCAATTCTCTAGAAAAAGTCCCTTCTTCACCATTGCTATCAAACCTTTTGATTTCTGTAATAGCAATTATTCCTCAACAAAAAAATTTAAATATTTATTGTCGCCCAAAATGAAACCAAACTGTAATTATTTCTAAACCTTACTATCTAAATTGACAAGATTAAAAAAATTTTTTTATCATCTTGTAACGTTCAAGATCATTATTTAAGTCCTAAATAAATCTGAAAACATAACAGATTGATTTTCTCACAAAAGCCCTCTTGTCAATATTATTACATACAACCAAGAAGCTAAGGAACTTGAGTAAAAGTATATAAATTTTAATGGACAGATCACAAGGTGCGACATAATGAAGTCAAGATTTAGGAAGATTTGTCTTATAGAAGCATATAAAATGGACTGGAAAGGAGAGATTCAGAGCCAGGCTGCTAATCAGGCAGCTATTTTAATTGTGGGTATGAAGTGGAAAGATCTTACCAGGCTGGTAGTCACAGGAATATAAAAAGGATGATTTGGGAGATACTGAGGAAAGAAAATTAAAATTAAATTAAACTACAATTAAAATTAGTACCTTAACAGAGATAAGAAGGAAAGGGAAAGTGAAAAGAATGGCTTCAAGGTTACAAACCTAAGTCTCTTAAAAGAGTCAGAGGGGTATGGGAACAGCGATGATAAATTCACTTTCAGACAATAGGAATTTGAAATAACACAGGAAAACCCAAAAGATAAGCCACTAGATATGGACTGGTTACATACAAAGACAATAGCTGAAGCTCTACTACTAACAGATGAAGTCTGCGGCAGCCAGCCTCCAAGGTGGCTCCCAATGATCCCCAACTCCTGGCATTTTCATTCTCATGCTGTCTCCTCCCACATCACACCAGGGTTGGTATGGCAGAAGTGACAGTATGTTACACCCAAGGTTAGGTTGTTAAGGACACTGGGGTAGCATCTCAGTTCTCTCTCTCTCTGAGGGAAGCCAGTCACCATGTTGTACGCAGCCATTACTACAGACAGGCATACATGGGGAGGAACTGAGGCCTCTAGTCAACCGGCAGCAAAAATGGGAAGCCTGCCAATAACTAAGAGTGGGAGCTTGAAAGCAGCTCCTACAGTCCAGTCGAACCTTCAGATGACTGCAGGCCCAGCCAACATCCTGAGGGCAGCCTTATGAGAGACACTGACCCAGAACCAGCTGGTTAAGCTGCTCCTAATTTCTGACCCTCTGAAACTACTGCAGGAATAAACATTCGTGGTTTTAAGTTGCTAAGTTCGGGTTAATATGTTACACAGCAATAGGTAACTAATACAAAGCTTATACAGCAAAATAAGCAGAGAAAAAGAGGTTAGAATTAAATATCAATGCACAGAGAAAGAAGCAGGAGGAAAAGTATCTTTCTGTAATAGCAAAAACTAAAAATGCTTCCTCTGCACCCCTGGGAAATGTTACATTTTCCTGTAGCCCTCGATCATCAAGGATATTACATATGAACCTGGGCATATGGTGTTATTTAACCTTTCCTTTTTCTGACTAAATCACAGGCATTTAGCCCTAGGTATGTGGGATGGTAACATTTGGTTAGCTCCACCAACAAAGTCAAACGTTTCTTTAACATTATAAAGTTGTTCTAAGTAGAGACTGTTCCAAAGTTAGTTCCCTGGAAAAGTCACAAAGCTGTCTTACAGCTTTGTGGCCATAATTTTTGACTTGTTATATGTAACTAGTTAGTGTTACATCTTAAAGCAAAAACTCAAAGTCAGTCAAGTACAAATATTCTCTGAGCACCCATAGAAAATGTAAAACTTGACTAGTATCCAAGTGAAAAATAAAAACACAGCAGGGCATAGATGAAATGGGTGGTGTCAAGAGGTACAAAATTTCAGTTATAAAATAAGTCACGGGGATGTAATGTACAGCCTGGTAACCATAGTTAATAATGCTGTATTCCATACTTGAAAGTTGCTAAAGAGTAAATCTTAAGTTCTCATCACAAGAAAAAAAATTTTGTAATTATGTGTGAATGTTAACAAGACCTACTGTGGTGATCATTTCACAATATATACAAATATCAAGTCATGACATTGTACACTTGAAACTAATACAATGCTCTGTGTCACTTATACCTCAATTAGAAAAAAGTAAAACACAATGCAGAAGTCCAACACGGGGAAAGAAAAGTTAAAAATAATAGTTACAATGAAAACTAATATTTATTGAGCACTTTCTATATGTCAATGCATAGATGCATTATATCAAACACTTCTGTAAACACTAACAATACCCCCATTTTATAGATGAGAAAACTGAGGTTTAAAAAAGTTTAGTAGTCTGCCCAGTACCACACTGCTAGCAAGTGGAAGAGCTGGGATTGACTCCAGAGTCCCAGTTCTTTATCACTACTTTATATTATTTCCCTCAAATAAGTATTAAATGGTCCCAAGGAAAAGGTAATTATTCTGGGCTGAGTGGGCTAGAAATATTTCAGGAGTGATTTAGGTGAAGTCTTAAATTTATACATGTTTAAAGAAAATAGGGTTTCCATATCATACAACTCCAGGAGGCACCTTTCTCATTCTCTTACCTGAGTGACTATATGAGGCAGTTATCAAGAAGGGGAAGGGTACTTCACAGGAGACAAAATATGGAACCCATGACACCAAGACAGCCTCCAAAAGACTCCTGTATGGAGCTCCTAGGCTTACAGGACTTGCGGGGCAGCACGGTCTGCTAGAGCTGGTGGAGGTGTCCACGGCCTCTTTTCTCACCCTACACTGGGCACAGCGACATCCTACAAAGCCAGTAAGGTTGCTCTTTCATTTAAAAACCCCTACTCTTGCTTTAATTAAAGGTTTGCTTAAGAAACAATAATATGAAGAACACCTCTACATTTTCTGTTGAATTGTTCATTGCATTATGTAATAATGTCTGTTGTATAAGCTCCCACATAATAACTCAGTGCCAGGGAAGAAAGTCGCTCTCCTCTTGACAAGCTGGTTTGTTTCCTTTTAACAAACAATGAGAATTATATAACCCTTTCTTTCCCACATTTCTGTCTTGCCTTCCAGGAACTGCAAAGATAAATTTCATGTTTAATTAGAGTAACAATGCTGGCTATTTTTTTTTTCTATATTTATTTTCACTTTCTATTTTAATGGGTTTATTAAACATATATGTTTAATTATAAGCTATTTAAAATCTCTTTTACTATGTAGGCAAAATATAAATTATGAATAGAATAAGGCCATCCCCTCTTCCCCACATAAAATCATTCTATATCCCAGTGAATGGATAGAAACCCAAGAGTCAATTCAGAATCCTCCCTTTCCTTTAATCAATAACCAAGTTCTATCGTTTAACCACCTTAGTGGATATTTAGTGTACTTATCTTGCTTTTTATATCCTTAAGGCATTGCTTTGGTTTAGCCTGGTTTACTGGAAAAGCTTCCATATTAATCTCCCTGGCTTTAGCCTCAGTGCTCTCTCAGTCACCCTTCATTTGTTCATTACGTCCATACTACCAGAAACATGTCTAACACAAAACTATTATCTTTCATCTGGCCCCAGATTCCTCAATCTATCAACTATATAGTAACACCTAAAGTCACTCACATAACACTCAGGACCATGTATTGTCTGGTTGGCCCCTCCATATCACTTGGCCTTATTTCACCCCTTTCCTTCAGGATGATCCTCCAGACGCACCTGCTCCTCCCTCAGGATTGCTCATCTCAATTAATATCACCACCATTTACCCAGATGTTCATACCCCAAACCTTAGAGTTTTCCGTGACTCTTCTTTCCATCACAGCCCACATCCAAACTAGCAGCAAATCCTACCAGCTCCACCTTGACAATATAACCAAGTGCAACCGCTCTTCACCACCTCAAATGCTATCACTTGGACCAAGTTACCATCATCTATCACCTGAACCACAGCAAAAGCCTCCTAACCGGTCTCTGATTTCTCCCTCATTCCCCATAAAATCCATTCTCAATACAGGAGCCACCAGGGGTCCTTTTAAAAAAATCAATGAGATTATGTCATTACCTTGCACAATAACTTCCACTAGCCCCTCTATGACATGTAGAACACAGTCCAAAGCTCCTATCTTTGCCTAGAAGGCCATACCTGTCCTAGCTCTTCTCTTTGCCTGGAATTGCCTTTCCCCAGATATTCACATAGCTGGGGCCTTCATTTCATCGCTGTCTGCTCCAATGTTAACTTCCTTAGAGAGATTTCCTGATCTCCCTATATCTGTAGTTCCCAACTGCGAGCCATTTCGACCCCTCAAAGGACATTTGGCAATGCTGAGACGTTACTGGTGGTCACAAAGCGGGAAGAAGGGATCTCCTGGCGCCTGATAGGCAGAAGTGAGGGATTCTGCTAAACATTCTACAAAGTACAGGGTAGCCCCCACTCATAACAAAGATTTATCAACAAATAATTATCCAGCCCAAAATGTCAACAGCATCGAAGGTGAGAAACCCTGACCTCTCTAAAATATACCTCCTTTGGTCTTATCTCCTAACCCTTCCTCTGCTTTATTATTTTCATCATAACTATCACTATCTGACCTTATGCATACACCTATTTATTTGCTTGTTTGTGGTCTCCCTCACTAGAACGCAAGTTCCAAATTTTTTATTGACTTCTACATGGCTATATCCCTCTGGCCTAGAAAAAGTCCTGGCACATGGCCAGCACTCAGTAAATATTTGTTGAATGTATAAGTGGATAAATGATACTTCCACAAAGCTGAACTGTTTGTATCCATCAAAACTCCCCAGGTTCTCTAAGACTCCTGTGCCACCAGTTATAGAGGCTTGTGGGACATCCAGAAATTTGAAGTCAGTCTGATTTGTCTGCTGTAGAGATAGGAACATGCTTGTTTTCATTTCCATTTCCTACATGGTGGTAAATAAGCTAATAGGCTCCTTAATGGCAGAGTCCATGACTCGCAGTCCTCTATACCTCTCGCATTCAATGGCTGATGGCAAGGATGGTGGACTTCCAACCTGCCCAGTGAAAAAAGTCAATGTTTCAGATTTGGGACTGGATCCAAGAGAAGTTCAATATTCCTGGAAGCTAATCCAGGCCTTTAATACCCTAGGCATCCGTAATCACAGGGCTAAAACATAGTACATACCTTTACTGAAAATAAAACAATAATTTGTCATCATGTTCAAAGCAGTAAAATGGGTATAAATAGGCTTCAACATCAATATCCACATACCTGCTTGTTTAGCTTCAATACAGGCAATATTTATTTCTTCTTTCAAATCCCAGTTTTCGTTGGCAATAGCCTCCCCTACTTTAACAAATCTTCCAACTGCCAAGTTGACGGCTTGTCCTACACGCTGAATTGCTTGCAGAGTCTTATCGGACTTTTTGGTATTATCTTTATGATTAATAAGTGTGGTGATCTAAAAATAAAAGACAAAAGCAACCTGCTGAAATTTTATCTCAATACCTTTTTTTTTTAAAAAAAAAAAACTATATTCCAAAGGCCTAGAAAATTAATCTCAGCATTCTACACTAGCCTAATAGACTAACTTGATAGTTTTAATGCCTCAACCCAAGCCAACCAGCAAATCATCCTGTACCCCTCCTGAGGACAATGTTTCTATTAATAACAATTCCAAGCTTACCTGAGGGCAGTTAGCTGGGGCACACAGCTGCTAAGTGGTGAAGCCAAAATTCACAGTCAGACAATTTGGCTCTGAGGCCACTCCTTTCCCCCACCCCCAGCTTTACTGAGATATAATTTACATATAACATTGTGCAAGTTTAAGGTGTACAATGTGATGATCTGATACACATATATATTGCAAATGCTTCCACAGCATATTGCATTTGATACCACCATAGGGGTAGTTAATACTTCCATCACCTCACATAATTATCTTGTTTTTTGAGGGCTTTTTTGGTGGTGGTGGTGGTAATGGTGAGAACATTTAAGATCTACTCTCTTAGCAACTTTCAAGACCATAATACAGTATTCTTAACTATAGTCACTATGCTGTCCACTAGAGCCCCAGAACTTACTCATCTTATAACTGGAAATTTGTACCCTTTGACCAGTATCTCCCCACTTTCCCCACCACCCGGCCCCCAGCAATCACCATTCTACTCAATTTCTATGAATTCAGCTTTTCTAGATTCCACATATAAGTGAGATCATACAGTATCTGCCTTCTCTGCCTAACTTATTTCACTTAGCATAATGCCTCCAAGGTCCATCCATGTTGTGGCAAATGGCAGGATTTCCTTCATTTTCATGGCTGAATAATAACTCCATTTTATATTTTTATCACATCTTTATCCATCCACCCATAGGACACTTAGGTTGTTTCTATATCTTGGCTATTGTGAATGCTGCTGCAGTGAACACAGGGGTGCATGTATCTCTTCAAGATCCTGATTTCACCTCCTTTGGATATATACCTAGAAGTGGAATTGCTGGATCATATGGTAGTACTATTTTTTAATTTTTTGAGAAATCTCCATACTCTTTTCCATAGTGGTTGTACCAATTTACATTCTCACCAATAGAGCACAAGGATTCCTTTTTTCCACATCCACTCCAACACTTGTTATCTCATCTTTTTGATAATAGTCAATTCTAACAGCTATGAGGTGATATGTCATTATAGTTTTGACTTTTATTTCCCTGATGATTAGTGATACTGAGCATCTTTTCATGTACCTGTTGACCATTTGTATGTCTTTTTTTGAAAAATTTCTATTCAGTTCCTCTGTCCATTTTAAAATCACATTCTTTTTGGCTACTGAGTTATATAAGTTCCTTATAATTTGGGGGTATTAACTCTTCAGCAGATAGATGGTTTGCAAATACTTTCTCCCATCCTGCAGATTGCCTTTTCATTTGGTTGATTATTTCTTTTGCTGTACAGAAACTATCCAGTTTGATGTAGTCTCACTTGTTCGTTTTTGCTTTTGTTACTTATACTTTTGGTGTTATATCTGAAAGACCATTGGGAAGTCCTTTGTCAAGGAAATTTTTCCCTATATTTTTTTCTAGGAGTCTTATGGCTTCAAGGCTTACATTTAACTCTTTAATCCATTTCAAGTTAATTTTTACGAGTGGTGTAAGACAAGGGTCCAATTTTATTCTTTTGCATGTGATTATCCAGTTTTCCCAAATAATTTATTGAAGAAAATATTCTTTAACCATTGAGTATTCTTGGCTCCCTTGTCAAATACTAGCTTATTGTATATGCACGAGTTTATTTGAGGGCTCTGGATTCTGTTCCATTGGACTATGTGTCTATTTTTATGCCAGTACCATATTGTTTAATTACTATAGCTCTGTAGCATAGTTTGAAATAAGGAAGTGTGAAGTGTCCATCTTTGTTCCTCTCTCTCATGTGCTTTGGCTAGTTGGGATTTTTGTGCTTCCAAACAAATTTTAGGATTTTTTTCTATTTTTGTTAAAAATGCCATTGGAATTTTGATGGGGCTTGCATTGAGTCTATAGATAATTTGGGGTAACATGGATCTTTTAACAGACCTTTAATGGACCTTTTTGCATTTACTCATGTCTTCTTCAATTTCTTTCATCAAAATCTTAGAGTTTTCAGTGTACAGATCTTTCGTTTCCTTGGTTAAATTTATCAAGTATTTTATTGTTTTTGATGCTACTATAAATGGGATTGTTTTATCTCTTTTTCAAATATTTTGTTTTTAGTGTATAAAAACACAAATTTCTGCATGTCAATTTTATCCTTCAAGTTTATGACTCATTTATTAGTTCTGATAGTTTTTTGGTGGAGTCTTTAGGATTTCCTATATATAATATCATGTTATCTGCAAATGAAGGCAATTTGATTTCTTCCTTTCTGACTTTGAGGCCTTTTATTTCTTTTTCTTGCTTAAATGCTCTGGCTAGGGCTTCCAGTACTGTGTTGACTAGGAGTGGTGAAAATGGATACACTTTTCTTGTCCCTGAACTTAGAGGAAAAGTTTTTAACCTTTCACTGTTGAGAATGATGTTAGCTGTGGGTTTGTAATATATGGCCTTTATTATGTTGAGGTATGTTCTTTCTATACGCAATTTGTTGAGAGTTTTTAATCATGAAAGGATGTTGAATTTTTGTCAAATCCTCTGTCTGCACCTATTGTAATGATTATATATTTATTTCATTTTTATTTATGTGGTGCATCACATGTATTGATTTGCATGTATTGAAACATCCTTGCATCCCAGGGATAAATTCCACTTTATTATGGTGTATGACCCATTTAATTCAGTCTGCTAGTATTTTGTTAAGAATTTCTGCATCTATGTTCATCAGGGATACTGGCCTGTAATTTTTTTTTCTTTCTAGTGTCCTTATCTCTCTCTGGTATCAGGGTAATGCTGGCAGAGGCCATATTTGAAAATACCACTCTATAATGCTTCACAAAATCCCAATGAAATAAATACTAATATCAATCTCATTTCACAAGTGAGAAAATTGGACAGCATCAAGAGTAAGGAAATTGGACATCAACAAGAGTAGGAGAATTAAGATTTAAATCCAGATACTCTGACTCCAGAGCCTAGCCTCTTAACCACTTAGCCAGACTGACCTCTCTGCCTCTAACTTCTCTGCTGATAAGAGGATTAAACAAAAAGATGCGAGTATTCTGTTTAAGTATTGGTAAGCACTCAAAGGCACATTATAATCTGCTCTCTTATTTCATCCTTAAGTACCATTAAAGACAAGAAAACTGATTCTGAGCGAAATTAAGTACTTGGCTCAGACAGCTAAGAAGTGGGCTAGTTTAGAATTTGAACCCAGGTTTATCTGATACCAAAACCCACCCTGTACTGTTCCCTTTAGTGGAGCTTTTCAATCTTCCTGGGATTTTTCTTTTTTTTTTTTTTTTGGGAGGGGAGATCACTGTCTTCAAAATAAAATATTACCTAAAATTACAGGTAACCACGTCAAAGAAGAGTTGCTATGGTTGAATTTTGAGGATAACTATGGGTCATGGGAAGTAGGGAAACAAATATGAATCCTCTGAGCACTAGCTAGCTTAGTCTTCTTCATACCTGCTAGACTCTAGGGAACTCTTAGGACCACCTGGAGAACAGAGAACTTGACTACCATCGATTATTCCAAACAACCATCTTGGAAGAGATTCTGGAGAAAAGAAGTTTAAGTTGTGTTTATTAAATCCTGTATTTATATAAAACTTAAAATTTTCATTTGTAAAGAAAAGATCCTACAATTAGGCTAAAATACCAACTATTGTTCAGTTCTGAAGCACTCATTTTTGCTTCCACTACAAGCATCCTTCCCAGAGCATAATTAGGTGTGGCTATCTTCCTCTTATTCAAAGCAATCTGGAAAACATTCAATCCAAATGCAGGTATGCATTTAAAATTGAATTTAGAGGAGCCAAGGCAATTTATAACTTTTCTTATTAAAAGGTCTACTTATATCCTAAAGGTATTTTCAAACTTTTTAAAAGGGAGGTCCAAAAAGTTATACATGTTGATTTTTTCACAAGTGGGGAGGGGTAATATAGAAAATCTTCAAGAAATAAAAGTCACCCATAATCCCATTATCCTGGAGCAACTTGACATTTTTCTTTTCAGTCTTGCTTTATACATAGACATACTTAAACACAGTTTAACAAAAATGAGACCAAACTTCAATCATCATGCAAAAAACTGACCAGTTAATATTTACCATTAGCTGACACTATCTAATGTGCTTTACCTGTATTGATTCATTTAATGCTCATATCTCTATGAGGTAGATACTACTACACTCATTTTACAGATAAAGAACCTAAAAGTTGACGAGGTTAAGAATTTGCCCAAAGTCACAAAGGCAATAAATTGCCTCTCAGTTACTACCCTGCCTCTTTCCTCCCAGAATTATGTTAAAGATCAAGGGAAAGACAGCTGGTAATATTGTCTTGTAAATTATAATGTGCCAAATAAAATTTCAGCTATTATTCTGCAAAAATAGGAGGCATATTAAACTGGAGGCCACAACTTGGAGTTGCCCTAACAGCAGTCTGGAGAATGCCTGAATGAACCAGAAGAGAGAACAGAGAAGGCACCCCATGGGGAAGAAAGAGGATCTGATGTACTGAAGAACTCTGTTGTGGAATAAAATAAGAACTAGGGCTTACTTGGTACCTTCTAACAAAAGATGTCAAGAAAGTATATCCTAGCAGTTAAGAGCATGAACCCTGGCGTAGCTCTGCCTGGGTTTGAGGCCTGGCTCTGTCATGTGACTATGTAGCAAGTTATCTAACCTTTCTGTGACTCAGTGTTCTCATCTGTAAAAACAAGAATAATAATAATACCCATCTCATTAGGTCATTGTGGTAAACAGATCAGTACATGCGTATAAAGTACTTAGAATAGCATCTGGTACTTGGTGAACACTACATAATGATTAGATATTACCCAATCTGCATTTCTAGAATCTCTGTTCTCTCCTCACGTTTGTGGTATTATTTTATTTTCTAGAAGAACTGACAGTAATCTCTTGATTGAAATGGATTATTTTAGTTTACTTATTTTGTGGGGAGATAAGAAGGAAAGTGAAGACCCAGGGAGGGGGGGAAAAAAGGTAGTAGGCCAGATAAAGGAGCAAAGCCTTAATTCCTTGGGACCTGAAAAAAAAAAGGGGGGGGGGAGTTAGCCCAGGACAGAGAAGTTTGTTTCTGGGCTTAACTCATTAGTAAATTCTCAAAATTACTAGATATAAAAATCAGCTAATCAGTTGTAGAAACCAACATAGACGAAAACACATCAAATCATGGGGAGGCCATGGAAAAGCAGGAAAAGGGACATTTTCACTTACTTTCCACGCCACTTACATGTTTTCGCTTTGCAGTTAAAACCACACATATATTCACATACACAAATCAGCAGAGCGCCCCATATGTTCTCTATTCATCTCCAACTTAATGAGACAAAGGTCCTGAAAAGCTTCCAGGACAATGCTGAGAGAACTGGGAAGAGGAGGGGAGCCACCCTAGAAACGCAAAGGGTCTGTATAACAGTGAGGGAGGTAAATCTGTCACAGACAGGAAAAGACTAGTGGGTGGGAGAATAACATTCCACGCTAGGGTGGGGCTGTGTGGCAGATAGCCCTCCTCCCTTCCTCGGATAAAACCATTGTAAGCCTGGGAGTGGGAGTTTTGACAGGAAGAATAAAGTGATTATTAAAGAAGGCGGGGAGCTGCTCTGCAGAAAATGTGTTTGAGACTCGGCCCAGAACTTTTTAAAAAAAAAATGTGTCTGAATTAGGAAATACACAACAAATGAAGTGCACCACTTAAAGAGATGAAAGGAAGACATAACAAACCCACCACCAAGCTTAGGAGAACATTACCAGCACCTCTGACAACCCATGTGCCCTGTGGGCCCCTCTCTTTCCACATCACTCCCCTCTCAGCCCCACTCCCCAGAAGGAACCACTATCCTGATTTTGTGTTCATCATTTCCTTATTATAACTCTTGTACATGTGTTATATCCCTAAATGATACACGGTTTTGTTTTGCCTGTTTTGAACCTTTAATTTTTTTCCCCTAACATTATGTTTTTGAGATTCTTCTATATTGATAATTATAGCTATGGCTCATTCATTTCACTGCTGCATAGTATCTCACTATATGAACTTAGCACAATTTATTTTGATATTCTACTGTTAAAATACATTTGGGCAGTTTCCAGCCTCAGGCCATTAGAAGTAGAAAGACTACCAACATTCCAATCTATGTCTCTAATACACGTGCAGGAGTTTCTCTAAGGGTATGGATTTAAGAGTGAAATTCCTGGGTCACAGATAATACCCACCTTCGACTTCAGCAGATTACATCAAGCTGTTTTCCAAAATGGTTGTACCACTGACATTTCCATCAGCTCTACATTCCTCACCAACATTTGTTTTCACTGTGGTTTTCACTTGTACTTCATCGATTTCTAACAAAGCTGAACATCTTTCCACATATCTTTTGGACATCTGTTTCCTCTTCTGTGAGATGACTTACCAATTTTCAGTGGGTAATCTTATTTTTGATTCATTGAAGCCCTTTATTTATCCTGGGTGCTACCAATTATTTGTTGCTTATTTGTACTGCAATCATATTCTCTCACTTTATGGCTTATACTTTCAATTCTGATGAACAAAGATTCTCCACTTTAATGGAGCAAATATATGAATGTTTGTTTAGGTTTCATACTTTTGGTGTATTAAGAAATCCTTTCCCACCATGAGGTGGTGAAGATATTGCCCTATTTTTTCCCCTAAAAGTCGTAAGTTTTCACTTTTGTACTGATGTTTTTAATCCATTTGGAATTGATTTTTGTATATAATGTGAGGTGGGGATTCAATGTCATGTATTTCTGTTTAGATAACCAACTGTCCCCCCTTTTAAAAAAAAGTTCTTTTCCCCACTGACCAGTAGTGCAAACTTTGTAAATTATCAAGTTTCCATACAGGTGTGGATCTGTTTCTAGGGTCTCTGTTCTTTGTCACTGGTATATTTGTCCATCTCTGTTCTTAAAACCACAGTTTTAATCACTGTAACTATATAGTAAGACTTGAAAGCTTGTAGAGCAAGTCTACCCACTTTGTTTCTTTTTTGGCTGTTCTTGGCTCTTTGCTCTCTCATATAAAGTTTAGAATTATTTTTATGGAATTCTACTCAAAAAATTCTGTAAAATTTTCATTGGAAATGCATTAAATTTATAGATCTATGGGGAAAAATTGACATGTCTATGATATCAAGTCTATCCAGCCAGGAACATAGTATTTCTCTCCCATTTATTTAGTTCTACTTTGGCTTGCCATAAATTTTAAAAATTTTCTCCATGAAGTCTGGCATCTCTTTTGCTATACACATATTTTGTTGTCATTTTTATTCTAACTGGTATCATTTTTTTAGAACTATTTTTTTTCTGTTTGTTATTAATGGAGAGAAATACAGTTGACTTTGGAAGCTTACAATTAGTGAACTTACTAAACCTCCTAATTTTTATAATTTATTTGTAGACTCTCAAGTTTTCTATGTAGACAATTATATTTTGATTTTTCCTTTCCTATATTTACACCTTTCACTTCTCCTTGTCTTGTTGCAATGGGTAGGGTTTCCAATACAGTGCTGAACAGAAGCTCTGATAGCAGGCATCCCTCCTCTTATTTCTAGTTTTAAAGGAAATACTTATTTTAAACTTGACTTCCTGCTATGATGCTAACTATAGGTTTTCTGTAGGTGCTCTTTATTAGGTTAAGGAAATTTTCTTCTATTACTAGTTTGCTATGTCCTCTTTATCATGATTAGAAGTTGAATTTAACTGAATGTTTTTCTGCATCTATTGATAAAAACATATACCTTTTCTAATATGTGAATGCATAAAATTATATACGTTTGTCTAGTATTGAGCCATCCTTGCAGTCCTTGAATAAGGCCAGTAACCCAGAACTTTTTACTTGGAGAGTTAGAAGAGGTTAGATGATATCAGAGTAGAAATTGTGCTTAAAACTCACTAAACGGTACAAGGCTAGCCCTACCTGTTCACCTCAAGACCCTGTCTCTTTTATGGCACCATTTCTGACTCATCCACATCAGCTCTGAGATCTTGGAGCATTTACTATTGATGCTGTTCATCTGACACTTGGCATGTGCTTTTCGGTACCTGTCCTGCCTCCCAACTAGAATACAAGTCCCTCAGAGAGTAGCAACTAGAAAGAACACAACAAAGTCCTGCCTAAAAGGCTTAAAATATTCTTGTGGATATGGTGGTAAAACATAAGTTGGGTAATAATGCAGCATCTGTAGAAAATGAGACTCCTGGACAAGAGTTTTCTAGAGCTGTGTATTTAATCTGCTTATACTCCCTAAAACCTAAAAATCATTCTAAATTGTATTCCACATTTTCCTGCTTGGTTAGTGTCCCAGCTATGCTTCAGATATTTCTTGACTTTAAGCATTATTTAACTTTTTTTTGTTCAATACAGTCAGTCATTAGGAATATCAGTTATAACAGTGTTAAAGATCCAGCTACGGACACAGAATGTTGTGCAGTGCAGAACCTCAGTCAGGGCCCTGAACCAATCTTTAACAGGGAAGAAAAAAAAAAAAAAAAGCTGGCATTTTCCCCCTTTGGCATTGACCTCTAGTTAACTCTCAGCAGCCAGTTCACATGTTTCCTCTTTCACTCTCCTACTCTCTCCACCCTCTCACCCCAGAATTACACAATGTAGGACTGTAGGACTGATACACTTTTAGCAGTGATACTGTTAAAAGTTACCATTTCTCCAGATTACAACAAACTTCCAGCTGGTTTTTCCCGTTGTGGGCTCTTTTCTCTGTACCTACTGCTAGCTGACCTCATTGCTGCGCCTAATCTCTAGAGAGAACAAAGAGTATGGTTAGCTAAGAGCACAGACTCTCAGACCAGGCTGCCTGAGTTCAAATCCGAGTTTGACATTTACAAGTGAAAGTCCCATGACAAGTTAGTTAACCTTACTGATGCTCAGTTTCCTCATTCATATGAGGACCAACATATATCTACCCCATAGGATTGTTATGAGAATTAAATGTGTTAGTATGTATAAAGTGCTTAGAGCGTGACCTAGTGCATAGTAAGCATTATATACGGATTGTTAAATGGATAAAATACCACTCTCTTAATTTTCTCTCTTAAAACTATTTCAGTATCTCTCATTTTGTGTTGTGGTTGTGTTGGTGGTGGTAGTGGTTTTCTTTTGAGGGAGGGGACAATGTAGACCTCACTAACTAATCCTCAAGCTCCTCCTTCCCACTGGTCAGTGCTTCTATCACACATGGAAGGGAAGAGGGTGGGGGAGTGCCTGGGGTACTCATTCACTGTCCAGTTACCAGGCTGAAATCAGCACAGGTAAAGAAAATGGAGCCGTTTATTTAATTAGCATAGCAGGAATCTAGGGATATGTATGACTGCTGTTTTCAAATATTTGCAGAGCTGGGATGGAGAAGCGATGACATTTAAAATTCTATGGAAGAGCTACAGGCTTCCCGTCAAGGAGTTAAATGTTTAAGCAGAGGACTGGTGACCAGGTGTCAAGGATGCTGTATGAAAGATCTTTTTAATTTAGAGTCAGACAACTTTTAGGATTCCTTCTACCTCTAAAATCTTGGCAATACTACTGTGAGTCATCAAGACGTTGCAATCTAGTCGTGAGTCACACATCGCCAACGAGCTCCTGAAGGCACAGAATTCTTCACTCCCCACAGTGCTTGGCACATCACAACAGATCTAGGTGAGGAATTCTAGCCCTCAGGCTGCATAAAACTCAGCTCACAGTAACAACTTCTCTGAAGCCAACCGCGTCAATTAGCTGATTGCAAGCTTCTGTTGTGACCAATAAATACAATAAAGCATACATCCCAAATGGGATTTGGCCAAAAGATGTGCATCCGGATTAACTATCAGACAGTCCTTCACTTCACCCTTTCGAGGCCGGACAAAAGCCAAATGAAGTGAAGGAGGCAGGTTAAGGGGAAGGGTCAGGGTGGCCCGGGCTGAATGCGAGACGGGCGAGCGGACGCACACGCAGGGGAAAGGGACAAAGGCCTTGGGGAGAGGAGAGCACGCTGGACTTGGAGGCCGGCAGGAACGCCCCAGCCAGAGTGGCCACAGACCGGGGATGGTGGGGATGCAAGCGTGCGCCGGCAGCGGGTTAAAGAGCGGCAGCCGGGAGGGCCGCTGAGCGCCTGCGGAGCCCCTGCGGGGTCTTCTCCGCCTCTCGAGATCTGGCCTCGCGGGGCCGGGGGTCACGGGAGCCGCAGCCCGGAGGCGGGTCCTGTGCGGAGGCCGGGCGCGCACCTGCGGCGGGCACTCAGGTCGGTACTAGGCTCCCGGCGCTGCAGCCCACTCGGCCCCACCGCCGGGTTTCGGATGGTCAAGCTCTGGTCGCCTCAGCTGAGGCCATTCCTCAAGCCCCAGACAGGAGGTCGGACACCGACGCCGTAGTCCCCCTGAGGAATGCGGGGCAGTGTCTGCCTCCCGCCCGGCCCGGCCCCCGCCGCGCGAGCGACCGCCGCCATCGCGGGCCGAGGCCGGAGGGAGGCGAGGGGCCCCGCGGGCGCCGCTTTACCTGAGAAACCAGCGGGAGCAGCGTCTGCTCCACCGAGCGAGTTTTGATCTCGAGTCCCGAGTCGAAGGCGAAGCCCGACGGGCCGGAGCCGTGCATTGCCCCGGCGCCGCCAACGCCGGCTGGGCCCGGAGAGGCGGCCATGGCCCTCGGCTCGTCGCGCACCCTGGACGCCGCGCCGCTGCGGGCCCGACGCCCGCCAGCCAGCCTGCTAGCAGAGACCGCGATGCACCCGCGCCGCCCGAGGCCCCGCCTCCAACCGGGCCCGCCCCTGGCACGGCCCCGCCCACTCCACGCGCTCCAGTCTGTGGTGCGCCCTGCAGCCCCACCCCCTGACGCGGGCCCCGCCCCTTCTGTCCCCATTCCCCGCCCTGCCTGTCTCGCCTCGGGTCATTCTTCAGTGGGTCCCACACGTCTCGCCTTCGCTAGAGCACAGAAACAGGATACCTGAGGGCCTCCCACGGCCACGTGGCCTCTTACCAGGACAAGGACATCCAGGCTCAACAAAGCTTCCCATCCTCCCGATAAGCGACTCGTCCTAACTCTGAATTTCCGGAGAAATTCCCATGATTTCTGGAAGCTGCGCTTGGATTGAAAGAGGTAGACTAGAACCAGAGTCAAGTCTGTAGGGAAGGGCTTTTACTCTGAGACAGGAATTCTACAGTCTTTCTGAGCTTCTGGGGAAGGTCCTGTTTCCCTCTCCACCCTGCTCTTTTTCTGACCATATCTTTTTCACAATTTGAACTGGAGTGAAGATGAAACATTTGCTAATACAATCGTTTAAGGAGTATCTGAGTACTTGTCAAGAAAAGAGTGATTTGGGTATCCTTGGGCTACTGATCAGAATCACTCTTCGAAAGGAAATTAAATAGAACATATGGAAAAGCCTCACCTACTGCTCAAAACTATTACTTTTTAAAACTACTTTTTAAAATTACTTTTCCCCTAGTGCCTAGTACACAGCAGTTTCTTAACAGTTGTTCAGTGACTGAAAAGAGCGTTAGCATATATTTCTGACGAAGTTCACTTAAGAGTAAGGCTAAGAATCACGGAGGCCCTGTGTGATGGAGATGGGAGAGCTGAACACTTCTTACCCTAAAGGTTCCAGAAGCAAACCTAAAGGAGGTTGTCAGAAGCACATATTCTGGGAAGGGGTCCTAGGCTTAAGCAACAGACTGAGAAGCATGAAGAAATATTTTGTGAACTAGTAGACTTGCCAATAAGAAACTATCAGTGTAGAAAAGAATGTAAATCATAGTCCACGCCTTACACCTTTGCCAGGATCGTTTTCTCCATCCATAATGTCAGACTGATGAGCTGTATCAGAAAGCTCTTTTCCAGGCACTGTTGAAATATGCTTCAAAATACTTCCACTTGGGGTTCAGCCCCACCTGCCAGTGCTGCAGAGGTTATCTTTGCTGTTGAAGACAGCCATACCTTAGGTTTGTTTTCTTCATTCAAAACATGTAGTTCCTTTATCCAACTTTCTTTTCCTCTGATTCTCACCCCCCAGCCACCCACTTCATTACTTCCTTATCTACCACAAAGCCACCTTCCTCTGTGCACTGAGGGCTCCAGCCTTACCCTTGGACCCTTTCACCTCTTTAAGGTGTCCAGCATCCTCTCCCAGACACATCTTCCCTTATGTAAGTTGCCCATAAAAATTCAGTGTAGGCATTGGTGCCAAAGGAAAAGACAAGATATAAGGCCTAAGAGATGGATTTTTGTATTTGTGAAAGTTTGACTTCACTAAAGATCAAATTTCTCAAGAGAAATGAGACTAAGTTTACCTCCTGATTCATTCAACACTAGTAATTTTATTTCAAAATATAAATATTTTACATTTACAAAGATGTTACATCAGTAGGTTGTCAAAGCAAGTTAAAGCTAGGAAACAGCATTTGGGATAATAAAGAAGATACATTGTTGTCTTTGAACAATCTTTTTTACTTTCAAACCTTCTCTACTTTGCCTGAGAATGCAAGGGTAATACATTTCCCAAAAGTTACATAAGCAATTACAATTATATATCCAATCCTGGTTTCAAAATCAAATGGTATTTGAAATGCACTCCAGTCACCCAGACAAGTGGCACTGCAAAGCACAAAGAAGGGTTTTCTTTGGAATAACTACAATTGGAATTACACCTTCTGGGTCACTGCCATAAAAAACAGAATTTTATATTCAGCCAAAATGATGTTTAACATTTGCTTTCACACCTTTCATAGTAAAATACAAAGCTAGAGAAAAAAAATAAGAAACCAGGTGTGGAGTAAAGAACACTGGACTTGGAGTCAGAAGTTCTGCAACTGAATTCTGGCTCCATCATTTTGCGATATAAACTTAAGGGGAAAATCACAAAAAAAAAACCCCTTCTGAGCCTCCAGTGCCTTGTCTGATAACACTCAACAACTGTCTATCTCACAGGGTTGTTATGAAAGCAGTCTGAAAACTATAAAGTGCCATACAAAAGCGTTATTAAAGTGTATTATCAATATATCACCACTGTATTTGCACACTTAATTGAGCTTTAAAAACTTGTAAAACTAAAACACAAATACTGATTTCACACACCATAGGTGGAAAAGAATCTCTATACTTGATGTATAGCTCTGAGTGACAAATATGTTTTCTTTCTGTTATCTCATTAGACTTTGAGACGTATTATGGTTTACATGGTAGATTCACCATTCAGAATCTCCACTGGGGATGTCCTCTAAAAGAGCTGTAAACTTTTATTTGAGAGCCATGTTTCCCAAAGGATCTGCAGTCCTTTGAGATGCTCTGAGAAAAGGAGGATGGGTGCGCAGTTTAAAGTCAAATAAGTCCCGTAAACAGTCTTTGTCTGTCTCATAAATTCACAATATATAGTATTACATGACTTCTTGGAAGACCTACAGAAAGGAAACAAACTCAGCATGCCTCAATTTTAACTCACCGTGGGGTCCCCCCACCACACACACTTTTGTTCTCTTATAACATCTAATAACATTCCTTGGAAATACTGCTATAAGGAACACATTTTTTCCAAAAGCTACTCAACTACGAGGGAAAGGGAAGAGAAGTAGAACAATGGACTGTGAGAAAAAAGCAAGTATTCTACTCTGAACTGGTACTGACTGGTTCCGTGTTCCAAAAGACACTCCAACCTATGGATTTGTTTCCTTCTCCAGAAAATGCTAGGATCGCCTGATTATATAAAGACCCATTCTAGCACAGAATTTCTATGACTCCAGGAGGCAGAGAGAACATCTTGATTTATAATTCTCTTAGTTATTTTTAAACTATCCAAAAAAAGGGAACTGCTCAGTGGTTTTAGATAGCATGAATATTTTTGCAGGTCCTCAGTAAGTTAATGAAATGAATATATTTTGATGGCAAGATGTGTAGAGACAAGAAATTGATAAAAACAAAAAATACTTGTTCTTAGCTGGAACTAACATTTGGAAGTATGTTGCCACAGGCTATTTCTACTGTGAAATGTCTACTGTTAATACTCTTATGAGGGTCTTGGAAGACCCTTAAAGGAGACTGTGAGGGGTTTTCCTATAAACCTTGAAGTTGAAAGCTCTAGATAGCTCACCTAAAATTACTTTGCTCTAGTCTAACTCCTCATGACCTGAATGTGAGCATTTCTTGCTCAGTAGTGATACATCCTAAAGCTCTAAACACAACCAAAGTAGGAGCTAGGGGTACTAGGAAGTCCTGATGGGTCACAACCAGTTCTTGTTAAGACCAAGGTTAGCCAGAGGACTTCATCTGCAAGCCCTTTTACTGGAATAAACTGCTTTTTCCAAAGCAACTGAGTTTGTTTAAGTAACACTTTTTAGGTATCCTCCCACGTCAAGAGTCAATCTGCACTAGTCTCAGAAGTCAAGGGAAAACTCTGCCAGCAAACCACCTCTAATGGAAATGGGTGTTCGGAACTGTTGCAAATTTAAAAATAAATAAAACTGGTATCTAAGGCAATCTGGCAGAGATCACTTCCAGAAACAGAGAATGTGATAGGAATTTTGGAACTGAAGCTGGACTTACAGGACACAGGGTTTATGCTGAAAATCCCATGCCTTGCTCTCTCTGAGACAAGAGAGGAGCACACTGAGTAGGGAGTTCTTATCTCCTCCTCCCATTCCTCCACTCAGTTTACAACTGAAGAGGGAATGTGACCTTCAAACTAATCTTTAATAAAGCTATCACACGCAGGACATTGTGACAGGATTTCTGTACTCGGTTTTCACTGAAGCTACTTCTACTTCATTAATGCATCATCTGTTTCTAGGGAAAGTTCCTCTTTCTGGGTCAAATCATAAGAATCACCTTCAAGACTTGAGCTTGAGACTTCTATCTTTTCATACCATTTGATCTCTATGCCCTGTGAAGATCTGTAAAATCTCTTCACTATATCTGAGGCGGCATGTTTCTCTCTGTTTTTGAGGGTTCCAAGAAGACCTCCTGAAGCTGGTCAACCTTCAAGTTCATAGGCTGTTGCTGGAGTAGTTGGGCAGTTTAAGTTTCCAGATCAGGTCTGGGTAGTACTCTGGGGCACCTCTGCTCCTGACAGTCCAGATGATACTACATTATTGCTAATTTCGGCAGCTCTAAATTATTCTCTTAGGGCTCAGAGTCACCATCGAAGAACTGGTATTCATACTAATAACTGTAACCAGCAATAGCTAAGTGTAGTTTTTTTGCAGTATCACTTTATACAGCTAAAAGCACTCTGGAGAAACATAATTTGCATATGCATACTAACACATTGTGCATAATATTTGCTTCTTATAAATATGTACTAATCACAGCTGTAAACTTACCAGTATACCACTCATAAAAACAGACCTGATTTCTTTGTTAACACTTTTAAGGTAAAATTTTAAATTTTAGCAATACACATGATTCAGCTAAGACTGAAGGTGAGAGAAGGCCTTCTTAGGAGTCTTACGAGTTTTCCCCAAGAGTACCCTACACAGTGCCTGGCATGGACCCTAAAGTTTGGCAAACTCTCAACCAATGTTTTACTGAATGAATGATTGAACAAGTGAATAAAGAAAAGAATGAGTTACTTGGTGCCAAATATATATAACACTTGGTGGCATATCAGATGATAACTGTTGAAGGATTCACGTAAAAATAAGAGATCTGCGTGTAGTCCACTGTATAAAGACAGACCTCATGGTACCTCTCTTCTAGGTGGAGTTTTTTCTTAAGTAATATCAGAATAAATTTAAGGTAATTATCATTAACTATGCTTCTTAATGAGAAGATGTTTTAGAAGAAATGAGTTCTACTTTTTAATGTTTTCCAAAAAAGAAATCTTTGTTACTTAAGAACCCTTTCTCCTCCATTAAGAATCCTTCCTTCTCCCTTGGGGGCAGAGAAAGCCTGAAGATTGTTTTATACAGTGGAAAGGATGCAAAGCTAAGAGCTGGATTCTGTTCCCAGCTCTGTCATCAACTGTTTGACAGGTCTATGCAATCAGACACCTAATTCTACCTCATAGCCCTGGAAAAAGTGTGTAGAATATAAAAAGAAACTGTAGTACAGCAAAGTTGGCAGATTGCGGAGTCAGAAAGATGTGAGGTCAAATTTTACTAAACTTCATGACTTTGAGTTGGTCACTATTCCGAACCTCAGCTTCCCCATCTGTGTGAAACTGTTGTAGAAGAATATAAAGCTGTATGAAAGCTGATGTGAAGTGCTTGTGAAATAACGTGTGCAAGAATTTTGTAAGATGTAAATAAAGCACTATGCTGGTTATCGGAGATTATTTTAAAAGTCACAATTTAATCCAACAAGCATTCATCTAGTGTCTTAAGTGCAAGGCACTGTGCCAAGTGATGGGAAGATACTACACAGATAAAAAATTCTAAATTCTACTGCTGTAGGTAACTAATTGGTCAAAGTCCAAATACTGAAACAGGGATACGTTTAACACATCAGAGCACTGATGCACCTGAGATTTTTCACTTAAAACATCTGGGAAGGGAAAAAAAAGTCACAACATGAATTCTATCATATTGTTACCATTAATAGCAGCTTAGTAAGTAGTTAATTTCAATGTGGTCAGCCAAGTTTTAGAAATTTGGCAATAGTGTAACAGGGGAGGGAGGGAGGAGAAAGGGGAAGAAGAGCTTCAGTCTTTCTGTGTCTCCTATGGTTGCAACATACAACTGACTGGACTTCAAATAAGCCACCCACCCTCACACTGAAGACCTTCCCTACGGAGGACCATATACTGTGGGAGAAGGGCAGATGACTCATTTTTCCTGCTCAAGAAACTACATTCTCATAAGTCAAAGCCCTCTTCATTGAAAGTGACTGTCATAGAAAAGGTTTAAGAACAGATATCTTAAAACAGGAGAAAATTACATTGTATACACTCGTGACAGCAGGTAGTTTAGGGCTCTTAAAAAAAACCTTATAAATATATATTATAATACAGATAACCAAAGTGGGAAAATTTCAAGCCATGGTACCAGTGTATGAACTGAAACTTTTCAAGCCATCTTAGCAACAGTTAAGTGAGCAAACCACATTTCTGAGCTCCAAAGCTGTGCTTTAAAATGCAAAGCAGCCCAGAGCAAGTCCTCTCTTGTCCGGGAATTCTGCTTGGAAGGCCAGGAGGCTTCTGCTTCTGTTCCTGGGCTCTGCTTGCTAGGCACAGCTGAAAGGGCAGGAGGCCACAGCTGAGCTGAACTCACAGTCAAGGTTGAATTTCCTAGAGAAATCGCGGTGGTTGGGAACCAAGTCAGTCTACCGAAGGTTTCAGATCTTCAGAAATGTCACGGAAAGTCCTTTAAAAAGAAAAGACAGAATGCTTAGTTTTGCTTTTGGAAAAGAGGGTGGGGGTACTACAGAGATATTTTAAAAAAAGAAAGAAAGAAAGAAAATAGCATCTAACTAGTAATTGGTTGCCATAAAATATCTTATTTTTATAACATGAGAGCCTCTATGAGGTTATATAGTCATTTTTTTTTCTTATTCACTGAGTATTGTTTCAAAGTCTGATAGTTGTCTCTCAATCCTTAGTAACAAGAACTCCAGGTTTTTAGAGGGTCCACTGTCTCCCTCTACAAGACTACTTCCCTACTCCCTTGAAACTAATGACCATGTGACTAGGTTCTGGCCAATGAGATGTAAATAGAAGTGTTGCGTGACTTCTGGGCAGTGTCCTTAAAAGAGAAGGATGATCTTTGACCTTTCCCCCCTTCTTGCTGAATGGAAAGTAGACACAATGCTGTTAAAGAGAAAAACACTAAGAGACCAAAGGTTAAACGCTAAGTGGTAAGTTTTATTGCAAAGTAGGAAAACTGATCCAGCAGAGTCCACACTCTGAGAATGGGGGAGGTCTTTTCTCCAAATGACCTTGTACTTGCATTGTCTTTCTCTCCCATCAAGCAAGCCAAGTGAATGCAGTTACCTGGCAGGTAATGTCTGGGTTGGATGGAGGAGGTCTGCTGCATCTAAGCAGGGTCTACCCCTTAGGACTGTAGCAGCTAGTTTGCCTTTGCTATGTAATATACATGCCCAAGCTAGGATGATGTCACCTCACCAGGTCTGCATCTGTGTTGGCAGCCAAATGGCCAGGTCAGAGTTTACCAATGAACATGAGCTCAAGCACCCACCTTAGATGAAGAGACTTCACACCATGGCTAGCAGAACATGAAGATAGGGGGACGAGTAGCATGGATGTCTGTGGAACAGATACACTAGCCCTGGACTGCCTGCCTCTCCACTTCTTTCACCCAAGAGAGAAATAAATTTCTAGCTCGTTTAAGTCACTGTTATTTTGAGTTTGACTGATGGTGCATTTTTTGAGTTTGTTTTTTGGCCATAATACAGACAGGTCTATTTTAAATGATACAGACGTGAAGCACAAGTTTATTACCATCCTTTTAGATAGAAGTTGCCTTGCTCCTTTACAACAACATCACCAACTAGGAGGCTCAGACAGGCAGGGCAGAGGCAAGCAAAAGACTAACCCTTTAGCACAAGGTAGGAAGTAATTTAATGTCAAGAGGAGCACAGGTAAAATGTTATAGAAAAAGGATTACACTCAAGGATGCTCAGTTATCTCAAGGCTCTTTCACTGGATGGTACCCTAAGCCTCTTCACCTCTAAAGCACATATCTGACTAGCACAGCTCTACATCCAAAGGAACAGCTTTGAGGGAGGGGTAAGATTCCTGGCTATGGCTCCTGAGGCTTTGAAAGGGTTTATGCGTGACATGGCTGAACCCACGGTACTGAATATATGCTGACAGGTCAAATAACTGGAATGAATTTATCCCCTCAAATATTTTTATACCCTGAAAAAAATTCCCTTAAACAGATTTATACACACACATATTTTTACATATATTAATATCCATCCATCTCTATTGAACCAGAGTTTCTCGGCAGCAGCACTATGGACCATTTTGTGCTTTGTAAGATGTTTAACAGCATCCCTGTCTCTACCCACTACAGTTGTGAGAATCAACATGTCTCTAGATGTTACCAAATGTCCTCTGAGGGGAGCAAAATCATACCCTCCTCCCAGGACCGCTGCTCTAACTACCTGTCTGCCCATTTATACCCATTTTCCACCGTCTCACCTAAATTTGTGTTTTTACATTTGTGTACAGGCAAAGCTGGCTACAAGCTGTCTTAGACAATATGAATCACTCAGTTCTGAAAAGCCCTGGAAAATCTTTAAAACAAGAGCCAAAAACTGGTCAATACTACAAAGCACTTTCCAACACCCAAAAGGTTTGTAAATTCATCCTTTGACATCCTTTCAAATTTCTAAGATATCTGCAAGTTTGAACCTCTAACTCTGCATTTCCCCTAAATTATGAATGAAAATTTCTGCCTCAAGGCAAAGATGCATAAAATAAGATTAAGACTGTGGTTGGCCCAGTGACTGCTTTCTGTTGACAAGTAAGCTTACTTAGCTGTAAGCTTGAAATTCATACCTACTATTCAATTCTGCCTCCAGGCCAAAAAAGCCTCCAGAAGGACTCAGAAGAAAAGAAAACAAAGTGAAGCAAGCTGAGAAAACAGTTACTAAGTGTTTTCTATCCCAACACTGTATCTTCTCTAGATGTTTAGGGTGGTGATGGTGGCTGTGTGTAAAAACCTACAAAAGTAACATTGATCTTAATTAACTGAACCTCTGATTATCTCCTGGAAAACAAACTCCATAACGTAGGGATAGAGAAATAATTTCTTTCTGGCCTCATCAAGAGGCACAGCACTAACTAATCAGCAGGGCTCATAAAACCGTAACTCTCTAGATTAAGAAGAAACAAAGGAACAAACACTGCATTGACAGTATTCCTAAAAATGGTAAATGTCCTACCTAAACCATCTAAATACTATATTCTTTCCCAAACCATAATGATTATTCTGTTCCTTTGAACCACAGTGGCAGAATTTCTCACGAACAAGCAATGCAGAATGGGACCACATGTGGCTGGGGGAACAGAGGACTGCTGTTAACATCTAACAGTTGCTTCCATAGCAATGGGGACCATGCAATGTGACTCCTCATTTACAATCCTTTGCTCCTTGCAAACACTTTGGGATCTGCTTCCCCCAAAGTTTCAATGAGATTTTAAAAAACCCATTTATGTGAATCTTTAAATCTTTTCTAATTTAATAGCTCAAGAAGTGGGGGTGGGGGATGGTTAGAGAAGGAAAAGAAAGACCTTTAGTGGAAACACACCAGCTCACCTGCTTATTACTGGGTGACTATAGGCAAGCGATTTCCTCAACTACAGAACGTGGAAAACAACCATGCCTAACCTCAGGTGAAACATTGGACAGATTAAGTAAAATAAGGTAACAGGTAAAGTTTTATCACAGAACTTGGCACACGAAGTACCAATAAATGTCAGCAGTCGTTGTTGGCTACTACCTAAGAAGTCAGTTAGACTTCCCACTAGAAAGTGATGTATTGAACGGGTATTTCCCTCAGGCTCTCCTAAAACCCCTTCAGAATACCAGTAAAAGTATTTTTTTAAAGGCATAAACCCACCTGGAAAAAAAAAAAGGTGGGGAAAAGAAAACATAAGAGGGAAGAGTAACACACTTTTAGAAGGCGGAAAGCAGACAGACAACTGCTAGGATCCAGCATAACCTAAGACGCTGAACCCTAAGCCAGTACTTATTCAGCAAAGCTCCCCCAAAAGCTCAGAAACTGGTGATATGAAGAAACTCTGCAAGTGGAGTTGAAGGGGGGCCTAAACATTGAAGGGCCACTTTGCAGTGTGCTTAAAAAGCAGAAAGACTTCACAGCTCCAACAGCCTCACCCACACCTCCACCCAGCCAAGCACATGCCCCCCATCATTGGCAGAAAATTTGGGGTTTTCCCTCCCTAGAGAAAGTGAAACAAAAAGCCTCTGAACTAGGGGACAACAGGCAGCCACGGGGTGAGGGTACACACTGACAGTGGGAAATTAAGTGAATATTTACACCTTGTCTGATCCTTCTCTGTCTTGGCTCCCAGAATGCTGGCAGTCAGGCCGTCAACTTCTAGGGAGAATATCTTTCTCTGAGGAATTTAGCAGCCCCAAAGGGAAACCAAAAAGCACTGACTCAAAGATTGCACAGGACAATGATCCTGGTAGATTATATTATGGTAACACACATGATTACCAACCCATAGCTCCTGAGTCAGGGTCTCACTCTTAAGCCAACAGTCAAAAATATCTGATACCTGATATTGTGATTATGTTGTGTTAATATGATAACGGTGAAGAGATTTTGCAGATGTAATTAAGGTCCCTAGGCAATGGACTATAATCAAGAGGAGAGTATGTTCAGTAGGCCAGCTCTGATCAGGTGGGCCCCTTACAAAAGGATCTTAGTAGTCAGAGACAGAAGTCAGAAAAATACTCTCCTGCTGGCCTTGAAGAAGCAAACAACCACGTTACGAACTGCCTATGGAAAGGGGCAGCCTCTGGGAGCTGGAAGCTTCAATTCTACAGCTGCAATGAGATGAATTCTGCCAACAAGAGGCAAGGTTGGAAGAGGGCCCCAATCCACAGACGAAGAAACCCCAGCCCGAGCTGACACCTTGACGGCAGCCTCGTCAGATCCTAATCAGAAGACTCAGCTGAATTGTGCCTTTACACTCGACCACGGGAACCTTAATATAATGATGTTGTTTTAAGCCACTAAGTTACTGGTAATTTGTTACATAACACAGAAAATACAGACCTATATGCTAAAAAAGGTAAATTTTATTTACATAAATAGCACCTCAATATAAATCAGACCCCCTCAAAAACAGGATAGTGGAAATGGAAACCTTTAAGGAGGTGTTATAAAATTAGAGAATCACCCAGAAAATGGGTGACTTAAAAAGAATATTAAATAGAAATATAGTTTCATTAAATACATTTTCAGAATCATTCTGCTTTAACTCACCGCTGAGTCTGAGCGGGCCACGGGGTCTGGTTTGGCGTGGGCACCGAATTCGTGGGACTCACTAGCATGGCACTATAGATGTTGGAAGCGACCACAAGTATGCACAGCAGTATGGGCCCAATGATTGCCCCTTCCAGGCCCAGGTAGTATGCTCCACCAGCCACAGCCAAGCCTGTCAAGTAAGGATGGCCCCCTCTGAAACGAAGAGCACACAGATCACTCATGGCTTTTAACAAATACAAACCTCGGAGTTAATCTGAAATACATTCTCTAACACAATGTTCATTCACTAATGCGCCTGCCTTTTGACTTGCATTATCAGCTTTCCTTAGATCACCTCAATGTGGATAACTAAACATTAATTGTAATCGTATCAAGATGCAAGAATTTTCTTACCTACATGTGCGACATTTGCCTTTTTTATTCATCCAGCGAGGAGTGAAGCCGGCAATGTTAACAGGTACCCTGCACCCACTACAAGGCTGTCTGAAGTGGGTTAATGTTAGCTTAAGACTGGTTAGATAAGTTACCTGTTAGGTTTACCTCCATCTAGAATAATTAAGCGGGCACAATTTAGCACGTAATTCAACTAATTAGGCTTTTGTAAAGACGACAACAGCACAACAGCATCCCTGCTATTCAGAGGTTAGACTTCCAGCAATCTCCTAAAACAGATGTCAGCACACATAGTGATAAAAGGCCCCATGAGGAAAACATCTGCTAAAAAAGCCCACGACTTTTTTGTATTTCACAGGAGAGTCACAATTGCCCTCCAGCTTGTCACAGTATCACATACATAACTGGAATGAAATAAGACACAGGCGTACCTCGAAGATATTGCAGGTTTGGTTCCAGACCAACATAATAAAGCCAAATATTGAAACAAAGTCAGTCACATGAAATTTGTGGTTTCCCAGTACATACAAAAAATTATGTTTACCCTATACTGTAGTCTAATAAGTGTGCAATAGCATTATGTCTAAAAAACAATGTACAAACCTTAATTTTAAATATTGCTAAGAAATGCTAACCATCATGTGAGCCTTCAGCAAGTGAAATCTTTTTTCTTGCCTCGATGCTGATGTCTGCTGCCTGATCAGGAGGATGGCTACTGAAGGCTGGGGTGGCTATGGATATTTCTTAAAAATAAGACAAAAATGAAGTTTTGCTCCATCAGTGGATTCTTCCTTTCACAGATGATTTTTCTGTAGCCTGCAATGCTGTTTGAGAGCATTTTACCCACTGGAGAACTTCTTTCAATATGGGAGTCAATCCTTTCAAACCATGCCTCTGCTTTATCAATGAAATTTCTGTAGTATTATAAATCCTTTGTTGTCATTTCAAGAATTTTCACAGCATCTTCACTGTGAAATAGGAAACAGGTTCCATAGAAGAAACCACTTCCTTTGCTCACCCATTAGAAACAGCTCCTCATCTGTTAAAGTTTTATCATGAGATTGCAGCAGTTCAGCTACATCTTCAGGCTCCACTTTTTAAAAAAAATTTTTAATTGAATATAATGTATTAATTTCTGGTGTACAGCATAGTGATTCAGTTATACATATATATTCCCTTTCATATTCTTTTTCATTACAGGCTATTACAAGGTATTGAAATGTAGTTCCCTGTGCTGTACAGTAGGACCTTGTTGTTTATCTACCTTACATACAGTAGTTAGTACCTACAAATCCCCAGCTCTCAATTTATCCAGCCACCCCCACCTTTCTCCTCTGGTAACCACAAGTTTGTTTTCTACATCTGTATGTTTCTGTTTTGTAACTAGGTTCATTTGTCTCTCTCTTTTTTTTTTTTTGTAGATTCCACATATAAGTGATATGATATTTTTCTTTCTCTTTTTGGCTTACTTCACATAGAATGATGATCTCAAGGTCTATCTAGGTTGCTACAAATGGCATTATTTTGTTCTTTTTATGGCTGAGTAGTATTCCATTGTATAAACATACCGCAACTTCTTTACCCAGTCATCTGTTGATGGACATTTAGGTTGCTTCTATGTCTTGGCTATGGTAAACAGCACTGCTGTAACACTGGGGTGCACGTATCTTTCTGAATTAGTCTCCTCCAGATATATGCCCAGGAATGGGATTGCTAGATCACAGGGTAAGTCTGCTTTTAGTACTTTTAGTTTTTTAAGGAATCGTTGTACTTTTTCCATAATGGTTGCACCAAACTACATTCCCACCAATAATGTAGGAGGGTTTCCCTTTTCTCCACACCCTCTCCAGCATTTACTGTTTGTGGATTTCTCTTAATGATGGCCATTCTGACTGGTGGTACCTCACTGTAGTTTTGATTTGCATTTCTATTTCTCTAATAGCTAGCGATATTCAGCATTCTTTTCATGTGCCTATTGGCCATCTGTATGTCTTCACTGGAGAAACGTTTGTTTAGGTATTCTGCCCATTTTTTGATTGCATTGTTTTTTGTTATTGAGTTGTAAGTGCTGTTTGTATATTCTGGAAATTAAGTCCCTGTCAGTCACGTCAAATATTTTCTCCCACTCTGTAGGCTGTCTTTTTGTTTTGTTTATAGTTTCCTTTGCTGTGCAAAAACTTGTAAGTTTAATTAGGTCCCACTTGTTTATTTTTGCTTTTATTTCTATTGCCTAGGTAGATTGTCCTAGGAGAACATTGCTAAGATTTACGTCAAAGAATGTTTTGTCTATGTTTTCTTCCAGGACGTTTATAGAGTCTTGTCTTACATTTAAGTCTTTAAGTTCAGGTTCTACTTCTAATTCCAGTTCTCTTGCTGTTTCCACCACATCTACAGTTACTTCTTCCACGGAAGTCTTGAAACAATCAAAGTCATCCAGGAGGGCTGGAATCAACTTCTTCCAAACTCCTGTTAATGTTGATACTCTGACCTCTTCCCACAAATCACTGAGTGCTCTTGATGGCGTCTAGAATGGTGAATTCTTTCCAGAAGATTTTCAACTGACTTTGCCTGGATCCATCAGAGGCACCACTATCTATAGTAGGCATAGCTTACAAAATGTATTTCTTACATAATAAGACTTCAAAGTCGAAATTACTTCTTGATCCATGAGCTGCAGAATGGATGTTGTGTTACAGGCATGAAAAGAACATTAATCTCACTGTGTATCTCTTGGCTGACCAGGTACACTGTCAGTGAGCAGTAATATTTTGAGAGGAATCTTTTTTTTCTGAGCAGTGGGTCTTAAGAGTGGGCTTAAAATATTCAGTAAACCATGTTGTAAACATATGTGCTGTCATCCAGGTTTTGTTGTTCCAGTTTTAGAGCAGAGTAGATTTAGCACAATTCTCAAGAGCCCTAGGATTTTTGGAATGGTAAATGAGCACTGGCTTCAACTTAAAGTTACCAGCTGCATTAGCCCCTAGCAACAGAGTCAGCCTGCACTTTCAAACTTTGAAGCCAGGCATTGAAAGTCCTAGATGGCATCTTTTCCCAATAGAAGACTGTTTGATCTATATTGAAAAATCTGTTTAGTGTCCCCACTTTTATTAATTATCCTAGCTAGATCTTCTGGACAACTTGCTGTAGCTTCTACATCAGCACGGCACTTCACCTTGCACTTTTATTTTCTGGAGACAGCTTCTTACCTTAAACTTTACGAAGCAACCTCTGGCAGCTTTGAACTTTTCTTCTGCAGCTTCCTCACCTGTCTCAGTCTTCACGGGATTGAAGAGCGTTAGGGCCTTGCAGTGGATTAGGCTTCAGCTTAAGGGAGTGTTGTGGCTGGTTTGATCTTTCATCCAGATCACCAAAACTTTCTTCACATCAGCAAAATAGGCTGCTTTGCTTTCTTATCATTTGTGTGTTCACTGGAACAGCAGTTTTCACTTCCTTCAAGAACTTTTCCTTTGCATTCACAACCTGGCTAACTCTTTGGCTCAAGAGGCTTTCAGCCTACCTCAACTTTCTGTCTTCCTCACTAAGCTTAATCATTTCCAGCTTTTGATTTAAGGTGAGAGATGTGTGACTCTTCCTTCCACTTAAACACTCAGAGGCCACTGTACGGTTATTAACTGGCCTAAATAATTTCAATATTGTTGTGTCCCAGGGGCTAGGGAGCTTCACAGAGAGGGAGACAGACAAGAGAATGGCTGGTCGGTGGAGCAGTCACAGCACACATAACACTTATCAATTAAGTATGCCATCTTATATGGGTGTAGTTCATAGCACCCCAAAACAATTATAATGGCAACATCAAGGATCACTGATCACCATAACAAATGTAATAATTAGAAAGTTTGAACTATTGTGAGAATTAGCAAGGTGAGACACAGACATACAACATAAGCAAATGCTATTGGAAAAACGGCACTGATAGACTTGCTCAACACAGGGTTGCCACAAACCTTCAATCTGTTAAAAAACAAAAACAAAATGCAGTATCTGCGAAGCACTATAAGGCGAAAGGCAATAAAAATGAGGTATGCCTGTAGAGGGTAGCAGTACTGAACACTGAAAATGGTAACACCTGACCACTGACAGAAGAGGGACTTAGAAATAAGGCCTATTTTATTTGTTCCTAGTTTTTAAACACAGATGATTAGAAAAATTTAGTGAAGGGCAAGTAATTAAATACCTTGGAAGAATGTCCTGCACTATATTACAATTTCAGTAAGTAGTATTTAAGGTGAACCAGCCTTCAGGAAACCAATACATTATATTTGTAATGTATTTGTTTTCCTCACTCCAAAAAAAAAGGATTTGGGGCGGTATTCCACATATGCGACGTAAATATGCATTTTCCCTAAACAACACATTTAGGAAATTTTCCATCAAAATGCTTACAGCTTAAAAAAAAAAGTGTGCGAGTTTTTAAATAAAAGCTTAATTTATTAAAAAATAAAAAAGTAAATTTATGTAAAATTTTTCATTTCCTAGTGATGCTGGTTAAATAAGGTGTTATTTTATTAAGATAAAACCATGTATGTCTTAAATTCTACCTGAAAACCTTGATATAAAATTTACAGCAGAGTGTAAAGAAAGGAAAGCACTTAACTATAAATCCTGTAACCACCGTGACTATTTAAATTCCAACCGTTAAACATTAGTGAAGCACACCCTGATTGTTATCCTTGTATCTTTACGTTTTAGGCACAGAAGCTCCCCTAGGGCTACCTTGTGGAGTTGCTCGTTTCTTTTCACTCTGAACTTTGGGGCTTCAGAGTAGTTCTGTTATTATTCGTTCTCCACTTTCACTTACTAAAAAGAAAACAAGGAGGCACATAATTTGTCTCTTCTTAATTTCAAATGAGCTGAACGGTCCTCCTCCTATAAACTTAGACCCCGACTACCTTGATTGTGAGGATGCGCTCTACTTAAAGAAAACGTAACAGATTAACTAGTAACAGTTTCAGTAGGCCATATTCTGAATGTGAGTAGCTGAATGAAACTAACACCTGATCACATTCTGGAGTCTAATAAGCAATGTGAATCTAGATACATGACTAAAGGAGAATCGGCTTGATTTACTTAATGGATTTTCTAAAAGGGCTATCAAAACGTACAAAAATAGACAGACACTTATTATATGGCCAAATTTGACTTCTGCCTTAAATTCACCTGTATTCATTAAAGAACCACACTATAACATCTTAAGGAAGAAAGCACTGCTTGTTAGACATTAACTTGGTGAGATTTTACAGGGAAATCCTCGGATCTACAACCTAATAATGCTTTTCTCCAAAAGCAACGTTCTTGAGAATAACTACTAACTTGTTACTATACTTAAAATATTTTTATTTTAAAGTACACATAGTAATACTTTTTTCCTAGGTTAAATGTCACTAAACCAGAGGATTAGTCACACATTTGTTTTAACCCATGGTCTCATATATTATAAATAATACTTATATAGTAACTAAATAGCGTATCTTGCAAACGGTATTAATTAAGCTTTGACTATATCAGTGAGATTACAAAAGATGATTTCACTGAAAAAAGCCTACCACCTGTCCTTTCTCCCACACCCGCCCCCCCAAAAAAAAAACTTCTTTAAAAAGGCCGCAGAAATTCCCGGATGATTCACCACCTACTTCAGAAGTTTTGTGGAATACTTACCCTGATATATCAGAATATATGGCAGTATCTACAAAGTATGTTGGCAAGAGATGAAAAACCAACAGTAAGATGGCTTTGCATCCTAAGCCTTGGGTAAGCCACAGGTCCAGAACTGCAGGTACCGCTGCCCAATACGTGCCCAGAAATGGCACTGCTCCAAGGATCGCTGCTAAAGCTAGTAAAAGATTAAAAGAAGAAAAGCAGCTTAACGTCATCACCAAAGCAGTAACAGCAGAATCTAAGCACTAGCTCCTACTACTTAAAAATTTCCACCAAAACAAGACAAACAAATACAAACTCAAATTTTAGGGGAATGAAATGCCCTGTTTAACTGAATTTGCTTGTTGAATGAGGTCCAAGATCTTAAAACTAGATAACGAAAATCTTTCTGAGATGTGTGTCTACTTTATGAACCTGTTCTTAAGCAACACAATTTTAGTGTCTTACAGTTGTTATTCTGATACGTATACAGTTGGCCCTCAGTATCCTGGGATATGGAACCTGTGGATAAAGAGGGCCAAAGGACTTGAGCATCCACGGATTTTGGTATCCTGGGGGGTCCTGGAACCACTCCCCCAGAGATACCAAGGGACGACTGCAGAGTCCTATAACTAGAGAACACTGATCAAAAATCTGTACCGAGTGCAACGCCAAGCCAGAAATTAGTTTCTAACTCTCACGTAAGAGCATATTCTTTACCTTGCTTCTAATAAAAATGAGATGTATTTTAAAAAAACAAAAACAAAAATAAACCCCTGCTGGGTGAAGGATCTTACTTCACGCTCACCCTCTTCCAGAAGAATATGCTCAATTAACAAATACTGATGCAGTGCCTCCTAAGTGCTGGTACTGTCCTAGCTACTGGGGACACAGCAGTACATAAACATAATACATCATATTTCTGCTCTCAGTCTGGACTAGGTTAAATCTCAAAATTTAGTATTTTACATTTGAGCAAGATGACATGTCCCAGTTTGTGCAAAATGGGTTAATGTCCCTTAAAAAGAGGAAGTGGAATTTATGATACAGTTGTTACCTGATGGTATGAAGACAATATTGATGCCAAATATAGTATGAGTCAGCCAGGTGTACAAGCCATAAAAGCCAGCCATTTTGAGGGAAGCATCAAATACCCCTCTAAAACATCCAAAGATAAAAGGGAAGTAAATAAACACAGCATCGTATTATGATTCAGAAATATCAGTATTCCTAGGCTCCTGGCTACTTTATTCCAAATCTGATTAAAAGCTTCCACTTTCCACTTGGCCTGAGAACGCTGTTGTCATTTTACTTCAAAGAAACACACACAAAAATCCTATACTGAAATTTTGAAATAGATTTATGAAGCTGTTCTTTAAATCTCTCTCTGATCGAAATATAACTGAAATAAGACACCTTAAAGTACCCTATTCACCAAAATAACTTATCAAGTCTTCACTTCTGAAGCAGATCGTTCACCACCAAAATAAACAGAAAGAAAAGTGTAAGTATTGTATTTCTGATGATGCAGTTCAATTCTAAGACACTCAGACTGTGGCCAGCTCTCCCCTCTGGGAAGAGCAAGTGAGGGACAATACAACTGGTACTTTATCAGTCTTTCTTCTCTTGTTAACAAAATGTTCCCACATTTCTTAAACCATGGAACCAAACCTACAAAGTAAGTTAAACACTATCAAAGAACATGTGTCATTAGGAGACAATTTACAAAAAACAACAACCACTTTATTAACGCCGAAGAAAAATCAGAGAGGAAAATACAAGAGGGTAAAAACAGACACATATATTGGGTGATTAATAGGAATGAAGCACATAAAAATATGCAATCTCAGGTGCTTCATTTCTGCTTTTCATTTCGAAGATTAAGGTGGTACTGTATAAGGAGGAGAAGTGAGGAACTGCTCAGAAAGAGCACAAAGGCAGCAAACCTTAAGTTACCCCAAGGTATCACGAAATTACAAAAACCAGGAATCTGCGGGTTGCACAGAGGCACGCTCATATACTCATGAGAAGGAAAAGCTGTCTGTAATTGAAAAAGCAGAGACTAGGGCAGCAAAGGGGACACTGTACACACAAACGGACACACCAAGCTTTTTCAAAGCATCCCAAGAGGTGTACTGTGAGAGCAAAGTCAAACTGTGGAACCTAATGATTCCCTCATTTCACAGGGTTCAGAGACCTGGATCTGGCAACAGAGTGGCTCCCCAAATTGTGAAACTTTGTCATACTGACCAGCAGCTTTTACTTAAGAATGTCTTAAAGGTGCCATATGACCTCTGACAATAGGGACACAGACTAAAGAGGTTATCAAAAAGACTGAAGGGACAGGAAACAGCCCACAGGAAATAAAAAAGATCTGAACAATAACTGAATAGAAGATGTGGAGGACAAAAAGAACAGAAGAGATTCAAGTTTTAAACCTGAAGGAGAAAGAATGGCAGTATCTCAAAGTCAAGGAGAACCCCGGAATGGGAGAGGACATGGAAGAAAAGGGAGTTTCTTCAGCTTGGGCAATA
Organism: Vicugna pacos; assembly: GCF_048564905.1. Lineage (NCBI taxonomy): Eukaryota > Metazoa > Chordata > Mammalia > Artiodactyla > Camelidae > Vicugna > Vicugna pacos. The sequence goes on from NC_132990.1 coordinate 58,326,116, forward strand.
TTAAGTCAAAAAAGGATGATGAAAATACCCTGGAGGTAGCTGGAAGTGAGAGACAAGGCTTAATAGAGAACTTAGGACAAGAGATTTGAGATGTACCAGAAAAATCAAATCATAGGAAAGGGGAAGATATCCCAAGGGGCAAGACTAGAAAAAATGGGGCAGTGAGCTGTGTTCTCATAAGGGACCTAAGGACAGAGATACACCAGCCACATATTTGCTTTAGGCAGAACAAAAAAAAAGTATCTTAATAGTTTATTAGGCATGTACTTAATCAAAAATTTCTCATTAGAAATTATTTTTCAATTTCTGAAACATCAGACATTTTATTTAAAAAAAAATGAGCAAAATTTCTTTTGCAAACAAACTCCTTTGTCCACAGGGCAAATGCACCCACTAAACCCTTTACAAGTGATCTATTTTATGTAGCCATGTGGCATATTCATTTTACCCTCAGATATCAAAGAAAAATGGAAGACATGGGTAATAAATATTTTTAAACATTTTTTTTTTTAAAAAGTACAGCAGTCAAAGAGATAATGAAATCATTTCCCTGGTAGGAGGAAAATCACTATAGTATACTATTCCCGGAGATCAAGGGAGAAGGAAGCTTTTGAGAATGAGGGAATAATCATATATACCATGGAGAGATTAATGAGAACAAGGTCTAAGAAAAAACCTATAGAATCTGACTAGAATGGGTGGTGGGGGGGATCCGTGAGAAAAGACATAGTTGTGGTACTTTGATCAACCTTATGGTATTTAAAATTTTTTAAGCCAAAAATAAGTTGACATCAAAGTGCAATGGAATTATCACGGCTGAATCACATCTCTGGGCGGCAAGTAAGCAAAGGTCAATCCAAAAAGGATCACTGTAGGAAACAGCAATCTTCTTTCATCTACCCCTGGGAATACTGACTGTTGGTAATATTCTCACTACGGCAACCTTTAACTAAGTTTGTGGCCCCTAAATGCACTATCTATTGTTTGCTGTAACTAAACATTTTCACATATCCCACTGAGGGAGGAAAAGACAATACAGCCCCCTCTGTCTTATTACTTATGCTCTGGCACACAGCTTTATAAAAGAAGCAGAGAAAAAATCTTCTAACAGTGTACTAAGAGAATTTTTTTTAACTCCTTCAAATTCCTAGCCATTTTTCCTTTCCTCTTTTTTCTGTATCACCTTTACTGAACTCTAATTTACCAACAATAAAACTCACCAACTTTATGTGTATAATTCAGAAAATTCTGACACATGTATACAGCTGCATAACTGCTACTAGAATCAAAATATAGAGCATTTCCATTATCCAAAACGTTTCCTCATGCTCTCTTATAGTGAATCCCTCCGTCAACTCTGGTCTCTGACAGCCACTAGATATACTTTGTCACTACAGTTTTGCTTTTTCTAGAATTTCATATTAATGAAATCATACACTACATTTCTTTTAAAAATTTTTCATAAAATATACATAACATGAAACTTACCATTTAACCTTTTTTAACGGTACAGTTCAGCAATGTCAAGTACAGTCCCACAGGCATTATTTAGCTTTTTGTGACTGGTTTCTTTCACCTAGTTCACTGATTTTGAGGGACCATCCACATAGTAGGTTGTTCCTTTTTAACTGCAGAGTTGTATTCCATTATATGGACACCACCATTTATTTACCCACTCAACAACTGATGGGCATTTGGGCTGTTCCCAGTTTGGGGCTATTGTGAATCATGCTGCTATGAACAGGTAAGCACAAGTTTTAGACATGCTTTCACTGCTTTTCAGTAAACACCTTGGTGTGGAGATGCTGGGTCACATGGTATCTGTTTACCTTCTTAAGAAACACTAGCAATTATTTTTACCTTTCAATTCACAGAAAACCTATAATCCACCGACGCCTAGCCAGAAGTTACTGCCTGCTACATTATACACATCTCCTGAACGTGTAAGGCTCAACTTTGTACTTACAGTATTATGTGGGTGGATATTGGCAGAAAGAGCAATTCAACTCATGAAAAGCTAAATGATAACGCACCTGAAGTCCCCAGTAACTGATGAGGTGCACATCAGGTGCTCCATAAACAGGAGCTATCACTGGAGCTATTGTTATCAGATTTTCCGAGATCAGTATAACCTGATCAGCGCTCAGAGGATTTTGATGATGACGGAGACTCTTGAAGTTTGTGTCTTGGGACCTTAGTGTATCCAAATTGAGAAGGTGAGGGGGAAGAGAAACTATCATTTGCTAAGTACCCATGTGGTAGTCTGAATAATGGCCCCACAATAAAGTCTGCATCCTAGTGCCCAGAACCTATAAATGTCACCTTACACGATAAAAGGGATTTTGCAGCTGTGATTAAGTTAACCCTGAGGTGGGGGGATCATCTTGGATTATTGGGTAGATCCAATGTAATCACAAAAGTCCTCACAAGAGGGAGGCAGTTTTGATTCTAGATAGTGGTGACGGCTGCACTAATTGCGAGTACACTAAAAACCACTGAATTGTATACTTTATAGTGATTTTTACATATGTGAAATTTATCTCAATTTTTTTGAAAAATGCATAAAAAGGGAAAGGCAGGAGAGGTGGTGTCAGGCAAGTAGAATTCAGAGAAAAAGAGAGATTTGTAGATGCCATGCTGCTGGCCTTGAAGACAGAAGAAGGGACCACAGCCAAGAAATGTAGGCAGCCTCTAGAAGCTGGAGAAGGCAAAGAAACATCTTCTCCCCTAAACCCTCCAGAAAGAACACAGCCTGGCTGATACCTTGAGTAGTACTTCTGACCTCCAGAGCTATAAAATTTAAAATCTATGTTGTCTAAGCTACGAAGTTCATGGTAACTTGTTACACAGCAACAGGAAACTAATACAATCCACAAAGTGCCAAGCACTGTGTTACTTGCCTTACATATGTTATTTCACCGATTCCCTGTTGAGTTCCCTCAACCATGTAGGAAAGAACACTCTTGGTTCAAAAATCAGGTTAAAAAGGTTAAATTGGAAGTGCAGTAATTTTTTTTTAAAAGAAAAAAAAAGATTAAAATGAGGGTGAAGAAAACCCAAGCCATTCACAGTTAAAAGGCAAGAAAATCCTTTTGGAAACTGTTGGATCTATGCACTGGATCATTCTGGTGCACTAACTCCCAACCCAGGCACCCAGCTCACTGAAGGCCAAGATGCTGGGTGAGTATTTGTTTTTTGGTGTTCAAATTTCTATCATGTATTACTAAGATATTCTCATGCAGGTCAGTCAGGTACTTAATGGTCCTCAAAGCCCAGAGACCACCCAACAGAAGCCTGGGCAGCTGCATGACAGCCCACATCTGGTCCTGGGGAGGGCCTTTCTTCAATAATGGCTAGCCTAGCTGACCACTTCCAAAAGGAGACTGGGGCTCAGTGTACCCACTGAGACAAACTGAGGTCCTATTCACCCTACTAGAGTGAAGCGTTCTGGGAAACAGAAGTAGAACATGGGGACGGTGGGCAGTGCAGGGTGAGAGATGAGACGAGACAGTGCGTGCTCACAGTGTGTGCACCTGTACCTGCTGGCGTAACAACACGTAGAACTCCTGTGCTCCACTCTGGCCTTCAGTGAGTTGGGTGCCTGGACTGCAGTTAGTTCACCAGATACAGACCCAACAGTTTTAAGGGGTCGTTCCTGCCTTTTCACCTGGAATAATGCAGGCACTCATTTTGACTTTTTTTTTTAACTGAAAACACTCTCAGTTTTACAGATTTACTTGGTATCTCACCAGAGGTCTCTTTTCTGGATGAGCAAGGGGTCCTAACAGAGAATCAATGAAATAATAAATGCAAAGCATGTAACTCGGTGCCCGGCACAGTGGATACTTAGCAAATGTTAGGGTAGAGGAGGGACTGAAAGCAGCAACGAGACTGGAGGCCAAAGGCCCAGTAGCTGGGAGACTACTGAGAGAGAGAACAGTGGGAACTAAAGACTCAGCAGTGAGGAAGGACAAAAGAATGCAGTAAATGAAGCAGAACGATTAAGGAAGGAGAACTAGAAGGATGTGGGTTCAGTAGAAACAACAGGGAAACGGGGAGCCACACGACCTGAAATAGTTCTGGCTCTGTCGTCAAGGGCTTTGGAATTCCAGTCTGTCACTTACTGGCGACGTGATCTTGAAAACCATAAAATGTCTCTGAGTATCACTTTCCTCAACTGTAAGACAGTGATAATGGCATTCACCTCAAAGTGTTTTTACAGAGATTAATAATGCAATTAAAGTGCTAAGCTTAGTGCCTAGTGCACAGTAAGCACTCAGTTAAGTGGATGCTATAACCATGTCATGGTTACCAATCAGTATTGTAGTAAGGCTAAAAATAACACACACAGTGAGCTTCTCTTTTCTCCTTCCCGTTTTTGGGACCATACTGTGCTTTGTGCTCAAGAAGTACAGGGTATGGCAATGCTGAGAATGCAAGTAACACACCACAAAGTTTTGTGTCACTTGTTTTAAACTGTAAATTAGTGATCAGGCTATATGAGTAATCATCCAAAATTCTGACTATATAATCATTCATTTCAGGTTCTTTGAAACCTAAAATTCAGAGACCGCTAGGAGTAAGTCACTCTTGCAATCAAATAAAACCCCTTCTGGCACATAACTAATGGTGTGCACAATACAGTTTGAACAGGTTACCAGAAATCGTTCAATCAGTGCAAGAATATTCCTCACAATCATACCAACGAAAGAGCATCCTCTCATTCGATTCGCTCATTGATAGCAACCATAAACGCACACTTTATGGATATTCAGATTCAGCGGGCATTTTTCCTGTCTTGCCGTCAAAGACATTACCTACTTCATCAAACCTCTTATAAAAATCACAAAAGCGCCGAGTGGCATTTTCTAAAGGTGGAAGTGTATGACTTGTGCTGGGTGCTGTCAGGAATCACCCTTCCCTTTGTAACTGCTCATAACCATATGATCAAGCACCAACTGTAGAAATTTACAGAAGACCAACCTGTATCAAGTTCACCAGTCTAAAATGAATGTTAACATACAGTCTTCCTCCACACTCCACCTCAAATCTCTCTTCTGAACAGAAGAGTATCTGCCTGTGCTCCGTCTTCTAGGACCTTTTTCGGTGACTCTTTAAAGATTACTGACAGGTGTTCTCTGCCTACATCTCCAGGCTTTCCCAGCACTCAGCAATTGAAGAGAATCAAATTCAGAAGGCTCAGGAAGCTCCTTTCCTCCCCTCTTTTGGCAGCTCAGTCAACCGACTCGGCAGGCCTGATTTAGCACAGTGACGAGACTGACACCAGCCCCTGAGCTGGAGGCTCCCCCTTTTCTAACAAGGCCACGTCCTCACTCAGAGACAGTCCTCTAGATGCTCCCCCACCCCGTGCCGCACGTGGACCCTTACAGGACAGGGCTCCCCTTGACTGCAAGGCAGGCCACGGTGCATCCGATCCAGTCAGGCATCACCTAAGCAAACCTCTCTGTGGATGAACTTGGGAGTTTTATTCACAATCAGCCTTTTGTCTGTGTTGTTCCCTGATAAACACTACTGTATATTCATACTACATGACACTTACAGGTATGTGTGTCCATGCCTCACTTACACAACTATATATGTAACTCCTTTGTACAAGCGGCCTGAACTGAATTCAAATGGCTGGTTAGGATTTTAATTCGTAACTAGTCCTCTGTCATTATCCTTTATAAACTCTAAGATGAAGGTGTCATTTTTTTCACAAGTTTCCTAATTTTTACCTCAGCTTTCAGCCCTCTCTCATTTCTGATCAAAAGAGTGTTTGTGTTACTCTTCCAAACTGAGTGAGAGACAACTATCCAGACAGCTCAGGATTTGATCAGATGACCTGCTTTTAATGGAATCAGATTTGAAGCAAGGGGTGGGGGGGATGATAAACCGAAGTCAAGAAGCTCTGTGACTTCAGGGTACACAGGACCCTAGACTGCAAACAAGTAGGAAGCACAGTCTAAAGACAAAGAAAGAAGAGGAGAGTAAAGAGTCCACAAGAAAACTGTGCCTACTCCCACATTTCCTTACACTGGTTCTGCCCTCTCTTCCTTCTAAAGGTCAAAGACGATGATTATGAGACCATCACTTCCCAGGGAACAACAGTGATTATTACTGACGTGGAACAACAGGAGTTGTTCTGCAATGTGCTGCACCTCAGGCGGAGGGTGGGCTGGTGGAGAGGGCAGGCCAGCTCCGGAGACACAGCACATAAAATGACCAGTCAGGACTAGGATCCGCCAGCTCCCTGCAGTCTACCTAACCTTTCCTGAGAAGTTACATCTCCCTCCCTTTCCCAACTCACCAGCCACTCCAGGGACCCAGCCCCACAGTAAAATGTACAGAAACCTGGTTGACACTGCATTTCCCATTCCAGAGGGGAATGGCCACACTGTGCAGGCAGACACAGCATGCTGCTGAGGGGCGCAAGGAGCTGATGCTTCCACGGAACCCTCCTGTCCCCAATGGAAGTAACAGTGAGTCACACACACAAGCGTACGACAGTGGCATCATATTAAGTCATGTGGTGTCCTTGACAGTAGTAAATATTAATTCAATATTTTTACAGAATTAATGCATGGTTTTAGATCTTTGACAACGCCTACCAATCATGGACACTTACTTGAATGCTAACTAAAAAATCAACAAGAGCCTTTTTCAATTAGGCAAAGAACAAACATTTGTATCTCAGCACTAATTCTATTATAAGCCTATTAAAATGAATTTAGCGATTTTTAAAGTGCCACAATGAGAAACTAAATATAAGACAAAAAGTTTTAAGGTCATTTCCCTTGGAAACTCGAAGCAAAGGTTTAGGTTTAATAGATTAACCTTTAATCAAGTAGGTGAAAAGTGTATTATATTTACTAACTTGGTTATTATTTAAGAACTCTAGCTAATTTACTATTTAAATCTATTTTAATTTAGTTCTCCCAAATATGCATAAGAGATTCTGCCTCTCAATTTCTGTGTTAGCAGAGATATCTCTTCAAATAAATGAAAACGTATTTTCTTACAGCTTTAAAATCTTCCTTATTCGTTTTAACTTTAACTAATGATGTTTATAACCTTAAATTCGTTAAGAACTTCTTCCCAAAGAATATTTAACTCGCTCAAAGTAAAAACTGGAAACACTGATTTACTAAATGATCAGCATTGACTTATTTTAACCCAAATACTTTTAATTCTGCAAAACTGTGGGGAGAGGTGGGAAGCCTGTTCATTTTCCAAATGAAAAATCTCACGGTACATCCATTCTCCCATCTAATTCATCAGCAGGACTCCCACCCTCCGACCCTGAAAAGCTGTAATTCCACAAACAAGAGCCATAGCCGTGTGCATGCACTCATGTGAAAATATCACACACACTAAATTGCACTGAGGCCGTGACAACATGCAACTTAGTAATGTGCAATATCTCCACCAGAGCAAGCAGAATGGAGCATCGGGGAAGAAGGGTGTGATGCAAACATTCGGGACACAACATGCTCTAAGGCAAGGAACATGGTTTAGGGGTAAGGGAAGCATGCCACTAACTTAAAAGTTCATGAAATGAAAACCCAGTCACAAATGTATTCAGTTTAGAAGAATACTTATTCAGAATGGAGAATAACAACTAAGGTCCAGAAATTCAATGAGACACTGATTATCAAGTAGCCACATACTTCAGAAGGCAAAGCTTGAAGAACAAAGACACTTTCACTGTCTGGACATGCAGTTAACTCTGAATTTCCAGTCGACTTTTAACTTAGTAACGGATCATATAAATCAGTTTAATAATTTCCACTTAACTGCAACACTGATGACTAATGACTGATATAAAATCTGACGTCACCAACAGTTTACAGCCTACACTGAACTCTCAGGACATTACAATAATACTTTCACGGTCATTTGTATAATATTTTTCCTCTTAAAATCTTTCTCCGTGAAGAAATATTCCATCTTGAACACAATCCCTCAGAATGAAAAGACTGACAAGAAAGAGCTCACAGAACTAAAACTCACTGTTATTCTATATATATGAGAACATTCTTCAGAGGCATCTATGAAAAACTATATATTTTAAGTCTGGAGTTTGAGTCAGTAAAGAAATAGATAAAAAAGCACTTAGACTGATAAAAATCATCTTGAATTATGATCTATGATTTGTAAAACTTGATATAGCTGTGGTTAGAAAAATGGCCCAGTCTATGTCAAGTTATCTAGTCTGTACCATATTTTTCAGACTCACAAAAAGCTATCGGTTTTGAGAACAATTAGGATTATAGTTCTGGTATTCAGGGTTGTTAATTTTTTTTTTCTGTATTGAAAATAAGATGATGAAATGAATAGTTTTGTACAAGTATATCATGGAACCAAGACATCGACTATTGTTACAGCACATCATTAGTGTGCACAATCCCAAGGAGATAAGGCAAATTTATAAAAAAAAATCTATTTCCTCACCTCTCTGTAGATGACTGCACTCTAGCATCAAATTCCGTCCTGAACCCAAGACCTAAATTTTTAGTTGCCTGCTTCATGTGTCCGTTTGAATAGTCTCAACAGTTGTACAAATTTAATTCAACATTTTCTGCCCCAACCAGCTCCTCCTGAAGAAGGCATCATGGTATACCAGAAGGATGTGTGCTCTCAATCAGCTGGACCTCGGTGCAAATCACAGCTCTGCTTTCCAATTCCAAGCAACCACAACATTAAAAAATAAGGTTTAAAACAAACCTATTTGGTATGAAAAAAAGATGACTCAATGGCAGAAATTTAGAGGATGGTCAGCAGTGTTAATAAAGGTTACTTCAGGAAAATGAAGTGTCTTTCTTGAATTTCTTCATGGAGAAGGTAGATATTTTTCTGTAATAAGATTTTGCTTAAGTAACACTGACTGGAGGATTACAGCAGCCTGTGATATGTTTATTCAATAGCTTTATCCTATTGGGAAGATAGAAAGTTATTTTTCCTTTTTGGTAAAGCATGTGCATAATCCTTTTTGAGTCAGACAGATGTCCCTTAGATAAACGAATCTAGTGCTAGACTAATAAAGATGATAACAAAAGGTCACACAGGCTTAGACGGGATAGTAAAGCCAGAAAGCATCTTCCCTGAAGGTAACTTCACCCTGAAAGCTGTTACATTAGATAATATCCTGCCAAAAGTGGAATCTTTACATATGGCCCCACATGGACACCTAAGAGCAACACAGGGGATAAGAGCTTGTTTTTTTTTTTTTTTAATCCCACTTGCTGTCCAATAGAGGTTAGTAGGAAAAAGGGAGAAAACCCAGCAAGACTTCAGAGAAAATACAGCTTAGGTGCATGCATGCTATTTGAATGTAACCAAGGACTTTCTAAAGATCAAGGTGGTATCCCTCACTAGCTGTTACATGAACACAGTGGAAAAATAAGGCAGAATCAGTGAGACAGAATTATCAGGTCAAATCAAGATCTCTGTGAAGACTAGTTTCAAGCAATTACTATTTTCTTAAAAGTATGTGGCAACAGAAATGCCAGCCATAAGTTCACCATTCCATAGAAGCTTTAGACTGCCTAACAACTCGTTAGAAAAAGGAGCACTACTGGATAACATGAGGATTTAATTTGAGTAGCTGTTCATAAGAAGGAAAAAAAAGTCGTAGAGCCTCACTAATGAGTTAAGAGCAATGAGGGACAAGAGTTGGGGAAGGAGCTGAGACAGGGCTGTAAAAGGCCTCCCCCTACCTGAGATGATGAAGAGGAAGAAGAAGGGGCAAGCCTAAAACACATGGACCCCAGAAGACACGAACCTGCAATGCACACAGATCCTACGATCTGGAGATAACCAAAAATTTTGCCTTTCTAGTATCCAAACTACCCCCCACAGAGGGCATAGCCCAGCTGCCGAGGGAGAGAGGAAGAAACAGGAAAGCCAGCTATTCTCCTCCTGAGCAAAGCTAGAATTCCTGAGAATGTAAGGAGGGTTCTGAGAGAAGGGGAGGTGCGTGCATGGTGCACGAGGGGCTTTTCCCGAGTAAATCATGTGATGATTAGGAGCTGGAGCAAGAGCGTGTGGGTGGGCAGCTGACAAGGACAGGCCATTCTGTACGACACAAGCTTGAGAGCAGGACACTGAGACTGTTTTGAATGTTTTTCTTATCAACATTTGCACTGCTCACACTGTCCTCTCAAAGAAGTTAAAAATAATTTTGAAAATACCAATGTCTGCCACTAGTTGAGCACTAAATGTTACCAGGAAGGCTTAAGACAGAAAAATGGGTGTCTCATGGAAGGCAGTTTCTGAAGCAAGTAAGAACAGCATAAATCTTATCCCTACCTGATAGCTTCTTCCACAGACTGGCCAATAATATTAGAAGAAGGACCTGGCTGAGATAGTGGTGTCAGGCTGATCACCCACTTCACTGGCTTGTAGTACTCATCACTGGAACTTAACAGATAAAATAGGGTGGTCAGGAAAATTATCTGCAAAACAAAGGACAGTATCTCCTAAACAATCACATTTGGAAACTATAGGAAGGAAACACAAGTGGAACCAAGAACACGCTTTACTGTGCGGAAGGAGGTGTGACACGTACTTATCTGTGCGTACGTACCAGGGACAGTACAAAGTTGAGAAGGGCGGTCCCGCTGTAGAAGAGGATGGTCAGGAGCGTGGTGACAGTGGTGAAGAGCAGGCTCACGTTCCGGCTCATAACAATCCACAGAGACTCTAAGATCTAACGAAGGGGGAAAGCGGAGCATCAGAACTAGCCCTCAGGAAAGGAGTTTCTACAGCTACCTGCCTGCTTTTCACGCAGGGTTTCAGTACCATAAACTGGAATGACAAGAATTCATTTTATTTGAAATGGAAAACAAATCATCTAAAAACATTTGAATGTTGATTGGTAAGAAAAATGGTTAAGTAAATTACAGTGAATCTACCACAAATAATATTAGGCAGCCATTAAAAACATCTCTATTATAACGAAGAAAAAATTTTATGATATAACGCTAAGTTTAAAAAACAGGAAACAAAAATTTCATATACAGCATGATTATTACTATGTGAAAAATGTCAAGTATCGAAAAAAGTACCTACAGGAGAATATGCCAGAAGGTAACCTGAGCTTGTATCTGGCTTGTGAGATCACAAGTGCAGGCCGTGAAATTCCAGCATTTGCCTCTTTAGCTGCCTCCCCTCCCTTGCCACCTCCTACTCAGAATCATCCAAAAACACAAAAGCATCACTTCAAGGACTTCACTAAAATCACAATGAAAGAAATAAACAGATGGGATCAGAGCTCTGCAGCTGAAAACCTTTCCTCAGATAATGACCCTATAGCAAGCCCTACTGAGTTCATCTGATCTACCTGCAAAGTCACCAGCACCAGTTGTTAATGTATGTGAAACATTTCTAACACGAGATGCGTAACACCTATAGCATAGCTGCATGTTTTCATTTCCTACCCCTTCACGAACTTAAGTTCCCACAGATAACGTCTGTTCTGCTCTTCCCAAGAGGACTGTCCTTCCTCTTAATGAAAAGCGTGGAAGCAAGAGAATCAGAAAAACACCTTCCATTACAGTTTTCAAAATGGTCCCATAAACCTCACAGCAATGCAGGGAGGAAAGCAATGCAGAGGATTTCATCTTTATTATACAGATAAACAAACTGAAGCTCAAAGTTTTTGTTTTTTTTTTTTTAAAACTTGCCCAAGGACATGAAGCTATTAAGTGGAACTACAGCGGGGACCAGAACTCCCAACGTTATTTTGGTGCCCTTTCCAAAAGAGAAGTTCTGTTTTTTGTCATTTGTTCAAGTTATACCATCTGCTCCATGAAAGGCCTATCCATTCCTTTCCTACCTCAAATGTACCACTTATAAAAGCATATTGTGTTGTCCTCGGTGTTTCTTACAAAACTCAACTTGGCCTTCATAAGAAGACTTTGGCAGGCTGGTTTCATTTACAATAACTCCTTACATAAAATCTTGAAAATGCTTCACGATGCCTACAAAAATATGCATAATTGACTGTTTGACCTTGTGGGATAAAGAGTGAATGAATAATGCCACTGATTCCGAGAAACAAACCAACAATGCCCTTATTTATGATTTTTGAAAAGCATTCTTCTGGGGAATTCAGTCATTTTGGAATTTTTATCAAAATAATTTTTAAATGGTTTATGGGTCATACTGATAGGAAATACCCTGTGCTAATTCTTGAGAAATTAACTGAATATGTTAATAGCAGACTGGTAGTTGCCAACGATAATCAAGTAATTTTTCTCTGTACTCAAAGGGATTAGGAAGAAAGGTTTAGAAAATAAGAAAGAGATGTTGGCTATTACAAGAATGATCGCAAAAAAATAAAAAAATTCAATCAAGAGCTGACCTTAACGGTTTCTTAAAATTTTTTTTCTGATGAGATAGATGGTGATTAATTAAAGAATGCAGTTTTTTAAATACTATATAACAAAATGTGTCAATATTTAGAATATATAGAAATTAGTGAACCAATATTCCAAATGACCAGTGCATTAAAAGAAAACATGTAAGGGTAATAGATCCATTCCTAGCCAAGACAGATCGATGGACCTTTATATAAGAATGGAAGAAGTTCATCAACATGGTTTCAAATTCCACACTGCTACTAAGCTTTAAGAAACATTATTTGTTGAGTTTTGACACAGTATCAGCGAAGAACAGCCTCAATGATCTAAAAAGTTGTTAAAAAAATCTACCTCTTTTCCAACTACGTATCTCTGTAAGGCTAGATTTTCCTCATATACTTCAACCAATACAACATATTCCAGCAGACTGAATACAGAAACAAACATGAGAATCCAGACATGAAACAGATCTACAAAAATGTAAAGAAAGCCACTCTTTCCACTAAATCATTTTTGTTTTGGAATGTTAACACGAAAAGCATGTTCTTTATGTTAACATGTAACTTTATTTTTAGTGAGTTGATAAATATTTTTAAAGTTCTCAATTTCAACTGCTAATACCGTAAACATCAACAGAATCCACATAAGCAAAAGCTCTTTGGAGTTCTCAGACCAGAAAGTTTCAGAACCACTGGACTAGAGAAAACAGAAGGAAGGGATTATCAAAAACACAAAATTCTTAGAATTAAAGGATATGAATTTCTAGATTTAATTTCAAACTATTAAAGCCATGTAAGGTGAATAGGAAGATGGAAAAATGTGAGTGCAGGGATGAGGGTGGGGACCAAAGGAGTTGTATAAAAAAAAAAAAAAACCTCAAGGGAGCTGTAAGCAAGCACTTGTATCTTCATCCTTCCATATCAGGAAGCCAAAAGACAATATCTCAAATTACAGAACCAAGAAAAAGCAGCATAAACATTATTTTAGAAATGCAGAGGTAAATACACAGCGAAAGCGACAAGAACTGAGCGCTCTCTCTGGAGAAGACTGAAGTGAGGAAGCACAGAGCAGGAGCACTGTTATTTTTTTTTTTATTAAAAACCTTAAAGCTTTTTTGACTTCAGTTATGGTCATCTGTTATTTTGATAAAAATTTAAATTGAAAAATATCTAGCATTGCAAACCTCCACTTTTATTATGAGAGTCACAAGCTTATTCACAAGAGAAGTCTTCTCATCTCTGTGAAAAGCCACAGGGGGAGACAGCTCACAAAGTATGCTAGGGAATGAAGAATGGTCGCTGAAACCTGACAACACTGCCAGCTGTTCCTCGCTGCCTTCGATCCTCTGGAAAACAAGGCAGAGGTGGACGGTGCATGAGGGGAGGTCAAGAGGGGCAACGATAAACTAAGGCTTTAAACATTCACTCTCTCTAATGTAACCAGAATTGTATTTCCACCTGCCAAAGGGCTTTGCCCACCAGAAAGGCTGCCCCCTCTCTAGCGGTCCAGCTGGGGACATTCTGGTCAGCCTAGGGGACGAGGATGCCATCTCAGAACCAGAGAGCCATAGCATCGCATTATGCTTCCTGAGTCAGCATCGCTTGGTCGCTCTTCTACACAGAGGCAGCATCGGGGAGCTGCAGTTGAGGCCTGTGGCTTTTGGACATCTTTCTTGTGCATTCAGAATTACAAAAACTGTAAATGTCGTGGCATTAAGAAGAGGATACTGCGAGGCCTTGAAATGTGTGAAGAAAACCGGGAATTAAGAGTTTCTGTTTTTATTTCTAAGTCCAGTTTAACTATAAATACTATTTCTTACCGAAAGAAATGTCTCAATGTTCTCGTGAACAAAGGAAGCAATATCCTGCCAGTCAAGAATGTCTCCCAGCCAGCTATTCTGACGACTTATATGCATCTTGTGTCCTTTGTGCCTTCCAGAATGTGTTACATTCTAAGGAAAGAAAAAAAAAGTGCAGACGTGAAATCTCCATCTTAACCTAAAGAACAGAAGATATAAATAGCCTATTTTGTTTTAGGTCCACCTGAGCACTTTAGTAAATACACAAAGGTGAAAAACTTCACATTATTTAAGAAATAAACTGAGAACTCCACCTGAAGACTCGAAATACAGTATTTTTCTGTTTACATTCTAGCTACTGTTGTGGCAGCCTAGCTTAAGTGCTTCTCTCCTAAGTATATTCATGAACACACTTTTATTAGTCAGTATATTCAACTATACACAAACACAGCATATACTTTCATCTCTCCCCGCTTTAGTCCCTCTAATATTTCTCTTAATTTCTCACTTCTGCTTTTTACCTCCTTTCCTCATCTCCCTTATTAATATTCCATATAAGTTAAAGACAACAGGGGGAGGTAAGAATATGAATAAACACACCTAAAACCCATACAATGTTATGTGTCAATCGTACCTCAAACCAGGGGAAAACAGAATAAGAAAAACAAGGGGCAGGGGGAATCTAATTCATCTACCTGGAAGAGAATTAAATTGGCAGAAACGCAGGAATATCAGGTTTGAAAGGGCTATACATAAGCAAAGTGACTGGTAAGGTTAAAATTTAGAGGCAGAAGCAGACTCTTAACATTTCAGATGTGCTTCCATTCTTGCACTTTTTCAAACAGCACAGTGATGCCAATCTTCATTATGCAATGAGGACATTAGACATTACATCCTAGTAAAAGACGTTTACATTAGGTCTTAGTAAAAGAAAGCAGTACATTTACCCACTTACAAACCTATACTTTTAAAATACTGACCTCCCTGAACCATAAATGAAGCTCAAAGCAGGTGAGGGACAGTAAAAGCTGTTCGTAAGCAGAAGCCCCAGAGCCAGCGGGGAAGAAACAGATACAACCTTTCTAATCGTCTGGTTACTCAGCAGACATCCATCCAGAGATCCCCCAGTTCGTTTTAACTCCCAGTTTTTCAAACCCATAAAAACTATGACTGTTCTTTCAACTCCTCCTGGAGCAAGAGTACACAATGCCAGACAGGTCACTAAGCAACAAATTCAAATTTAAAATCTAGCCCTTCTCCCTGCCCTAAGTTAAGAGGTGTATTTATGTTCCTCCTCTCTTTAGCTCAACCCTGAGAAAAAGCAACCACCAGCTCTGCCCCACTCTCTACCTCCTTTCCCACCGGACAGGCATCTTCCACAGCAGCGCTCCCGATGGCCCATGGGACCTGCTAGCCCACCGTAAAGGATGGCCCAGCATAACCAGCTGCTACCAAACAGTCATTTTTATATTTACTGAAAAATGATACCATTTTTTTGCAATAAATTCTGAAGTAAGAGCACTTCAGCATTAAAGGCTGATTTAAAATAAAGATCTCTAAACTTCTGGATCCATTTTCACTTCCTCAAAGAGAAAAATTCTTAATGTCTAGAGCCATACTGGCCCAAACTAGCCACTGCCCACACGTGGCTACTGAGCACCCAAAATGTGGGCTAGTCCAAAAACTGAGATGTGCTGCTAGTGTCAGTGTAAAAGATAAACCAGATTTCTAAGACTTAGTATGGAAAAAAAAAAAGATATATATATATACACACACACACACACATATATATGTAAAATATTTCATTAAGTTTTTTATTTCATATATGTAAGGAAATAAAATACATTAAGTATATCAGGTTAAGTAAAATACATTATTAAAATTAATTTCACCTGTTTTTTCAATGTGGACACTAGAAAAATTAACTTTACCTATGTGGCTTGCAATACACTTCTACTGCACAGAGCTGGTCTAGAGGATGAGATACTGTGACAAGGAATGGACGATGGAATACTGATACACCAGAGAGACTGGTGGGTTTTGCCATGGATATTAATCACCAGCTCAAGCTGACTCTCAGTGACCTGAGGCTTGAGACCCTGTAGCTTAGAAATATCAATAAATGAAATCTCAGTGTAAACACTATCCTACCTAGTCAATGAGTCTATAGAAGGACTTTATGAGTTTACAAATTGAAATCCTTAGCTAAAATAACGTACCTTTACAAACCAAGAATGATACAGTCTGTCCCAAAGTTCTAGTACTTGCTTTTCAATTACAGCAGTATTGTTCACCTTATCTCCGAGAATTTTATGAAGCTAGAAGAAACACAGACATAATCAGGGTTAATATTTCAAACAACAATAATCCAATCAAATTAATACATGCTGGGTCTCTACTTTGTTTCAAATCAAACTAAAATGTTCCAGACTATTTAATTGCCTGGAACGACATTACATTCTTTCCTTAAACTCTGTTCCTTAATATTCCCAGTAAATTTCCTCTCTCCCATCTTTTTGCTGCCTTTTTCTTGCCTTTATACTTAGGTCTCTAAGAGACCTACTTCGGGTTTTAAGAGAATGAAGCACGCTTACTGACTTTCCTGATCTTATCTGCCCAGAGAAAAATTTTTTCCATGTAACCCCAGTGTTCATCCATTGTACAGAAGTTTCCTGTTACACTTATCACTGTTACTAAGAATTATCATAGAACTTTAAGTAAAATTTTAGAACAGCTATAAACACAAATCTTCCCTTGAGTCCACTGAGAGGTATCAGGTCTCAGAGTTATGAGTGAGTGATTGGTAGCCCGACTTTCTTAATACAACTGTTGGCATTTTGCCATTTCCTCTGCAACTTTCTACCTGCTTAACACAGATATAACTAAGAATTCTGTATTTTCTTTTGCATTATAAGTATTTCACCTTTAGCCTTCAACACTGTCATCTTTATTTTTAATGGTTTCATATTAGTTAAATTGTGATATTATTTAATGTTTACCCAATCATGGGATGCAGAGATGGTTCCCAATTTTTTTTAAACATTTTTTATTGATTTATAATCATTTTACAATGTTGTGTCAAATTCCAGTGTTCAGCACAATTTTTCATTCATGGACATACACACACTCATTGTCACATTTTTTTCTCTGTGAGTTCTCATAACATTTTGTGTATATTTCCCTGTGCTATACAGTGTAATCTTGTTTATCTATTCTACAATTTTGAAATCCCAGTCTATCCCTTCCCACCCTCCACCCCCCTGGTAACCACAAGTCTGTATTCTCTGTCTGTGAGTCTATTTCTGTCCTGTATTTATGCTTTGTTTTTGTTTGTTTGGTTCCCAATTTTTAATGTCACCAAGTAATACTGAAACAAACATCCTTATGCAATTTTTTTTCCTATTATTAACAGTAAGATGACTGTACCGGAATCAAAGAAGTGAGCACTTTTTCTTTCTTTTTTAAATTATAGTTGATTTACAATGGTGTGTTAGTTTCAGATGTACAGCAAAGTAATTCAGTTATATATATATATTTTCTTTTTCAGATTCTTTTCCATTATAGGTTACTAGAAGACACTGAACATAGTTCCCTGTGCTATACAGTAGGTCCTTGTTGTATATCTATTTTACATATAGTAATTAGTATCTGCAAATCCTGAACTCCCAATTTATCCCTCCACCAGCCCCTTTCCCCGCTGGTAAGCACAAGTTTGTTTTCTGTATCTGTGAGTCTGCTTCTGTTTTGTAAATAAGTTCATTTGTCTCATTTTTTTTTAGATTTCACACGTAAGTGGTATCATTTGATATTTGTCTTTTTCTTTCTGGCTTACTTCACTTAGCATGACAATCTCCAGGTCTATCCATGTTGCAGCAAATGGTGTTATTTTATTATTTTCTATGGCTGAGTAGTATTGCATTGTGTATATATATATATATATATATATATATATATATATATATATATATACCATATCTTTATCCATTCATCTCTTGATGGACATTTAGGATGCTTCCATGTCTTAGCTATTGTAAACAGTGTAGCTATGAACACTGGGGTGCATGTATCTTTTTTAATTAGAGTAGGAAATAAGCACTTTTTTCTTGTTGTTTTGGGTTTTTTTAGGGAGAGGTAATTAGGTTTGTTTATAATTTCATTTATTTATTTTTCAATTTTATTTTTTTATTGAACTGTAGTTGATTAGCTTTATTTGTTTAGTTAGTTATTTTAAAGGAGGTACTGGGGACTGAACCCAGGACCTTGCACATGCTAAGCAGGTACTCTGACCACTGAGCTAGACTCTCCCCCCGGAAATGAGCATTTTAATGGCTCTTGCTATGCATTGCTAAATTGTCTTCTGTAAGGACTGTACCAATTAATATTTTCTAATATTGTATGAATGAAACAATTTTTCCAAAGCCTTATGAACTGATAAATTGTTAGATAATAGATGTGAAAGGGTAATCAATTATTTACTTTTTTCTTTAATCATGATAGTGACCACTTTCCATGTTGGTTTTCAATGTGTATTTCCTTTTGTGTGGCCTATCTAAATCTTTTGTCCACTTGATTCTGGCCTTATAGATACTTGAGCCAGTTTTAGACATATCTGATGCAAACATATCTGCTCAAGGTTTTTTTTTTTTATATTTTATATTACTCATAAACTAAAGACAAATCAGCAAAGATAAGAGCCATTTATCTTTGCACAGCGTTTTACAATTTACAAATGGTTCTCACCTACATTCTGTGATCCTTACAACAACCCCAAGAGTTAGACAGAAAAAGGTTTTGTTATCACTTTTATTCTTTTAAGATGAGAAAACAGATTTAGAAACAATCTATGATAGGCCCCAGGTCATGCAGGTAAGTGGCAGAGTTAGGATTAAAAGTTCTCTAACATTCTTCCAACTACAGTGTATATAATCCATGAACAAAGAATGCCTATCAGAGCAAATTACCCACAATAATTAAAAACCACAATTAGCCCTACTCTAATTTCCTCTACTTACTTTATATTTGTCTTTTATACATCACAACTGTCAGATTCTCAGTCTCCCTATTACCAATTCTGTCATTCTCCTATCAGCTCCTGGGATCTCCCTTTGACCAGAAAAGGCCCAAAATGGTTACAGACAGCTTCCAGTCTTGGTTGCCCACACAGTGGCCTTGACTGCAATAAAGCACTGTTACAAATTGGCATCTCCTTTAGCAGTCTCACTCCGAGCCCAACAGTCAACAACTAAAATGCCACAACTATTAAAGAAAAGGAGAGTTCAGCATAATTTTACAGCATGTTATAAAACACTTTTCAAATTTGTGGTGCTATCGATTATAGCACAGTATCACAGATCCCAAGCATTGTCCTGCAACACTGTATTATCACAAGTCACAAGCAAGACTGGTCCAGAAAACAGAGTCGAGGGATGCATCACCGCGGTGATGAGAATCACTAAACACATGCACTGTTGGCAGTCTGAGATACTCTGTGTATATGAATGACAATAAAGCATTAAGAGCAGCCAGAATGCTGACAGCTACGTAACTTAATGCAAATAACCTCATCTATAAAATGGGAATAAGTCAGAGGGCAATTCTCCAACCTCATCTCGCTTGAAATCTTGGCAGCATTTAATAGAGCTGACCAAGTCCTTACACACTTTCTTCTCCAGGCCTCTACAACACACAGGGTGCTGCTCCTCCCTCACAGCCCACTTCTACTTGGTCTTCTCTGCTGACTCACTTCTCTGACCTTCAAAAGCTTAAGTGCTGCAGGAATCTACCTTGGTCCTCTTCTATCTACACTCTCTCCCTAGGCCATGTCATTGGTTGAATTGTGGCGCCCCCCCCCCCTTATGCTGAAGTCCTAACCCCTAGAACCTCAGAATGTGACTGCCATGTGGAGACTGGGTCTTTACAGAGGTAATGAGATTAAAATGAGGTCATTAGGGTAGGCCCTAATTCAGTATTACTGCGTCCTTATAAAAAGAAGAGACAGGACACAGGCACACGTAGAGGGAAGACCATGTGAAGACACAGGCCATCCACCAGCCAAGGAGAAAAGCCTCAGGGGAAACCAGTCCTGCTGACACTTGATCTTGGACTTCCAGCGTCCAGAACTGGGAGAGAATTCACTCTCGTTGTCCAAGCACCCACTCCGCGGTACTGTGTCACGGCCATCCTACCAAACTAACACAGTTCGTCTCTACCAGTCACGTGGGCACTACGTGATGATACTCCAACTTCCATCTACAGTGCATCTCTCCCCTGAGCTCCAGCCAGGTACGTCCAATTGTATGTGTACTCAGGATATTTTATATGTGTCTCGATCTTAACATGCCCCAAACAGAATTATTTCTCTGCATGGAACACCTATACCCCACTACCACTTCTAAGTCTTTTTATCTCAGTTAAGTACACAGCTATCCTTCTAGTTAGACAAAAAACTTCCTCCTCTTTCACTCCATATCCAATCCATGAGTAATTCCTGTCAAAACAACCTCAAAACTATATCCCAAATACGACCGTTTCTCTTAATTTCCACCTCTACACTCTTAGTCCAAGTCACATCTCACCTGGACTATGAGAATAATCTTTCAACTGGTCGCCCTGCCTTCTCTACTTTTAACCACTTCTCCATAAAGCAGCCAAAAAGAGCTTTCAATATCTGAAATCAGGTCACATCCCTGTATTCGATCCTTTTGTAACTAAAATAAAATCCCAACTTCTTTATGACCTAATGGCTTTTCCCAACACCACATTCCCTATTTCAGCCACACTGACCTTTCTTTCCCTGAACCAACCTCCTTCCCATCTCAAGGCCCTTGAATTTTCTATGCCCTGAACTTGAAACATTCTTTTCTCAGAACTTCACAAACTGCCTCATTCTCACCATTCAGGTCTTAGTGAAAGCATCACCTTCTCAGAGACTTTCTCTGTCCACTCTACTCTGAGCCACTCTCCACCACATCACCCTGTTTATGATGGCCACGGCACTTTCAGATCTGAAATTTTCACTTGTTTACATGTTCAATGTTTGTCTCCTTTCACCCCCAGTGTAAGCTCCAGGGGAGCCTAACTTTCTGGCTTACTGCTTTTCACCAGCACTTAGAACAGTGCCTGGTATGTCTGTGGACTTTCTTCATCCTCGTCATGTGTAAGGGACAGAGGAAATGGATTCATTACTTATTCTCTTGCTGTCTCAGGGCAGCATGTCCAGGGACAAATTTTAGAAACAGAATACAAGTAGAAAGAACAGTTCAAGCAAAAACGTTGAATGGAGAAAGTAAAATGAAGGTTGGTAAGACAGCAAACAGGGAGGTCTGAGTAGAACCCAAACAACACACAGAGGACATAGGAGATACGGCTGACAAAGCAGGCTTGGGGCAGATGGCCAGGGACCCTCTCTGTTCATACCTAAACACACCCTATAAAAAACTCCTTCCCTTTTCTGAGTGTGGCATTATCTCCAAGCTTTGGCTCTTTCTACATTTCAGTTTTTAGGACTCAATTCTTACATGATTATTAGCTGGATAAGACCTAAGCTTATTAGAAAGCTACCCCTGCAATTTCTTTTTTTTTAACATTTTTTATTGATTTATAATCATTTTACAATGTTGTGTCAAATTCCAGTGTTCAGCACAATTTTTCAGTCATTCATGGACATATACACACTCATTGTCACAGTTTTTCTCTGTGATTCATCATAACATTTTGTGTATATTTCCCTGTGCTATACAGTGTAATCTTGTTTATCTATTATACAATTTTGAAATCCCATACCCCTGCAATTTCAATGTTTTTTTAAAAATAATTTTATTAAGATAATTCACATACCTTACAATTTATTCACCGAAGGGTACAACTCAATAGTTTTTTAGTATATTCAGAGTTACGCAATCATCATCACAATCAGTTTTGGAACATTTTCATCCCCCGAAAAGGAAACTCATTAGTAATCACTCCTGCATTTCTCCCTAATCCTCCCCACCTCTGAAAACCACTTCTCTACTGTCTGTCTCTCAAGATATGCCTCTTCTGGATATTTCACATAAACAGAATCATATGTACGTGGTCTTTTATGACTGCCTCTTTTACTTAGCATAATGTTTTCAAGGTTTATCCATGTTGCAGAATATATCAGTACTTCCAACCTTTTACGGCCAAATAATATTCCATTATATGGATATAACACATTTATCCACTCATCAGTTAATGGACACCTGATGGCTGCCTTTAGTTGTTCCTCCTGTGTTTTGTAAGTCAGGATCACAAATATTTTGTAATTTTTCATAGCATAGCCCATTTCTCTTCAGCTGTCTTCCCTTCTGGACTCTTGAGCAAAAGGTTTCAAACCTATCTTTTCTCTAAATAGTTTGAAATGTACTGCTTTAAAATCTAAGGCACACTTCTCCAGCTATCTGAATTCCCTTTCTTTATCCATTTCTCAAATAGGTAAGAATTACAGAATAAAAATTTCTCCCAAATAGATAAATTAAGAATTAAACACTATGCTCTCCACAGAGTAAGTCAGATGATATATTCCTAAAAGTCTAAAAGCCTTCTGCAATGAGTGAATTTGCCTTCTGTGACAGTTCTGAGATCCATATCCACATACAGTGGACCCTTGAACAACATACGTTTAAACTGCACGGGTTAACTCATAGGCAGATTTTTTTCACTAAGTATGTGATACAGTGCTAGATTATCTGTGGTTGGTTAAATCCAAGGATGTGGAACCAAGCACACAGAGAGCCAACTGTAAAGGAACATGAATTTTCAACTGCACGGAAGGTTAGCACCCCTAACTCCCGCATTATCCAAAAGTCAACTGTACTTATCTTTCACTCATTCAATAAATACTTTTTAAAACTTCCATATGACAGTTGATTTGGTTATCTGGTATGGACCCAAGAAAAATCAGTAACACACATCTTTCTCTTAAGTTTTAACTTGGCAATGATTCCATCGTCAGGTTAGGAGATTATTGTACATGTGTGTACAGTGTTATTTCCCAGACATCTTTTTTTTTTTTTTTTGAGATTTTTGTTTTTGAATTTTAAACAAAGGATCACATGCTAATACTGTTTTCTTGGCTCATAATTCACTGCAACAAATCCTGTCAGTCTCTAGATGATCGTAATTACTTAAATATACTAAAACTTCAAATTACTTTTGTTCCCATAGGCAAAACTAGAGGGGAAAGAAGGGGATATCCCAAATCCATATCGTGGAGTCTGATCCTTGACTGGACCTTTTCCTCTGTCTTTCATCTCCCCTTGACAAAGCTTCAGCCAAGCTCATCTCCTCCAGCACACTCCTGTCTCTACATCTTGGCTCACATTAACACCCCTTCTTAAAATACATTCTTTCCTCTCTTTGTTCATCCAAGGCCTATCATCCCTTCAAGGTTTATCTCAAGGGCCACATTAAAGCGCTTAACTCAGTTCCAGGCACACACTTCTAGTACATCACAGTAGAAAGAGCAAGGGACTGGAGTTAGTTTTCAGTGTGAAACCAAGCTCTGTAATTTACTACATGACTATCAGGAATTTACTTAGCTTTGCAAAGTCTGTTTCCTCATCTATAAAGGGAGTACAATAGTTCAGACTATTGTAGATTTCTTGGAAAAATTAAATGAAAACAAACTGGACAATGCCAAGCACAGTCACCAGCAGATAATAAAATTTAATACTTTTTCCTCTACAAAGACTTATTTGACCACCCAAGCTTAACAGTCATTCCATCCTAATGCACAAATAATGAATCACACCCATCACAAGAACATGAAGCAAATGGCCAACCTCTCAGATTGTTCAAGCTACCAGTACTATTCAATATGATCACTGAGAAGGTTTAATTTCACTGTATGTTGCTTGTTGATTTGTAGATTTAAACCTATTTCAAAAACAGAAATTGTTCTAAACAGAATCTCCATTTTTACTTTATCAAAGTGAGAAGTCACTACCAATTAGGACCCTGCAAAGAGAAAGCCACAAAAAGAGGCTCTTCCCTTACCTTGTGGGTTATCCATTCTCGTCCATACTGATAAACATTGTTAGCCGCAGAATTGAGAGCTCTTTGGACTACCTGAGCCTCAGGAAGCCAACTAATTTAAAACAAAGGAAGAAAAAATGAAAAACTAGTATAGCATACTGCACCAGTAACTCTTCAAATTCAATTTTTTAAACAATCATTAACTGACAAATTGTTCAATCAGTCATCACACACAGATACAATTGATTCACGTGCAGGAATCCTTGATTTCCAGGTCTAACTGGCTTGAGTCTAACATTCAGGATTTCCCTTCAAGCTTCCCTTAGCTTTTAGACCCAGTTTCCCCTCAACCTTCCTTTCATCTGCTCTGCCTGGTTTCTCAGTCCATACAAGTCCTAGGTCAGGTCATCTGTCTTACTTAGCACCAGCAGAGGTCATTCTGGGACAATGGGATGGTCAGCATCTGGGACAGTGGTTCTCAAATTGTGGGCCATGGACCAGCAGCATGAGAACTGTTTGAAAGAGTGTCAAAAAAGCAAATTCTTGGGTCCAAACCCAGACCTACTGAAAAAGAAACTGGGCTAGGGCCCAGCAATCTGCACCTTAACAAGCCCTACAGGTGATTCTGTTGTGTGCTCAAGTTTGAGAACCACTGATCTAAGGAAGCGAAGAACTGAGGATGAAGACAAGAAAATTAAGAGGGCGAATCACTGTTTTCAATTTTTACCCATTGAAGACCTTTTACTTTAAAACGTGAGGAACTTCTGAGTAGAATTCCAGCTGCACAAAAGACTACAGTTTACAAAATTTACTCCCTGCACAGTGAAAGGCAGCCTCCCCACTTTCCTGTTAACTAAGCAGGATGCATCATTTGCTTTAATCTGTCTTACATACACCCAGTGTTTCCCAAAAGAGAAAACGTCTTCATATATTCTCTGCATTGTACTTGGCAGTGCTGTACACTAGAGATGCTGACATCCACAAATCTAACAGTCCTGATTTAATCTATTCATGAGTGATGCCAAAAGGCCACAGCAAGCAGTAATTAACCACTTTCCTGAGGCCTAAATATGACACCATGCTACAAAGCTGGCAAGTGGGAAAGAGTCAAATAGTGACTCAACTCAAATGTGCAACATCCACCAACACCTCAAAAGCAGTCGGTAAAAAATAAGTGAATTATTTTTCCTGCCATAACTGCTCCCCTATTAACTATCTTGGGTGAATCCCCCATCATCCACTAACTTCCAAAGCTAGAAACATGAGTCATGCTAGATTTCTTCCTGTATCCAATTCATCACCAGCTAACTCCCTTAAGATCGTACAAATCTGTCTGTCTTATTCACCCCACTACAACTGTCCACAATTAAGACTTTCATCGCCTCTCACCGGGTGTTACTCTTAACTGGCCTAAGAGGCTCAAGTCATGGAAACCTTTCCAGCTTTTCTCCACAGCACAGAGGAAAAGGTGGTTCCAGAATGAAATCTGATTACACCATTTTCTTCTTATATCCTTAACCAAGATAATGAAGATATCTGTCACTCTCAAAAGTTTCCTTTGTCCCTCTGCACTCCCCTTCTGGAGCCCACCTCTAGCCACAGACAACCACTGATCTGTCACTAGAGATTAGCCTGCATTTTCTAGAACTTCACATAGATGGAATCATATATTGACTCTCTCTTTTGCCAGACTTCTTTCACTCAACGTAATTATTTTGAGATTCATCCACGTTGTTGCATGTACTGACAGTTCATTTTTATTTAATGCTAAGTATTACTCCTTTGAGTGGATAGACTACAATTTGTAAGTAATCAGGAATACTGAAGACAAGCACTGTATGATCTGAGCAATGGGAGGTAAGTGGGTAGAAAGGTGTAACAGAAGTCCTTTTGAGAATATTCAAATATAATTCTAAACCAAGTTCAAGAAATGTCCTAAGCAAGTTTTATATACCAAAAAAAAAAAAAAATCAAAGGAAAACTCCAAGTTAAATCTCCATTTACAATCTCAAAACTGGCAGAGTATTTCCTAACTTAAATTAATGACTACCCAGGGCTTAGTAAATGTGGAGACTATGCACGCTGTCATCAAGTTCAGTTAGGTGAAGGGCATAGCTCTGCTGAATATTCTCCACAAAGACATAAAACCCTCTCATGGAAACCAAAATAAACACGTACACAAAGATAGGGGTTAGCAAATTTTTTCTATGAAGAGCCAGAGTGTAAATATTTTAGGCTTTTGGGGACATACAGTCTGTATCACACCTACTCAATTCTGTCTGCCCTTGCAGCCCCCAAACAGCCACAGACAATATGCAAATAAACCGGTATAGGTTATTCCAATAAAACTTTATAAGAAGAGGAGGCTGGATTGGCCCTGAGCCGTACTTTGCCAACCCAGCCACCAAAATGATACAATATGTGAACACTTCTGACTTTGCCACTGGGAGATTCTCTCAAATTCCTTAACCTTGGATCCTGCTTCCTCATCTGTGAAATGGGGATACTCTCTTCAACCTACCTCAGTCACTGAGGAATGCACAATGCAATCAAGGTGGGTCAAAGAGCTTTGTAAATCACAGACATGTTGTAAACTGTGAATTTCAACTCAAATATAAAATCATTTACCATAAATTGTTTCTCAAATCTTTAGGTCTCCCCTCAACCACCAACACCCTCTCATTACGTGTCATTCTTATGTAAAAATGACAAAATTCACAAAGCTTTGGCAAATCCTTTCTTTTCTCTTCCAAGGAAGCTGCACCAATGAAGACTATTTCTTGCATACAGACAAAGAACCTAGCCCATCCATCTCTATTTTTGTCAAAACAACATTCTTACTTTGCCCACTCAGGGTGATTTGCTAGAGTTTCATTTATCAAATTGCTTGTGACTTCAATCATGTGTACGCTCTCTTGATGTACCTGTATTATAGATTAGGAGAGAAAAGAATCTCAATTAAAAAATGTGCCCAGTTCAACACTTATTTTCTACACTATCATTGAAACAATGCTTTCAGAGTTGAGTAATTATACATCTTAGTTTCAATGAATTTAGACCCCTGTACTGAGTAACTGCTATACATACGTCCTATGACACACAAAGGAAATAAAATGTATGTAGTAGCTCCCTGTCTTCAAGCTCAACAATGGGGAAAAAAATGTAAAACAGATACAAGTACTTACAACTAGTCACAATATAAATAAACATAAAGATATATTTAGGTCATACATGTGTATGCATGCATAGCATATTACATATATGTAAGAAACATCATACATGTGTATGCATGCATCACATATTACATACATGTAAGAAACGTCAACACTACATGGGCTTTAGAATTATATTGCAATATGAGACAAACAGGCAAATAAGCAACTGAGTAAGGTTTCTGAGTTTAAAAAACCAAGTGAAACTGAATCTCAGACTGCACCTTGCTCAATAACCAACAAAGAAAAGGAGGGGGAGGAGACAGCTCAGTGGTAGAGTGCCTGCCTAGCATGCACAAGGTCCTGAGTTCAATCCCTAGTACCTCCATTTAAAAAATAAGTAAATAAATAAACCTAGTTACCTCTTCCCTTCAAAAAAAAAAAGCAACAAAGTAAAGGGGATAAAAAAGGAACAAGCGGGTGCCAGGGAATATGTTTGATACGATTTTGCTATTTTTAAATGTATTAAACATATCAAGCACATTTTTCTGTTTCTTTATATGTTGAATAACTTTTGATTAAAAACTGGATAAAAATGTGTTGTAGCAACTCTGGATTCTGTTTTGTACCTCTGAGAGTTGTTATTCTGTCTCAGTAAGCAAATAATTTATCTGTAATCAAACCGCAAAATCTGTCTTCCCTGATGTCTCTGATCAGGGTTTTTGTTTTTTTTTTTAAAGCCTAAGAGTTTCCCCTGAACCTGAATGGCTTACAGTCAGCAAGTGATTTTGGCAGAAACTACACTCAGACGCTTCACACTCAGAAGCTTCATCCTCTGAAGCCAAAGATGTGTGAGTAGAGAAGTGCAATCAAAAGCACAACAAATTTGCAGATCGCCCCAGGCTTTCAATATTCACAGGACTTCTTTGGGTCTCCCATATACCACTCTAGAAACTGTGATTTATTAATCTCAGCCCTTCTATGGTTCTCCTGCTTCCAGAATCTCCCCCTTTTAATTCACAGCTTCTCTGCTGACAGCCCCAACCCAAATCTACCACCCCCCACACGAAAAGCTGCAGGTTTTTGCTGCCCAAGCTAGGCAGGATGAGAGTAACTACAAACAAGAAAGCCATAAACTATGTGTTTTTACCAGATTCAGCAGCAGTTTTTCATGAGCAAATACTCAAGCTGTTGCCTAACTCATCATTTTCCAGTTCCCTGATATGGTGTTTTTAATAATTTTATACCATTTTATTCTTGCTTTAGCTGGAAATCAATTACCTGACATCCTCATCCTGCTATTACCCTAAGATATTTTAGGAAGATAGAGACAAAAAGGATTTTTTGACAAACAAGATGTGGATAGAAGAGGAAAAAAAGGTCAAGAATGACCCTGAGGCTTTTCACATAAGTCGGCAGAATGAAGCGGTCACTTACTGAAACGGGAAGACTGTGAGAAGAACAGAAAAGCAAGGGAGGGTCTGGAATTCAGCTCTGACATGTTACGTCCGAGAAGTCTAAAAGACAGTCAAGTGGATACCGTCATGGCGTTTTAGAGAATGATCCCTTTGTTGGCTGGGAGAATGAACTAGTTAACCAATAAGTTTCCTTCAAAGGCTCAGTTTGCATGAACCCTAGAGCACAAAGAAGTGGTTCAGTAATACATGTTATCAAAGTTCAGGGAAGTAAAAGCTCACTGAAGCATGGGATGAACAAAGAAAAAGAACTTGAAAGATGAACAACTGAGATGGGCAGGAAAGAAGACCCTACACAAAGGGACAAAGAAGGGAAAACAGAATAGAAGAAAAGAGAGGAAAAAGAAAAAAGGAAAACGGAAGACCATACTGGCGAAAGGTTTCTCTGAGAACTAGAAGAACGTACAGTGACAGGTCTGAGTGAAATATAACAAAACAAAGTCTCTAAACAAGTCTGTACAGACCACATAAGTGACTACACATGATTAATATCCAAAGAACAGATAAAAACTGTATTAAAACTGAAACAGACGTACAGAAAGAACAGGTTGTTAGAAGCAAATGATAAGATCAGGGCATATCAAGACTAAGAATGACTGAGAACAGGACATCCAAATGGACAGTCAGATAGCAAGAAACAACGCAATTCTTTAGTAAACAGCTGCATATCAGATCATCTATTGACCTGACAGGTGCTACGATATTTCTACGGCACTATTCGGGAATTTTTCATATCCATGATTTCATATAAGTGTCACAATTCCTAGAAAGCAACATTTCAAAATCTGGGATGCAGAGTTCAGTGAGGTCCAGATAAAGCAAAGATTAAGATACACCATAAAAGTTGAAAAGAAAAAAAAAAAGTCAATCACTACAGAGAAAATTTTAGCTCTACTTTGGAGAATGATTTTCTTTGATGAAAAAAAAGATGACATGGACTGGATTTTTGTATCCTCCCAAAATGTGTATGTTGAAATCCTAACCTCCAGTGTGATGGCTATGAAGAGGAAGGGCCTTTGGGAAACTAGGTCATGAGGGTGGAGTGCTCAAGATGGGAGTAGCGCCCTTATAAGGAGAAACACGGGTGATCTTTCTGGAAGGACACAAGGAGAAACAGCCATCTATAAACAGGAAGAGGGCCTTTACCAAGAACTTGACCATGTGGCACCTTCATTTGGGACTTCCAGCCTCCAGAACCATGGGAAATAAATGTCTGTTGTTTAAGGCACCGAGTGTAGGGTGTTCTGTTATAGCAGTGCAAACTAAGAAGGGGGAGAGGAAATGTAACCTGGAAAGTGAGAAATCAAGAGCCTAACGGTAAATCAGCACAAAGACCGATGAGACAAGAAGGAAAGGAATCAAATTCTGGTAAGAGTGAATAGGAAGCACAGTAGCAGTCGTGAGATCAGATCATAGTTCCCCTACTGACCAAAGAAGCTACTTTTCCCTCAGTGTCTCGGTTTTTCATCTGCACTTACCTTTGAGATTTTTATGACAAAATAAAAACGCATGTAAAAATGTATTAGGCAAATTCATGGCAAAACCAGTGATACAAAAATCATAAATACTTTAACTGTTACACATATTTATAAGCAAAGTAACATCTCCCAGGTCTGTATCTGCTGGCTTCTTATCTACACTACAAATTCTAACAATTAAGAGTTCATTAATGATAACAGTAGTTGTACTCTACCTTTGCAGTCAGGAGTAGAGCTAAAAGAAGGGTTCCTATCACTAACAAAAATATGATGAAAATGCTAATTATTTTGTCTAACATCTTCTCCAACCAGATGATCATCTGCAGAAATGAAAAAGAAAATTAGTTATCTTTCAAGCACAACTCAGTAAAACGTATATATATTCAAATGCCATAACAACAAAACAGGATATTCAGTATTACAAAACAAACTATCGCATAATGATTAAAGCAGTGAAAGCTAAAAGCAATTTTAGAAAATTAACTAACAGTATTAATTACCATTGTTATTATACAAAGAGTTTATTATTAATTACCAATGTTGTTATAGAAAGAGTTCATTGTTATCATATCTAAGAAAAAAGGCAGTCAATTTGAACATAACCTATTATCTTTGTTTGAATTCTTGCACTGTGATATATTTACATTTCAAATTATAATTTATAATCCAGTAAATATTCTAAACAAACTAATGACAATCCACTAGTAACCTCAAATCTCATGGTATTTTACTGTCACTTAGCAAACGTGAATGACTTTAGAAAAAGTATGCCTCTTATAAAACAGGTATGTCCTAAATTATATAGATAAAGTAAGACCCAACAGGAATTACACTCAAAATATTTTTTTTTCCTTTTGATGTCATTAGAGTTACAAAAACAGAAATCTAATGTTAAGGTAATGATAAGTATTAATTTCAGAATAATAGTTACTCTGGGGCAGAAAGGGTTGGGAAGTGGAGGCACAATCAGGAAGGAGTGCAAAGTGGGCTTCAATTACACAGGTAATATTTTATCACGTTGGAGGACAGGCATGTGGGTGCTCTCTTTATCTTCTTATATTTGCAATATTTCATAATACTTCAAAAACTCTGATATTGAAATGTCTATTCTTCTTAAAACATAAGTTTCATGACAAATTATAATGAAGTGACTATAAATAAAGAATAAGCATTCATGTGGTGGTTATTCCTTAATCAATAATCAAAATGATGCTTTCCCTAAATGCTACTTGGCCTTTTATTTTGAGTATAACTCCTCTCATTTTTCACAATCACAGATAATCCTATATTTAAAAAATTTTTTGCTTTCAGAATATATAGTAATTCTGATCAGATTTCTAGAATTCCTGCCAGGCAAAGTTACCATATAACATTTCAAAAATTCAATCAGACTTACAACTGCTGAAACTCCACACTGCACCCCTCAACCCCAGCATGAGCATTGCCAAGGAAGTTATTTTAAATCTGAGTTATGCTCTCCAAACAGTGTGTTAAACAACCAAGAGCAAAGAATGGTGGTTAAATAAAAATATGATTTCTAAAACATTGACTTTCCACTCAATGGTTGTAAGCTTGTATCTCCTTATCTTTCATGAAGGACACTGTCACTAAGAAAACAATGCTCTAGTGAACTCAAAGATAAAAAGTGCATCTTTTATCTTGACAATTACAGCTTCAAACAGAAGAGTTAATTTTCAGTGCATGCTACCAAAGCATCAAAGACAATGTAGAGATTAAAAAAAGCAATAACAGGTTTCTAAGATATGGAAGGTCAGAGGTCATATTTTAAATGTAAGTTCTGAAGTCAATGAAACTGTCAAGTTTCACAATCAGAAAACAACTTTGCACCTAGTTCTTGGGACAGTTTCCTGAGGAAAGAGCTGGTGTTGTCTTACTCCTCTCTGTAACTTCAAAACCTAACGGTGCATGGCATTCAGTAGAAGCTCAGTCGATATTTGAATAGCAAGATAAATAATTTCAGAATTAAGACCAGATCTGTATTCACAAATTATAATTTCTGAAAATAAGAGCCTCAATTGTTTTAGAAAAGTCGTATCCTGAAATATAGCAACATAACTGGTATTTTATTTGTAAAGTATAAAAATCTAAATTTATGTCTGGGTATTTTTAACGTATGAAACATGGAATAGTCACAAACACATTACGTACAACATTACAAAAGTCACATTTTGTTGTTAAACCAGGGTAGAGTTTTCCTGTCACAAGCCCATACCTAAGGGTTGGAATAAGAGGCATCTAAACCAAAATTTATATTCAAGGGATAATACTGAGGGTTAGATGTTCATTCAAAATGTAAAATACGGGCATACCTCGCTTTATCATGCTTCAATTTCTTGTGCATCAAGGATAATGTGTTTTTTTATAAAGAAAGTTTGTGGCAAACCCTGCACTGAACAAATCTACTGGCACCGTCTTTCCAACAGCATTTGCTCATGTTGTGTCTCTGTATCACAGTTTGGTAATTCTCCCAATATTTCAAACTTTTTCATTACTATTATATTTGCTGTGGTGATCTGGGATCAGTGATCTTTGATGTTACTACTACAACTCATTGAAGGTTGATGATGGTTAGCATTTTTTAGCAATAAAGCATTTTTAATTGAGGTTTGTAAATTTTTTTAGACATAACGTTACTGCACACTACAATAGACTACAGTATAGTGTAAACAAATTTTATATGTACCAGGAGCCCCCCCAAAAAATCATGTGACTTGCTTTATTGTAATATTCACTCTACTGTAGTGCTCTGGAACCCAACCCACAACATCTCCAAGGTATGTCTGCAAATAGAATCTTTTAAGATGCTCAATACATAAGCTAAAAGAGTTGGGAGGGGGATTCTATTCACATTATAGCCATCTAAGATAAGGTGAGAAAACAGACGAAAGGGAGATAGCAAAAGAGAAAAAAGTGGGAAAGACTAAAAATGTAGGGAACTAAGGCCCAATTGAGAGGAAAAATCAGAGAGGACAGGAAACTTATGGAGGAAAAGAACTCCCTGAAAGAGTGAATGGAAAAAACTCTTAAGGAAGGAAACAGCAACTCATAGACACAGAAAGAGAAACGTGGACGGGGAAGCAATGGAGAAAGGGAAGGGGACGGAGGAGAGAATTCCGAAAAAAATGAGAGGCGCTATCCCATGAAGCTGATGATCCCATCCTGTGCTCTGCTTTGGGCAAAGGAAACCACGTCACCTGTCAGCCCCACCCTGATCATGAAAACTGCAGTCTTCTCGTAACTTGCCCAGCCTTCTATGCTATGAGCAGTTATTTTGGTTTTTAAATTTTATTTTCTAAAAGCAGAAGAGGAGTAATTTTAAAATGACATTCTGAATGTTGAGTATAAATGAGGGGCCTGCTTTTTTTTATATATATATATGTAGAGATGTTGGTAAATTTATAGTTGCATCAAAAGACTCTGAAACCTCTAAACTGATTGGCCCTATTTTTCAAGCTACCAAGAGTATAATTCCACTACTGAGTTTTCTATTTCATTATTTTAGACCCATGTTTTTATTTTGCTTTGCCTTTTTAACCAAATTCTAGCGGAGTCTCAGTGCAAAGAACAAATAAGAAGAAACAAGCAATTAATCCTTGAGAAACAGTTACATTTCAATTAACCACAAATGTGTCTCTCACCCTTATTTCTTCTCCTGAATTAGTTTCTAACTCACTCCACTTGAACTTGGAATACCAAATACCCAATGCCGCAAATACTCCGACCTTGGATGAAACATAACAAAACAAACCTCGACTTATTTCTGTGCTTTTCTGGAGCACATGCTCTCATACCCCAAAGCAGTTACTCCTACTTTACCAATGCTACACGGAATCATCAAAGAAGAGAAGAAACGTTTCCTGATCTCCTAGGAATCTTTTAAAAGTAACTCACAACTACTCAGGATGAATTAGATTATCTAATTTATTTAGTCACCAAAGGTTAAGCCAGATTCAATCTAGTGACTTTAGTCCTCCTTTCATCTCTTGAGGATAACTGCAATACACACAACTTGGGGAAATAAAACCGCCTACTTTGATCAAAGTAAGAAAATGTAACCTATGTTTGCAGCACTATCACTTGCCAAGGATCGAACTCATTTACTCACGCTAGTTTTGTAGGGAATGGAGGCTTACACAGCCACTTGCATGTGTTGGTGCCCACGCGTATGTGTGGTGGTGATGGTGGTGGTGTGTGTGTATTTATCTATTTTACACAGTTTATTTTCAATTCAAAGTTTAAAAGTTTCAGCACTGTCAAGTGTCCCTTTTCTTCTGTTTCAAAAGAAGGAGTAAACCTCTAATCTTTACAGTCTCAAGTCTCATTATGATCTATTTCCAGAGGTACCACATCTTTCTTAAGGCCTGCTGTAATACTTTCACTGAAGATTTTTAAAGTCTTACTGTGTTTAAAGACAATACATGTGAGTGATGTCACCTTCTGCTATCTCCCCTTTGGGATCTGGTGAAATTAAGTCTAGAACTGCTGTGTGCGGCTCTTTTTCAGAGGTGAGGCACTCCTTATATATCTGGATTAGCCTTTATTGAAGTTATTGGAAATTCCATGCCAATCATGTGAGGCGTTTACCATAGACACAACCTCATACCTTGGGAAATACATAAAAATTAGATGTCACAGGCCATGACTATAATCTTTTTTAAGTTAACAATGAAATTCTGGAATACTAGTTATAAAAAAAGACACTATATAAAACTACCAGCCAAGGAAACCATACAAATATTTCACAGATTTATCTTTTTGAAAAAGCCCTATGTTATTTCTCAAAAAAGCAGCAATAAAGATTTCTCTTTCCTTTTTAGTAACTTTTGCCTGATGTGTTCTCACACATCAAAGGAGACTAGAGTACCAGGCTGGGCCACATGGTAGAGCTGAGAAGGAATGGAAATCACAGTGGACAAAAGGACTATAAGACAGAACTTACACACGCTTGGGCAAGGAGATGCCGTCCACACCTAAATAAATAGCTTTGGGTTTTTAGCAAGTTGTACTGTGGGAATATTAATGCTTCACGACCTTCCATAGCTTATAATCTGAACTTTAAAAACAGAAATTTAGTTTGACATATGGACAGAAACAGGGTGAGAACGAAGATACCGGGGGAGTTACAGAATTCAATAGTAAAAACCAGCATCCTGGTGTTCATTTACCTTCTTATTTAGCCAGTGCCAGAGCTTGAGGATAGTGGGTAAGGTGAGAAAAAGAAGATAAGAACAGTGGCATATCATTAGAGAATGCAGTAATAGTATGAAAAAGAAAAGAAAGTCACCGAGAACATGAGGAGGAAATTATCTCAGACAAAGGAAAAACGGGGGGAAAAACTGTAATGCATTAAGTTTTAAAATCAAGTGAATGAAGTATTCCTTTTAAGGTACACGATTGAAATGATGATAACCACAAGTTTGTTGGCAATTCAATCATTTAAAATGCATAAAACATGAATGTTTGTAGGCTTACACTGTCACACCAAATTGCAAAGATCAAAGCGATAATTGAGATTCCTTCGCATCTCATGCAGTAAAAGGATGCCCTTGAATAAACGAAGTCATATTCATATGCTACATTTTCATTGAACTTTGTAATTTTATAATATTACTTAATTCACATTATTTAAAGAGTAAAACATTTCAGCGCTCATTTGGAACACCTGGCTGAAAAGCAGACATAGCTAAGAATCTGATTTCCTTCCTTTTCCATCTTTTAGGCACACATTTTTCTACTATATGCAACATCCTGCTTTTTCTCACTTAAACATTACCTGTCTACACCTCACAATATTTAGCACTGTAATGACTAATGCTAATTAGTGGACGCATAATTTAAAAATCAGTAAAAATAGGATTTAAGACATTATTAGTGATATAAAAACTATAAAGACTAAAAAGCATATCACCAGAGTGACTATCAATGCTCTTTGCAGGGTTTTCCCTAAAGTACACCCAATACATGTTAGACACATACTTCACGCATCATAGCCATGATCACTTTTCTGGTGTTCCCTAAGAATTCCCACTGCGGGAGTCTCTGTGCTCTGGCACTGCTCCATCCACCTGCTCTTCTTGCCATGTCTTCCTAACAAAGCCCTACTTATGCTTCAAAATCTGCTCTGGCATCACGTCCTCTGGAAATCCTCCCCTCTCCCACTGCTCATCAACAGTAAGTCATTTCTTGCTCAGTACTACCACTGTATCCTGTACATACTTTTCCTCCACAAATTATAATAAGAGCTAATACAGAGCTTACAGTGTACCAGACCCTGATCTAAAAATTATACACATATTGACTCACTTAACCCTCACAACCATCCTATGAGATACTTGTCATTATTCTCACTGTATTGATAAAGAAGCCAAAGAATAGAAAGGTTAAGAAACCCACCCAAGGTCATAAAGCTAATACAGGACTTGGATCTGAAACCTGAGTTTGGATTCAGAGCCCATGCTCTTAACCACTAAGCCTCTGAATCTAACACAGCCTTTAAATTTCAATGGCTTGCTGCCTCTTTACCAGAGCTTCTGTGTCTAGTTTTCCCTGCTTTATCTGAGTTTCCCTAGGACTTAGCACAGTGTCTGACACACGGAAATTACTCCAAAAATGTTCACTGAAATGAGCCCCTACCTGGCTATTTAACTTTAGGCAAGTCACTTTACCCCTCTAGATTTCCATTTGGTCCTTACAAAATGAGCAAGTTGAACTAGGAGTTCCATAAGATCTTTTTCTCCCATTTTTAAGACAGAAAAATACTTGTGCAATACTTATTCAAACTAAATCTATCCCACCCTTATATAAACCATAATTCTAGGCTTTAAATTTCATCACACACATTTAATGTGTTATCAACAATTACAACATGAACACTAATATGCCATAAGACAGTATTTTAGACAATGAAAGATAGAAACTCCATTAAAACAGCCGAAGTTCTTAAAATGCCATACCTTGCTATCAACTTTTAACAAGAATTTTCCAAGCCCGATGATTGGCCATGGTGCCAGGGCTTCCTGCCGCTCCTTCAGGAAGTTCTCTATAACCTGCCACCACACAGAGCCACGCTTCTCCAGGAAGTCCACCACGCCGAAGTGAATCACAAGCTTTTTGAGTATCCAGACTGTAAGATAAATGAGAAACACATACATCAACAAAAGGTAGCTTACAAAGTTATAACATGAAAAGATCACTTAATTTCACGTGATATTTCTAAACCAGTAAAGCTAGTGTAAAAGACATTTTTTTTTTGAGGAGGAGGAGGGAGGGAAGAAAGTTCAAAATATTCCAAACTGATGTAACTGGGACAAATAACTTTTCACACAATCCCCACCCACCCATACGCCACCTTCTCTGTGAAGTCTGAATCCGTGAAGGGGTCAAGGATTACTTCACAACCCATACAAACAGAAGTTACTCTGACCGTGAAGATTCCAGTGACTGCAATCCTGGCCCCTCACACCTTACCCTCCCGGGGAAAAGAATACTAACCCCTGACATGCCCTAATCTCCTTGGTTATTATAGTTGCAGTTGCCATGTTTTGTTCTTTCCTTTGATGTTTAGTAACCAGAAGAGTATAAGGTATTCCATACGCATCATGATTTTATACTACCGCAGGGTAACATTTTCATTTGTTTCTGTTTCTCTACTTAATGCTGCTCTGTATGTGTGAATCTTTTACCACGGTCCAGTAGAGAAGCAGGGTGGGTCCAAGCAGGGCTATCACGAGTGTGCTGTTCATGGCACAGCGTCAGTAGGGACTCGGCACAGACCACAATACGAAGGTACTCTGCAGCTGGACGGTGCAGTGGCCCTTCAAGCAGGCGAGACCAGCTAAGAAGGTAGTGGGACTACAGAGGTGCTACTTCCTGTGAGGGTTGCCTTGAAGTCTGGACCCTGGATAACTGACCCCAGTCACTAGAATTTCCCTAACTCCAGGGATTTCTGTGTCCTTAGCCCTGGTCTTGTAATCTAATGGTCCAGCTGACTACTCTGAACCATGAGCTCATTGTTACATACCAGTTCAACAATTCCTTCATCAGCACTTTCAAATCTCTGGAGAGGTCCTACGAAAGTGCCTATAGTCTCTAGAATAAGCCCAGGTTAATTATAGGTTGTAAAAACCTTTTGGGGGCTACCTTGTTCACAGCCTGCTCTCCCTTTTTATTCAAAAAGACGGTAAAAGTATCTAAAACACTAAAATCTAAAAGCTAAAGAAAAAAAAGTCTTCAAGGCAAGATCATAATTAACCATTACCTGCAATAGGCACTGGCAGCAGCTGTACGATCCACAGATTCAACCAGATCTGGACTCCAATGATGGCCCAAACGAGGGACACAAAGTAGATATCGCTAGCTTTCTTCTTTCTAAGAAATGTTCCAACTTCAGGCCTTGGTCTGCCTGAGGTGGGTGAAGGGGAGGAGGGTGAAGAAGATGAAGACAGTGTTGGAGGGGGTTCTCCTCGGTCCATGGTTTCTGTCCCTGAAGAGGGAAAGAAAAAAATCACCCACATACTAGTCCACATTAATAAACAGTACTACAGAGCAATTAGCTAGGCTACCTTCCTTTAAGACTTCAAAATGTATTCTGATAGTATGATTACATTGGGTTAAAAAAAAAAAAGACCTGGATATATGTTTGCATGTGCAATGAAAAAGTGTGTGGGAAATTAATACCAACAGTGTTTAAATCTAGAGAAATTTGCTTGCTGGTGGGGTAGGACAGACAATGAGAAATGTTTTACTTTTTACTTTATACACTTTACACTGTTCAAGCTTTTTAATGATACATATATCATTTAAACAAAAAACTAAAGAAAAACACTTGACAAAGTAGATCAGAATTGTAATTAGCCCATGAAAATTACTTAAACCATATAAAGCAACAAATTAGTATATAGAATTCTTATATTTAAAAATTTCTATTTTAATGTAATTTTATAGATGCATTTGGAGATATTTCTGAAATAATATGGCTTTTCAGGGTCATTTCATTTAAATGGAGCCGACTACTCTTGCAAGAAGAACCCAGGGCTTTGAAGCATGTCTTTCCCTTAGAACAAGATATAAGAAATGACAGTTTGCTGGGGGTGAGGAATGTTCAGATCTGGTATATCACATGAATTATTTCACACGAGGCATTGTTTTCTAACAATGCAACTACTGTTTTACATTTCACTAGAGTTATTATTTCTGTTTCCTAGTTTTACCAAAATATACCATATACATCAGAAGTCACGCAACTCTTAAAGCAATATTACTCAGAATACACCATGATGATGGAAATAAGATCCTAAAACCTGCATTTTGCCTTTTATAAAAAAGTTAGTGATAAAAGTATATCATATTTTATAAAGTCTAGAAATAAGCGAACATGCATAATCCCAACCCTCTATTTGCCCAACTGTCTTTACATAGTTTTACACAGTTGTAACATCTTCCACTTACAACCTTTACCACTTTCTCTCTCCAGTTAAATATCAGCTCCAGGAGAGCTAAGACCCTGTCTGTCTTGCTCTCCCCTCCACTGAATTCCTAGCACACATAATAGTACCTGACATACAGCAGGTGCTAAGTATTTGTTCTAAGGATGTCTTTCCCTGTTATTTCATAATTTTCATAAGCAACCACATAGTAGCCCTCTGACTGCTGTATTATAATTTCTCTATTGTCTCTTTTTATGTTAAATACTTAGCTGTGAGTACATTTCCACTACTGATATAACTAGCACCATGGTTAAGTCAGTCCACTTCACCAGAACTAACATTTTACCCTGAGGTCTGTGGCTAAAGCCCGAGCTGGTTATAATATGCTTCTGTTTGACTCTGCTCCCTGAATATCTTTCTAATTTGGAAACTTCATGTTGGCAGATGTGGCAGATACTTAGAATAGTAAGTTCATAACCAAAATATCATCCCTTCCCCACTTCAAAAACATGGCTCAACGTGCAGGAAAAATAAATTTCTCTACTACCCCAAATGCCTTTTTCTTAGCTGATCCCTTCTTTCAAGACTTTTCTAAAGTCAGTTCTTCAAGAAGTACTCATGAAAAATATTCCTTAACTCAAAAACCTCTGGCACTAATGGACCTCCCAGCACAGAGAGAGATGGCCTTTCACATTCCTGAACTCTGTGTAAGGACAGGGTGACTTTAAAGCCGGTATAAACCTACCAGCTGGATCTCACAGGAGCACTGAATCCAGAACAACCAGACGGGTCAATTTTAAGGCAAACAGTCAATATATTAACAGCATGCGCATACAAAGCCAACTTTGAGAAGAAAAGCAAGAAATGCCAGGGAAATGAATGATTGGGAGAAGGAAAATAAAAAACGAAAGAAAGCTGGAGAAAGGAAACAAAACAACAAAAGCAAAATACAGAGAGCAAAACAGAACAACAGGGGAGAACTGACAGTCGTAGAAGACAGAAAATAAAAGGATTAAGTGGGGGAAAATATGGGCAAAGGTAAATGAGACACCAAGAAAAGGGAAATAATATGTAAGGAAAGTGAGAAAGAATAACTTAAAAAAGAAGAAAAGAAAAGCACTTAAAAAAAAAAAGAAGAATCAAGACAAGAAACCTAAGAGGGTAAACAATTAAATGTAAGAAAAAACTGATACATGAGAACAAAGATGAGAAGAAAAAATGTAAAAATAGGAAACAGAGAAAAATGAAGGACCAGTAAGTAGCACTTTGTGATGCTAGTGTCTTTCTTAATTTTATCCTCCATGTACATTTCATTTTCCAGAATGATTGGGAAGGCATTCTTCACAACGCCAGTCACCTGCAGGCTGGGTAGAGGGCTGGTCCTCAGCGTTCGATTCATACCCTGTGATGGAGATGGCCAAGGTCGCTAGAGTAGAAGCTGCCATGGAGATAACCTGCCCTGGTAACTCTGCTCCTGTAAAACAAACGTGCATTTTTAAAGCTTCTTAAAGGCAATGAACAAAATGGGAAATAACTTACAAATTGAAACACAGTGCTAAGTTTTCAATAGCAATAAAACAAAATGGTTATTACTGACCCACCAGATCAATGGTTCTTTACCAAGGGAGAAGGCTTAAGAATCAACAGGAAAGTCTGCTAAAAATGCAGGTTCCTTGATTCTCTGTGTAGCTCTCATTTGGGACCTTCGTGTGGCAGACAGTGGATATATAAATGTGGATTGCCACTCTTATTTTTTTTAACTTCACAGGTTAATTTTAATGCACACCTCTGTTGAAAAACACTGCCACATCAAGTCTGTGAGCTTCCTGAATGCAGACTTACTCTCCTTTGTATCACTAGCTCCGACGACAGTATGGAAAAGCTCATACTCAGTGCTCTCAATAACATCCCATGAGTGAATATGCAAATGTCTGGGTATCATGCAAAACCATATACAGCCGACCCTTGAACAACAGAGGTTTGAACTACTCAGGTCCACTTATACATGGATTTTTTTCAGTAAATATAGTATCTTTATTTTCATTTTACAGATCTTTAATTAAGCGTAGGAAAGAGTTTTTGTTTGATTAGAGAGCACAACATAAGAATCAAAAGAACTAGGATCTGAATCCTGATTCTACCCAAACTATTTCAGCTTCCTGCCCTTGAGGGAGTCAGTTATCAACTTCTTTGTCTTTGAGGGAGAGAGAGAAGTTTGCAGATTTTTTACTGCACATGGAATCAGCACCCCTGACCTCAACATGGTTAAGGGTTAACTGTATACCTATAAGGTTCAAAATTCAGCACAGGCAAAATCCACTAGTTGAAAACCTAAATTATCATCATCATCCTGTTTCACATATTTATATGTCCCCATGTTAAGTTCCTACCAAGTGGTAAACTAGACTTAACCATTTGCACTAGATTCAAAAAAAAAAAAAATTCACTGGGCAATGAGGTCCATCTGTACTGGTTAACCTTTAATTTGCTATGGCAGACAATACAGACTAGCTCACACGATACCAGGTCCTAGCATGCTTCCCTGCACCCTATGGACTGGAGAGCTAAAGACTGAATTTTCCGGACTCTTTGCAGCTGCAGTTCCACATGGGATACACCTGCGCAGACCTGGAAGCCCTAAGTGACTCACCATAATTCGGAAGCTCTCATGTCAAACACAGTCATGGAGGCATATGGTTTTTCTGCAGGAACTTAGCAGAAGTTTCAGGGGTTCTGCTGTCTGATCCCTAACTTTGTGGCAGGCAGCAGTAGCTGAGGCACTTCTAATCAAACAGTCCTTTGGTGTTATTGACCATTTCTCTGGGTTGCATTGCTTCTGCCTGTCAGATCCAAGCTTAATTACCTGTTTTTTCCAAAAATCCTGTATATAAAAATTCTTTATGTGAACCAATACCTCTTTCTACTTAGACCAGTTGGCATGGATTCCATTGTCCAACTAAGAATGCTGACTGTTCCTAGTCCCCCGATCATGCACACACCCACATTCATACAGCTGGGACCTTACTTTTGGTAGCCCAACATTCAATGCAACAACATAAAATTCTGCCAAGTCAATGAATAGAGCAATGATCTTTATAAGGTCATGAATTACAGCTCCAAATAAACTCTGCATACCCAACAAATCCAAGGCTGGCCACCTCCCAGAGGTAAGCAGGCCAGGGCCTGATATGGCTCCTTGGTAGATTCCGCCACAGGATCAAACTCATCTCTCACTCAACCACATCCTATCCTTCCTCTAATAAATGCCTCTATGATCTGGAAGAGGTTTGTTTTTTTTTTTTTTAGGCAATCCAAAAGAAACTCAAACTCATGATCTAGGAAGACAGAGTAAGTCAGATGCCTGGAGAAGGACCTACTCTCCTGGCCTAAGTATCTGAGGTGTTTCTTAGATGCCAGTAAGAGAACAGGGCTGAGAGAGAAAGACAGTGTCTTTCATGTCTTACATGTTCAATTACTCACAGTATTGAATGCTGAGGATAAAGACACAGGTGCTGCCCCCAAAGAGTCTAGTGGAAGAGACAGATACGAATTAAAGAACTACATAAATGAATGTATACAAACCATGATGATTGTTATAAAGAAAAAATA
The DNA here is from genome assembly GCF_048564905.1 of Vicugna pacos. Classification (NCBI taxonomy): domain Eukaryota; kingdom Metazoa; phylum Chordata; class Mammalia; order Artiodactyla; family Camelidae; genus Vicugna; species Vicugna pacos. Next base: position 58,369,435 of record NC_132990.1, read on the forward strand.
CTGGGTATTTCATGAGCTCCTAACAGAAGAAATCTGACTTAGTCTGAAGAATCAGGAAAGGCTTCTCTTTAAGAAGTCAAAATGAAGCTAACATACAATGGATGAGGAGGAATTAACCAAAGGAAGGCAAATAATATTTTAGATAGAAGGAAGCGAACAGGAAAGCTATAAGTGAAGAGGCTGGCTCATTAAAGAGACTGAAAGGTCAGTGTGTCGGAACACAGATGGCTAGTAGGAAACTGGTGTTGAATGAACAAGGCTGGAGATGGGAAGCCAGGTGATGCAAGTGGCAGGAGGCGGTACTAAGACTTTAATCTCTACCCTACAAGGAGCAGGAAAGCACTGAAGAGTTTTAGATAATTAGGTTATTCAGATAACTGTAACGTCACATGCAATTGTAAGAAATAAAAGATCCTCTACCTTTTATCCAGTACCCCCCACCCCCACCAATGGTAATATTTTTCAAAACTACAGTACAATATTGCAATCAGAACATCAGCATGGATACAAGATACAGAACAGTTTCATCACTGCAAAAATCTCTCATGTTGCCCTTTTGTGACTACATCTCCCCACTCTGTAAACAATCAGTTCCGAGATACAAAAAGATCATTCTTACTGTTCAGTCATGAACAGATTACAGAGGACTAAGAGACAGTCCAAGGAAGTACATTACTGCACAACTACGGACAAGACACGATAAGAGCGTGGTCTGCAGTGGTCAACAGGGGAGATGTTGGAAAAGTGGCTGCATTTAAGAAACATGGAATAGTCAAAGTGGACCAGACTTGGTGATGAATAGATAACACGTAGGGAAAATGGATGAACATTTTCGACATAATAAAGTTCTTCTTAGACTTCCGGACAGAAGTTGTGGAAACCAGAAAGGTCTTAGGTCCCTGGGCACCCACAAGAGATTTCTTAGGCTCCACTCAAGAGCAAAGGTTGGTAATACCTAATGACTAATGGCCTGGACAGCACAAGGAAAAACAAAAAAAAACAAAAACTGCTTCCACTCAAAATTTAAAAAAAGCAAAGTATTCTCTTATATAAGATTAACAATTAGTCTAGGGTCCTCGATTACTAAGTCTGCCTCTTTTTAAGTAATTTAATGAAGTGGTGACTCATCTCCGAGAGACTCAGAAAAAGAAGTCCCTTGATGGTTAAGCAACTCCACAATGACAAGGTCATTGCATCACTCCTCAAATATGGACTTTCAGTTAGGCTGCATTTGGGTTATACTTCTAAACTCCCACTAAGCATTTATTTACCAAACAAGTGAGTAGGCTACGTGTTGAGACGAGAGACTTAAGACTAATAAGCTCAGTCTAATAATTAAACTGTCAGTTATGATTCAGTATGTTAAGAGCTAATGCAGAGGTAAGTGTAGAATATTTGGGGAAGTCATGCTTGGAAGGTCAGGGAAGAGTCTGTATAGGGACCACCTGACAAAAATAATAAGAGATGGCTTCCCTTAGATCCACTTAAACAAGTTAGCCAGATAAAGAAAACAGAATAGCTTTATCTTGGGGTGAAAGGAAGAAGTGCGTGTCTTGGAGGACAGAGGTAGAAAAGCTTTCCAGCAAGACAAAAAAGCAGGGATAAAAACACAAAGGCAAAAAAAAAAAGCAGGGTGTGCTGCTCAAAGAAGTCTAGTAAGGATGGGACACAGGTACAACAAGAGTGGAGAGGTGGAAGGATGCAGAGGGAGAACAGGACCAGAGGATGGAAGGGCTCGTGTTTACTGTTCACAGAGGCAGTGCGGCTCAGTGGCTGGGGTCCCAGGTGAGGAAACGAGACTGCCCAGGTGCAAATCCTGGGTCTACTTCTTACCACTTGGATGACCATGGGCAAGTTACTTAAGACTTAGGTGCCTTAGTCTCCTCACGTGTGAAATGGGGCTTATATAAATTCCTATCTCATGTGAGAATTAAGTGAAACAATACATATAAAATGCGTAAAACAATGCCTGGTATGTGGGACTCTACAGATTTCAGTTCAACAAATAGATATTATTATTACCACCATCTGTATCAAAACTGCTGGCTTTGACAGGATAAACTAAGCAAAAGCCACCAGCACCCCTACAGTACTCGCCTGTACCTCTCGTCCCGTTCCTACTTCATCTTATAGCCATTTCCCTAAGTCTTACCCCACCTAGTAAACATTTTTAGATTTCCCCACAGAGGTACACAAAATATCTTACATACAGTTGGCAACGAAAAGACTTGAGGGAAAGTTAAGACCAACAGATTAAATCTTCACAACTGTGGTTTAAAAACTTTCTCCAGCTTGCTCAGGTCACCAATAAACATTCAGTAAATCTTAGCTAAATTAATGAAAGCTATGCACTACCACCCTAGTTAACAGACAAATGATTCAGCCCATTTTTAGAATGACTGAAACTTCACAAAGGAACTGAAGGAACAGCACACAGAGAAAAATCGAAAAGTATCTAAAAATTATGGGTATAAGATCTGGCAACTGCTCCTACTTATCAGACATATGAACTTTGACGACTTCTGCCTAGCGGTACCCTTCTGCACTTCAAAAACCCCAGGGTTTTTGGCAGAAAGCTGATAAGTTAGAGGAGAATGTTAGGATCGAGAATCTAGGCAAGTCATGGTTCTGGGAAAAAAGCCCCAGCTAAAAATAGGCACGTAGGCCAGGGAGCATAATCTTGGGACTCCAGAGCTATAAACAAAGAAGGGAAAGAGCGCCCAAGGTCTCAAGTGTCAGCCTACCCACGGACAGGGCCAGTACTAACTGGAGGCCTTAACAACGGAGCCCACTCCAGACCAAACAAGCAGACGGCTGACACTAGCAGCCTCGCACCAGGGGACAGAAACTCCTAGCCTCACGTATAAGGAAGAGATCACGTGTTCAGATGATATCTGTCAATATGGCTAAATCAACAATGAGCAGAATAATTTTTTTTTAATAATCAGGGGAAAATATATTGTGAAGCCTGTGCAAATAAGGAGATAACGGATCTACTCTGTTCTCCTTCACAGGGACGGCTGCAGTTGTCAGGAATGCATCCATGTTTCCTGGAAGGAGGCCCTTCGTATCAAGTAAATCTCCCCAGCACGTAAACTTCCCTTTGAAGAAGGCTTCTGTTTCCATTACTGATGTGGAAAACGCATCTCCTCCTCAATGGCTTTTAACGTCACTTCACTGTACTACTGGTCAGTAACAAGCGCTTGGACGTGGACCACTAGGAGCTTCTCTGGGCCTATTTAACTGACAGCGGCAGAGCTGGGGAACGTGGGAGAAGCAGTAAAAAAATTCAGTTTGCTCTCTTTCTTCTTCCAATTAGGGCTTACCTGAACCAAACTTGTTCAAGTCGCATGCTATCCCAAACAATTAGGGCAACTCTGAAGCCTTCCCCACCAAGGTACTTCTGGTCACTTATAAAACAATGACCAATGTCAGGAGGAGCAGGCCCAGGTGTAACTACCTGTACTTCTCATCCTGGGTGTCCAGGCTATGAAGGATACAGCTGATGCCTGTTGTTTGCCTTGCTTTTGAAGAAGTACTTCTCATATGCAGAGTAAATGGCCCTCTGCGCCTAAGTTCCTTTATCTACAAAACAAGGGTAATTCCAATCTCACTGGATTACTAAGAAAATTAAATAAGATAGCATGTTTAAAGAGCCTAACAGGGCCTCACCCACCAAACAGAACAATAATGTTAGTGTTTCTCTTTTCTCACAGGCCGAGGGAACACACCAAAGCTGGATTCCAGGTTTCTGCCAAGAAAGACTTCTGGGCTCTGGGAGGCAGAGAAGCTAGGTACCATACTTGTGGTAGGCCACCAGGGCCAACATGAAGACTGAAGGAGTTAACAACTACAACTGAGTGTGAGAGGCATCAGCAGCCAATACTTTTTCAGGATGACTGATGCTTGTCAAGGAGCCTGATGAAGGGAAAGAACACTGGGTATATGTGAGTGTCAAGGACCTAAGTTTAAATCTTAGCTCCACCTGTGGGACTGTGGGCACATCAGTTAATCTCTAAAATTAAGTGTCTTCATCTGCAAAATGGAGATACCTATTTTACAAGGTTTGGGGTGGGAGATGTTTTATACGTGGATTAAAAAAATAGTACATTTAAAAGCATGGGAGACACTTAACATTCTTCCCACATTATCTTGGGGTTCCAGAAAATACCAAGTAAGAGCTCCCAAGGTCTAAGAGAAAAATCACAGAGTAAGGTTCCAAAGGAAGCATTGAAACTAACTCAGCAAGACCCACAAGAAGAGTTTTCTGGATCTAGAAACTAAAATTCATGCTTTGACTCTGATGACAACTGAAGGATTAATTCTGTGAATCCAGTGACTCACAGATCATAAAAGCTTCTACAGCAGCTAAAGACTCAAAGCTTAACATCCCAAATGTCCATCAACAGATGACTGGATAAAGAAGTTGTGGTACATACATACAATGGAACATTACTCAGCCATAAAAAAGAATAAAATAATGCCATTTGCAGCAACATGGATGGACCTGAAGATTGTCATGCTAAGTGAAGTGGGCCAGAAAGAGAAAGAAAAATGCCATATGGCATCACTTATATGAGGAATCTAAAAAATAATAACAATAGTAGTAAGCACACAAAGGAACTACTTATTAGTTAAAACCAAGATGATTGATTTCTTGAATATGTATAAGCACATTTGACTGTCCTCTATGATTGGGTTACCGCATTCTGTTGATTCTCATTTTGTAGTTGGCTTTATTCCTTTGATAACTATGTAACTTTAAAAAGCTAAGGCTCTAATCTGTCAATGATCAATACATATATGTAAACTAAAAAAACGTGCAGTACACTGTACGTACGTATTTACATGCAATATAATGTGTGTGTGTAGTCGAACTGTAATAATCCTACCTAATAAAACTGGAAAAGGAAAAAAAAATTCAAAAGTTCGGAAGACATAGAGAAAGATGAACACACAGGTGACTAGGATATAAGAACAAACCCTACAATGGGACGCGGAGATGACAAGGGAGGAATAAGTGCACTCGCTGCCAGGGCAGTACACTGAAGCATTCCTGTGCCTAACTATATTACAGTGACATCTACAGGAAGGAATTGACTATAAAGAAGGGAAAGGTTGTCCTAATATGGTTTGAGTTCTGAGGCCTAAAAGAAACAAAGTTCTAGGGGCAAGAAGAAAAAAATACTCGGAAATTTATTTAAAAAAAAAAAAAGAAGAATGGTTAAATAATTTATCCTACGATGAGGATTATCTACACTAGAAGTCCATAAAAGTGGATACTAGATCAAGAATAACCTATTCTGAAATAGGCTGCAATGAACATAAACAAAACGAGGAAAACCAACATTTCCAAATCCGCCCTCAATGTTTATTCTGTCTCTGTGATTTCTTTTCTTATAGTAGTCTAAAATACAATTATCAGAAATCTGACTTGCATGCCAACATGCACAGTTGCCAGAGACCATGGTGGGGGGGTGAGAAAAATGAATGAAGGGTCAAAAGGTACAAACTTTCCTGTTATAAAAGAAGTAAGTCACAGCTATGTAATGTAGCATGGTGGCTACTGCTAATAATGCTCTATTGTAGATTCGAAAGTTGCTAAGAGAGTAGGTCTTAAAAGTTCTCAAAGAAAATCTGGTTACTATGTAAGGTGATGGATGTTAACTAGACTTACCGTGGAGATATATACAAACACGGAACCATTATGCTGCACACCCAGAACTAGTATAATGATATATGTCAAATATACCTCAATTGAAAAAAAAGTTTTTTAAAGAGATGCCAGAAGTAAAACAAAGGAGAAAACTGTCCTGGGATGAGGGCTGAAGGACAAGCAGAGCTGCCTGAACCACCACTACTAGGGGAAAAGGGGAAAGGAGACAAAGTTAATCAAAGGAAACCACCACACTTTCTATCGTAGTTGCCAAGACAGGAAGTTTACTTCAGCTAGTTTGATATATAACCCACAGAGTCTGACAGATTGTGACCAGGAAGACAGGCCGAGCAAAGAAAACTCAGAAAGACAGCAAAATACAAAAGAAAATAAAATCTTTCCTGTTTTCCACTGTCAGAGAGATAAGTAATTAAAGTTTCTTTGTTTCAGGTATTAATTTTAAAGTTTTAAACAAATATTTATGAATAGAAGATGTCTAACAATTGTCAGACATCACTCATCTACCAAATAAATACAGGAGTAACATAATTGAAAAACTTCTATAAAGCAGCTGTACAAATACACCAGAGTGCCACAAATAGCCTCCTGATGAGCATAAAATGCAGATGCTAAAAACAATGTAGAAGTATGTTCACTGACACAGAAGGGTGTTCATGACAATTAAAATGAGGGTTACAAACCAATTTCACTATGATCCAGTTTTCTTCTGTTTTAAAAAGTTTTAAAAACTTTTAAAAGTTTTTAAAAAAAAAAACAGCATTAAAGCCATTAGTTAACATTTTGGTATCATCTGTGGGCAGTGGGAGTTTTAGTGATTTTTATTTTCTTCTTTTTGTTTGTATTTTCTAACTTAACTGTAACAAACACACCTGAGGAATTAATTTTTTTCTTTAAAAAAATCTGCTACAATTAGTAATCTGCTCTTGTAGTTTATGTTTAAAGGGACAAATGTTAAGTCACCGTAGAATCTGCTGTTCAAATTTCCCCCTCTAGTCGCAGCCGTTTCCACATGGCTGGATAACTAAGTTCAGTCTGATGATCTCAGGTCCACGATTATACCTAGCCACTGCACCCATCCACCTCCTCACAACTCACTAGAAACCTGTATTTTTAACAAACTCCTCTGGACCAAGGCCACTTACAACCAGGGTACCTCAAAAATCTTTAAAACAACATGGTTATACATCATTGTACTGGAAGTTCCAGCCAGAGAAACCAGGCAAGAAATAAAAGGCATCCAAATTAGAAGGGAAGACGTCAAACTCTCTTTATTTGCAGTTGACATGATCTAACAATTGCAAAATCCTAAAGAAGCCGCAAAAACTATTAAAGCTAATAAACAAATTCAGCAGTCGCAGGATACAAGATCAGCTGGGGTAAATATTCACGACCTTGGATTTGGCAATGGTTTGTTAGATAGGACACAACTTGTGGAAATTAAACAACGTACTTCTGAGTAACCAATGTATCGAAGAAGAAATCAATGTAAGGGAAATCAAACAGTATCCTGACCCAAAGAAAATGAAAACACAATATGTCAACTTATAGGATGCAAAAGCAGTTTTAAGAGGGCAGTTTATAGCTGTAAGTGTCTTCAGTAAGAAAAGAGAAAGATCTCAAATAGATGACCTAATGTTATGGTTAACTGCTTAGTGGGCACAGGGCTTCCCTTTGGGGTGATGAAAATGTCTTGGAAATAATGGCTGCACAACACTTGGAATGTACTAAGTGCCACTTTAAAATGGTTAGTGGTTAATTTTATGTTATATGAATTAAACCTCAATTAAAAATGCCGAAAAAAAAAAAAAGGAGATGGGGAGGTGGGGCATGATCTAACCACCTATTTTTAAAATTTATTTTTTGTTCAGGAAACACCACTGATTTAAAGCAGTTCAACATAGCATTTTTTTCTTCATCATAACTTATTTTTAAAATTAAGCTACTCTCCCAAATACTTAACAGCAATATTAACAGAATGCCCTATTTCTTACCAGAAGATTCTTTTCCATTCTGTTTTTCATAGAGGGTGCCCACGGACATCAGGAAAACAATAACCAGGAATACCGGAATTCTCCATGAGCCAGCCAAGGATGCTGCAAATTATTAAGAATGAACATTTTTAGTGAAACAGAAACCTAGCACTTGTCTTTAAAAGACTTAGTTTAGTAGACTGACAGAACAGTTTGGCATACATGTTAATAACAAAATTGTTTCAAGTGGAAAAAACATTTTTTAAAAGGCCACCAGACAGCTGAAACCTCAATTCAGGGCTCCTCTCAGAAGTCCAGCCCTGCTCTCAGAGGCTCTGGTCTAAAGGACTGGGTACGTCCCAGCCTACCTTTAAGGGGCATGTATCACCTGAGGGATCAAATCCAATCTAAAGCACGTCCGCGGTTTAGGACTATCCCGAAATGAAATCCCCTGTTTAGCCCCAGAATGACTGGCATTAAGCATAGAACCTAAAGTCATGGAGCCTGATTTGACTTCCTGGAAATACCACCGGGTGTGAATGTTCTCTCTCAAGAAAAGATAAAGTGGCTCACAAGAGCATGGCAAAAAGCTTAACTGTATCCTCAGTGCACAGGACAAAAATGCTAACAAGGGCTAGGATCAAAAGCCATCTGTAGGGGGGAGGGTGTAGCTCAATGGAAGAGTGCATACTTAGCATGTGCAAGGTCCTGGATTCAATCCCCAGTACTTCTATCAAAATAAATAAGTAAACCTAATTACCTCTCACCCTACCCCACCCCCCAAAAAAATCCAAGGGAAAAAAGCCATTTGCATTTCCCTGAGTTAGTCTAGAGTCTCATGAATATACCTGCCTGTCTCCTTCTTCTGCCTTCCCTAAATTAAAAATGAGCCCCATCAGATATTAGGCGATCTTAGTTTTAACAATAAGTAGCTCTAAAAATGACTTCTAATACGCTCTCTACTACTCTAAGTTACTGAATTTTGTTTTTAAATTAGAACTTGATGTTTTCATAGACTTAAGGCTTGGAGATAAAACAGTCCCTGAAAATTCACTCTACAACATCCCAGCAGCCACTCAACTCAAATAACGGGGAACTCATTACTTTGAGTAGCTCTGACAATGATCATCCTTAAGTTGAAGAGAGATTTGTCTCTCTGAAGCTACTCCTTGCTCTGACATCTCTCCCTCATGGTTACAGTGATCTATTTAAACCACTCTTTCACAGGACAAGCCTTCCAATACTTGAAACAGGCTTCCATATTTGATATTGTCCTCACTTTCACCTCCTCCCCACCTCTGTAGCCCCAGCGCCCTTCTCTTATTGAGAGTAAACATCTCTGGTTCCCTTAACTGTTTCTCACACATGATTTTGAGTACCTCTTATCACCCTTGACTGCTAAGGAGTCCTCCTTAAGTACGACACTCAGAAATGATCATGATAGTCCGAGTGTGCTCTACTTTTTAAAATTATTTTTAAAAGACCTTTTTAAAAATGAACATTCAATATAACTAAAAGTAGACACTTTAAAGAATAACACTTTTGTTAAAGATTAATGAAAGATTAAAGCGGAACATTTTCAAACGATTATTTTAAAGAATTTTGAATGCAACATATAAAGCTTCAAAAAAATTCACTTGGATTCACAGTCAGCCTCTGCTGACCTTAAGCGAGACTTTCTTAGAAAAAGGAACCCACCTAAATGAAAAAGTAATATAATCCAGACAGGAATTGAAACTGCTCTCAAGTAGCGTTCAGTGCTTGCATTCCACTTGAATGAAACAGTCAACACATAGCCAACTACCAACGTCCAGATCTTAAATAAATGAAATATAGACACAGTTATAAAATATACACACATTAAATAAACATATGCTAATACAAAACTTGCAAGCATCTATGTAGCATGAGAACTGCGGATATAAGACAGATAAGATGCAGGCTGGTGGTGCTAAACGGAATGTGAGTAGGTTTTCCTCTTGCTTAGATAAATCAAGTTTTGAAATAAACAAGTTTGAAATCCCATGTAGTGATCTTATTTAAATATCTTTAACAAAAAGTACATAAATACAGTTTTAATTTAAGACACATTAAAGTTCAAAAACTACTATATGCATAAAGTTACTTAAGGTAAAATATTTTATTTTTAAGCCATGTATTTAAATTAAGAGCTTCATCTTGTAGAATTCTTACTTTTCTCTATGGATTAATGTTTTACAAAAGAAAGAAAGCTTTCCCCAAAAGAATCAGGTTAAAAGATTCCATTATAGCTTATGAAATATGCCCATTACCATGAAAATAATTTTTTTTAAGCTAGAAAGGAAGCAGCCAGCTGAAGTGTGACCCTGCTGAAATAATCTAGGTAACAGATGGTTAGAACCTAGTCCACAGTTACACACAGTTGAAGAACTGTAGCTGAAAAAAACATTACCAGAGGAAGAAAACAGCAGGACTTGAGAACATGGGAACCAGCCAGGATCCCCTCCACAGTTTTCCCCACACTAAAACTAAGCGACTCTAGGACTCACAAAGCCTCAGCATTGCCTACATGGAAACTCTTTAATAACCTCATGTTTTAATAGAACATGGACAAAAGATGGAAAGAATACATAGCCCAGAACAAATGTGAGCACCAAGAACTTACCAAAATAACCTGAACCTTGAAAAAAAGGTAGGGAAATTAAAACCAAAACAAGGACTTTAAACTGTAATTCAGAGAAGGAAGAAAAAGGAACTGATATGATTACGACAAAAGACAGAAACCTACCTCCTATTGTATTTTGATCATACCCGTCAAATACTCTTCAGGTCTTAAAAATGTTTCTAGCTTCAGGCCTGAGAATTCAGCTTTGGGATCTTACTAAATAATGATAAATTCTGAAAAAGGGTTAAATATAAAGATAGTCTAATTTAGAACAGTTAAAAGTTGACAACCTAAAAGTTCAATAACTGGTAAGTGATCATGGATGATTCACTCAATGAAATGTTACACAACCATTAAAATAGGTTGTTTTTTTTTTAAACAAAGACTACATAATTTAAAATACTCCTAAGACATTATTAAGGAAAAAGTAAAATACAAAAAACACATATGATATGATTGTATCTACGCATGGTGGGCAGGGAGGGGAAGAAACCTACCAAAAAGTTGTATTTAGGTGGTAAGATTTTGTTTTTCCTTTTACTTTTTTCTGTATTTACCAAGTTGCCTTTAATGAGCACTGATTCTTTCACAATGAAAAGGATATGAATGTATTCTTCAAGCAACTCTATTAGATAAAATATTAAAGAGACCTTAAGCCCCAGCTATACGAGCACATGGGAAGTGAGACTACAGTTGCTTCAAAAAGGTTCAGGCTTGCAAGACAAGACAAATTTAACTCTGGGAATTCAGAGAATTTGAGATATGACTGGAGAGCTCAGAACAAATTCTGAGGATAATAATAGTACACTTATATAACACTATGGGCCAGGCCTTGTTCTAATGCTTTATATATACAAAACTCATTTACTCCTTATAACCCCAGGAAATAAGTACTATTAGCACTCCCATTTTACAGATAAAAGAAACTGAGGCTTCAGAGAAATGACCTGCCCAAGGTCACACAGCTAAAAAGTGACAGGGTCAGGATAAGAACCCAGGAATCTGGCTCCAGTCTGCTTTCTCAACCATAGGGAGAAAAAAAGGCACTGCCAGAAAAAGAAAGAAGAAAAGCTGCTCCAATATTCACAAGGGAAAATAAAAGCAGTTGATTTTGACAACTGCAAAAAAACTGCTGAAACAAAATAACATGACCTCAGCAAATGGACAGGCTTCAGTGGTACACCACCTGGGGGTAATCTGGCCCACCCTATTAAACTAGAAGTCGATAACTTAAATGAAAGGCTAGAAGGCATATTAATGGAAATCGTAGATTTCACAAAATTGGAAATAGTCAACATAAATGATTCAAAAGATATCCTCAAGCCAGAACAATGGGCTAATCAAATAAGATTAAATTTAATAGAGAGAAATGCAAAGTTCTGCTTTTAGGTTCAAACCTCAGCTACACAAGTACAGAATGGGAAGAGGACAGCCGGTCAGAAGTACAACTGATGTGAGTGTCTGTTAATAAAAGCACAATACTCACACCAGGGAAAGTGACTGTTTCAGTGACGTTTGCTCCGTAACACCACATCAGGAATAAAATTCAGACTGGGGGAGGAAACAGAAACCACAACATAGGAGATACAGGTATAGCTGGGGGAGAAAACTGTTTCCCTTAGAAAAGAGAAGGAAATAACAAGATTTGATGGCTATCTTCAAATAGCTGAGGAAATGTCATCTGAGAGAGGCAACAGACTTAATTTCCGTGGTTCTGAGGACAGGAATGATAGGTAGAAATTAGGAAGCAACATATTTCAGCTCAGTAAGGGGGATACATTTTTCTACCAAAACTGTAGATGTCTAAAAAGGGAATCACTAACCATCACTAAAAGTTTGAGCCAAAGTGGACCATAAGTCAGTGCTGACAAAGTAGCAGAGTGTGCCCTCAGTGAGAAGCTGAACCACAGAACCACAGAAGGTATATACTTTCAGATTTTAAGCCTATGATACTTTTCAACCAATCTCCAAGAAGTTTTGTTTCTTACCTGTAATTCATAAGGAATTAGGATCACTTGCGGTGAGAGGAAAAAATAAAAGTGCATACTTCAGATTTTTTAAGGGAAACTCATGGTCTAAAGAGAAGCATGTATTTTCACTCAGTAACCTTAAACTCACAGATAACCTCACTTCAATTTAAAATAACAGCTTCTTAAATATATTCTCCAACCCCACTTGTAGGAATTTGGTTTACAGAAAAACTACCTGCTGTGCAGATAGATATAAAAATGTTCACTGTGGCAGGTTAAATTATTAAAAAACTGATAAACTAAATATCATTTTACAGGAGGCAGTTTAAATAATGGTATCTCCAAAAATGGAATAATTATTCAGACTTTCAAAAGCATGATAAATATCTTTATTCAGTGACACAGTGTAAACTTATGCATATGCAAATTAATAATGGTGAAAATAAACTCACCAAAATGTCAAAAAAAAAAATCTCTAGATGGTTGGATTTCAGATAATTTGCTTCTTTATGCTTTTCCTCAAGTACTGAACTTTCTCTTAAGAATAGTATTATCTTTATAGGTAGCAAATATTTTTAACTTAAAAAAAAAAAAAAACCTCTTGGGCTTATGGATTTTTCCCCAATATTTTTAAGTGTTTCCTCAGAAAAGATTCACAGAATATTATTAGTTCAAAAAGTATGGCCATTAACAAAAACATTTTAAAGTTTCTATTAAACCATTACGATTTTTACAGTTACCAAAGTTTAAAAAGGACCTTAATACAAATTCAGGGCTAAAATAATCTGATAGGAACACTTTCTAAAAGGCATCCAGAAAAAAAAATTTGTAATGCTACTATTAAAAAGAAAGTGCCTTGAGGAAAGATGTCCACAATATGATGATAATGAAAGAGCAATGATAAAAGAATTATATTTATAGATACATGTTACCTCATTTTTGTTTTAAAAAACAAAATCCTATACTTTATATATTCACATAGGCATAGAAATAAATTTAGAAGGCTATCTGCCAATTAACAATAGTAATGTGTATTTAGTGGAAAGAGAAGAGACAATTCACTTTTACCATATAAACTCCTATGTTGCTTATTTTTTTCTATAACAAGCATGTTTGAGTTAATTTTTTAAATTGCTAAATATTCTTTAAAATAACTTACTGAAAATAAGGATTTGTACATTCAAATTTCATACATAATTTCTAGTACAGATTCCTAAAAATGTGACTCTTAGCTTTTTTATTTCTGTCTCTCTCTGAGAGATATGTTTAGCCTCCGAGCAACCCTGTTCAAGTATGAATTTTCTTCCAGGAATAAATCAGTGAGCCACAGCTTATACATAAGAGAGCATACTTTCCCAAATTTATGTTCTTGAGCAGTGTGTCCTTTTCAAAACATACATTCAATGTTCATTTTAAAGGACCAATGTGTGCTAGATACTAAAGACTGTCCACAGAAACTGGCAACATTCATTTAGCACTGCAAGTAAGGCAAACTAATAAACAATCATATTTTACTTCCATGTGACTTATTAACCACATATACTTCTCTGATTAAATAAGATATTAAATGCATAGAATGGAAGTAGACTTTGCCCTTTAGATTGTCTTTGACTTATTATTTATTGCCAACTGGAAAAACTTGGCTAGCTTCTGCCGCATGTTACTGCAAAACAGTTTTCTTAAGTCTTTTACAGAGAGACTAAAACTACTGACTTCTTCCCAAGTTTTGCAGCCCCCAGCTCTAATCACAGCCCTCGTCAGCTACTGCTTCAGGTATTTCATTCTCCTTTAAAACAGCTTTACTCTAACTTGAAAAATTTGTGCTTTGTGGTGTGGCAACTTAGAGTCAAGAATCTTTTATAATCGGTCTTTAACTAAGAAAAGACCCAAGCACCGGAAACTTTCCTCTTTACTGTTGCCAGGCAAGTAAAAACACACCCACAAGTGGAATGGAGTAAGCCTGGCCAGCTGGCTAATGTTCATTTCTTAAGAGCCTTGCTGGCAGTACCGCCAAACTCTTAGGATCTCTAAAACTGAATACCTAGGAACCTCAGAAATCACCCAAGCCAACCCCACGCTTCACACCAGTAGGGCTGAGTAGCCCAGAGGTGGACCCTGATCTGTTCAAGGTCAAAAAGCAAATGACCGACAGAGCTCAGTTTAGAATTTACACTCTATCTTTCAGCCACTGTTCTTTCCATTTCATGCTTCTTTATAAAGTAAAATGGAAACAATGCAATCACAGACCATGGAGAGAACAAATCTATTACTACTGCAAAAACTGTAAATGTCTTCAAATGTTCTAACAAATCTGAACTAATAATAGAGAGAGGAAGACCCAAAATACTTTCAACAAAGGAAAGTGGTAGACAGGAAGGCCATTACCTTTTCAGATTTACCTTGACAACTCCACACCAAGGGAAGATGCCAAGGACCCTAAACACTGAATTATATGTGAATCTGGTGCAACAGATGATTTTAAGTGTTTAGAAATCACTCACTGAGGCAGTACAACGTTCTAATGTGCTTGAAACTCTATAAAAAGAATTGCTCAGATCATAAATGACTGGTCTCCCCCTTGTAAGCAGGATGGAGTGTTAGAAGAAGAAAAGAGCTAGGACACTGAATTAACCCAAAAGTGAGGTGAAGAGGAACTGAACTGGAAGGATAAACTGGTAACAAAGGAAGATACAGGTACTGAAGACACTACAAAGGAAAATGGGATAGACTTGGAAATAACTGAACAGATACAAGGATAAAAGAGACGAGAGATGACTAAGGTCTCTAGATGAATCCAGGGGTCTTTGGGGGAACATGTGTGGTCAGTCTAACCCTGATATTCTTCTATTTTCTTCCTAATATCTAAAATCAATTTATACTAAAAAAATTAAGCTAAAAATTTTAAGTGTTAACATATTTAGGGAAGACTTTTTAAAATACTTCTTGGAAGTTTTGATGACAAAGGGACTTCAATTGCTGGTATGTCTGTTGAGTACCATTTACTGACAGGATGACCAGATCAATCTCTAACTAAATCTTCTCGCTATGAAATCCCTCCCTGGCACTTCACGATTGTTGTGAAAATGAAGTAACACGCATGACAGAGCCTACCAGTACGGGGTAGATGCTCAAAAGCTGGATCATAAATGTATCAACTGTCAGCTCTCCAAAATGTAGATTTGCTTAAATTAACTTTTCTCTCTACCTGCCCCATCCATACCTCTCAGCAGCAGCAGGCTCAAATTCACAAGCTGTCCAGAAAGCACAGACTGTTTTTCTATCACAGGCAGCCCTGCTTGGGCTCACAAAACCAAACTGGCTGTGAACTGTGAGATAGAAAAGTTACAGAGAGGGCCCCCTGCCCAGTCACATGACCTACTTTCACTTCATGTCAGGCCTTAATCAGCACTCTGGCTGAGAGCTGAGGACTCCAAGTCTCTCCTTTCCAAGTACACTTTTACTTCACCCCCATCCAACACCCCGCCCCTGCACCAAGTACTGCTTCAACAAAACACAACAGCAAGCTTCTCTCAAACTCAGATCAACCTCTAGGCTCTACTCTTTCAATTTAGCCCCTCTACCACTCCCTACTCACTTCTAATTAACTCATACTGTGTTTTTTATAATGGGTTTTTTTTTAACCCCCTCCTCCCTTGCCCCTTTCACTTTAGCCAAACAGCTGAGTGTCAAGCTTTTTCAAATCATTAACTGACCTGACCTTCCTTCTCCCCGACTAACTTAATCAACCTTGGCCCTTCTCTTCTGCTCATCCACAACCCATACAAGGGTATTTAACTGAAATAACAAGGATGAGGGTTTATCTTCAAAAGATATTCATAGCTATATACACTGAGCCGTGGGCATTTTTTCATAATTATTCCTCATCTCTTTCCACTATCTGAGAGTGACTAGCAGAAATGCACCAGTCTCCACTAATCATGCCAATTTACCTGTGTGTTCAACTTCTTTCTTTAGCATGAAACTACAGTATTCATATATGTTCGGCCTTTCTTTTCTAATCTTCTACAGTTTGGTGGATATGCTACTTGGTCCTGCCTACAGCAATTTACAGTAAATTGCAGCATCAACAGTCAAAATTGTTGGCACAATCTATAGATGTGTTTGAATTTGACAGGACTGAATTTCTTAAGGATAGGAATCAAGTTATAGTAACCTTTACATTTCTTAACGGCATATGGTATTCTGCCTTAATAGTAAGAGGCATTCAATCAACTTAACTGAACGGTGAAATAAAAAGGTAAAGGAGAAATAACACAGAAATGGGAATCCATAAATATGAACCTCAGATTTGTTCGAAGTCTGAGTGTGTTTGGGCCAATCACATTCTCCAGATCTCAGAAACATCTCCTGAAGGGTGGTGGGCATCAGGCAATTAAGAGTAACCCTAACTCTAGGATCACTTCCACCTGACAATCTATCAAGCCTCTGAGGGTGAAACAGGGTTGTTCCACACCCTCCTCTTATCTGAGCTATCGAAATAACTCAGGCCTTGTGGAGGCCAAGGATTCCGTCTGATCACTTAGCAGTTGCACACACAGGCAGCATCCCAAAATTATGGATGAGGTGCTCCCTAACAGCTTGCAGGCCCATAATTGGTGGGTAATGAACATTTATCTGTGTGAGAATATGCTCACATGATTATATGTATGCTGAAGGCAGAGCCTGCATCTTACTCCTTTTAACTCCCTCACAAAGCCCAGTACCTAACAACATAATCAACTTTTAACTTGAACTGAGAGGTGTATTGATAGAGCAAGAGAAGGCAGGAACTCTGGAATCAATCACCAACTCTACCAAAAACCTCAGGCAAGTCAAAACGATGCTTGACAGATTAAGGGGAATTATTTTGCAACCCGATCTCAAGGTGCACTGAACATTAACAAAAGTGAATAAGTTTATTTTTAAATGGTACTGCTTACTGATGAATTAGCGTTCTTATGCATTACATATCCACTTGTTTTTAACAGTCCCCAGTGAAATATTTGGATAGTTAACTCGTCTACAATCTGGTCTGAGTTAGGAAATGTGTCACTAGATTATCTTTGAAACCCCTTCCTAATTCTAAAGCTCCCTCGTTTTCTAAGGATAAGCTCAAGATGACCCAAGAATCACAAATCACTCCTTCACCCATTCTGTTTAAGTAATTCACGCGGGAGGAGATGTACAGTGGCAACATAAGTAGTTTCCAAGAATAGAGTGGCGAGGAAGAGGCCCCAGGGGGCTCGGCCCTCAGTGCCTCACACAAAGTATACTGAAATCACCTGAACTGAGAGGCAGCGTCAAACTATTAAGAAAGGTTTGCTCTAGGACTTGAGAAACTTTCTCCAACTAGTCCTTGTCTGTCCCTAAGTAACTCTAGCCTGGCAAGAAGTCACCACTCCTGTCTGTAGGATGACAGGTTGGGCTAGGATCTCTAAGGTCCCTTCCAGCTCCACATCCAGGTAAGTCCAACGTGAGCGGAACTGAAGATGACTGGAGTACCCCCTCTCCACGACCAGGAGTAAATTCACGTCCACCTGCCGATGCACGGAAGCCCCTACCTGCAAAGCGGAACAGCGATTCCCCACAGGGGACACGTCCCCCTAAGAGGGTCTGTTAGGATGGGGGCCGGGGACAGGAAGGCTGTTTAAATCGCACTCGCCCTCACTTTGGAAGGAAGTGAGCCAAGTTCCTCAGGTGCTCGGGAAGGAAGGCGGAGAGGGACACTGCCCGCCGCGCAGCTCTGGACCTTTGGCCGCCCGTGCACGGAGCGCAGAGGTGGCAGGATCGCGCCCCGGTGAGCTGGGGGTGTGGGGAGGGGTACGGCGCGCCCGCCGGGACCACCGAGGGCCCGAGCCGAGGCTCACTCACCCACAAGCTGCTGAAGTAGTCCAGCCCGCGGCAGATGAGCTCGGCGGCGTGCGCCAGCAGCACCTGCACACCCAGGTAGCTGCCCAGGCTGTAGAGGCCGTAGAGGAGCGGGCCGCCGGCGCCCAGCAGCAGCAGCAGGCGGCGGCGGCGCAGCGCCTGCTCGCCCAGGGCCTCCACGCCGTAGTCGGCGAAGCAGAGCGGCAGCAGCAGCGCGGCCAGCACGATGGGCGTGTGCGCGCGGTGCAGGCGCTGCAGCCAGTGGCGGCCCAGGCGCGTCAGCGAGCTCTTGAAGGGGTGCAGGAAGGTGCCGCACAGCACGGCCCACAGCAGCGGCCGCAGGAAGGCCTCCAGGATGAAGTACACGAGCACCGCGGCGCCGCAGCACAGGCACACGAACAGCACGGCCCCGGTGTTGTAGAAGGCCTGCTTGATGGGCTTGTCGAAGCGCAGCGCCAGCGCCGCCGTCCGCGGGGTCTCCCCGCAGCCGCCGCCGCTGCTGCTGCTGCTGCCTGGCCCGACTGCACGCTGGACCCGAGGCACCCGGCTCGGGGAGCCCCGAGGACTGGGTGCCTCGTCTGGACCGCCGTTGTCGGCCATGGTGGCCATGGTGCCTCTACCGCTGCGGCCGAGAGGCGGTACTGGGAAGCCGGGCGAGAGCCACAGGCGAGAGACAAGGCGGGCGGCGCGCGGCATTGTGGGAGTTGTAGTTCCTATTTGGCCACTGAGCCCTTACAGGACCTTTGGGGAACTACAACTCCCGGAGAGCATAGGGCGAGATCCTTCGCCCTCGGGCTCCCTTCACTCATTGGTCCCTGCTGAATCCAGGTAACAGGTTTCTGGGCTCAACATCTTACAAGAGGCAAAAAGAAAAAAAAAACAAAAACAAAACCACACACACACAAGACAAAAAACCTGCCCTCTCCCCCCCCAAAACACCCCCTTCCCTCCCCCCAAAAACCCAGTGTAAGAGCAATGTATACCAGCTTAGTTAAAATGCTATAAAAGTCACAAACGGGGGGGCGGGGAATGTCAGATAACAACATTTCCAAAAAACACCCTGAATAGTCATTAAAAAAAAAAAAATTCCCTTCACCCGTTGGTTAATGTCAATTTTTCCGGGGATGGAATCCCCAAAGAGGCACTACATTCACAGATTGAAAACCCAGGCTACAAATTAGAATCTGTGGGGGAATACTTACAAAAGATCTATCACTAGATTCTATTTCATTGATTTATTTAATAAACACTTAAAAGCGTTTACTCTGGTGTATTTGGCAGGATTTTAAATAGCAATTACCATATGCCAGGCCCTGTTATAAATGTCTCATTCCCATTAACTCATTTAATCCTTAGAACAACCCTACAAAGAAGGCGGTGTTATTATCCCCACTTTACAAAGAGGAAAACCGAGGCGCAGAGAAGCGACCTTGCCAAGGTACACAGCTAGTAAGTGGCAGAGGCAGGATTCAGACTCAGAGCTGGCTCCTAAGTCTGTTTTACCTATTATGCCAATTAATTGGTCTGACAAGGGATCCTTTGGCATATATTTTTAAAGCTCTTCAGAAGACTCTAATGTACAGCTACTGTTAACAACCACGTAGGTGTCAGTGCGAGAGAAATCTAAACTTCTGAAATCGCTCTAGGTCAGAGTCTCAGACTACCACTGTTTCATTTTGAGACCTGAGTTGAGGTCAGTTAAGCCCCCAACCCCAATTTCCCTTTCTCATATGGGAGTGATAATACAAACACTTGTGTCAGAAGAGAAAAAGGAAGCTCTGGGGCAGTGTATGGTGCTTCTGGTCTCCTGTTAGAAAGGTCCTGAGATCCAAGCCTACTACTCACAGAACATCTCAAACAGCATTTTTATTTAGAAGAAGAAGAGGGAGAAGGATAGGGAGGGGAAGAAGGGAAAGAGGAGGAGGAAGAGGAAGAAGGAGATGAAGCAAGGAGGAGGAGGGAAGGAGGGAGGGAAGAAGGGATGGAGGGAGTTGCAGGGGAGAGAGGGAGGAAGGAAGAAAGCCTTTACTGAGCACTCAACATGTGAGTGCTTCGAAACTCCTTAAAAGTTATCCCTCTAAAGTTTTCAATAAATTTTAAAGTAAAAGAAAAAATAATTCCTTTCCTTCTCATTTTTAGGTTTCAGATCACAGTCCTTGTTTTTCAAGTGGTCTTTGGACTGTAAATATTTTGCTTCAGTTGGCCTACACGTTGCTTCTTAACTACTTTGTCAAGGGCTACTGAGATTATCATTACAAATTATGGTCACATTTGCTTTCGGTAACCACTTACACTGACCCAAGCTCCTGTTTATGTAACAATAGTTCCTCAGTCTCCCTCCCAAAAGTCCTCAGTAATTTCTACAGAGTCCCAGCAGGGATGCCCCACATATATATCTGGAGACATGAGCTAACCACCAACCACCCTATGTCCACCCTGCTGCCTACACAGCTCCTTGAGCTCAGTACCCATAATAAGATTGCCAGAGCCTGAATACTACCAAACTTCTAATTCTCAGGGTGCCAGAGCAAAGCTGGGTTCCGCTCAGAGATGGGAAGGAAGTCCTTCTCTCTGACTTAAGGACTCTGTGCCCTTTTGTCACCCAAGCCCTAGACCAGGTCTCTTGTGCTCAGGGTATTGTAACTCCTCTCATAAAGAGTTCCTTCCATGTCTGACCTTCAGTCCTCTAACCACAGGGGTTCCCTGTCAGTGAGGAAACAAAGACCAAACCATCCCCCTGTCCTTCTCCAACCAAAAATTTGGCTCTCTTCCTCTAGTTACAAACCTAAAGATCCCATGTAACAAAACAAAAGCATTGATCAATGGGTGCAAACAGAAACTGACATATGTGTGCATTGGATAGGAGGGGACCGGGGTCATGTTGCCTAAATTGTTTTGGGGTCCCCAGCTCAGCAAATCAAAAATGCCCCTGTCATGGTGCTCTGCTTCCAAGTCTCAATGAAAGACAAAATTGCTGAACATTTCAAAACTGTTCTAATGGCCAAAGCAATAGAACTGACAGGTCTCTGGTAGAATTTCTGGTCAAGAATGGAACTCAGAGAAATGAAAGCTGAAGCACCAGAAGCTGACTGGACTAACATTTACATGGCCTAACACAAGGCTGTGTTCCTAGAGGATTTTGCTCAGCCCTCAATAATTGTACTCATTACACTGCAGTCAAAGTCAGTGATTTCCATGAGTTTGCTTCATCTCTGTGTCCCCAGCACCGGACACAGCACAGGCCGTTCATAGCACAGAGTACAAGCTCCGTGTTTGCTGAGCGAGTGAATGGATGATTTGCTCTTCTTTTAAAAATGCTTGTTTGTGCTTCCTGTGAGAAATAGCATTGAAACACCGGGGGTGTTTCTGCTAGGTATTCCTATGGTTGAGCGCAGAGAGAAATTAAAATACTGGGATGTAGGACCTACAGACAAAATGTGAGATAGTCACACACAGTCCACTCAAATCTCTAGCTCACAGGACATGTGCTTTTAGGCATCTCCTCCAAAATGTGAGGCTACTTGCATTTTCTTTGTTGGTCCCACACAGCAACTCACTCCAATGACCTCAGGGAAGAAGAGCCTCTGTGGGCATCCAGGATACGTGGACATGAAATAGATGCAGAGGAGCGGATCATGCTGACCTTGGGACCATACTGCCTTCTTGCTGCATGAACCAATGAATTTTCTAACCACTTAAGCCAGTTTCAGTTCAATTTTAAATGTCTTACAACAGAAAGCTTTCTGGCTGATCAAATGATAACACCTACATCACTGGTTGCTATTAAGATGAAATGGGAAGTATGTGAAAGACAGCAGCACAGTGCCTGGGACACGGTGAAAATCTGATAGTGGCTCTCGCGGTGACTCTTCATTTTGTCCTAGAGAAGCCAAGGGGCATCTTTTAACAAGAGTCAATGTCCACAGACTCCCCAGGTATCGAGATAACAGCTCCAGAGATAAAACAAACACAGGCAGGGAGAGGATTCTCCAGGGCATTGTGCCCATTTTAAAGTTAAGTATGTACTGAGTCAAAATGAGCACCTGCTTGAGCAAAGTCCAATGTTTACAATGAAGTGTGTACATTATGTATAAAGCAGTATGTACAGTTCAAGAGGAGAGGCCGTATGAAAATGTAATCAAACAGACACGTATTCAGATCCCAAATATGAGTTAGCACTTTCCTTTGCTCAGCCCATCGCAGACACTGTTAATCAACCACTCTTTCTCACTGAGCCCAGACACGGCCACAAAATACTTCTCAGTAGAACATTCTAGGGAGCCACTACCAACTCAACAAAGTAAGTGTACAAGATGATAATTGCCTTCTCTACTCTACGCTAAACATTGTCTAATACTGGATAAAACTGACAGACTGAAAACGTAAGTAACAGGTTTAGAAGAAAAGGGCTTGGGGAGCTAAGGTTAGTATGTATGTGGGAAATTACAAAGGGATTTTAAAAAAAAAAATCTCAACAGCTGAAGAACAAATGATGCAAACAAGTCTGATACCATCAGGCCCTGCCTGAGTCCCTAACTACCCCCACCCCCACATTGCTCCTACTCCCACACTGGGACACATCCCCCGACTTACAGCTCAAGTTCTACCCCTTCAACGAGTGGAGAGGAGACTTTCCTGCCTCCAGGCTCCTGCTCATCCAGTCTAGGTTCCAGTCCTTCTGGTTTGTGCCATCGACCTGGAGCTAACTTTACAAATCATATCAACAAAGACAATTTTACCAGTCTGTACAAAGGTCAGCTTAAAAAAAAAAAGTCAATAAAGAAATGATCCAGTTGAGTCAACCAAACCAGCAGAGGCCCACGAACTCAGGAAAGGGCCAGATGAGCAAAAGAAGCTTGAGCAGTTCTTTGCCCGTTGTGGGGGTGGGGGGGTGGGGAGGGGGCTGGCGGGACAGGGGAACACAAAAAAAACTTTTTTTTTTCCCCAGAAAGTCTGGCAACCAAAATATCTCCCCCCTCCTCTTCTAGGGTGGGAGGAGGTTTGGTAGGAAGGATTGGATTCTGCAAGGTGAATTGTGTGACTAACAATTATTACTGGAAGCCAAAACTGCCTGTCCAGAAAGTGGCTGGCCCTAAGTGTCCTTTGCTGGTAGTCCCTCATCTTCACAGAAGTGATTTTATATGGAACAGGTGAAATGTGAGAGCTAGGGATCAGGTTTTGGAATTCCTAGCCCACCCCTTCCTTGGCTCTACTCCCAACAATACAATCCAACTAAAGCTGAGGCCACCCAATGTATAAACAACCAGCCTTCTGCTGCAAATCAGAGCAAGATTGAAAACCAGGAGATGGTGGATGCATTTCAAATTGGCCAGACGAATCCCTTTTTATTTACAAATAAACTATCTTTATTTGAGAATCAAGTCCTGCTGGGTTTGAATCCTAAGTATTATTTGTTTGTACACTCTTGGTACCACACTGATGTCACTGCAGCCTCTAGCTGGTCCCTCTGTCTGCCCTCTTGCTCCACTCCAGTCAATTCTCTACACTGCAGCCAGTGTAATCTTTCTAAAATATTATCTGATCCCTTCAAATCCTCCTTACCCCATGAGAAGGTGTCCGAGCTCTTTACTCCCACTTCCAAGGTCTCTGTGATGGGGCCACACACACCCAGCATGACCTCTACCCATTCCCTGCCCCATTCTTTTCCTCCAGCACTGGGTGAACCCCAAAGATACCCAGGTCCTAATCCCTAGAACCTGCGAAGTGTGTTACTTTATGTGTACTAGGCAAATATGATTAAGTTAAGGGTTTTGAGATAGGGATCCTGGATTATATGGGTGGAGCCTAAATGTGATCACATGTATCTTCATCAGAGGGAGGTTAGACTACAGAAGAGGAGAAGCCATCTGAGCACTCTGACTACAGGGGCAGACGTCGGAGTCACGCGGCCATGGGCCGAGAATTACCCACAGCCACCAGAAGCTGGAAGAGCCAAGGAAGGCTCCTCTCCCCTGGAGTTCCCAGAAGAAACCAGCCCTGTCAACACCTTGATTTTAGCTTCATACAATTCAGTTCAGACCTCTAGCCTCCAGAACTACAAGAGAATACATTTCTGTTATTTTGAGCCACTAAATTTATGGTAATTTGTTACAGCAGCAATAGGAAACTAACACAAACTTTGTCAAATGACAGTGGTTCCCAAATACACCCTGCTGGTCTTTCTGCTGGGACTGCTCGCCCCTTACTTGGAGACGCCTCTCCATATCCTTTGCCTGCTTTATGCCTACTTCCTCTTTAAGATTCAACCTCAGTACCACCACCTGCTTTCCTGGTTGCCCCAGGCTGAGTGAGGATCCTTACTCCGGGTTTGCACCACGCCTTCGCATTTCCTTATGTTTGCAGTCACCAAAAGGCAATTTCAGGATACTTATGTATCTGACTCCCCGAGTAAATGTGAGCCTCTTAGGGACAGAAATCAAGAACTGTTCTTCCTAGAGGCCTCCATGTATAGTGTCTAGCTTAGAGATTGGCTCATAGGAGCCCTCAATAAAAACATTTATTGAATGAATGAAACAAGTGTTTAAGCTTCTTGACTTACTGGGTGCAGGTGACTTTCATGTCCAATCTACTTCAACGGCCTCTTCTTACAGCTTATCCCCTGGCCCTTGCACCTCGGACTGAATCCTAAGAATTTTCCAGGTCAAACATCAGCCAGGGTCAAGTCTGATAGCTGGGCCACCCACTGAGAATACTGCAAAATAAATACCATAGCAAACACCTAGGATACCAAAGAGTAACAAAATATTTGGGGAGGTGGGGTGAGAATTACGGTCTACAATGCAGAATGTCGTAATACCTAATGCTTTCTTAAAATGACATTCCTTGAATTTCTCAACCTCACCCCAGTTTCTCAACCAGCTCAGCTACTGCATTCTGCAATTTCCATACCACCCTGATGATTCATAAGGCTTTACAACTAAACTCTAACTAATCTTAACATATAAAATGATTTAGTTACCAATAAGGCTCATAACTGAAATTCTTAGAGCTAGCCTATGCACAATTAGTCAACTAATACACTTTAAATGGGATTATAGGCCTCCATTCACTACCTGACAAAGGTATAAAGCTGATGCTATAAATACAGATGTATTTTGCAGATTGTTTCTCTGCGAGGATTTTTACCTGACTACTGCAACTTGATTTCCTTGTTTGTCAGAATGTCAGGCTGTCATTGTCTCCAAGGTTTATAACTTCAGGGAGACTTTACTCATAAAAGGATGTAAAGCAAACAGAAAACCAAAAATGCACCAGAGCAAAGCAAGAAGGAATTATAAACTTTATTTACATCAACAGGAAGAATTTCAAACCATGTTGAGAATTTATATTTTAAGGTTTAAATCTAGTTAATATATTCTAACTGTAACATAATCCCCTAACGATAGAAGTATTTGTGATGGCAGATGGGTAGAACAACCATTTAGGCAGCATCTAGGAATATTGCTACAATTACTTTACATAAATAGAAATCCTTGTCTTTATTAGGAAAGTACCACACACCTTGGAGTAAAAATTCACACAGGACGGGCTTATAAATATACATAAATCTCAAAATCAATCATAATCGAACATTAGGTACACAATTATTATAAAACAAATATAACCCATCAATGTCTGTTTAAAGGCATAGTTCTTACAAAATAGTATTTTATAGACAGTCTCAAAAAAAGTGTATTAATACTCCTGGAGCCAGATTGTTCCAGCATATCAGCGCGTCTGGGGGAATAAGGCATGTGGAGAAGCTGCATTTGCTCTTCCAGGCGGCCAGGACATTCTGTCTGATGAAATGGTTAACAGCTTTAGTGATCTGGGTGAATGCCACAACCACCACAGCACCCCGTAACCCTAAAGAATCGACTGCTCTCCAGACAAATGGACAGAACAGCTATCTGCCGAATAGCCAATATCCAGGGGTGAATGGAAAACATCAGTCAAATATCAGTATAGTTTAGTGAAAAAACCCAAGAGCCTGATGACTCACTTAAATTTTTAGTCATATTTAAAATCACATTAATAGTAACTATTTTCATGAAAAGGAACTTATTCTCAGGTCATCTATTAAATATAAAAACAACCAAGTCCAACTTGAAACTAAACAACTGAATTACTGAATAAAGAATCTAACACAATATACAACATGGATAGGTTGCATCAACATGCCATTTACCCAGTTAACACTAGTCTTAGTTTCTTAACTAACGGTATAAAAAAGTCACACCCAACTGTGATAATTTACATGTTCTTAACAAGTCATATAATGTTGAATAGAGGAGGCAAGGCTTAATAAAGGATCCAGGAATCCTCTCTACAAACTAAATTACTATAAACTTGAGGGTAGTTTTGCCTGTAATACACACAATGTTTTATCTCTTGGGGTTTAAAGTATTTAAGAGATCAGAAATAGAAATGATCCTGACAAAGACCTCCAAATGGTCATGGTATGTGTATTTATAGGCATTTATGTATAAATACATACAGACCTCACCATGTATGTACAAATATATATATACAAACACACCAAGAATAATCAGACTGTTCACTAAACATAACCAATTCTGTTGAGAGAACAAGGACATACAACACAATTATGTACAGCGAAGTATACACATCTCAGCATTTGGCCTATTGCAGTTTTCATCATGATATACAAGGTGATGCTACAGTCACATGTAGAAAACACTCACATCCGGTGGATGGAACAGATTTAGATAACCCTTCAAAACTGTCTAGAGGAAAACAAATTAGTCTGAAACACTGTACAGGTGATCCTTGAACAACACAGGTTTGAAATGCACAAGTCCACTTATACATGGATTTTTTTCAATAGTAAATACTACAGTATTACACGATGCAAGGTTGGCTGAATCCTTGGATGTGGGACCTAATCCTTGGGTAGGAAGAACCCCAGATGTGGAGGAACCGCAGGTTATGAAGGGCTTACTATAAATTATAGGTGGATATTCCACTGCCTAGAGGGTCAGTGCCCCTAACCCCTTGTGAGTTCAAGGGTCAACTGTAATCCCCTCCATGGAAAGAGCTGAACAGTAAAAGTCGCTCCTGACTGCCACAGCTTAGGTAAAGTAGAACTACTGCTTACCCAGCTCTGACGTTACTGCCACCTCTTTCACACTCTGGAAAGTTTTTTAGAATACAAGTTCTAATGGGAATGTACCATCAAGATAACAATCAATCAACTATAATTTATTTTACAAACAAATTACTCACTAACGTCGGTATTTTTACAATCAACCAGTAATACACTACTGGCAGTGTCCTTCACAATTGCTCATGACACCTGGGTGTGTCTCTCCGCTGAGAGCAAGAGTGGGAAAACCACCGTCCACAGGCCAGACCCAACCTGCTGCCTCTTTTTGTATGGTCTGCAAGCTAAGAATGGTTTTCACATTAAAAAATTTCCTTTTAATCTAAAGAATATTTGTGACATGTAATACTTACATAAAATTCAAACTTCAGTGTCATTTAAGCTTTACTGGAATACAACCGTGCTCATTGGTTTATGCATTGTCTGCGACAGAGTTGAACTGCTGGAAGAGACCGCAAAGCCTGAAATATTTACCATCTGGCCCTTTACAGAAAAACCTTGCTGACCCGTAGGTTAGAAGTAAGAATGACACACAACCTCAGTGGTAATACCTCTTAAGCACAAAATGGTGAATACAGACTGCAAACTTAATTACAGAATTAAGTAAAAACTATGTGGGATGGAAACCCATCCCTGAGCTGTCCAAACTTGCTGATTTCCTTAATGAAAAAAGCCAAATTAAGATAGTTAAATATGGCTCCTGTATTTTGTCTGAAATCATGTAACAAATTCATCTTTGAGACTACAGCAGAGCAAGGGAAGGACACAGTATTCCAAGTTAGAAGATCTGGGTTTTAGGTAAGTCACTTTTAAAAGTTAACCAAGACAAATACACTTTAGTCTTGTCCAACCTGTGTATTACTTTAAAAAAAAAATTAAAGCACTAAAATGACTGGTAAAATAATCAAAATGTTTTTAAGAAGAGAAAAGGCTGAGAGAAAGTAAAACGCATTCCTTTTCCCAAATATATCTATAAAAAGTCCTCCTATTCATTGTAAATTGCTAAAAGGGGTAGGGGAGCACTTGGCTGATTTAAGTGTGGAAAGTGGGTTCCATTTAATAAAAGTTTTAATGAATGTGCATGATGGAAATCACATCACCTCCCTAGGTCTCAACTGCCCCTTTTTAAAATAAGTACATTGGATAAAGTGGTGTCTAAAGTCCTTGCCAGCACTGGCAATTTATGCCAAATGCTTAGCCTCAGTTTTTCCACCTGTAAAATTGGACTAATAATACAATGTACTTCCTATGGTTGTTATGAGGATTAAATGAGTTAATCCACATAAAATGCTTAGAACAGCACTAAATACATTTAGCTAGCATTATTATTCTACTTAGGCATTAAAAAAAAAACACTGGTTGAGTATCTCCCCTGTAACAAGTACTATGTTAGAAAATGGAATACAGAGACTAAATAGAAGTTGATTCTCCTATATTAGGAGAGATTGAATGAAATTGGAGTCTACAGAGTTTTAACTTCAGTATGTCTACAAATTGATGATCCTCTGAGACACTGGTTAAATGCTTGTCTACATCCTGGTCTTTGAATTCTCATTTCTGAACAATAATTATTATTAAAAATGTCAACCGTGTTTTACAGGGCAAAACAGCATTGTTACTAAAGATCTTTCGATTTACGTTTCAAAAGACAGAAGTTCAGTGTTTGCTAAAGGAATGATTTATGGTCTGATCACAGGTAGAAAAATATAAAAATGTTGGCCAGTCTGGCAATGTATATGAAATACGAGCTTTCTGAGCCAAACAAACTTGCCATAGAAGTATAGTTTCATTTATGTATTCATTCAACAAATGTTTGCGGAGTATCTACTATGTAGTGGCATCTGTTACAGTGAGTAACAAGAAATGGTCCCTGCATTAGGGGGTTAGCAGGGAGGACGAGCCAGCCATTACAGGAAAATGTGATGAATAATAGAATGCCAGGATACTGGGAAGCCCAGTATGCTATGGGAGCACTTGGCAGGAACCTAAACCCACTTAGTCCAGGGGATCAGGGGAAGAAATATTTATGCTATGACCTGGAAAATGCACAGGAGTTCAGCAAGCACAGCTAGTGGAGAATGTTTGGGCAAGGGGCCGTCCTGAGAGGTGAGAAAGCAGACCTGAAGACCTGAGAGCAATTCAATCTTGCAGGGACATAGCAAAGGAGGAGAGATGACAGTGGAGGTAATCAAAGCGTTTGCCTTTTACATCAATGGAAACGAGAAGTCATTGAAATTTCTAAGCACTAATATGCAAAACTGCTAATCCAAGTAGAAACAATTCATGAAACAATCAGCTTGACTTGAAATGTAAGCAGAAGGAAAATCCCTTCATCTATTTCTTTCCTGTCTGCTACAGAGCCTAGCTCGTCTTGCTTTAGTTTTAAACCTATTTATAGCTGAAATATCATACACATAAAAGAGTGAAATATAAAAATATTTGCTTTCTTATTTACAACGTGGATGCCTGTATACTCGGTGTCTTCACTACTAAACAATCACTACAGCTTAGAAGGTGATGCGCGGGCCATCCTCAGCCACGGCTGGAGGGCTTGGTTATGAGGTGTTGGCAGTCAGGTAGAGCCAGGAACTTGACTCAGATGACCTGAGTTCGAGTTCTAACCATTGCATCACTCACTTGATGTCATTTAACCTCTCTCCATCTGCAGTGAGGGTTGTTTCTCCTACATCCCTCAGATGCACATGGTAACCTGTGCAAGGTCACAGAATCTTGACACTTTCCTTGTTTTTGTTCAGTTCCAGAAAAATTTGAAAGCTCTCCCCGCGGGTGGCCTTTCGCCTCTGACACGGATTCCAACGATGGCATTAGAAATCACAGTCCCCAGTGTCGTTTAATCACAAGAACCACAAAGTTGGAGCCGGCTTTAGAGCAACAGCGTCAAGCCTGAAGACTCCAGAACTCTACCATGGAAATGCCTCAGCCGTGTAAGTCCGCCCAGAGACTCCTCCTCTAAGTGGGCTGTTAACTAAGACAGTTGAAACAAAGGACCATTTGGGTTCCTTCGAAAAAAAGGAAATGCATTATGACATTATTATAAATTTTGCTGTCAGTCCAATTTATAAGTCTGAATGTGTGAATGGACACTCTAGGTAAATTCACTTGATGGGTCATTTCCTATTTTCTAATTTCTAAAAAAAAAAAAAAAAAAAAAAAAAAAGCCATGTCATCTTGAAGACGTTTCTACTCCAAATTTCCAGTCTCCAAAAATGTTGATCTATTATCAAAATGTCTTGAATTTTATTAGTCTATTGTAATACATACTTAATCATACTCAGTATATGTTGACTCTGACAACAGAATTAGCTCTAACCACAAATGAATACCTTAATTTATTAAATACAGTGGTAGAAGAGTCCAAATTCTAACTGCTAAGAATGCCCATATTTTTTACCATTAATATGATTTTATGTCTTCGGGAACATTCACAGTTCCGTTTCTAACGTTTCCAAACAGCAATAAAAAATGTTCTCTCTTAGCTACTTACTAATCAAGAAGACATTTCAAATAAATATGAACCATTTTTGTATCATTGTCATCTCATCATCATTCTTCTCATTAGCTGTGTAAATATCCAAAACCCTTCACGCTTTAAAGAAATTTGAAAAGTTCTTCTGCTTGAAAGGCTGACTGTGAACTTGGGCCATCCAGTCAACCTCTCCTTAGCATTACTCCAAGTAACTCTCTTGAGCTGTAGTTAGAAGAGTAAAGGCTGTTTAGACACATGATGTCTATGCCTAGCTTTCTCTACCTTGCTATGTGTTATCTGACCAAGTAGCCAAGACTACATGTAATGAAAGTCACTAAAAGGGGCCCTCCTGGGTCTCAAATCCCATTCAGTAAAACGGCAATAATATTTTCACCAAGCCAATTCACTGATGTTGTGAAGCTCAAATAAGAAAACCATATTTTAAAGTGCTTAGAAAAGCTTTAAGTACTTTCCAAAAGGGTCATTATTAAACAATCCTCTTCAATTAGAAAATAAGCTTGCTCTTTCTCCCAAAAAGCTGAAATTAGGAGTCTTTTTTTTAAATGTAACAGAAGCCAAAATTATACTGCATGTTTTTAAAAAATACACTAAAGACTTCCTAGTGCATTGCCTCTGTTGGCTTTGCAGCTGTGGTTAAGGAGTTCCCATCAGTAAGTAGAAGGTCAGAGCAACAATGAGAAGCAGACAGAACGGAGAGGAGAAGGTCTGATAGGCAGCTGATGGCATAAAAATGTCTTCATACTTGTAAATACTGACAACACGCTCTGAAGTCGGTGGTGAGTCTATATCATGTCGGGTGATAGAGCCTTTAAGAAGAAAGAAACAAAAAGGAAGCAACAGCAGGAAAAAGGTACAGATTTAAAATGATACATGCAAACAACAAGGAAACTAAACAAAATTTCAAAGTGCAAGAGCTACTATTCTTCTCTTGCAAATACATTTTTTTATATATGGATCATTAACAGCTCCTGACCACGAGACTCCCTTATAGATGGGACATAAAGTGGTAGCCTGCCCAGGACAGACCAGACAGGGTGTGGTGTGCTGTGTGTCTGCATGTCTGCATGTCTGCATGTCTGTCTGGTAGAGTGGTGTGGAATGCTACAGAAAATAAGAAGATTAAGACACCAAACAAGTCTTTGAACAGGAAACTTTTTCTGTCCTGGTTAGAAGAGGAAAGAGGGAAAGGCTGTGTGCAAAGGATGCTTTTAGGGCACTATCTGCTAGGGAAGCCATGCCAAACTTAACATGTCAAGTCCTTGCTCCAATGTCTGTGCTGGCTCCGGTGAGCACAACTCAGACTCCCCAGGCTGCAATGAGTTTTTCTCTCAATAGATCCCTAACCCGTCTCCTCCCTAACTTTGCTCATTGGTCACCTGTATGGACTTCTAGGCTTAACCATGACCTACCTCCAGTTCACATCTTCCTCACAAGAAATCTAATCCCATACCCTCCCCGTCAAGCCTCAGATCAAGGTTCATCTCCTTTGAGAGACTTTAAGAGGATGGATAGGGTTTGATCACTATTGTTAGAGACAGTCTTCACGAGACAGAAAAAGCATGAGATCGAATGCGGGTAGGAATGTACCTGTTTCATTTGGAGACAGAAGAACAACAGAAGCCTGAGAGGGCTTATCAGGCAAAGTGGGATCAGAGGGCTTGGAATGTTAGGCTATTATGCCATCGATGTAAGAAGATGACCTTCTGAGGTGCAACACTTTCCAATTTGTAAAGCAATTTCAAATTCTCGTTTTCATTTAATCCTTACAACAGTCCTATGAAGTCAGTATTATTATTATTATCCCCACCTTAGACATAAAGAAATTGTTCAGAATTTTGATAAAGGCTGGATACAGCTACCAAGGGGCAGAACCAACACTCAAACCTAGAGTTTAAGACTCCAAATCCCATCATTTAAAATGAGTTCATTTCTCTAGCCTGAGATATAGTTTATTTCCCAAGGTACTGAAAGTACTCAAAGATGTAATTGTAGATCCGTTGTCACTAACCTGGGAAATAAGCAAATGGAAATGGTGCCACAAATCTGGTGGCATCTAAATGTTTTTCCAGTAAGAAACAGACCAAAAAAGGTATGAAATCTCCAGACTGATCATGGGAAACAATTTGAAAGGGGGAAAAAAAAACAGATCAGATAAGGCAATAGACAGTTGATGAGGAAGATGCAATTCCCAGAATGAGTTCCCATACAAGGACTGAGAATCACTCACTTCCATCCCTGGGCAAGCCATTAGGCTGATGAACCAAGAGAAATGGTGTAGACACAGTGTAGCTTGATTTTAGCAGCCTCTCAAAGGTCTCGTGATATCCTTGGGTCTTTGTTGGGGGAAATCCTGAAGAGGTTTGCCACCCAAAGTGAGGTCATCAATGGACCAACTTGTCAGAAATGCAGAATCTCAGGCCCTACCCCAGACCTACTGAAAACTGCATTTTAACAATATGGCCAGGAAATCCCTATACAGATGAAAATTTGAGGCTTAACGGGGTAAATAGTAGGATAATTGGGTGGATTTATGACCATCAGATTAATCATGTGAGCACTAATGAAACCCTTCGTGTCAGTCTCTGGAGAAGTCTCCAGAGGTCCTTTCCTATTCAGTGTTTTTGTATTTAGAGCAGAGGAGTTAAGTGTACTCACTGACTTTGGAGTCAAACAGATCTAGGTCTGAATTTTAGTTCTTCCATTAATTAGCTATATAGCCTCGAGTAGTTCCCTGATCACTCTAAAACGAGGATGGTAATTCCCACACTTCTCAAGGACATGGTGAGGAGTAAATGAGACCACTGTGAGAATTAAATAGAACCCATACACCATAAATAGCAGATCATGATCTGTTTCATTAAGCACATAGCTCATCATATGCTATCTTGTACATCTTGCTCTAGCTACGCATGTGTGTAGCTTGTCCCCTTCCGTGTTCATGTGTATAAGTCCATTATAATATTCCAAAGGCAGGATCATATCTCCTTTTTTTTATATTATCCAAAGTGCTTATCTCTCTTTTGTCCAGTAAATAATGACCACAAGCACAGCGGTGTCTGGTGTTTAATCCAGATGCCAAAATGTAAGCTTACCCTGGATGGCTGGACCCCAAGCAAACAGATAATACCAACTCAAATGCAGATCAACAATCGTTTCATCTCTGGGCACGTTCACAGGGCGTTTAAATCTGCATGTGACCCGATTGTTCTCAAAAACTCCTTCTTCATCTCTGGCAGGATTTCTCTGGATCTCCTTTGCCCACTGGCCTACGTTATAGAAGTGCTGTATGCGGACCCTGCCGTTGTCGTCATGGACACAGGCCATGACATCGTCACCACCCTAACACAAGAGACGATGAAGAGAAAAGTCAAGGGTGCGTCTTCAGCAAGCTTTTCTGCTAGGAAGAAATTTCACTCAGAAATACACATTCTATTACCTTACCAAATTACCATAATTTGAAGTCCCACCTCCCGAATTATCTTAAATACCATTTTTACAAAGTTTGCATTAAAAAGCTTTAACCAAATGACCAGAGTTTGCAGCACAATAGCTGACATCCAGTGCCTCTTGATGTCCTGTTCAGAGAATATGTCACCAGCTCTCTAGCAGTCCTGCTGAAAACACATTCACTAACCTAACCATGAGCAATCGATCAGACAAATCCAAACACACTGCTCTGTAATCTTCAAAAGCAGTCAATGTCATGAAAGACCAAAAAAAAAAAAAAAAAAAAAGAAAGAAAGAAAGAAGGAAAGAAAACCTAAGAAACTATTTCAAAATAAAGAAGGCTAAAGATACAAGATAACTAATGGTGTTCTACACAGAATCCTGAGGCATAAAATAAAAATTTCCATAAAGGACAGTACTGGAACACAGTGTATTTGATAATACTATCATACCTGTTTTAAACTTCCTAAATTTAATACATTACATAATGAAAAAGAATGTCCTTGATCTTAGGAAATAGCCATTTAAATGCTTAGGGTTAAAGGGTCATGATAACTTCAATTTAACCTCCAGAGTTTGCAAAAAAAATAATAGAAATAGGAAGTAATAGCAGTCAGAGTACAGGGAGCAGACAGTGGTGATGGTTCCACACCATGAGTGTAATTGCTGCCACTGAACTGTATACTTTAAAATGATTAAAAGAGTAACTTTTATTTACTATGGATGTCTTATCACAATCGAAAAGTTATCCTTTGGTGAATCTAGGTGAAACATATATATATAGGAGTTTATGGTACTATCCTTGCAGCTTGTCTGTAGGTTTAACATTTTTTGAATAAAAATTTTTGAAGTTCGAGGTATTCATTACTTATAACAAATGTGCCTCTCTGTGAGGAATGTTGATAATGGGGGAGGCACTGCATGCATGGGGACAGGGTATATGGAAATTTTCTATTTAACTTAGCTGTGAACCTCAAACTGCTCTAAAAAATGCAATCTAATAGAGAAAACAGTAATGCACCATTTCCAAAAAAGTTAATGGCTACTAAAAAGGGGTTCCATTTTGCTTCTCCTCTGCATCAGGTTTTGAAATTTTTTAAATCTGTGCTTCTTCTTGGAATAATAGGGGACTGGTGAGGGTATATAGCTCAAGTGGCAGAGCACGTGTTCAGCATGCACAGGGTCCTGGGCTCAATCCCCAGGACTGCCTCTAAAAATGAATAAATAAATGAACCTAAGTACCCTCCCCTTCCAAAAAAAAAAAAAAGGAAGAGAAAAGAGAGACCTATATTTTAAAGGCCTTTAGACAGCAAAATGTCAAACACAAAATTTGAATAATTCTCACTCAACCTCCCTTGTCTGAGCCTTGTAATGTTAACAGCTGCACCGTTAAGTGCAAATGCATTCCAGGACAAGAAATGGTCAACTGCGCAGCCAGCCAGCTTCTGGGATGGCACACACCTGTGGTTTTGCCTATTGACCGTGAAGTAGGAGATAAGTGACAGAGCTTCGTATCCATGCAGTCTTACCAGTTGGACCCATTGTCTTATCGCCTGGACTGAGCAGCTCATTCTCCTGGTGGCTTCTCCAAGAAATCCACTGGCACTTTGACTGCTTAGCCTGATCCCCCGTCTCATATGCAACCCACCTGCAACCCATGTCCAGTCCACTAGCAAAGCCTGCCAGCGTTACCTTCAAAACACATCCCAAATCTGAGCCCTTCCTACCACTCCTGCTGCTGGAACCCTGGCTGAGCTGCCCTCCTCTCATTGGAAAAGACTCAGACCAGGTGAAGAGAAGAAGCATTGTCTGGACAGAGCAGTGGCACAAGCAAAGGTACAGAGAGGCCTACGAACGCCTGGCTGTGTGGGAAGTGCCCTGGCACACTGAATGGCAAGTGATGGGGCTCTGGAGGAAAGAGGGAAGAATGCACCAGAGGCATAGAGAGAAGCAGAGACAAGGGATGGACAGCTACCCAGGCTCCTGAAGCCCTGCCTATTCCTGGTCACAGTCCTTTCTGAGGTCCAGATGTGTCCTTGCCCACACGTACTGTGGCAGACTGAACTGTTGGCCCCAACTCTCTCCTCCCCTGTTGCTGCATTCTATATCCACATCTACTGGTAGAGGGAGTGACTTTCCTGCCCTCATTCTGGGCTTGGCTGCATGACTTACTTTGGGGAATGCACTTTTAGCAGATGTGATATATGAGCATGGTTTTGAAATAAGCTTGGATGGCCCTTGCACTTCTGCCTCTGCCATGGAAAGAACATGCCTTGGTCGCTACTGGTTCCCGAATAGTTAGAGAAAGCCTGAATCCAACCCATGAATTGGAGCCAAGCCCAGCTGAGTCCCAGCCAATCCACACACAGATGAGCAGCAAATAAATGCTTTCTATTATGAGCCATGTAGTTTTGGAGGCTCTCTTGCAGCATTACTGTGGAAATAACTAATGAATATAGGTATCATGGGACATCTTGTATTCCTCATAACCAACTCTTCCCTCTCCATTTGAGCTAGTCTGAATTTTTTTAACTTGTAATTAGAGAGCCCTAACAAATATAATTGTTATAATTCTTTGATCCATTTATTGGCTTTGCTTTGAAAAAGAAAATCAAATGCCAGAAATTGGATTCTCACGTTTAAAAGTGGCATGGTATCTTAAGAGAAGCATAATCACGCCCACTCTCTAAAATCTAAAGCAGCACAACAAACTGAAATGAATAATCAGTTTCCATCGTGATTTGCGTCTTACCATTT
Source organism: Vicugna pacos (assembly GCF_048564905.1). NCBI lineage: Eukaryota > Metazoa > Chordata > Mammalia > Artiodactyla > Camelidae > Vicugna > Vicugna pacos. Next base: position 58,406,400 of record NC_132990.1, read on the forward strand.
TCTTGTCTGAAGAGAAGCCAACTGCCACCCAGCCATCCGTGTCTGCGCTCAGCTCAAATTCCACATCAGCCCCTATCATCCGGTAGCTGAGGAAGTAGTCACAGGTCTCCGCATTACAGCCCGGTTTGCCGTATCTACAGGATACATCAAAACAGGTATTACTGCTTCCTCCTCTACTTATTCAAGATACATGAAGAGAGCATCTACGAATCAGGCAGGATGCTAAGCCATATTAAGACATAAATTAGATCTTTGCTACCTGGGATCTCAAAACCACAATTTCACACTCGGGAGAGACCTTGGTGATGATCTGCTCCTCTGTCTACAAACAAACTGAGGTCCAGAGATAGGAAGGGAACTTCATAGTGAGCCAAGCTGCAACAGGACTGAACCTGGGCCTCCAACCCTAGGGTCCTCTACATCGTATTAGAATGCCTCAAATATTAATTATTACTAAACTATTTCTGACTCCCCTTTAGAGGAAAAAAATTCTGAGTCAATCATTTAAATTAGTTTTGTTAATTAAATGTATACCAATTCTTTTCACTTACAAATTTTCAATTACACTCCAAAATTAAACTAACAGAAATGAACAAATTAAATGTGGACTGAACTACAAAACCAGGGACTTTTAAATTCATAGCTTTCATGTGACAAATGATGTCGTTTTACTGAAAGCGACTTTCTGCTTACCTGCATGTGGTACACCTGATTGTACTCTGCAAGGTCTTTATTTTTGAGCGTGTTCTTACTACTGGACATGACTCCACTCTCCTCCACTTTTATCTCTTTGAGCTGCTGGAGGACCCTAGGCACCAAATGAATACCTCCTCTGGTATTCACTAGGCGCGAACGCATCATTTGTTAAATTTGCCTTTGCTCTATTGGGCTGCCTGGTGCCAATACAATTACAAATTCAGGCTCTGAAGTATAGAGCACTGTAAGGTGGTTATCCAGATCATCAAATGCTGCATTCGTTAATCTGTTTCAGGAGCATCACTGAAATGGAAACACGAATTTAAATTTTTTTACAGAGGACTTGTGAATCCTTTAAGGATCGGCAAGCCCTAGTTTAAGGAACACTGTTTTATACTGTTTTCAGAAAGACAGAAAATTGCAGCAACAGGGTGGGATACTCTTAAGTTCAGATGGAAGGGATCTGAAGGTACAGGAGGCAAGGCTGCTAAGTGCTGACGGAGGAGGGAGGCAGGGAACATGCAGCTCTACTGGCAGATACCCTGAGCAGCTGGCAAGAGGTATAAGCTCAAGACCCCAGGAACTGGGGTGAGGCAGCTGAAGAGGGGTGAGGAAAACTAAAGGAGGGGTGAGAGGGCCAGAAAGCAAGTTGCCCTGAAGCCAGCAGAGCACTCAAATTCCTTTCCTCCTCAAAAATATCCCCTAATCAGCAGACTTATTCATTGCTGGCCATCTTCTTCAATAACAGAATCACTGGATTTTAAAAAATTGTTTAGAAATATCCTTGGGATCCAAAGAAAACATAAAGCTCCCATATTCAATTTTTTTCTCTACAGACCTTGAGTGTAGAAGCTCCCCACCCCCAAAAAAAAAATTCAGTGCAGTGGTCATCACAATCTTTACTCAAGGACAATTTGTTTTAGAAAATAAAGGACTCAAAGAGAAGGAGGCTCTTCCAACAAAGCAGAGCTGTCTAGACAGGAGACCCACTGTCTACACTACTGTCTTCTAGCTCCAGCCCATCATGTCTTGATAGAATACTATTAATAATCAGGCAGGAACTTACTAGATCTCAGACAACCAGCTAGACACAATAATCAATGTGTAATGACTAGTGTCTTGACAGCTATCCATAAGTCATGACTGTCGATTTGAAAAGGAATTGGGTCTTAGACATGTCTCTCACTGCCTGTCCCGCCCACTCCCCTGCTCAATAAGCACAGACATATTCTGTGTCATGTGATTCATCTTCAAACAGCCAACTGGTTAGAAGTAGACACCCAAGCCAATGGCAGCACAGCCATAATTGAGGAACCAGAGAAGAACGCTCCAGTGCCAAGTGGCCTGCTACAGCTCAAGGCCTTGAAGACTGAAAACTGTGGTGGCCCCCGGAAATAGACCACATCTCTGCTGACGCTATGAAGAGGTACCGGCCCCTGACCAGAATGAACTGCATGCAGTGTAAATACTACCTTGAGAAGTAAACCAATGTCTTAGCTTTACAGTTATCCAGCTCGCAGATCTACCAACCTAAAGCATCCCTTAGTTTTTCCACAGTCATCCACTTTGATTTTGGCAAATGGATCCACAGGAGGAGCAGTAGGGAAAGGGTAACCTGGCCAGTGAGAATAAATAATGGTTAGAAAATCCAGTAACAAGTTTTCCAGTAACCCCTTCTTTTTAATATGCTGACTATTCTTTATTGCACGCATCTAGAAACATTCAGGACCTAGAAAAGGCTTTATCATCCTCTTTATGAGGGGCAGGTGTAGGGCACACGTCTTTGAACCCAGTCTTACATGTTAACTAAGAAACCACTTTTTTTTACAGGTAAGGAGCCTGAGGCACTGAGAAAGGGCATCATGTCATAACCACTGGCGCACCACCATTCCCTGGGAGTGTGAAAGTCACAATTTTAATACAATATACATGCTCTAAGAGAAAAAAAATGAACAGTGAAACATTTCTGTACTCGATGGCAGAACTTTTCCATTTATAGCTATAAGTGATAATGGGATTTTTCTGCTTCTGTGAACTTCCATTTTTCATTAAGCTGTATACAACATTTTCATGTCTCACTAAATTCTTTAAACATATCGTTTCATGCAGCTGTGAACCTTTCTTGCAAGAGTACTTAAGACGACAATGCATTCAACCACACATCGAAGGTGAGCCTGCATTACGCTTCCACCATGTAACACAAATATTCTTCTCCTAGGCTGTTCGCTCCCTGCACAGGAACCGTATGTGATTCATCCTGTATTCTCTGCTCAGCACAGTGGACACTGAACTGATTGTCAAATGAATAAATAAAATCACCCACAGATATGAGGTGATACAAATAAACTTTAAAAAATGATTGTACTAGTTTTTCTTCTCTATTTTGACGTCTTCTCTTTGTGATTAGTAATGTTTTTAAAATGAGGTTTTGTTTACTTTGTTCCATTAAATTATACTAAAAAAAAAAAAAAGCCGCCAGGCCACACCTTCTTGGTTCACATCTGTGCACTTCAGTTTATCTTTACTACCCTAGACCTTGATCACATGCTGAAACATAGCCCTATCTTTTCACCACCTTTAAGTAACTGGGTCAAATGCATTACTTTTTCTATTTTCATGTTTATTTTATGCTGAGTCCTAAATTCATTTCAGCACTACAGACTGAATCCTACCTTGGATGAGATTTTTTGTTTTTCTCTTAATGTTTATTCGCTGTTCAATGCTTGCACCTTCCTAATATGTTTTTCCTCTTATTTTTCACTACAGTGCTGACGCCCATCTTTTCTCAGAATATTTATCTAGGAAAGCAATGACTACTTATGCTTGTAAGATTCTATAGGTTTCTGAAAAAGACAATGTCTTGTAATGTTGCTTTTGATTTAGGCTCCCCGTCTTCTTAAATTATCCTTACTACTGCTAGCATCTAGGGTACTAGATTGGAATACAGCAGATTTCCAGCTCAAGAAACACCAGTTATTATTACTACTGGATTATTGCTATTAAAGTTTGTAAACTAACCATTGGGTAAGATTGTCTCTCGAAGAAGAATGGGTTTCTAAGCTCCAAATAAGACCAAATTTTGGGACAAAGCTCACTTATAAATGTACTAAACTAGTTTATTAATTAGTGTTGGCAAGTGGCTATTTCTCAGGGCTTTTCTAGCACTGATTTCCTATTACTTTATACGCTTCTAAATCTTGGAATGAGAACTCAAATGCATTTGGGCGTCATTTAACAATACCACATTTTTCTCACTGTGTAAGATGTTTTATACTAAAGAATTTGACTGGTTTTGTCCCCAGTTCCTAGGAGACTCTAAATCCTTAGAATTTCCCAATAGGTCTCTGTTATTCATGAACTCCTTGGGATCCATGCTTGAGTTTATGCAAAGAGGTGAGATGACTCAGGATAGGGCTGGTCACTAGAAAGACCAACCACATGATTAGAGGTTGGGGCTTCAAGCTAGCCCCACCTCCAGAGAGGGGGTGAGGGGCCGGAGACTGAGCTCAATTATGTAGCTAATGATTAAATCAGCCATTTCCACATATTGAAACCCCAAGAGAAACTCTGGACACTGAAACTCAGTGCAGCTTCCTGGTTGGTGAACACACTAATATGCTGAGAGGATGACGTGTCCTGATTCCACAGAGAGGAATCCCGTCCTTCCAGGACACGGAATGGAAACTCTGCATTCGTGAGTCCCGCAGACCTTGCCTTCCTTAGGCGTGTCTCCATTGGCTGTTCCTGAGCTGTATCCTTGATACTAAAACTGTACTTGTATATAAAACTAGTTCCTGAATCCTTTGAGGCATTCTAGTGAATACAGAACCCAAGGGGTGCTGTGGGTAGCCCCTGGATTGGTAGCCAGTTGGTCTGAAGTGAGGACAGTCTTACTGTGGGCCATGCCCTTTCACCTGTGGGGTCACTAGTGCCAGAATTAAATTTCAATACACCAATTGGGGTTAGTATCCAAATATAAGCAGAGCAGTATTAAAATTTTCCTAAAATTAAATGATCTCACTATTTGGCATAAAATAAGTTTGGACTACACGCCAATATTTAAGCTGCTGCATCTCAGCTGTAACCCAGCCTTCCGCAGCCACCTCTAGGATGGCCTAGTACTCTGCAAGCCACATTTCTCCTTTGCCAGCTGGCTAGCCTCTGCCAAAAGGAAACACTCGAGGGCAGCTGGGAGGCAGGAGGAGGGAAAGAGCACTCCTTCCCGTTTGATGGCTGTCCAACTAGCAAATCCTCAGCCACTCTACCTCATCCTAGCAGTGGCAGCTGGTTTGAGTTTCCAGCTTTTTTTTCTGGGCTCCCAGAACCAGCCTCATCAAAGAAACCAGCATCAGCTGGGCAGAGCCCAGTCTGCACCTCTGCTGGGGGAAGGGGGGCAGGGGAGGCCCCTTGTCTGAGCTCCAAGGTTCTCACAACCTCAAGCCCTTCTCTCTGCTCCCCAGGGCTGGCAGCTACTTCCCACAGTGATTTCTCTGTGCTCCTTTTTTGTCCTGCAGTCCCCCCAGCACCTTGTCAGGCAGTTTCCTAGGGCGGTTATTCTGTTTAAAAAAAGCTTAAAAAACAGTTCCTGTCTTCCTGACTGAACTTTGATGGGCAGAGACTAAGCGTATCAGTCCTTGACTACCAATAAAAGGTATCTATAAAGACCGCATCTTATTATCTTATCTTGAAGGCTAGAGAATAACAATATTCAATAGGATCTGTTTTGCACTGTGCAATTTTATTGGAAAGGAAAACTGTTTTGACTGTAGAATTTTAATTTTTAAGTACCCTAGGTGCACAGAATTGATATTTCTTGGTTTACAGAACACATATCAGTCTATAAAAGCCATTTAATATTTTCCCCTAACTCAGCCTTAACCCCACTTTCCTCTCTGCTTAGACACACGGTCAAGTGTATTTCATGTATACCCTTCTGAAAATTATGGAGGCTTTAATACAAATGAGCACTCTGACATACACAGCTAAGAAAAGCAGTATTTTACTGTGATAATCTGTAAGGACACATTAGTAATAATGGACACCAGATACCATGGGTTGAGGGGTAACTTTTCATCTCTGTTAGTTCCCCATGGGCCATGGAATTCTGCCTGAGGTCCTGCCAGATTGCAAAAAGCCTTTTGTATTTCCAACGACACCATCCTGAAACTCTTGCATGAATCACCTTGTAAGACAATTACCAAAAGTGCCCTTAGCAGAATCTAGATTTAAAGTTCAGGTTCCAGGCACAATTTCTCTCTATGCCAATAGTGCCGCCTGGCCACGCTGTCCACAGCTGTGCTGCACTGACCAGTCCATGGCCATGCACGAGGTCTGGAAGCAACTGAGAAGAGCAGAGCAGACCAGTGAGGGCCTGCCCCAACTTCCCATCCACCATCCACGGGTTCATTTTTATGTATGTGGCCTCTTGAAAGATACATGGTTTGTGTCTCCTTGGACCAAAATCTTTAAATTTGATGTAGTCAATAATTTTTCTTCTTTTGGCTTATTCACTTTAGGATGTCTTAGAGATTGAACTCCACTCTAAGGACGTGGAGCTATGTCTCTAGATTTTTATTTATTAACTTCGTAGTACTACCATTCACATTTAGATCTAACCCCTTTGGAATTTATTTTTTACGTGGTGTGAAGTAAGAAATCAGTTTTATTTTTCTCCCTACATTGAATTCATTTTTCTCAACACTTTCTAAATAATTCATCTTTCCCCAAGTGATATATGACAACATAAATAATTTACTGATTCTCACATAAACTTTGGTCTATTTCTGGATTTTCTGATTTGGTCTGATTTATTGACTGTTCCTAAGCCAGGACGACACTATTTTAATTACTAGGCTTTGTAACATTTTAATATCTAGCAAGGCAAAACTGTCTTAGCAATTCATGAAGCTTGACTCTTTCATATAAAGTATAGAAATTAATTTGTCAAGTTCTCTCCACAAACGTTGCTGCGTGCTTGTCTGGAACTGCATTAAATGTACAGATGAACTGGAAGAGGTTTAACATCTTTCAAATACCAAGTTATTCCTTCCAAAATCATGATATATCCCTTCACTTATTCATATATTTTATATCCCTTAACAGTCTACATTATTATTCCACAAAGGACCAGGGCATTTACCTCGGTCAGGTAAAATCTGAAAACTACAGATTTTTGTTGCTATTTTAAACAATATCTTGTTTTATTTTACATTCTCCAGCTTATTGCTAGAGAAGAAAAGGGCTTTTGGTTTATGTATGCTGAACTTGTCTACGGCAACCTTACTACACTCTTGATTATAGCTGTTGCTTCTTTTTGGATTGTCCATGTAAATGCTCGTATCAAGAGAGATGAAAACACATTCACACAAAAACTTGTACACAGATGTTCACAGCAGCATTATTCATAATAGCCCAAAAGAGGAAATAATTCAAAGTCCATCAACTGACGAAATAAAATATGAAACAAAACATGGTATAGCCTCACAATGGAATGTTATTCAGCCATAAAAAAAGAATGAAGCGCTGATACATGCTACAACACGAATGGATCTTGGAATTATTTTGCTAAGGGACAGAAGAGTCACAAAATAACCACATGTTGTAGAATCCCATTTGCATGAGATGTCCAGAAAAGGCAAATACTGAGACAGAAAGAACAGTGGTTGCCTAGGGCTGGGAGTAGGGGGCAGAGGGAAGAGGGGACTGCAGGGTAATAGCTAAGGAATACAGGATTCCATTTGACGGGATGAAAATATTCTAAAATTGATTATGGTGATGGTTACACCACCCTGTGACTATACTGAAAACCACTGAATTATACACTTGAAATGGGTGAATTATGTACTATATGAATTATATCTTAATAAAGCTGGTGTGAAGACCACATTCCCTTGCTCTACTTAACCTAGTTCTGAATTCAAGCATCATGCATCTGATTGATGGCATCAAAATCATGCTCAGGCTCCAAGGCAGTTCTCCAACCTCTGCTATTCCAGCAGGCACACCAGACAGAGGCAGGGACAGACAAGGAGGGAGCCAAGCCATCACACCTTCCAAATGTCCCCGCCTCTGTTTTGTATTTAGTTTATTTGCACCTCCACCCTTTCCCTTGACTTTTCAGAGAGCCAAATTTTGACTTGGGTAATTATTCTCATGTGTGTGTGTGTGTTTTCCATTTCATTTATTCCTACCCAGATCTGTACTATTTCCTTCTCTTTTGTTTCTATTTTGAGTGCTTAGCTCATTTGTTTTCAATCATTCTTATTTTCCGAAAAATTTATTCAAAACCATAAATTTCCCTCTAAGCTCTTTTAAGTTCAGGCCAAGCATTTTGACACACATTACTTTGACAGTCATCATAAATGTACCTTAATATTCCTTTTGATTTTCTCTTTAACTTAGGGGGTAATTTAATATTGTTGTTGTTTTGGGTTTTTTTTCTTAATTTCCAGGCACAGGTAATTTTTCTTTCTATATTTCTGTTAATTTCAAATTTTAGTGCATTGTAGTCACAAAATATCTGTATGATACAGGTTCTTTGGAATTTACTGACTTCTGTATGTATTGGTATATGGTCAATTTTAGTGGTCATTTCAATTTGAGCACTTCCCTGTGTGCTCAAAATGAATATGATTCTGTATTTGGAGGTTCTATACATCTATTTGATTGAATTTAGTGCTTGTATAATTCAAATCATACCAATTCCCCCCTTCATCCGGTCCCAGACCGGCACCAACTAGTCTACTTTCTTCTATGAACTGCCTATTTGGGGATTTTCATATAAATGGAATCATACAATGTGGGGTCTTTTGTATCTGGCTTCTTTCACTTAGCATGTTTTCAAGGTTCATCCATGTTGTAGCATGTATCAGTGCTTCATTCTTTCTTATGGCTTAAAAATAGCCCATTGCATGGATATACAACATTTTTTAAATCCATTCAGTGTTTGATAGGCATCTGGGTTGTTTCCACTTTTTGGCTATTATGAATAATGCTGCCATGAACATCTGTATACAAGTTTTTGTGTGAATATATGTTTTCAGTTATCTTGGAGTAGAATTGCTGTGTCATATGTTAACTCTATGTTTAACTTTTTTGAGGGATTACCAAACTATGTTCCAAAGTAGCTGCACCATTTTACATTCTTACCAGCAATATATCGGGGGGGTGTCTTTTTTCATTATTATTATAGTTATCCTAGTCGGTGTGATATGGTATCTTATTATGATTTTGATTTCCACTTCTTTAATGACTAACAATGTTGAGTATCTGTTCATGTCCCTATTGGCTATTTGTATATCTTCTTTGGAGAAATGTCTAGTCAGAGACTTTCTACGCTTTTTAATTGGGTTAGCTGTCTTTTTTATTGTTGAGCTGTAACATGTTAGGTTTTTAATCTCTGCTATGTCTACGGTTATTTCCCCCCTTTTTAAAATTCCTAATATTATGTGCCTTCTCTCTCTCTCTTTCCCCTTGATCAATCTTGCCAGAATCCTATGGTGATGGTTAATGGTATGTGTCCACCTGGCTGGGCCAAGTGCCCGGATATGGGGTCAAACATCATTCTGGATGTTTCTGTGAGAGTCTTTTTGGATGAAATAAACGTTTAACATTTATATCACTGGACTCTGAGTAAAGCAGATTGCCCTCCATAATGTGGGTGGACTGCAACCCCACCTGAAGGCCTGGGTAGAACCAAAAGACTGACTTCCCCCAAGCGAGAGTAAATCCAGCAGCAGATGGCCTTCAGACTTGAACTGCAGCATCGGCTATCTCTTGGGTCTCCAGCCTGCCAGCCCGCCCTGCAGATCCTGGACTTGCCAACCTCCAAAATTGTGTGAGCCAATTCCTTAAAATAAATTTCTCTTTTTCGCTCTGTGTGTGTGCGTGTTGTATGTGTGTATACACACACATCCTATTGGTTCTGTCTCTCTAACCCTGACTAATACATTTATTTACTTTATTCATATTTTCAAAGAATCACTTCCGGCTTTTTTGATTCTCTTTACCAAACACTTGGTTTGTATTTTATTAAATTCTGCTTTATCTTTATTATTTGTTTCCTCCTACTTTCTTTATAGATTTATTCTCTTCTTTCTCTAACTTCACAATTTCTTCTTTCCTCATATCAGGACTTAAGCCCGACAATCAACTGCCCCGAGGGGTATTCCAGGACATTCCACAAGCAAAGCAACGCCATATGCCCCGCACTGAACTCCTCCGCCTCCCAAATACTCTTCCTTCTTTATTTTCTGTCTTAGTGAAGAATCCCACCACCCACCCCCAGTCTCCCAACCCTGAAGCTTCAGTTCCAGAATCCTCCACCTGGCATGTTTACTCATCCATCATTCCTTTCATTCCCACCTCAGAGATCTGAGTCTGTCTCTTGGCTACTGTACCACCTCCTACCTGATTCCCCCACCTCCCTTCTATGTCTTCCATCGTGGGCCATCTTTCTAAAACAGAAATCAGATCTTGTCACGATGCAGTGCGAAGACTTTCACTGGCCTTTCCCCACCCCGTGCCATCTCTCCTACACCCTCTTGTCTTCCTTGGTCTCGAGATGTAAGGGTCAGATACTGAGACACGGCCAGCTTCTCCTCCTCCCCTTAGCATGTCCATGCTCCCACTTTTTTTTTATTCCCGGCTTTTGGTGTTTTTGTTTGTTCCTTTCCCTTCACCTTTGACTTTAGTGCTATTCCTTTTCTTTTTCTCTAAAAGTCTGGATTAAAACCAAGTAATATTGGTTTGGAGCAAAAACAAAATTTTTTTCTTCTTGTTTCTTCTCACATGTGCCCTGTAAACTCTTCCAATAATGATTCTCTTTTGGAGCAGGATTAAAGCCAGTTTTCTTGCTGCAGATGTTCCTATAACACAGGAGGCACATATATTCTTGTTTCATTTGTCCAGGTTCTCAATATGCTTTTGTGGTTTCCATTCTTGTCTAATCCACAGACACCATCAGTTCCTCTACTGCAGTCCCTTGAGTCTGTTTTGCTACACTCCACTAGGTGGTTAATGGCTTCTGGTTTGCTATTTATTGCTTCTAATTAACTGCTTGGATCACAGCCCTCAGGTATTAATTTAGTACTTGATTTCTTGAAGTTGTAACCAAAAAGTATCTGTTTAAATCTCAGAGCTACTGCATCAGCCTCGTTCTTTTTCCAGACTGCCTGAATTGTTTCTGCTTATCAGTCATACAGTGAAATGAAAAATTTAAATGCCCAGGGACTTTGTGAACTAGAACATTCCACATACATGGGGAGCCTGTTTAGCACAGTTTTCATGGTGGCACTCCACCACTCAGGAACCTGCAGTTCCCAACTGTCTACCCTAGCAATTCCAAGCCCCTCTTCTCAAGTTTGCCCATAAAAATACTCCATCCTGCCTGTCACACTGCATTTCCTAGTGCAAGTCAACAGGGACCCTCTGTTCCAAACAGGCTGGATACCTTGTACTACCCTCATCCAAAAAGTCAATCAACAAACGCACCCAGTTCTCTGCTACTGTCTAGTTGTGTGAATTTGGCTACAATGTGTAAATTTTCTGCGGGTCAGTTTCCTTAACTCTAAAGTGGGGATAATAGTAGCATCTAAGTCAGAGCGCCTCACTATAAAGATTAAAATTAATAGGAATAAGGTACTTAGAACAGTGACTGGCACAGAGCAAGCACTGTTAAAAGTTAGCTCCAATTAGTGTTATTAGCAGGCTACATTCATGGAGATAAATTAGATGCAGATTATTTACCTTTAAATTATTTAGCCTTTCTGTGATGTGTTTCAGTTTTATTTTCCTATCTCAACTTCAGTAAAAGATTTGGAGATTATAAGCTATCTCCTGCCCACAAACAGTATATATAAACTGTTTCTACTTTTTTACTGAACAAGGTGATAACTATCTTTGCTCAAACCAAAATACAAATGAAGAGGTACTATAAACAAAAAAGAAGTGTGTGTGTTGGTCTTTTTATTCTCAGACAGCACAGATCTATGCACCACAAGGGGAAAAGCACCCCAAATGTTGTTACGTATGGTGATGAGTTCTGTATCCACATACGATATATGGTAGATGTAGGAAGAAGAATAGAGGCAGGGGAAGGAAATCCAGCCCTTTCCCCCAAGCTCTGTTCTTACTAGCCTTACTAACTCTTTCCCAATGTTGGAAAAATTGTGGTCAGAACTCGATGGTCAGAAACTCACTGATTGGGCCACGTTTTATAAATGGTCTGATAACTATGCCTTAAAGATAAGCAACCGTGAATGGTGTTCCGCAAGCCAGCTACAGCTACCTTCATCCATGTGGCTGGCTGGTGAGACTCAGACCTGGCCTGCCGAGCTTAGCAGCAGGGAAAAAGGGAGCAGGAGGCTTCACTTGGGACTTAACTTGAAGCCAACGTCCAACTTGATTTTTTTCAGGGAATCCTCAGAAAAGGATGTTTGACTATAACCATGCGGTAATCCATTTTTACGTTCTACTCCTGTTCTGAATATATTGATTCTGGATTGAGATCCTCATGGGGAAGAGGTCTGAGTAACAGGATTCAAGCACCAAAAAACCTATCCAAATTCTTGACTACAGAGCACACAGAGGGTCGTGGCATGGTTAGACACTGTGCTGTGGGAGAATACCCTCGCCTGGCAGAGGGTGGGAGAAAAGCAGGGAAGGCTCCGTGGAAGAGGCAGCATTTGAGCTGGGGCTGCAAGGACGAGTAGCACAGGCTAAGACAGCGGGAAGCCCCAAGAATTCTGAAAACCAGCATCATCAAACAAAAACAATTTAAATTCAAGTCTATGAACATGTTAGGGTGTAATCAGAGACACCAAATCAGCTAATTTTCGAGCCTCTGGCCTTGGAGGTCTTGGGCAATCTACACACTAGAGAAAGGGTCTCTGGACAAGATGGGCAATGGTCATTGGGCTTTCCCATAGTTTTAGGGAATTCTCCATCCCCACCCCCGTTATTCTAATTCCTTTTTTCTGATTTCATACTACTGGGCCACTTTCTCATTAAAATTCAGTTTCCTGGCTACTTTGAACCTGAGAAGGGGGTGCCCTGCATAGAGGAAACAAGCAGTCAAATCACTGGAAAAAGACAACCCCACTGGCACTGAGAGGAGGAAAAAATACTTTAAAGGTACCATTCCTGCCCCTTCACTTGCCACTGCCTCCAAAATTAACTAGGCTACGTCCTTTCTTCTCCACTGAATTCTTCCCAGGGAAATCCACCCCGTACCTCTCATTTCTTGAATCCATCAACTATTTTAAGCCTTCCCTGCGTCTCGTCATGGCACATGACACTCTTCCTGATGCTCTTTTTTCTTTCATCTTCTGGGTGGGACACCTTTCTGGGACATTTCCTGGTTCTGCTTCTCCCTCTCTGGCAGTACCCTTTTAAGACAGTGTCACTGATTATTTCTAAGGGTCTTGGGAAAGTTTCTACTCAGGACCAAGGGGGCTAAAGCCTGAGCCCAGGGTAATCCAGTAGAGGTAATCCAGCGGCCCCTGAAAGGCTCACCCCACAAACACCCCCACGAGCACCCACCAGATGGTTGTAGGATCAGCCTTTGAAAATAAGTGAAATAGTCAGAGAGAAGACTAGAAGAATGGGCAGTGAGAGCTCAGCGTGGGGAAAGGGGAGGAGTGAAGATGGTTGTAAATGAAAGATGGGTCAGAGAGAAAATTCTGGGTAAAGGAGCTGAAGCTTCATCTAGGGCGCAGGTTGGAACCATCACAGATTTTTAGGGTTAGAGCTGGGCTTCAGGTTATATGCGCAGAGTGGGTGCAAGTGGCAGGCAGACCAACTAGGGATTTGTGCACATGTCATAGGCTCTGCTGCCCCTGTGGGGTCATCTTACCTAAATGTCCCCCCATTGTGTCCCACCAAAGTCGCTCATACTTCCTGGTTCAACTCCACAAAGCTTTCCTTATGACTGTGGCCCACCTGATTTCCATGTTCATAAGACTGCCTGGACTATACCACCAACTTCATTCTCTCTGTATATAGAAACTGACGTAGAGTCTGACCTTGTTCTCCATTTGTTAGGTATACACGCCCAATGAGAATATAACCTCTCACCTGGCAGTGTGCTAGGCTGACTTTGAACAGAATAACTATGTACTAGATGCTTTCAGAAACAGATGGGTTTTGGACTACTTATTCTTTTCCAGAGTGACAGATTCTACTTCTGCCTACTCCCCATTCTCTCCTTCTCCCTGGCCACATGGCTGCCAAGATAGAAGACCACGCTTCCCAGCCTCCCTTGTAGCTAGGTCATATAATTACGTTCTTGCCAAAGGAAGGTGAGCAGCAGTGATGTGTGCAACCAGCCTAAAAGGTAATTGCTTGTCCCAGACTTCCTCTCTTTCTCCTTCCCTCAGACTTGAATAAAGACATGCAGGCTACTTGACTTCCAGGCAGGTAAGGACAAAGCCCTAGGAGGTTGGGGAACAACAACACGGAAGGAACCCAGGTTCCTAAATGACGTTGTGGAACAGAGCTGGTTCATCAGCCCAGACCAGCCAAACTCATGTGAGAGAAAAATAAACCATCTTATTTAAGCCACTATAGGTTGGGGTCCCTGTTTCAGAAGTCAAGCCTGTACCCAACCAATATATTTCCCCAAATCCATTATCTCCATTTTCCTTTATACAATAATTCCAATTTTTGAATTGGGCATATTACTTCCCAGCTAAAAGGGTACATTTCCCAGCCTCCTTTGCACCTATGTGTGACATCAAGACTAAGTTGTGGCTAACGAAGTTCAAGTAGAACTGTTACATAGGACTTCTGAGTAATCTCCATATAAAGGAGTCAGTGACCTTCTTCTTCCCACTTCCTCTTTCCCACTGTCTGGAAAATGAATTTAATGGCTGGAGATCAAGCAACCATTTTGGACCATGAAGTTAGATGCTAAGAGTTATGAAGAAGCAGAAGACCAGGATCAGTGTCTCTGATGACCAGTTCTACACTGCCTACTTCTAGGTTTCTTTACATGACAGAGGAACTTCTATTTTATTTCAACTATTAATGTTCGTTTGTTGTAAGTCGCTAAACTTAATCCTAAGTAACAGGTACACTACATCATATCAACTGCTGGGACACACAACATTTCAGACCCCAACTTGATTCCTGGGATATTCCTTTTAGCGGAAAAAAAGGAAAATCACTTTCCAAATTGCAAACGTAAGCAGCCAGTTTCCATTCCTTCTGAACAGAATCAGCTTGGCTTTCGTGCTCACTGAAACAGCCTTATAGGGAGGTCTGCGTGACAAGCAGGCCCCAACAATGGTGGCTCACATTAGGGGTCCGTGACAGGTGGGGAAACAGTAGAGAAGTGGGATGCGAGTAGGGAAGGAGATGTGACCCATCTCTGATGGCAGGCAGTGAGCACGAACAGAACCCTAAGATCGGGACACCAGCCATTGCAAATTTAGGTCAGTATGGACAGAGGGGAAATAAGGCAACATCTCTTTTTAAAATTTGGGATTTCTGCCTCCTACCAGCTGCTCTGATCTCACTATCCCTAGGCCAGATGGCGGTCTCCTCCCTTACCATCCCCTACCCCAATCCCTGACAGAGAGAGAGGGTGGAGGCCAGATGCTGAAAACCTGGGGAACGCTGACTCAGCCCCACTTGTCCACAGTTTACAGTGCTTGGCTGACCACCTCCATCTCCCGGCCTCAGTCTCCTCACCTGTAAAGCGGGCCGCTGGTGGAAGAAGCTGACAGCTCTTCGGGCTGCTTTTCCAGGTGGATGGGGAATCTGAGCCATGCACTCCTCGACCGGGCCTCGGCTCTGCCAGAGCTGCCTCCGTTCTCAGCCTAACCAATTCCTCGCCCCCTCAACCCCCGTCCCCCGCCCCCGCTCCTGCCGCCGCTTCGGTCCCCCACCCAGCGTCTCCCATCCCGCAGCCCCCATTCTCCCGCGGCCTCACCCTCCTCGGACAGGTAGCGCAGGTCGTAGAACTCGCCCGCGAAGGTGCCGTAGGAGGAGTCGTGGCGCGGCGCCGCCTCGTCTGCGCCCGCGTCCCCCCGCGCGCGGCCCCGGGGTCCCCGACCCCCCGGGCCCGCGCCGTCGTCCGCGGGGCTGGCGGCGCAGGCGGCGGGCCCGGCCAGCAGCAGCAGGAGCAGCGGCGCCCAGGCCCCCGGGCGCTGCCGGCGGGACCGCGCCATCGCTGCGCACCGATTCCGCAGCCAGGCCGCTCGGGCCGCAGCGGGGGCGCCGCGGGCGCGGGGCCGGGACTGCGCCGCCGCCGCCGCCAGCACGCGCTCGCCCCCGACCCGCAGCCCGCGCAGCCGCGGAGCCGCCCGCACCCGCCGCCTCCGGGCCTTGGTCTGCGCATCCTCGCTTGCGCCCGAAGCCTGCCTGTTTTCCTGGCGACCTCTCACCCTCCGTTGGGCTCGCTCTTCCTCCGCCGTCCTTTCTCCCATTTCTCCTACCTCCGTCCACGAGTCTCTCACAGACACAGATTTAGCCCTTCTAGACTCTTGCTACTTAGAAAGTGGTCCGCAGACCAGCAGCATTAGCATCCCCAGCTGCCAGCATTTTTGCATCACTAATCTCGAGCCTCACTGCAGACGCATGAATCAGGACCGGCATTTTACCTAGATCCCCATGAGATCCCAATATACGTCCAAATTTAAGAAGTGCTCCCTGGAGTGTTCACTTTGGACACACCTTGTTAGAATTGTTGCCTTCCCCACCCAGTTCCAGCACTTTTTGGCTTATATAAAGTACTTACTATACCCATTATTTCTTGGAATCATCGCTAAAAAAGTTGAAACAGCAAGATCCCCATTTTATAGGTAGGTAAACTGAGGCCCACAGAGCGAGAGGGAAACTAGAACCTATATCTTTTGGGCTGGATTCACCTACACTTTTGGAGAGTGTATTCAGCAGAAGCTGCTGGTGCCCTTGTATAACGTGCCCTCTTCAAAACTAGGCAACTGGTTTACTGTTTCCCCACAGCAAGCAAGCATAGGCCTGGGCAGGCCCAGACCATGTCTGATAGCCACGCTGAATTCTTGCCTTTTCCAAATCCGTTCCTGCTGCTTGCAATTCACTTCCAGCTGTTTACCCAGCCATTCATTCATTCATGCCAAGCACTTACCACGTACCAGGTCCCACAGTTCTTTGTTAATGACGGTCTGGGAGTGGTAACACGTTCAAACTGCTAAGCTTTTTTTCACTAGAAAATATGGCCACAATTCCTTTTATGGTAGTATTGCTGAGCCAGCATTCTAACTTGCTTTAAAATTTTATTTTATGGCATAAACAAAGAAAATAATCATGGAGGCAGAAAAGCATAGAAGTTCCAATTGCTGGCCTAGAAGTCAGACTGTGTGGGGTGGTGATCAGTTACCTCCATGATGCAGTGGGGATTAGGTAAGATGATAGAGGTGAGGACCAATAGGGTTCAATGCTATAAATGGCACGAAGACTGTGCCTATCTTTATGAAATACAAATATGCAAAAGAAACTCGTGATCCCAACCTTTTTTGGCCGGGGGAGAGGGGAGACAGGGTATCGCTGTGGAAAGTGAGAAGTGTTGTGTGACCCAGAGGGCAAGTGTTTGCTACTGCGGATCAGCTTTAAACATGTTTATCTTTGATACATAATCCAGGTATAATTCATGGAAACCTTTAGCTTCACTAGGTCTCCCAATATACTAGTTGTTGCAAGAAACAGATCAGATTTATTGCTTGAAAAAGGTAAGATGAAGTATAATTTCTTTAAAAATCAAAACAAAGAGATTTCTTCCTCCCCAAAAAACATAGCTTTGCAGAGGATAAAATTCTAAAATAAAATTTAAAAATCCAATCAATTGAAAATCTGTTAAAGAGTAGTCTTTAAAAAATAAAAACCAAAAAAAAAACCACCTTGTTCTTAAAAATTGAAATGTCTTTCTTGTCTTCCTGTTTGCCAGGAAAGATATGGCCAGTTTAAAATGGACAAATGGACCAACGTTTAGCAAAAAAAGCAAGCACTGGACTTCTGCTTTTGGTGTTGATTCTCTGCTTTGGGAATCCAAGCTGTTATCTATTACTTTCTTTTTTGTTCTGTTCATTTTAATTAATACAATGAACAGTGATGGTGCACATAGAAGGCAAATTAAAACCAGGTCATTCCTCTGGTAAATTGGTCTGATAAAACTATGTGGGTTTTTGTTTTGGGGTTTTTTTGTTTTTTGTTTTTTGTTTTTTTGCAGAGGATGTTGGACAGTAGTGTTGGAGGAGGGTTTGCAACCACAGCCTAAAATGAGGCTTGCAGGTAAAGTGCAGATTTCAGTTACCTACCCATGATCAAGGATCTGGGGTCCATGGACTCAAAGGGGGCCACAGATGGGCTTCAGGTGTGTTGTGAGGATCCAATGAGAGTGCTGGAATAATGTGTGACAGACATATGGATTTTTCTAGGGGGAATACCCATAATCTTCATGGGTCACTTAAAGTCTGCATGCCACCCCAGGGCCTTAGAACCTACTCCAATTTCCAATTCCCAAAGACTTGGCCGCTTACTTCCATGAGGTTATTTCCCATCCATTTAAATTGCCTTTTGGGATTTTCTTATTCTTTTTGTTTTCTTGAAAAATTGGAGGCCTGTTCTCACCCTCAGCACATATTCCCCACTTTGTTACATCCCTGGTGTAGACCCTCTGCTCCCCAGTGATGTGAATCCACAAAAAATATTGTGGTTTTCTCTTTTGTACACATTTTCCAAGGAAGAACTTTTCCTGAACATTCTGAGACCACTGCCTGAACAAGAGTTGGCTATTCAAACAAGGACTTAGAGATAAACCTGAGTTTAATTTCATTTGCATTTTAAAAAGAAAGATAGCACCTTTATTTTCTCTTCTCATCAAAGCCATTTCTCTAAGACAACTTTTTTTCTGTTATAAACTTTACCCAACGCCCCACCCCCCACCAAATCAGTGCTACATCTTAATATCTGACTAGTAACGACAGATTGCCCATGCTTCTAACTGTCTAGTAATGTCTGTGATTTCTTTTCACTCTTGATTGTTTATGAAATAAAAGTTGTGATCTTGGCAGTTCCTCAAAAAGTTCAACATAGAGTTGCCATATGACCCAGCTATTCCAATCTCAGTTATATACCCCAGACAACTGAAAATATATGATCACACAAAAATTTGTACACAAATGTTCATATTATTCATAATAGCCAAAAAGTGGAAGCAAGCCAAATGTCTATCAACCAGATGAACAGATAAACAAAACATGGCATAGCTATTCAATGGAATATTATACGGCCATTAAAAGGGAATGATGTACTGATACATGCTACAACATGGAAGAACCTTGAAAACATTGTGTTAAGTGAAAGACTGGTCACAAAGGACCACATATTGTATGATTCCATTTATATGAAATGTCCAGAATAGGCAAATCCATAGGCAGAAATCCAAAGACAGAAAGTAAAATAGTGGTTGCTAGAAGACAGGAGGAAGGAGAATTGGTAGTGACTATAGAGATGGAGCTTCTTTTTGGAATCATGGAAATGTTTGGGAATTAGATAGTGGTGATGTTTGCACAACATTGTGAATATACTAAAAAAAAACTGATTATACACTTTAAGTGGTTAAAATGGTGAATTTCAAGTTTTAAAAAGCTGTGATCTTTGAGATGATGAAAGAAAGATAAAGATGGTATCAGAATATTCTTGTGCTATTCTGGGAATATAAAATTTGGGGTGCATTCAGGTGGGATCTTCTGAATGCTCTAGGACCTAGTTTTTAAACTCTCCAAACATAAAGCTCTCCTATGCAGTCTACAATCTACAAACCCAGGGTTGCAGGATTCCCAGGCCCCTTGCCTTAATGCCCCTCTGCCCACCAGGAGACTGTGGCCCACAGTTGGGAGCCCTTGCTCTGGAATGATAATGTCAGTAAGCTGATATTTCCCCCTGGATATAAGACGTGTTGTGTGACCATATGGCACTGTTATTTTGATTTTCAGTATATAAAAACAGGTGAAGCAATTGTACCAATTCATTTTTATCCCTGTGAATCCACCCAACACAATGTCATCTTCTCAGGTCACAATGCCAAGCACCCATCATACATTTATGTAGGCAAATAACCAGGACAACTGCTGAAACAATGGAATCTTCTTGATTTTACTGATTAGAGTTGAGCTGCCAAAGGTACTGGGTTTTCATATACAGTAACAGCCGACTTGTTTGTGAGCAGAATTCCAGTGACAGCCACCTTCTGAAACATCTGTGAACCCAGGGGGACGTGGGGAAGAAGCAGCAGGCTCAGAGCCTCCTGAAAACAATGGCCAAAAAGCCCATGCATCTGTCCTCAGAAGCAAAGCCCACCTGACATATATGTAACACTGGGTTTCCTGGCTTCCTCAAGAAAACTTCAGTTTTGCCCTGGAGGTTTCCATCAGAGAGCAGGAAGCGAAAAGCAGAAGACTCAGAAAGCAGGTTAGAAGAGGAGGGATTGGCAAGAGGTGACAACCCCAGACACAGATATCTCTGCCGTATTGTACAGGAACACATTTTGTAACGTGTACACGACATAAAGAACGGTTAAAGCTGTTTTAAAAGTACAGCCAGGGGCCGTGAAGTATGAGGGGGGAAAAGTTCCCAAATACCACAGTCGCCCCAGGTGGCTTCACCAATAGAGCAGACAGCAGTGCAAACCACCCATGAGAAGAGCGTTAGTCCATGAAAGGCAAGCCAAGCCCCGCACATTCTGAAAGCTCCTGATGACATCACTGCACCACACCAAGGTACAAAAGGGGCTGACGTTTGCAATGATGACCATGACTCACCAAGAAAAGGTTAAATACTCTCCAGTGTACTCTGTCTACTAAGGCAGGGAAGAGCGTAATATATTTTAGAAAGATTTCCCTCAAAAAAATATTAAAAGATTAAAGATTCAGCACTTAAAGGGTTAATCCTCTGTTATCTGAAGATCTGCTAACATCACCTCATTTTACAACAATGCGAGTAAATGAGGCGTTACTTTTTTTGTTATAATCATTAGTATCAAATTGTTGGCACCATTCAGTTTTAAGGATAGGGACAGGAGAGCAAACTATACAACATAAAAATACAGTTCTGATACAAATATACGAGATCAGTTCCACTTGACAAGTGGTCGTAAGAAATGGATGGACACTTCGCACACAAGGAAGTACAGCTAGTAAATCATCACACGGGAAAGTGCTCAGCCTTGCTAGCAATTAATGAAATAAAACAACCTTTCAAGTACAACTATACACACTCATTAAACTAGCAAAAATAAATAAAAATGGCACAACCCAATACTGGCAGAACTACTGGTGAATGGAAATGCTTACACATTGCTGGTGGCATCATATACTGTAGAGGGGATTCAAGCATTCAGAGGGGACGGTGGGGTTGAACTTAGTGACCTTTAAGGTCCTTCCAACCCAGAGACTGAATCTTTCTAGAAAGCAATCTGGCAATATGAAACAAGAGCTATAAAATACTTCATGCTCTTTAACCTTGTAATCTCTCTTTGGAGATATTCCCAAGGGAAGAATCCAAAGGAAGGAACATTTTTTTTTTACAAAGACATTCATAGCAGCACTATTTATAAGTGTGAAAAATTGGATATAACTCAAATATCTAAAAGTGGCAAGAAATGAGGTTAACCATGTTACATGGATATAAAGAAACTGAAATTGGTGAGAGCAAGGTCAGTGTTGAAAAGAGGAGATATGTGTTAGATGTAGGAAGTAACCAGAGTGTGTACACACTGATCATGTTGGTGTAAAAATGTGTGCATATTCATTGAGGAAGATTTGGAAACAATTTAGAGGGCTAGTTTGTGGTTGTGGGGGGGGTTCTTTTATTCCTGCAAAGTTGTTCAAGTGCATAATAAAAATTTAAAAACACATTTCTTGAAACTATATAAAAAGAGAGCAAAATTTCTTCTGGTCAAGGTTCTATCAACAGGACATGAGTTGATCAACTTTAGAAATAATTTTTCCTTTATGGAACACCCAAATGAATCCAGATATCAAATCACTTAACCTTGTAAGGAGTTTTAGACAATTTAAACTATAATTTCCTACTTTGGGTTCAATAACAAATTCTGTGTATCCCAAATGATTACCGTATCCCACAAATTCACAAGTTAAATTATATTTCAGATTAAGCTGAAGTACCTTCAGTCCCGGTAACTGCAACTTTCTTTTTTTAGTTCACCTACTGGTGTCTGAATAAAAATGAATGTTAAAGACTTCATAAGATCTGTGTATTTACCAGTGTAAATGAAAACCCAGCAGTAAAGAATTATTCTCTCATTAAAAATGATACTTTAGCAAACAGTCAAAGCTTGGTGCAAGTGTCAATCATACAAAATCACACGGTTGAGATTTATAGCAAAGGATTCCGTGCCATGTTAACCCCTGTGGCTGTTAATTATATACACACAGGTGCTTCTGAGAAGGAATCCTGGTTTTCTATCTTTCTTCTCCTAGGCTTACCAAATCCTGTCTCAGCTACACTGAGTAGTTGATAAACGCTAATACTCAGGAGACGTAAAGCAACTTCTCCAATAAAAGTCAAGCCAGAAGCTGGCTTCGACTAACCACGGAGACCTGGGCGAACAGAGCACATGTTTGTATGTTGTGCTAGAGTGAGCACACAAAGCCCGAGGAAAGAAAACGGACAGAAGGCACCACGCCATCCTCCAGGCAACAAGGGGAGAGCTTCACAGTTCGGTCATCAACAGTCTTTTCATCATCTTCTCTCTCTCCAGTTCCTGCCGGAGCGTCTCTGCGCTGAAACAGAGCAGGTGACAAAAACAGTGAGATAAACGCTCAAAAGTCATAGGAACAGTCCCAGTTTCTTTCTCAGTCTCAGTCCCTGACTTTCTCTTTCAGGCCCCCTAAAGACCCCCTACACCTGCTAGAATTGCAAGGGCGTGGGATTGGCTGCCTATCGGTTTCTCCCACCAGACCGAGGGCTTCTCAAGTCTCCGCCCCCCAGAGGACTGACTATTCCACGTGCCACTCATCTCTGAACCCAGGAGCCTAGTACAGGGTCCGGCACCTAGCAACCTCTCAGGAAAGGCCTTTTGAATGAATGAAAATGTGCAGAGGTTAGATCTCTTTAAATCATGTTTTAAATTGGTTTCATGAGTACTTCCTACCAGAGTTCCCTCTTATGTTTTAATAAATACAATTGAATGAAGAAAAACTGGCTCCTTTAAGAGCTTGCTTCTGACTTCTTGGCCCTCAGGCTCAGTTGTCTATGTGTGGAATTTATCTCACTGTTTAGACACACACACACACACACACACACCCCACAGGAAGTACATGTCTTGAAAGGCACAACCAAATTTTTAAATAATTTCATTCAGGGGAGGAATCAGAGTTTCTACTATGGCCAAGAAGGCTTTACCCAATCTGGCCCCAACCTTCAACTTCATGGGCCTCCCCTCCTGTCATTCATTTCTCTCTGGCCACACCAGCCCCCATACCCTTCCTTAACCACATCAGGCTCGCTCCACCTCGGAAGCCTTAGCACCGGCTGTTCCTTCTGGCTTCTGTATTCTTCCCCCAAATCCACAGCTGGCTCCCTCACCACCATGGCAAAGCCATCCCTGCATGCCCTGTTGCCTTTCATGGTTTTATTTTCTCCCTAGTACTTGTCACCATCACACACACACACACACACACACACACACACACACACACACACACACATTTAACGTCTGTCTCCCCTCCCCCAGCAATAAACTGTAAACTCCATTAAGGAAGCACCTTCATCTGTTTTCTTCACTGTACATCCCTACCACCTAGAATACTATCCAGCCGGTGAAGACATTTCAATAAATACTTAGAGAATAAATGAATGGAAGAATGCATAAGAGGCTTACAGATGTCACAAACACAACATACCTAGAGCCTGTGCCCTGGTTTCCCTGTCACCAGAGATAGCTGTTGGTACCTGCTGATCTGACTCACCTGGCTGCCAGAGAAACAGGCTTCCGTGTGGTGTAGATGGTCTGCACTGTGGAGACGGTCTCTGTCAAAGGCCTCAGGGTCGCGGCTGGAATCAGCGGGGAAGACTGGCCAGGACAGCACTGTAATTTACTGTCTCTAAAGTCTGCCTGGAGAGGAAACAGAAAAGAGGAAATCAATCTCAATTTGGGTTCCATTTTCACACTGTCAGCCGCTCCCTAAGCCTTACCACACAGTCTCTGTTATTTTTTAATAAGAGTCAATCAATTGTGATTTATTAAACGATTTTACTTAGTGCCAGGCACTATGCTAAGCACTTTACATATATTACCTCTTGACAATCTTTAAGGTAGAGATCATATTTCAACACGTTAGACACCATCATTTGTAAGATGCACCATTTTTGCATGTGTCACAGAGAAAGAAAAAAGTGGCCAAACTTTGTCACGCCCACCACTATAATAAACATTTTGATTTCAGAGATGTTAAAAGGTAGAAAATCTTAGAACTGGTTTTATGGAAAAGGAAAGTGAGGCTCAGAGAGGTTAAGCAATCTTTCCAAGGTCACACAGTTAGTGTTAAGAACCAGGATTTAGAACCAGGGTCAGCTAACTTCATAATTGGTATTTTTCACCATTATAGCAGTGGCTCCCAAAGTATGGTCCCAGGACTAGCAGTACAAGTATCATCTTGAAACTTGGTGAAAATGCAGATTCTCAGGCCCCACACAAACATTTGGGAACCAGACTGTCTGGGGATGAAGTCCAGCAGTCTGTTTTTATAAGACCTCCAGATGATTCTCATACACAGTAAGGTTTGAGAAGTACTGGTCTAGAGCACACTGCCTCATTTGGAGATGATAACTTGTTTTCATTACAAAGCAAGATATGCTTATAACTTTACATCGAAAACTCAGAAGATATATAAAAGTAAATAAATGAAGAAATTCCATAATCCCTTCCTATCACTATCAGTATATTCCTTATAGCATTTTTTTCTATGCATACATTTCATTTGTTTTATATCCTTTCAATAGGATCGGCTATATATTTTATAACTTGATATTTCATGCTAGTTCCTGGTCCTAAACCCAGAGACATTTTTCATATTTCATTCTAAATAAGAGGCTTTGATCATCCAATAAGCGATATATTCCTGGTGATTAGAAGATGAGCTGTCCCTCCTACGGAAACACAGAAAACCACAAAAATATCAGGTCTAGTTGTAGTTCTGTAAGGGTATATCTGGCTCGAGCAATGGGGAGAAGCTTATCTCTGAGAGGTCCTGAAAGACCACTGCTGAGAAATACAGGCCCCTGTTTGTTTTACAACTGCCTCCCGAGACAAAACTGACCTGGCCTGGGCTGGCGCAATGCCAAAGAACTGATGACGAGAACTGGAGCATCGTACAGTTGCTAGTGTGTGATGGTTGCCATGGGGAGCTTTCACAAATGCTGGGCTGTAGCCACCCCTTGTGTATTTCACCAGATAATCCTGGCTTCCTGCTTTCCAGGCACATAGTAGGATTACACTTCCCTACCCAGCTCTAAAGCTAGGCATGGCCATGTCTTCCTTTGGCCAAGGAAATGTGGGCTGAGGTGCCATGTTTTATTTCCACTGGAAGACTGAAGTGCTAGTATGTGATCTGGCCACCTCTTTCTTCCTGCCTCTGCCGCTGTGACTTGCAATGTTCCAGATGACAGCTGCTCCATTAGCCTGGGTCCCAGAAACAGGGCAACATAGAGCAGAGGGCTCAGCCCACCCAGGACAGGCAGCATGAGCAGGAAATTCAATGTGTCATTTGAAAACATGACTTAGTCCATCCTTCCTGACACAGGAGCTGGGGTAAAAGGTTTTGTTGCCCCAGTGAAGTGGGTGGAGGTTGGGCTTTTGATGCCAATTTAGATTCTTTCCAGAAAAAGTGGGAAATTGACACTTACAAAGATAATAGTGGATTTAAGTACCGAGGCCTTAGCATGAATCAAGGCAGTGGCACCAGACTTTACTAATAATCATTGTATTTTCCACTGCTGTGCATTCAAAGTAGGAAAAAAAAAAAAGAGCCAGCTTCACTTAAGAATGACCTTAGGGAGCAGTGAGGCTGGAACACAAGGCAGAAACTGGTCTTGGGATCAAATAAAGAGCTCTGGTTGTTGAAACCAGGCCCAAGGTCAATGCTGGATCAACTGCCAGAGTAACTGTGTGGAGTTCCCTGGAGCTGTTGAACTGCCCTGTGACTGTGAGCAGGACAGGTCCGGAGGCGGGTGGGGAGGCCATCCCTGCAGCAAGGGCAAGTGTCTTGACCTTGGTGGGGAGGAGAAGAGACCATGACACACAGGGCTGAGAAAATTAGGAGTCTGAAGTCTGTGAATTTGGCTTCTGTTACCATCCAGCTGTCAGTAACTCCCTAATTATAATCTCCAGTCTAGTCCTCTCTCCGGATACAGACTTGGATATCCAACTGCCCACTCACTGTTTCCAAGGCATTTCTAACACATCACGGCTAAAGGCAAATTCATTGTCCCTCCCATTCCAGTCTTCCCTAAGGTCTCCTTATCTCAGTGAATGGACCCACTCTATCCACATTCTGCAAGCCAGAAACCTGGGAGCCATTTTTGACCCTCCCTCTTCCTCATCCAACCCAATTCCTTACCAATCTCTTAAGCATCTCCCCGATCTGTGCACTCCTCCCCACCTCCACCATCAGCACCACTCTGGGTCAAGCTCTCTGCCCTCTCTCCCTTCTGCTGTCCTAGATTTCTAGACTAGTGCCCTGCGTCCACGCTGCCTGAACCCAGC
Source organism: Vicugna pacos (assembly GCF_048564905.1). Classification (NCBI taxonomy): domain Eukaryota; kingdom Metazoa; phylum Chordata; class Mammalia; order Artiodactyla; family Camelidae; genus Vicugna; species Vicugna pacos. Next base: position 58,432,861 of record NC_132990.1, read on the forward strand.
TCGTCTCCCACTGCCATCACAGGGATCATTTCCAAATGCAACTGCCCTGTCACTGCCCTGCTCAGAGTCCCTCAAAGGCTTCCCATTGCTCTCAGGATCCAGATCAGAGTCCCTGCTTTGGCACACAAAGCCAAGCATGGTTTTGCCCTACAGGGTTTGTCCCTGTCTTCCTCCCTTCCCTTCTCCCATGCCCTACTTGCTCTCTGCATTCTAGGCCCACTGGCCTTCATTTCCATCCTCTAAATGTGGGTTGACCCCTCTGCCCCAGGACTCTGGTTCATGCTGTTCCCTCTGCCTGCATCAGCTGCCTTTAAGCCACTCTTGCCCAGTTCTTAAAAGTCTCAGCGTGGTTTCTGACAATGGTTTCCTGCTCCATCTCGGCCCCCAGCTTTTCAGGAAGGGCTTCCCTGGGTGTCTCACAGCACTGCCAAGGCTGGGCAGCAGGCCAGAGTGCCCATCGTGGCCAGCGGAGGAAGTGGAGTTGGAGCTTCCAGCTGAGGAGCTGTGCCCAGCCAAACTGCAGGGGCTGGATGAATGCCGGGGCAGTAGCACTTAACAGGCTGGCCCAGCCCCTGTGTCTCTGCCCTCTGGTTCTTAAAAGGCAGGTTCTGAAGGCAGATCATGATCCTAGAATGGACTGTTCTAGGAACTTGAACAATCTATGCCTCTTGAACAAGCCAAAGCCTCTGCATGGACTGCTGGACACCTTCCCACCTCTGTCTATCCTCTGAGACCTGAATCAGCCACTGCTGATTCCTTCGGTCTCCATGTGGCTGAAGCCGCTCCAGGTAGTGACCATCCTCCAGCTCGGGAGACTGCACTTCAAGCTACCTCTAGGCCACCTCACAGCCCACCTCGCAGATCCTCCAGACTGGCCAGAAATCTTCCTTTGGAAGGAGTGTCAGGGACCACTTGATTCTAGGAATTGCAAACTCTGATCCCTGGGAAGAGGAGAGGGTGAGGTTTGGAAAGAGGAGGGAGCCTGAACTCTCTACTTCTGCTCCGTACAGCAGCTCATTGGACAGCGAGCTTCTGCAGAAGCTTTTATTTAAGGGAAAAAGTTGAGCAGCTGAAAAGAAGCCTGAAAAGCATTGAACTCTCTCATTTTGCAGATGAGGAAACTACAACATTTCAATGTTTAAAAACATTTCAACAGTTTGCAGAGAATTTTAAAAAGCTGCTCAGCGACAGAGAGTGGTGGGAACATGAAGCTGGTTGTCATGACTACCTGCTCTTGCTAATTACACCACCCTGCCTCTCCAGCCTTGAGAAACACCAATCGTGACACTTGTGGGATGGTCTGTGGTCGGTAAAGTACTTTCAAGTTCTTGGTCCCGTTTGATCCTTTCCTCAACTGGATACGAGAAGGATATTTTTATTACTACTTCCACTTTAAGTAAGAGGAGACTCGTGCTCAGAGTGGTAAAGTAACTTAACCTTAAATCACACCATTATCAAGATGCACATCCAACCCAGAAGAATTGAAAACAGGGACTCAGATAAATACATGTACATGCATGTTCATAGCAGCCTTATTCTCTAGAGCCAAAAGGTGCAAACAACCCAAATATGCATCAATAAATGAAGGGAGCAACCAACTGCAGTGTGTACATACAACAGAATACTATTCGGCCATAAAAAGAAAATTAAGTATTGAGATACATCCTGCACGAGCCTTACAAACATGCTGAGAAGAGAAACCAGATACAACAGGTCACATATATATGATTCCATTTATAAGGAATATGCCCAAACTAGATGAATCCAAAGAGACAGAATGCGGACTGGTGGTTGCCAGGGGCCAGAAGGAAAGGGGCAGTGGGGAGTGACTGCTTGATGGCTATGGGGTTTCCTTTGGGAGTGATGAAAAGGTTTTAGGATTAGACAGAGGTGGTAGTTGCATGACACTGAATGTACTCAGTGTCACTGAATTGTCTATAGTGGCTAATTTCACATTACATGAAGCTCACCTCAATAAAACGAAAGAACGAGAAGAGGCAGACCACAAACCCCAGCTCCCTCCCAACCTGACAGAGTTCACAGTGATCCAAAGAAGCTGTTGGCATTGCTGACTGGCAATCCGCAGAAAAGCACGCCACATGGGAACAATGTCTTAAAACCCAGATCTGTTTTCCGGATCTACTTACGGTAAACTGCGGCCCTGTGATGAAAGGATCAGGAAAGGGGGTCACTGTATCAGCCGGGAATGTCTTTATCTTCAAAAAAGAGACAGAGAAGAGCATTACTTTCAGAGTAGAGAGCAAAGTTACGACATCTTTGGCAGCACACTTTTAAATGTGAAGTGAAGGGTTCAGGGCACACACGCTGAGCCTTCACTGCTTGTTAAGGAAATGCAGCAGGTGTCCCTAAGAGCGTTGCCCAGCGGTTCTGTCGTCGCGCTGTAGGGCCAGGACTCTGCAGGGATGACAGGCTGGAGTCTTGTGTTTGCAGGGTACCCACACTTGCCTCGCCCTGACTGTGACCAGGGGGGATAATGAGGCAGGTGAGGGCTCCCTGGGGGCCGGCTGATGGCTTCTCTGCAGCTGTGAGGAATGGAGAGGGCACATCTGGGAACACAGTCTAGCTGAGCAGACAGAGTACCAGGACACCTGGACGAATCGGGCCAGAAGGATTCCCTGTCCGTTCACTTTAGTTGTTGGGCTCCCTGTAAACTCTGGGCAATGGGGGGAAACCTCAGGGACACCCATGTAAGCATGGGAGAATCCCGCCGCCGTGGCCTTGGGAACAGAAGGCACAGTGATCGGAACTGCCCAGTGCTGGGGTCTGAAAGGGAGGCTGCCCCGGCACGATCAGGTAGTGCTAAGGGGCCAAAATGAGCCTTTGCTTCCATTTCTTTCTCTTGGATCATTTCATCTTTGGCCTCCTAGAGGCCTTGGGGGAGGGGGGTGTGTCTTTAAGCTGGCCTAGACAACTGTAAGGTAGGCTTGAGCAGGAACACATCAGACCAGGCCCACACCTGCTGAAGGTTTCTGAATGAGCTGAGTAGGTCCCAACTCAAAAGATCTAGGAACGACAGTGACCTTGCAGCGTGCACTGAGATGCCCAGCCCAAGCCTGTTCCCCTTCCCCAAACTCCCTTCAGTCTCTTTAAACATCTCAGAATTCCCGGGGACTCAGGGGCCGACTCAGATTGCTGGTAGTGACTGTCTGAAGCACCGCAAGAGAAGGACCGAGACGAAGCCTTTCTCCTCGCGTGGCCTCACGGTTCAACATGATGTTCTGAAACCAACCATAAGGTGAAAATAACATACAGATAAGACTCAGACCATCATGAAGTAACAGGGGAAAATAGGTTTATTATGGCTACTGAAGAAATGTGAATGTTGGCAACATCAAAGGATTATTTTATACCTGCTCTAAAGAAGAAAAAGATACCCCAGCAGTTGCACTCTGGGTTGCTCGGCTGTGGCAAAGCACATTAGCTCTTCTGGGGGTGCCACACTTTAGGAAGGGAGCAAAGCCAAAGCCACAGTATTGAACCCAGCAGGGTCTGGCCTGAGAAAATAAAATCCCCGACACACAAGATGTATGTGTCCCCTCGAAGAGTGACAAACTGGAAACAAAGCACGCACCCTGCAGAAAAGAGTTTGTTAGGGAGACGGTGGACCATTCACTTGATGGACTATACAGAATGTGGTAATGAGAACCAGCTAGAAACAATACAACATTAAGCGTAAAGAGGAAAACAGGAGATGAGATGGATACTGTGATTTAAGTATGCGAAATTATGAACAAATACGAACAAATATTAGAAGGAAACATGCAAAAATGAAAAATAGGTTGTGCTAGGTTGGGACTGTGGGTGATTCAAGTCATTATGTAATACTCATATTACCATCTTGACAAAAAGGCAGGAAAAGACAAGTTTAAAAAAAGTTTATGTTTTCCATAGAAATGCTGCTAAGATTTTTCTCTCTGGGTAAAGCATCTATGCTCATCACACAGCTCTAGGAGAACAAACTCTTTAGGGTTTTTGAGACCTAGAGACGAAGGGGCAGGACCACAGCCGTGGGTCCCAGTTTGACCGGGGTTGGCTGGACTCCAAATCCTGCATCCATCCCAGAGAGAGAGCACCTGTGGGCCGGGCTCCTCCGGAGGTCTGGCGCTCGTGCACACCCGGGAGGATGCTGCCTGCTGGCTCCTGCCCGCCTCACCTCTCCTGGCCAGGCCCCTCTCCCTGCCAGGGTACCTACCAGCCTCGTTTTGATTGGAGGGTGCATGCAAACTCCAGTGGTCTCTTCCTTCATGGGGAGAGAGAGTGGAGGAGAGCAGCGAGAGTGGGCACAGTGGGGGGCGCTGGCGGGCTCTGCCTGCTCACGAGGAGAGGGGGGAAGGGGAGGAGGAGGTGGTGAGAGACGGGGAGGAGGAAGAGGAGATAAGGGAGGGGGAAGAAGAGAGAGACAGCACAGTGCAAGACGGATCTGTCAACTCCAGACTGCTCTCAAGCCAGCCTCACCCGCAGCCTCCTTCCAGCCTCTGGCCAACTGGCTTCCGGTCCCTCCCGCTTCCCTCCTCTCTCCACCTTCTCTCCTCCTCTCTGGCCCTGATCTGACTTCTCCACTATCTGAGCAGAACCACACATCTCCCGGGGCTGGCAGGTAGGGGCTATCTGCTGTGCCTCCTGCACAGGACTGGCAGGAGCCTCCTGGAGTGCTGTTGAGGATTCTGAAGCATCGCCCAGGCCAAGCCAGAAAGAGCTCAGTTAAAACAGGGATGCCGGCCACGGGTGATAGGAGCCAGGGCCACACCCTTGGGCCTGGTGACCTCCTGCACTCTGTTAAGAAGGGGCTCGCGTTATGGCGGATAGGTGAGTAGACGTCCAACAGAGAGCTCCAAGAAAGAGGTACATCAGCGAGGAGGGGCACCACTTAAGATTTAACCTGTCATGACCCTTAATCTGTGTTCAGAAAACACACTGGCTTTGACCTCACCTCCCACACTTGTGGGCGCAGGCCTTGGTGTCTCCTATTGGCACTGGTGGGAACAGAGTGGGGGGTCCTTGCTTGCTGCTTAGCCGGAGGGTTTTCCCTCTCATTGTGAGAAAATGCCATGTCATTTGGGACACCGGATTCCCCGACCCCAGCCCTAAACAGTGCCATGCACCCAGCAGAGATCCAACAGCTCATACTGGTGAGGATGAGGATGGCGAAGAGAGAATGCTCTGATGTTAGGAGAGGGAGCCACTGACAGGGTTAGTCTGGGTCTCAGGAAAGGTCTCCAAAGAACAAATAAATACATGCATCTTTTAGCACAGGAGAGTTTTCTTAAGTAGTTGGTATGATCCTGCCATAATGAATCAAGTACAGCCTCTGGGAAAGTTTCACTGAAAAAATGATCAAGAAAGTTGCAGTCTTATTTTCCATCTCCAAATCGATCTAATTCCGTCCTCCTTCCAACTGTGCAGTCCTAGACAATCTCCAAGGGGGTTTATAACCATTGCCTTCATGACAGCCTCGTTTAACTATTCGCATTTGGGAGATGCAGAAATTGCATTTGCAAAGTCTCAGTCCACGGCTCTAGACCTTTTTGCTGATTGTTTCTAAATCCATTCTCCATATTAGTCACCTGCAGTTAAGTTTCATCAGCCTACTTAAAATCCCCTCCCCTGCTCTCTCTGGTCCTCAGGATAAACCCTACGTTTCACAAGATGCTATCTAAGGCCTGTGTGAAGCCGGCTCCTGCCTCCCCTCCAGGCTTGTTTCCCACCACTCCCCAGTGCATCGCTGCCCCAGCCAGAATCAACTACACCAGGGACCCCAGGCCTTTGCCTCTGCAGATAACAGCAGGCACTCAATGTGTGCTTTTTGAAGAGAATAAAAACTGGCAGAAATCATGAAGAAACGTGGACATTCTGCCTTGAGGCCAAAACGTGTACTGACCACCAGTGTCTGAATTGAAAATTATACCAGATGACTTAAAGCTTTGCCCAGCATCGGACTTTTATGGTAAAGAAATGTCAGTCCATCCCACAAGCATCTCTGACGTTTCTAAATGGAGATTTAGAACTCAGATTTTAAACTCAGAGTTCTAAATACATCTGAGTGGATTAAACAAAAGAACATCCTTGGGGCTCCCACACTCTTGAGTCTTAGTAAATGAACAGGAAATAAGATAACACATGTAATAGGGCACTGTTTAGAAATATTTTCGTTTTCTCCTCGTATTTCCTTTCTTCCTTGGGTCTTTTCTACATTCAGACAGCTAGATTCTACATGGATTTTGAGTTTCAGAAGCTGACTTTTTGGGGGAACAGAAAGACTTCGGTATAGACAAATGATGGTGAAAATGTGTAAGCCTTCTTCATCATCAGGTAAGAAAAGAGATTGCCCGTTTGAGGATAGGGGATATAAGTCAGAGGGAAAGGGAAGAGAGGTGGACATTAGTGAGTGCTGAGCGAAGGGGCTCTGTGTCCCTCCTTCATCAGCTGGGGCTGGGGGACAGGGATTAAAGAGCAGGGGGCTTTTACCCCTCTGCTCAGGTAGAGGCGGGGAGGTGGCAGGCCCCAGAACAGAATGGCTGTGTGCTGTGTCCAACAGACAGAGATTCACATCCCAGCAGTACAGTGATTTCCACCCACCCAACGGGGCATGAGAGAAGCAGCGAATGTCCCAGCTGTATCAGCAAACAGGTGACGACTTGAGCTAAATAGACTTCCCTCCCTCTCCCTGTGCCCTGGAGAAGAATGATGAAACCCCAGGGAGGCTGAAGAGGCACCTGATTTGACTTGAGATTAAGCCTTACCCTCCTGCTAGAATGAGGTTAAAAATTAAAACTAAGTTACTGGGGCAAATGGAAACCCAATTCTGGCACCCAATCCAGGGCCCATTCTGGGCCCTCCACAGCCTTCCTTTGGCCACGCCAGTCTCCTCCCTGACACATGCACTCCTGACTGAAGTTCCCTGACCCATAATGGATTCTGACTGGTTCTGCAGTGGGATGAGTGAGTGGTTCATGAAGCACAGGGATCCGGGAGGGATAGCCCCAAAGAGAAAGCATCAGGAGCACTGGAGGCATGGGAGTTTGTGGTCTGAGGTACCCAGGGCGGGAAGCTGGCACGACTGACCCTGGGTAGGCAGGACCCTGCATTCCAGTGTCAACATTAATTGACATGTCTCTGCGCCCTCCTTCCAACTCCCCTCACTCGACCAACACCCACAGCCCCGAGCACGTGCTCACTCCCGCTCCTGTAGAGAACACCAGATGGATAGTGGGTGCTGTCTTCATTCGCTTGCCTTCTTCCCTTCCCATCCTCGCGCCCCCACTCTCCCAGCCCAGGCAGAAACTCTTATCTGCTCATGAAGAGCCCGTGATGCAGATTCCAGGAATGGGCCAACAGCAAAGCTGCAGGGGCTTAGGACTTGGGTTGCTAAGTAATGAGCGAGTTGGGGATTAGGTAAGAAAAGGTTTGAGAAAAGGAGAGGGGAAATGCTATGGAGAGTGAAGCCAGAAGGAATGTTTTTACAGAGCATTTGAGAAGGTAAGTCCTTGGAGGAGTACAGGGTGCAAGAGAATTAAGAAAGGAGATTCAAGAAGTGTTACCGGGAGGTGTTCATTTAATCTTCTTTCATTATTTTAAGAACAGTTGAAGATTGAATTTTTTTTTATTATTCTCTGCTGTTTGGATCATGTTTCATTCCATGCAGAGACTGGATCATAAGGGTCAAGAATCATAAGGGTTAAACTAGCTCCAATAGTATCTTGGTGGAACTTGGTTTAATGAGGGCAAGAAAATCTGCCCCACTCCTCTCTCTAGTTCGTTGCGCTTTCAGCTTTGGCCCAAGGAACCAGGGCAGTGTTGCAGCTTTAGGAGTTTCCTCCAGCCCCAGACCCTAAGTCTGGTCTCTCCTTGGCTGTCCTTGGAGACTCAGACGCCATGCCCCTCTATCACCCCAACAACAAGGGCAGAGAGGGCTGTAGCTCACATTTCCGAGATGCTGGGAGGAACAGATGGAGGAGGGAGAGGGAAGAGGACCAGACAAAGGGAGAAGCAGACGGCTAGAGTCCCTCTTCCTCTCTAGGACCCTTCGGCACTCATGGAGATAGGACTCTAGAGTGAAGTAAGGTCAAAGCCAACAATGCCAAGGAAGGCTCCAATGGAGGGGGCTCTCACCAAAATACCAGCCCTCCAGCATACCTTCTGTGTGCCTGTGCTCTGTGAACATGCACTCATGCCTCAGACACACACGAACAAGATGAAGGATGCTTCATTCTGAGAACAAGTATTCACTGCAAACTTCAGCTGTGAAGTGGGCAGTTGTGTCTTGTCCAAGGACACCATCTGCCCTGTGGCTGGGCAGTGAAGCACCTGGATCCTGTTTCAGAGCTCAGTCTTTTGTAAATGAACCCTAGTTCTCAGATCCACCAGACCCTCCAATAAATAATCGGTATCTTGTTCATGCTGTACCTTCTGCATAGAAATGCTTTGGTCCACTTCTTCCATGTGGCAAACTCCTACTCATACTTTGAAACCCTAGCACCATAAAGCCTTCTTTTTCCTAGTGCCCCCAGACAGGGTTAGGCACAGGGTCCCAAAGCAGTAGCAGTTTATACAGACTCTCTAATGACATTGATTGCAGCATATTTCAGCAGCTTGGAAGGTCCTCAAGAGCCTAAGTTAGAGAGGTGGCTTCCTCCCCTAGATTCTATTCCTGCCAGGCATGTTTTCTTCATCATGGGCTGAGGAACTTTGCTTTCTTCCTCTTTGCCTTCATAGGCCCTCAGGTTGTACCCTAAGAGTTCTCAGATTGCTTGGGATCCCTTGGAGGGCTGCTGCCCTCCAGCTAGACTGGATGTCCTCAGATTGCTGCTCTGGCCTTCATCTCCCCAGCATGGCCTTCCTAGCATGTAAAGCCTTGGCTGGGATACTCCGTTGGGGAACTGATGTGGCACCAGGCCCAGGCTGCCTAATTTGCTGACCCTCCTTCCATGCCTTTTGTCCTACTTTCCCAGTCCGGGGAGTGTTTTAAACACAGCCCTTCTTCCAGGCATTGCTCTTCTCCAAAGTGACAAGTTCCCTAAAAAGGAGGCCTGATTTAGCCCAGTAGGATGCAAAAGGCACCAGAGAAGGAGCCAGGACACCTGGGTTCCAGCTCCAGCTCGGCCCCTGTCTGGTTATTCCACTCCGGGACTCAGCTTCTCCCCATCTGTGCAAAGGGGCGACGAGGTGTTTCCAGGTTACCCTATCTTGGCGAGCCGTCTAACAAGAAGGCCATGCATAACCAGCTCCAGTTACTTGACCACGGGAAGGGAGTAACTCTGCAGGTCCCCAGCGCAGGGTGTCGCCCACTGTCAGTTCTCAGCTGTTTATCCAAAGGCGCTGTCTCAAAGCTCTCAGACGGTGGCAGCTCTCCACATAAGAAATGCGACTGCATAACTCACAAACGATTTCCTTGTTCCAGCTGAGGCAGGAGCGGTGATTATATTCCTAAAGTCTGGACAGCATTTTGCCTCATTTGTCCCTTCTTTAAAGCCTTCCCTAAATCCTTCCCACCCACCACATCCTCATCCAGCCCACCAGTCCTCAATGACTCCCACTTCTGGCTTCTCCCCAAGCATCTTCTCCACGGCTCTCCTGTTGACCTTGAACTTCTATCAATCTGAACCCCTCCTGCAGCCTCTAGCTGCCCCAGGACCTTGCACTCAGGACCTTGCACAAGGCCAGGCACATAGTTAAGTTCTCAGGAGATAGTTTTTGATTTGGCTCACATTTTGACTCACATGCCAAATCTGTGGACCATGATTTGTGCTCATTACACTTGGGTATGAGGCTGAGCCCAGCCAAAGATACATCCAAGTTTTCCTGTGTCAGCTAATAATATTAATAATAACTTAGACATATTTATGGTGCTTTACTTCTGAGGCACCCTCTCTCATGTGATCCTTACAACACTCTGAGGCTGACAGGGCAAACGATGACATCCTTATCTGACAGAAGATGGGGCAGCAACTATCCAATAACAAGGCTCTTAAGATGAGGAGCAGAGATTGGAGCCACGTCTGGCCAGCATGACTCCTGGTCCATTGCTCCTTCCCTTGAAAGGGTTTCTCACCTGTAGGAGTCCCACAAGGGCCACCGCCCCTAAGGGGAGACCCATATGCAGAGGATGGAGGATGGGAGGGAGGCACGAGGGGCCTGGAAAGCCAAGGTGAGGCCTTGAGCTGGTACTTTAGACCAGAGCATGTGGTTGGAAGCAACAGCAAGAGATGCCCCATGGGCGGGCATGCGGGGCACAGCCCAGAAAGCCAAGAAGCCAAGACTCAAGCACAGAGGAGCCCTACGATGCTTGAAGAGCAGCAGACGGGCAGCAGGGCCCCTGTACCACCCTCAGAGGAAAGAGAGCACCGCCCGCCCTCCAGGGCTCCAGGAGGTGGAGGGACCCGTGATGCCTAAACCCTGGAAGAAAGCTGATCCCTGGGCCTCCGGGCTGTGAGTGGGACAAGAGGAAGAGCCTTCCCCACAGCGATGCCCACCTCTGTCCATCCGTCCCACTGCCAAGGTGTTTCTATGGTCTGTGGCTTTTCTGGTTTTAGCAAAATGGGAAGTTTACCAGAGGAGTGGCTTCTGTGAAATCCATCAGGAGATCGCCTGGCTCCAAGGTAAAGGCACCTCCTCGGTCAGAGGGGCTCTACAAAGGCAGGCAGAAACATCCCAGTTAGTGACGGCGCTGGGCTGACAGCGGCATTGCACCCTTTCTGACACTGAACTCATCACCATGCCAGTCCTCACGGAGCACCCTTACTCAGTGGGGTACAAAATGTTGGGACCAAATCCCAATTTTTTCCCTGAAACCTTAATGGCTAGAAGTAGGGTGTAGGGTGGGGAACAGTCTTTCTGGAAGCTGCAATTTTTCTTAAATGCTTTGAGTGCTCTTCGGCCTTTGGGGGAGGAACCTGTCAAAGAGTCCTCTGAATATATAGAAAGTAAAGACCCCATCCTGGATCAAGGGGGTGAGGACCTCAAGGAGCTAAACTCATCTGCACAATAACGAGGAAGAGCTTTATAGTGGGAGAGTGGTACCTTTAACAGTCTTGTTCATCTTTTGGAAAAAAAACATTTTTTTTTTTTGTCTTGCCCTAGGGTCTCAGCAGCGTGGATGACCTTGAGAGACCCTTTGTGGGGAAAAAATAAGTGCCATTAGCTTGGTGCAAGTAGGGACCTTAGGAGAGACATGGCCAGGAGAGGGCGCCCTGTGGCCTCTGTAGGATGTTGCCTGCATCTCCACCGAATTCCCTTCTGATTTGTAAATGTTTTTGCTTGGTTTTAAGCATGGCCTGGGATGTAGTGCTGGGAGCCTCAGTTTGGGCCGGTCAGTGGCTGAGGGGTCCAGCCACGTTCCTGGTGAGGAACCCAGGGGTATTTCCAGAGACCTGGGAAGGGACACTGGTGGTGGTCATGCAGGACTGTACCAGGAATTGTCATCCCTGGGGATGCAGAAGCCTCAGGCGTCCAGTTTGGACAAGCACTTTACTCTCCACCGGACCTGATGCTAGCCCAGGAGCTGGGCCAGGTAGCAGATCTTACTCCCATTTTTAGGAGGAGGAAACTGAGGCTCTGAGAAACAAGGGCGATGGAGTGATTGCTCGTTTTAAGCAGTCGCAAAGTGTTTAAAAGGAGCAGCTGGGAACAGACTCAGGCTCCGGTCTTGCCTTTTGGGGCCCAACCCCCTGCACACCTGTTCCTCAAGTGGGATCCACAGACCAAGCAACCTTTGACTCGGCATGTGTTTAGGATGCAACAGATGTGGCCGCTTTTGGACCAATTGCTGAAGAGCGACCACAGCTGAGGGTCACTCCAAGAAAACCAAGAGAAACGTCTTGTGTGAGACCTTTGTCACAGCCCCTTCACATCACTGGCAATTTTCTGAAATTTCAAATTGACAACTAGAATAGTGTTTTCCATTTTCAAACTATTAACACAGGCCAGCCCACATAAGGAATGGGGTGGAGGCTCTTGTACATTTTTACTCCTCCAAATTTTCCATTATTCGGGGTAAAAAGCATTTCTCACTTCCTGTCTTTATACTGGAGTAATAGTCATTGTAAGGGATGAAATTCTAAAATCAAAACTGCCCTCTAAAAACCTCCTAAATTTCCCTTTAAGTACAGTGTACATGCTTTTATATTATACCATTTGCCTCTCATAGACACTTATCTTTCGGGGGACAGGTTATAGAAAAACATGCTTTGGTGGTTGTCACTGTGGTTTCACGAGTGCACAGAACTGATGATGCAAAGTTCAAATGCTCACGGATGCCACGCGCTGAATTTATATAGAATTCCCGGCAAGCACAGCGACTCCTCAGGGCTTTTCCCCGTACCTTGGCCCCTGGGGACAGCTGGCCCTTGCCTTCCGAATTCTGGGGCGAGCTGATTTTGTGGACCTTGGGGGACGCCAGTGGCGCTGAGACTTGTGTGGTGGTGGCCGTGGTGGCGGCCGTGCTTGTAGCTGTGGTCGCTCCTACTGCCTCGGCCAGGTCTGGAGGGAGGTCGTCTTCATCACTGCGGTTACTAAAAGCACATGAAGCTCTGCTCATTACAATAATACACAGGCTGTGGGGAGTGGAGGGAGGGTGGGGGGGGTGGGATGGCCAGGGTGGGGGTTGGGGGCTCCCTAAGCAATGTCTGTTGGATGGTCCTGCTTACAGGATCCAGCATCATGACCTTTAGCTGAAGCAAATTTGGGCTGGGTTTTCTGTCACTTGCCAAGGGATTAAAATAAAATTTTTTTATTAAGAAAAAAATGTAAAACATATTTATCATTTTGTCCATTGGTAACTGTACAATTTAGTGGCTTAAATACATTCACAATGTTGTATAACCATTACCATTGTCTACACCCAAAACTGGTTTTTCATCCCAATAGCAACTCTACTCACTGAACAACTCCCCTTTGCCTCCTCCCGCTCCCCACAGTCCCCAGTAACATCTGTTCTGTTGTTGGGGTTCAGGGTGGGCCACCCCAAAATATGCCACAATGGCATATTGATTGTTTTGAATTAAAACTGCTTAAGAAATGGCCAACACTCTGACCCTGCTCTCTGTCTCCCTGGAAGCAGGAAATAAATCTCTCATGTGAAAGGTGTACTCCCTGCATCTGGCACCTTTATCACCAGAGATAGGGGATTCGGGCAAAAAGACTTCTATAAACAAATCTGTGCTTCTTTAAGTTACTACCCCAAGCACAAACTCTGTTTAGACTCTTCACTAATTAAACACCCAAAACCCAAGTTTCTTTGTCCTGTCAATTCCTCACAAATGTATTATTTCTTTGTCTAAAAAGTATGAAAGCTGCCTGCTTTGGCTATTTATTAGGTTCGATTTCTATGAGACCTCCAGGTGCATGAATCAAAATTTGTTTTTCTCCTGTTACTCTGTCTTTTAATTTTATTATTAGTCCAGCCACAAGAACTCAAGAAGGGTAAAGGGGAAATTCCATACCCTTCCACCACACTGCCTTTAGTCCGAATGAATTTGAATAGTCTAGGTACCTCATATAAGTGGAATTATACAATGAATGTCATTCTGTATCTGGCTTATTTTACTGACCATAATGTTTCAAGATCTGCTCATGTTGTAGCGTAAGTCAAAAGTTCACTCCTTTTTCATGACTGGATAATATTCCATTGTATGGATAGACTTTATTTTGTATACTCCTTCATCTTTCGATGGACACTTGGGTTGTTTCTACCTTTTGGCTATTGTGAACAGTGCTACAATGAACACTCGTGTACAAACATCTGTTTGAGTCCCTGCTTTCAGTTCTTTATGTATTTCAGTTCAATTCCACCTAGGAGTGGAATTCCTGGGTCATATGATAGTTCTATGTTTAACTTTTTGAAGAACTACCAAACCAAGGGATGTTATTCTGAGTAGCCTCCCTTGGGAGAGTAAATACAAGACTTGTAGGGACCGACTGTTCTGAGCAAAGAGTGTAATGGACCCTTCTGTGGCCTGACAGCAACTGTCTCTTTGGTGTGATAAACCGGTTATAGAGCAGGAGTTGGCACATTTGTCTTGGCGCCAAGCAGCTCTGGTCTCTAAACCTGTCTGATGGAGTGGGATGACCCAGGATGGAAATGACACTAGATAGGAAGTCACCACGAGGAAGGAGAAGTCTGGGCTGGCACCCAGGGCTCATTCTCAGGGCTTGAATTTGTGGGGAAGGCTGGACTTCCCACAAGGTATGTCAAGGCTGGAAGCCCCTCTGATCTGATGCTCCCAGCACAGGACAGCACCATCAATCCCCCACCTTTAGTGTGAGTAGTATTTTCTCAGACTTACAGAAATTAAGACAAGTTCCCTGTCCCCCAGGGCCAACCAGATTGCTGCCTGTGCGGTAAAGGGCTGACTCAGCAGGCCCCAGGTGCTCAAACCCTGTCCGTTCCAAAGGAACCACCGGTCACTGACAGGCTCCTGGGAGAACCTCCGGGTCCTGGGAATATCCTGCCGGATGAGCGTGTCTCTGCACACCTGAGACCTTGGGCCAGGCCAGATAGTTTATGCTGTCAATGCAATTTATGAGGAATGCCTGGTTTCTGAGGTAAATTCATGTCAAACTCATGAAACAACATTTTAATAAGTAACATTTTATGCACAGTGTGAGTCCTTTTTTTGAAATGATTTCTTTCTATTTTAACAATATGTATGCATAGAAAAATGTCTAGAGAAATAGTCATAAATGTGAACATCGGTTAGTTTTGATGGCGTGATTCTAGGGAATTGGTTCCTTTGCCCTTTGGACTTCTATGTCTTGCTTGAATACTTTTAGACTCTTATCCTATGTTTAAATAAATAGTAATGTTATATTTCCAAGAAAAAATAAAGCAATTCATCATTTTCTAAATATAGCAGTTGATATCAATATAAAGATGACTCCTTTACCTGCCTTAAACTCTTTGATTCTCCCTTCACTCTGCACACAGCAGTCACACATTTCCTCCCTACGTACTGTTTTGAGAAAAGAACACAGCTCAGGTTTTTGTTTATATCCTAAAAAGCAGCAACTTGAAAACTTGTTCAAAGCACCTGAACATCATGATGCTTTTGATGGAGTACCCTAAAACCCAAACACATAATTCCAGCCTAGGAACTAGGAATACTGTAACCACTAAAAAAGCTATGTGCACACAAACCCTCACACCTCAAAAATAATAATGCAGAATTATTTTTTTAGGAAATGGAAAATCTGAGTTTTTTCCATTTGTATTCCTTAACCATGTGTTTATTAACTTTATCACTATCTATGAGTGGAAAAGATGAGCAAAAGCGGTAACCAGTGTTGACAACACAATAACTATTCATGGAACATGAAGTTAAAACTGGGAAAATCCCATCCATCAGTTTTGCTATTGGCTACTAATGGGAAACATTCTCCCATTCTTTGATTTTTCAAAGCACAATACTTTGGGGGTATCTTAAGAAATACACACGTAAAGTTAGAGGTTTGAAAAAAGTTTCCTTAAAAGAAGCAATTTGGTGAGTTAGTTAATTTTTCTTTCCTTCCAGGCCATGTCTTAGCCATTGTTTCCAACGTGATTACATATCCCAAATGGGTGATAATAACATTTTGAATTTTGAAATGTAAAAGGAAAGGTTAATCCTGCCAGCGTTATCCTCAAGGGAGCAGATTTTCATGGTTTAATTTGTCCCCCAGAGATCATTAGGACTGTTAATTATTTGAATCTTACTCATTTTGGCTTTCCTAGGAAATACAGCTGCTATACTGTGCAGAAATTCCTAGTAAGGCTAATGAGGTAGGATGTGTCTGCCCTGAAAAACCTTCCCCCTTCTCCTGTCCACAGGGTGCAAGTGGCAAGCCTGCAGAGGCTGTCTGAGAATTGCATCTGGAGTGATGTGCCTTGCCTTACATTTTGTACTCTTGGTACCTCCTAAACTTGAACTTTTTCAGAGGCTTCAGTTCCAATAAGAAGAAAGGAAGGGGAACTAACTCATCCTTCAGCCTGGTCCCTAGCTAGGGCTTTACCCACATTATCTTATGTTCACCTTCACAAAACTCTCACCCATTTAACAGATGAAGAAGGAGACGTTCAAAGAGTAATTTTCCCAAGAGCTTTCAGCAGTAAACCGGAAGCCTTTCTAACTCCAGAGCCCCTCACTTTTCACTGTAACCAAAGATCCCCCTCCCCTGCAGCTCTCCGACCAATTATGCACCCAGGCACGATGCCTGGGCCACAGGTGAGGTCAGGAAATGGGAACTACCATGCTGATTATACCAATATACCTCCACCCTTACTGCAGCATTTACCCGTCTTCTCTGGATTATAATTATTTGCCATCTGTCTCTCCCTCTAATAAACTGTGAGTCCTTGCACGGGGGATGTCAGAGTCTTTTGTTGTCCCCCCGCTGGTGCATAGAACAGCCCTGTGCACAAGGTAACCAGGAAAGTTCTGTTAAGCTGAACAGAACTGGATAGCCTACAGGAACGGCTCCTCCTACGGGAACATGGTTCCTCCTATAGTTCAGTGATCAGCTGTGGCTCTGTTGACAGACAATGCTACCATTTCGCTAAGGCACCACGGAGGCAGCATCCCATGGGGCTCTCCATGGTTCCTCTCCTGCCATTTGTGCCCCTGAGTAAGCCCTCCCCTTGAGTGTGGGCTGGACCTAGTGAACAGAATAGGGAAAAAGTGATGGGATGTCATTTCTGCAACTGGGTTATACGAGACTGTGATTTTGCCTTCCTAGCATTTTCTCTGGCTCTCCTTGTGTATTTTCTCCAGTGGAGAAAGTAAGAGAGGGGTCCATGTGACTAGGAACTAAGGGTAGCTTCCAGCCAACACCCAGCAAGGAACGATGTCCTCAGTCCAACAGCCCTAAACTGCAAGAATGAGCCTTCAGATGAGACTGCAGCCCTTGCCAACAGCTTGAAGGGCAGTCTTAAGAGAGAGCCTGACCCAGAAGACCCAGCTAGGCCATGCCTGAACTTCCAACCCACCGAAACCGTGAGGTAATAAATGTGGATTGTTTTAATTAAGCCACTAAATTTTGGAGTAATTTGTTACACAGCAATCAACAATGAATACATATGCCAACTATGTTATGTTTTCAGGGAGAAAGATCTAGTCCTGCTATGACTTAAATTGGAAACAGACTATATTTGGGGGATGGCTCTTTGGGAAGGGTGTGAAGGGCTGAGAAGCATTTATAACTGGACATTGAGCATCAACGTTGTTGTTATCATTGAAAAACTTGAAGCATGGAACTCACAAGCTGTACTGTCTTGTTAACTTCCTCACTCGGGGAGGCTTGATTTCCGGCTTCTCCATTGCTGGCTGGGTAGTTTCCACACGTATAGGAATAGGACTTCTAGAGACACACCAGAAAAGCAGAGCAACACCGACAAAAAGGTTTATGGTCTGGCTTTGGCTATGGGGACTGTTTTCTCAGTTAGTTTATACTTTAATAACATTGATAGTCAAGACATCCATTTTTTCCCTCCTCTTCACTCTTAATACATATAATTATTTAAAAATACCACAGACTATCCAAAACCAAAAACAAAACCGTAGGGAAAAAACACAGCACGCAGGAACAAAATATAATTGAGGTACCACATAAAATTTCCCTGGCAAAAAAACACTCACTCCCAATAACAGATTTTGGTTCATAACCAGGTTTTTCCAGTAAAATGAGTAAAGAGGAACCTGTGGATAACCCATTTTTACTTCCAAGAAATCTGGTAACTATGTTATTTTAAACATAGCACAGAATATATTTTTTAAATGGAGAGAGAAAAAAACGATAGACGATTTCATGTGAAAATGCATAATCAGAAGACCTTTAAGACTCGTTATAAAACATTTTAATTCTATGTCCATGTGAAAATGTTAAAAGTTGAAGTTTTACTTTTATATTCTCTCAAGAAAATACGCCAGATAACCAATGCGCACACTTGAAACAGGGATTTTAAGGAAAAGCTTTCACACATTTTTTCTAGTAATCAGAACTAATTTCACTTATAAGATCAGAAATTACCTTCTGGCACCAACAACCATCAAAACAAGTTGAGTTTCTCAGCAAGGGGCCTCTAGCAAGTCAATTAACACTTCTGGGCCTCCATTGTCCCCTCTGCTCAGTGCCTGATACGGTGACAGGTACGTGGCCAGTGCCCAATAAAAGCTTGTTAAATAAACACGTGAATGAGCAAATACGAGACTGGAGTCAACGCATCCCAGGCTCGTGGTTTCCTAAGCTGGGACCCCATCGTCAACTGAACGTATCCCCGGAAGAACACAGCGGGGAGCACGTAACTTGTTTGGGTGGGATGGTTGGCCTCTGGAAAGCTTCAAGGAGGGGTTTACATGTAACCAGATGGAGGAAAAGACTTCCAAGGTGGGAGACAGAGAGGAGACCCGGAACTGCTGATGGGTGAGGCCTCCTCGGAAGAGCAGAGGATGGCAGCTAGAGGGGAAAGCAGGGGCCAGGGCATGCGGTGCCTCAGGCTGTTTACATGAAGGCAAAGGCAGTCACTGAAGCTTTTAGGCAAGGGAGTGGCGGGGTCACGCTTGCGTTTTAGAAAGGACCTTAGAGCAACAAAGAGGATGCTGGTGAAAGGAGGCCAGACAGGAGCGTCTTAGGAGACTATAATAGTGGTTATCCAAGATGAGAAATGGTGAGTTGCTGGGGGAAGGCTGGGCTTAGGGTCATGAGGAGGAGATGATGGATGTGGGAGATAACATGAAAGTCAAATTAGCAGGACTTGCATTGTAGAAAATGATGTAGTTAGAAAATTGTATCTTCACTTAAACACATACATTAACGAAGATTGGAAAACTGGTGGAGATAGCAGGACAGAGTAGGAAGAGATGAATTAAGGTTTCCAAAAGCCTAGGAGGCAGCTGGGCATGTGCCTCTGGGGTGAGAGAAATTTATATCAAGAACATAGACCAGGCATCATAAGATGACATAGAGAAGTATTCATTTCTATTTTTAGCATTGGGTGTAAGAATGCCCCGGGGCAATGGTTCCTAGGTCACCGGGGGTGCTTGTTGAAATTCTTGTTCCTCACCCCTCCCCTCCTCCGACACTCTCTCTATCCCCACCCCGCTCCCTGCCAAAGGATCTGGAGTAAGACTTGAGTCTTTGTTTTTAACAAGATACTGATGCAGTTCTCCTTGAACCCATTTTAGGGAACTCAATCCTAGAGAGACCCCACCAGTGTTAGTAGACTGTCAATGTCGATGGGGCTGCCATGATTGAAGGTTGTTACTCACTTGGGCTGAGAGGGGAAGAGTGTTTCTATGAGATCAGGAAAGGAAGGTTTTCCTCTGGGTTTGGGTTGGTGGTGGCCTGGAGGTTTTAAAGAACATTTGTGGTTCTTGTACTTCAGGGGGCTCAGATGAGGAGCATGTCACTGGACCAAGGGAAGAGCGATGAACTGAGCTGGGACAGCGAGCAGAAGCCAGGTCATATAGGAACCCCTGTGCTCGGTTAGGGAGTCTGGACTCCACCCTGACTTTAAGCAGGGAAATGACGAGGTCAGATCTCCATGCTTGAGAAGGAACTCAAAGTCATTTCTTTGTCGGTACAGCAGGTAGAAATATTAAGACTGAGAATAAGCGGCATTTCTGAGACATAAAGGAAGTTGTTGAGGACAGTCTTGTTTTGGAGGAGGGTATAGCTCAAGTGGTAGAGTGCATGCTTAGCATGCATGAGATCCTGGGTTCCATCTGCAGTACCACCATTAAAGACATAATAATTATTAAGTACAAAATAAACCTAATTATACTCCCCCTCCGCGCCAAAAGACAGTCTTTCTCTCTCTTCAGGCTCACCTTCTCTGTTTCCTTTTCCCTCTCATTTTATTAGCAAATGCCCTCCTGAGTAATGCTTTGAGGTTAATGTTGATGATACTATTGTTTCCCCATTCAAACAAGAAGCAACAGACCTTACATTAGCGTCCTGAAGACTGGATTTCTTACTGATATTTACAAACGGTGATTCCTCTTTTCCAACCTGTTCAAGAAAACAGGCAGGTTAGTCAAAACTGAATATCTTGGCATGCAAAAACCTTTTCAAGTCTCCTCCATTCAGAGGATTATAGAAATGTGAAGGTGTATCAGAGAGGAGAGATGATCAAGTACTCAGTCAATAACAACTTTTTTTCTGGTGTTTATGTAATTTAACAACAACAACAAAAAGTGTTTTCTTGAGTCATTCCCCCTCCATGGGGATTAACACTTAATCATTCAAACACAATCAGTGCTCACATTCATACTCCTATTGAGCACCTGCCAAGTGCCAGCTCAGGACTGAATGAGAAAGGGATGGTGTGGGAACAACTGAACCCACAGTTTAATCCCCCACCTTACATTTTAGATCAGGAATAATAATCAGCTCTAGGCTCCCACAGCACTCACAGCCCACCGAAGGCTTCAGAATCTGTCCTTTCACATCAGTGTAACAAGCTGGGGAGGAGTCACGTCATATGATTTTGACAGAAGCCTTGTCCTCCTCCCTCTGGTGAGTCCCACAAAGAATGGTGGGGAAGGCAGGGACACCCACTCAGCCAGCTAGGCTAGCTGAACACACGCTGGGAGTCAATGCGAGATGCAGCTATCTGTGGCCCTCATGCCCAACATGGTGTACAGAGATGGCCCTTTCACTGACCCGACGAATAACTACCCCAGTTAATAACTCTTTATATTAAAAGCTCTGATCACATAACAGGTGTGGTTCCTGTTTCCTGGCTGGACCCTGACTGACACAGCATCTCAGTCCTGGAGTGCCTCTCTCTTCTGCATGGCACAGAGGAAATCCTATGACATGAGACTGCAGGCACACGTGCATGGCACACACCTGGGCACTCGCTCGGGAAGCATTCTCCAACTGGGCTTTCAAAATGTTACACTTCACGTGATCGGCCCTGGGGGAAGGCAACAGTGGGGTCTGGAGAGTCTTCTCAGAAACTTTTTTTTCTTCAGCCTGAGATGAACCAAAATACACACAACAGATGGTAAACAAAGAAAACATATACTTTTACCCTTTCCATCAGTCATCACTGCAAATAGCACAGACCTGAACATACAGACAAGAGTGTCACCAGCTCCTCCCAGTTGTACCAGGGCTTCTATTAGTTGCAAAGCATTCACAGGTGCATCCTCTCATTCTTGTGTGAAGCAGAGGGAGGACATATAAGAAAGCCCATGAGCCAGAAGATGAGGAACGTTCAGAGAGAAGAGACTCTGTCAGATTCACACAGCTACAGCCAGTGGCAGAACCAGGACTCAGCTCCAAGATTCCTATGCCCGGGTGCAGTGCCACTTCCCCCATAACTACCACTTCGGACACATAAAGGCTCAATTCTGTGACTTGCTGGGTCAAGGGAAAGACTACAGAATATTCACTAGTATTTTTACAATAAATCTTGCTGCAAATTGTGATTCTCAATGGGAAATCTCATTGCCTCATTGTAGTGTGTCTCAGACTTCAATAATCTGGTTCTACCTCTCCTGTTTTTGCCATTTTTCATGCATTAACTAAACACATACCTATAATTCATATGATCCAGTTAAGGAAGGTTACCCTGGGACTACCTATTATAAGTTTGCCTAAGAAAGAACATCTTTGAAATCATAGACTTGGTGACTATCATATTTATTATAATATATGTCTTGATAATGACATAACCATTCAAAAATACTCATCCATGTATATAACTTGAAATCATCTTTGATGGGACACACATCACTCTGGGAAATAATATCTTATTGTTAGCCATGCTTATTGTGGTCATTGCATGTCCCAGTGCTAAGATGGTGCTCAGCACACAGCAGCTGCTCAATAAACATTTATTGAAGAAGATCATAATAATACATAGGTATTATTGGAAGAGATGTGTTTAATAGGAAAGCTAGACGACCACATAGTTGCTGAAAGTCAACCTAGTAACATCAGGACTTAATATGGCACGTTGGCCACAATGTACCGGGGCAAGAACAAAATGTTCTAAAGGCCTCAAATTCTGCAAGTACCAAAATTAATCTCATTCGCTAAATCACACGTCCTATTGAGCACTTTGGTACATGGAGCGGGAGTAGTATGGAAGCCCTAGAGGAAGCACAGGGCAACTGGCTGGTTGACATCACTGAATAAAGAAAAGAGGGCACAGAATGCAGTCTCCCCGTGGGACCTCTGAACACATGGAGGGCACTTGGTGCAACAAGCTGAACTCGGCAATTTCACAAAACATCAAGATAAACAGAGGACCTGGATTTGAATCTCAGCTCTTTTTCTTACTAGCATCATAAAAAAGATGATGATGATGATGATGATGCTTTTGAAGGAGAAGGAGAGGGAAGGGAGGAGGACGGGGAGAGAGAAAAGAAGAGGAAGAGGAAGAAGAAGTAGATGATGATGATGAAGAAGAAGAAGAAAAGAAAAATAATGCCAACAGCTCACATTTACTGAGAGCTGAATATGGACCAGGCACTGACTAAGGATTTCATACGCACATCTCATTGAATCCGTCTCAGTTAACAATCCCATTTGAAGGTAGACACTACCACCATCCCCATAACATAGGTGAGAAAAACAAAGCAGAGCAATGGTAAGTCACTTGCCCACGGTCACACAGGAAGCACACAGAAGAGCCAAGATCTACACCCAGGACGGGGTGACTCTAAAGCTAGAGCCGTGACCACCCAGCCACACCAGCTTCCCTTAACTTCTCTGAGACTCAGTTTCTTTTCTCATAAGGTTATTATGATAATTACATGAAGGAAAAACCAGATGAATGGAACTTTCATGTTAGATTCTATGGTTAGAAAAATATATATCTTTTTAAAAAGAGAGCAAAGATAGGAGGATGCTAGTGATTCTAAGCCATCAAGTTGGGTATAAAGATAACAGACTTTTTTGAATGGAGTCAATATCCCAAGAGACTTAGCATTCTCCAAAAAATCAAGTAAGTAACTTATTTATTTCGAAAGATGAGCTTTCCAGTATAGCCTTAGGATAATTTATCTTGTTTGTAAATCCTGTAACATTAAGATAATCATTTAATACTAGCATGGGTGTTTTCACTGGTGTATGAAGAGTTAGTTTTTAAATTAGATTTAATTTTTTGGGTGATATGCTGGACTTCAAGACTTAAAGTAGTTCTAAAGCCCATTTGAGGTTTTTGACAATTGCTTACGGGGCATAGTTACACTGACAGTAATGACCAAAGACCTACTTTAAAAAAAAATTCAGTGCTGCTAAAGTAAGAGTGAGAATTTAGCACTGATTTCCCCTTTGAATTTAGTAATTCTAAAATGTTCTTTGTATATAAAATTCAAGCTGGCTTCCTCTCGTTCTATCTGACAAAGTAGGAGCCATTGTTCAGCTCTATGACTTGACTCAGGTGAAGACCAACATAAATTTTGGAAAATCTGACTAACACTACATGAATGTGTTTCCATGAAAGGCTTCTCTGTGAGGGATAAACTTCTGGACATACCACAAGAGCACAGTTCCCGCCTGGAGGATGGCTGCAAGAATGCTGCGCTTTCTCTGTCTTGCATGACCATATTTTGTATTTTATATTCAGTTTGAATTGTGGAAAGAGGATTTATCATTCAATATGGAAATACAGATTTCAAAACATACAAATGAATGATGATTGGGCTTTGATAGTATTATAATTGGAAACGGTCCTTCTGTTGGGGATGTCATTCTGGGATAAAGAAACGATCAGATGCAGTCTCCAATCGTTTATACAAATTGTTTACACGTGTGACATCTGATGAGATTTAAATTCCTGTGATAATTTTGGGTAAAACTTTGGAACTAGGCAATGAAAATGTCTTCTTACCATTAACGTATCCAAACCTTAGAAGAATCAGGATTCTTGATCCTCGAGACTGGGAAAAACCTTAAAAGCCATCAAAATCATTGGTTCCCAACTGTGGTTTCATGATAAGCTGTGAAGTCTGTTGCAAGGATTGTTTTATTAATGATAAAGAATCCTAGTGTAAAGTAATATTCTTTGCTTGTGTGTTAGGACAGAGTCAAGGTTATCT
The DNA here is from genome assembly GCF_048564905.1 of Vicugna pacos. Lineage (NCBI taxonomy): Eukaryota > Metazoa > Chordata > Mammalia > Artiodactyla > Camelidae > Vicugna > Vicugna pacos. The sequence continues at coordinate 58,456,902 of NC_132990.1, forward strand.
GACATCACTCTAGTCCATATGGTCTCTGATGCATTTCTTCGAGTGGAGGAGAAGAGAGGGGCGTTATTGCTTGAGCTCCATGGAAACGGTCAGTAACTCACAGTGGTCTTAGCTACATCTTAACCCAGAGCCAGCCACTACTGTTGATGTCCCACCAATATCCATGGCAACTACAAATTATATAGAGCTTGTGAGTTCTCTGCTACTATATGCTGTATGTCCTTGCAAAATACGTTTGGATTTTGCCAAACTCCAGGTAAGCCCCTGTAAAAGAGATTTATTGCGTGAACTGCAGAATGAAAGTTTAAAACCAAGAGACAAAGAGAAAGAAGACCAACCCGGGGCACATAATGCATTGGGTTGACGCCCCAGCGCCTAGCACGGGCCTGCTCAGTACAGATTTATCGATTGAATGAATGTAAGTGCCGTCCTGCAGGAAGAATTCTTTCCAGTAGGCCATCAGGGAGGGTGGTATAGAAGAAAAAACGATTGAAACATCAGTCATGCGCATGTTCACAACTCAGAAATGCATGTTTGAGGAATCCGTGTTGCATGAAACATGTTCGGAATACAGAATGCCATGGTTATGTAAACAATGTAAATTACATGTTTATTGGTGAGAATTCGCTGGTGGGTGAACAGGGCCTTGAAGTTGGGGCCCCTTAGTGATCAGAGGGACTTTAGGCTGCCCTGCTGGGGTGTGGGAGTGCAAGGGAGTGGATGGCCTTCTAAGAAACCCTGGAAGCCTAGTGTGGGCCAGAGGGGTGTCACTGATGGAGGAACAGCCCAGATAGGAGGTGTAGCCTTCCCATGTTCATCAGTGCCGGTAAGGAGGGGGTGCTTTCTGGGCCAGGTCTTCCATATCCTCCCTAGTCCCTCTTATAAAGGGGCAAAGCTAAGGATTAGAATGGAAAAAAATGATCCATGAGTAAAGAAGACTGTTCATCTGAGGATTTAAAAAATTAAAATATGTGTGCAACAGCAGATCTCAACCAGGGGCAATTCTGCCCTTCAGAGGGTACTGGGCAATGTCCAGAGACAATTTTTGGTGGTCAGTCCTGGGTGGGGGGTGCTGCTGGCATCTAGCCAGTAGAGGCCATGATGCACAGGACAGCCCCTTCACAACATTATCAGCCCCAAATATCACTAGGCCAAAGTTGAGAAACCCTGGTGTAGAAAACGAAGAAGCATGTTGGAGAGCAAAGGGTACTGGACCAGGAGTCAGGGGCCCAAGGAGTCAGCCTCTGCTCTGTGACCTTGAGAGGGCCATTTCCTGTCCTCTGGTCTGAGGTGTTGAAAAGTCTGAACTAAATGATAGACTGAATCCAGAACCAGCTTTCTGTAGTTCTAAGATAAGACTTGGCTTCTAAAAGGCTGCCTATTTGGATAGAAAACATGTGAAGCCAAAAGAGAGCTTGACTTCAACCCCACCCCTTCCTCTCACCCTCCTTCCCTACTCAAGCCCCTCCCTTCCTCCCATTAGCAAACAGTTCCTGAACATCTACGATGTGCCAGGATGCTATGGACTGAATTGTATCTTCCCAAAATTCATGTATGAAGACCTAATCCCCATTGTGATGGTATTTGGGTATAAGGCCTTTGGGAAGTAATTAGATTTAGGTAAGGTGATGAGGGTGGGGCCCTTATCATGGATTAGTGGCTTTATTAGAAGAGGAAAAGAGAAACAGCCCTCTCTTCTGGGAAGTGAGGACACAGTGAGAAGCCTACAAGGTACAAGCCAGGAAGGTTCACTGGGAAACCAAATCAGCTGGTACCATGATCTTGGACTTCCCAGCTCCAGAACAGTGAGAAATAAATGTCTGATGTTTGAGCCACTTAGTCTATGGTTATGTGTTATAGCAGCCTGTAGAGAAGAATACAGAGGCATAGAATGGAAAATGTGGATGGTTCCCTCATGAAACATTCAGTTAGAAGGACGGAGAGACCACTAACACATCCAGCCTGTTGGCCTCAGCCCCGTGGGCAGCGCCTAGTGCTGAAATTCACCCAAAGAGACTCTAGGTGACTGTCTGCTCCTAAGAGACACACTGAACAGAACTGTCAGGAAAGATTGAGCCAAAAATCCCTCTAAGACAAAGGCACAGGGTTTAGGAGGCAGGCAGGGTAATAATCAGAGGTTTGACATGAACCCCAGGCCCATGTTCGTCGCCCAGCTCCAGTCCTTGGCACCTTATTTATGTTGATGTGTAGAGCAGGCCAGGGTCCAGCAGACTTCACAGTTTCCAGTTCCAGCTTCTTTAGATGGGCAGCGGCTTCGCTGAACAGGGCAGGTGCTCCGGGACTCAGTTCTACAAGTGGCCAGCGGCAATTGAACAAGGAAAGGTTGAAAGTGCAGAGAAATACAGGTGAGAAAAGGTGCTTGTCAGAGCCTGACCCCCAGGGCCTTTCTGCCTGGCTCTTCCTCTGGCAGCTTGAATCCCTCAGTGATGCACTAGCAGATGGGCTGTGAGAACATTTAAGGTCAAGGTTTCAAGGCCTAGCTCCCCCATGTGTGAGCTGAATGGCCCTGGGCAGGTTATTTTACCTCTCTGAGCCGCTGAGCCATTTTAAAATGAAAATAAAATTACGTACCTTGCAGGATTGTGGTGAATATTAAGTGAGGTAATTCATGTGCAAATGCTTGATTAATGGGAAAGCACTATGCTAACTGTTCAGGCTAACAGACAGCCGAGTGTGCTCTTAGAAACCATGTTATGTTTCTGAAATCAAATTCACTGATTTTTATCTCTGCATGTTGGATTAGTTTACTACCATTCCTCCCACTAGCTTGTTTTGACCCATTACGACATTAAATAGTCAATATTCATTTACATATAAATGTTTGAGCCAAGTATTGTTAACAACTGGGATCTAGGAAGCTGGACTAAAGAGATGATATACAATTCTAGTCCAGTGCGGGAGAGAGATGCCTGTGCAGACACTCCAAGTAATAGTGATCAAAGATTGGTTTAATTGTATCAGAGTAAGAGGGAAAGCACTCCAAAGCCAGGAATGGGGAAGGGGTGTTAGAGAAAGCTCCACTGACAACATTTGAGCTGGTTCCTGAAGGATGTGTAGGAGTTCACTAGGGTGGAGAAAAGCATTCCAGGCAGAGGGAAGAGCAGATGCAAAGGAGAGCGCTGGGACATGGCCCAGTGTTTAATGAGACGAGAGAGCAATTCCACGCAGCTGGAGTGCAGTGAGGAGTGTGGGGGAAGGCTGGAGACCTGGGCAGGGCCAGGCTGTGAAGGTCTACTTGGGGCCAAGCTCAGAAGTGTTGGCTTTATCCCAGGACAGTGAAGCACCATGCAGAGGTCCTAAGGCATTTGGTCAAAGCTATCTGGTAAGTGCTCCCGCTCTGATAGTTTCAATTTGCAGACTGCGCTGGAGGAGGTGTCCCTTAGTGGGCTGTTAGAGTTATCCAGATCCAAAAGGATGAGGCCTGGCCTAGGGCAAGGGAAGCGTGGACAGTGATAAGGGGACAGAGTGCTAATTTTTCAACACCAAGTAGATGATAAGTTCCCAATTCTAGCTCAGCCAACCCAGAATTGTTACCCAGAGTCTACAGGTGAAGGCTCAATGGCTCATCTTTTTCACTGGCTCACAGGCTCATGAAATATCAGACCTGGAAGATTCCTTGGCCATCATCTCAATACCCTCCACTGCATTTCATAGATGAGGAAACCGAGGATCCAAGAGGGGAGGGACTTGGCTCAACAGTGAGGCCAGGAATCAAAGCTTCCTGACTCAAGCCTTTACCTCGGCGCTTTTTCAAACCATATGTGATAAAGAACAAGTTCTTCCCCCACAGCCTGTCACAGATCAATTCTCTGGTAAAACATAATAAAAGTGATTTTCTATGAAAAGAAAATAACAGGCATACAAAATCCAAGCCCACACTTTTGGCTTGTTTGTTTGTTCTAGGAGGGGGAGGTAATTAGGTTTATTTATTTATTTATATTTGGAGAAGGTACTGGGGATTGAACCCAGGATGCTAAACATGCATGCTAAACATGCGCTCTGCCACTTGAGCTATACCCTCCCCACCCCAAGCCCTCATTTTAATTGGTTTCAAGACATATAAAATCATTGTCATATTGATTAAAACGTTTCTACTTGCTTACTTTCCATTTCTGTAACTTCTCTCACTGGGACCTGTAACAGTGCATCAATCTGACACCTTGCTCTCAGAAATGGGCTGTCAGATATGGGACAGAAGGGGTTTTCCATGGTTGGAAAATACAGATTTCAACCACCTCACTCCCCTCTGTCTCCGTTCCATTGCTCGAGCCAGTGCTGGATATGGCAGAAGCAGAGAACTGGCATGGAATGAGGTAGAGAGACAGTTGCTCCCTTCTCACGAAATCAGTTTACTGGTGAACCATCATCCCTAAGCAGCCCCTGCCTAACTGCACAAGGCTCTTGTCTGCTCTTGCCTAGACCCAGTAGCCCAGCACTGACATAACCCCCCTTCTGCTGTACGGCTAGGGGCCATCTTGAGCATCTAGGAAATTCACCCACGCCCTGCAGCATCTCTCCCCGCACCATGCCCCCTAAACTCCTACTCACTTGTGAGGGATTTACTGCTGGAGTTTGGGGACCTCAGAGGCCCCTCCTTGTTCTCCAGGGTCAGCGAGAGGCCATAGTTCGTGTGGTGCTGGTGCTGGTGGTGGTGATGGTGGTGCCTTCCCGAAGCTTTGGTAGTGAACGGTGTGCCCCCATTCTCCTCGAGGCCGAAAGGCAGTCGGTCTGAGCTGCTGAGCCCTGGGGAAGGGAGCGGGTAGCTGTGGAGGGCGTCAAAGTCAGGATTTAGAAAAGCAGAGAGCCTTGATATTCCTGTGTGTGCTTTAAAAGTTCTCTAAGCATTGAAAACCGAGTGAAATAGGTTTCACAAATAGATCCACAGGGTTATTATAGTACAGGACTCAATGGCAACATTGCACTCAAAGGAAAAGCAGAAAGTGGAAATTTGTGTATATCAGAGATGTTAACCCTTAAAGAAATTCTAAGTTTGAAATTAAATGATTTCAATTTTCAAAAAGACATCTTCTAAATGGGAGAAGGAAATAAAAATCAATCATCAAAGTAAGAGATAATCTGTTAACCACCCTATGACAAGATCATGAAAGACACTTAAAAGTCTTGGTCTCACTTCCTCCTCCTCTCAATCACCCCCACCCTGCAGAAGGCACCTGTTAATGGTCCTGCTACAACATCTAATTCCAACTGCGCCTCTCAGTATTAACTGCCCTATTTTAAGCCCATGTCCTCTCCTAAGGCTCTTGAAACAGACTTCCCTGCCTCTACTCCTCCTTCAGCCCATCCTCCACAGAGCAGCAGCCAGACAACTGTTCTGATTGTGTTCTAGAGCATGGCACTTCTCCCTCTGGAAGCATGAATACCTCTATGTTACTAGTGATTCTTAACCATTTTAAGACAGAGAACCCTTTACAAATCTGATGAAAACCATGGAGAAAAAGGCACCAAGACACAACATTTCACGCTCAATTTCAGGCTCTCTATAGCCCCTCCATGGACTGAGGCTAAGAGTCTAGGATTGCAGGATAAAATCCAAATTCCTTTACGTGTCACTCGTGTCCCACACACGCACCATCCTGTGATCTTGCTCCTGTCAGCTCATCTCCTGCCACGTTCTTCTCTACACCCCAAGTCCTTCCCATTCTGGTGCCTTTTGCCTCTTTCTGTCCTCTGGAGCCCTCTCTCATCCCTAAACCCAGCTAAAACACCCCTTCCTCCAGGAAAATTTCCAGCCTTTAAGACCCAGATCAAAGGTCTCCTCACACCGCTAAGTAGGCTAACCCCTCTTTCTGTTCATTCCCATAGATGGGAGTTTTACTGCCTACTCCTTCACTCTGTCTTCAAGGTGCTCACACCACAGGGTAGGAAACTCTGTCATTCCATCAGGAACAATCACACCAGAGCAAGCTACTAAGGAAGTGTGGAGGTGGTGGCAACTATGCTTCCTGGGGTTGGTGAAAGTGTTGGGCAAGGTCTCAGCAGGGGAGACCATTTAGGGGAGATAGTCAGATTTTGGTGGACATTCTTGAAATGGAATCCTTTTTCTTACAGGAAACCGCATTCCTTGTAACTGTGTGAGGTTGATATTTCCCCTCAGGGGTGGGCCAGTCAAAGTTCTCCCCCCCTTCCAGGTAGGATGACTTGTTCTGGGATATGATTTAATCAGGACCAGAGTTTTCCATAGATTTCACACACGGAAACTGACAAGGGCTCTCTTTTTAAGAGTCAAACAGCGCATTATCGTGACTTTTGTGGGCCCTAAGCACTTTGGCCTTCATCTCTTCTCTATAAAAAAGTTAAAAATTCTATTTTACAACTACATTTGTATAAAAATGAATGCATTAATATCAGAGATTAAATCGTTTTCTTCAACTAATAGTTCATTTTTTTCTTCTGACTTTAAAAGAAATTAAGACATTTTTGCAGGCCCCTCAAAGTATTGTGAGCCCAAGGTGCTGCATCTACTGTGTCTTCTGGATAAGTTAGATCTGGCTATGAGGATGATAAAAGTTGAGGCTACTTATGACCATATTCTTTGGACATAAAGAAGTACCTGTGGGAAGTGGCCAATGGACAAAAGGAGACAAGATGAGCAGAGGTTAAAGCCAGGTGGAAAGACAGAAAAAATCCTAATGGTATCATTTCAGCCCCTGGTTCCAGCCATGCCTGAAGCTGGTGCCACAACTGAATTTCTAGTTATAACATCCAAACAATTCTATTTATTTATGCTTGATGTAGTTGATTATCTCCCATTTATAACCCACATGCTCTAACTCAGCGGAGGTGTGTTGTTTTGTTCCTGTTTTTTATTTGTTTCATGGAATATCTTTCAAGTGAAAAGGTGGAAATGGTGATTACAGTCCTAAGCGGTAGTATGAGCACATGAGGGATGGCTGAGAGAGCAGGAGGGCTGGAGAGGGAGGCGGGGAAAGGGTTTAAACAAAGAAGGCGGGACATGCTGGGAGTTACATTTTAGGGAGTTCAGTCTGAGGGCCATGTGGAGGACTCCTCGGTCTCTTCCTTAGGAGACTGTGATGGGGCGGGGCTGCACTAACTCAGTGCAGGGGTGAGGGGAGCAGCCCTCTGGGCTGCTTCTGAAGTGCTGCAGGCGGGGGTTGCAGGCCTGGCTTGTGGGGTGCCAGGGGAGAAGGGGGTCTCCGCTGCAGATGAAGGAGGCATTCCGGAAGAAACAGCACTGGTTGTCCCCCCATGAGCTGGGTCAGTGGTCCACCCTGGCTGCCTCCTAGGGACTCCACTCAGGACAGTCTCACACTGTGCTTGTGTGTACCAATGTGGAAGAAGGTGTGACTTTGGCTTCTGGGGTCACAGTCCAGCCTCATCTCTTCAATCAGAAACATAACCAAGGGCAACCATCCTCCTCATGGAGGCCGTCATGGTGGCAGGAAAAAGTCACCGAGTTGTTGCTGAGACACCTGGCTTCTCGTCTTAGTTCTGCCCGGCCGTGGGCAGGGAGCTTGGACAGCTGCTCTGGGCCTGTTTCCTCCCCTGTGACGTGAGACGGGTCAGGCAACTTCCGGGTGCACTTCTAGGTCTGAGAACCAGCCTTTCCCCCAACTGTGTTTCTCATACTTCCTCTGTCCCAGGCTCTGGGCTGTCTATTTTATATCAAATATCCCACTTTATAAACGTGGAGACCTCTGCTTAGTACACAAAAGGCGCTCCATAAACCTTTGATGGAAGGAAGGAAGGGGAGGAGGGAGGAAGAAAAGGAGAGAAGCAGGGAGAGAGGGAGGAAGGGTCACCGAAGGCGTGGAGCTGGGACGTGACAGCAGCTGTGTGAGCGTGGAACCAGTTGGCATTATTTTCCTGTGTCTCCAATGTGTTGAAAATAGTATCTGTCCTAAGGAGGCACCCAGACTGGGAGCTCAGAACAGCGAAAATCCCCTTTAGCCTGGGAGGCTTTACAACTGAAGGCTCACCTTCCACCCTGCCCTTCCTCCACGCGGCGGCCAGCCTGTTAAAGGCCTGAATGGGCACCATCGGGGTCTGGGCAGCGGGGACCCATCAGAGAAACAGTGAGAGGAAGAGAGTGACAGGATGGGGGTGTTCACAGGAGTCGAGAAGGGGAGAACCCAGAGGCTTGGAGGCATCAGAAAACCCTGAACTGTTTAGCCTTGAGGACCAGGTGAACGGCAAGCCGTTAATAGAGAAGAGGAGGTTGGGAGGGAGGGCTGCCTGGAAGAGGGAAAACGATGCCTGAGCTTCCGATGGGTTACACTGAATGGGAGAACGAACCCCCAAGGCAGAAGATGTCCTACAGCAGGGATCTGGTGTACATTCAGGGTTGGAGGTGGAGTCGGAAAGTTCTGAGCCAAGAATTTCTGAGGAGTGGCAACTAGACCTCGTCTCCCATGCCAACTCCAAGTGATTCTCACTCTGCTTGGAATGCAGGACGGAGAAGGATTCTGAGGTTGCGCCCAGCTCAGGAGGAAAGAGTGCGGGGTTGATAAGTGACGTCTCCCACGGACTTGGACTGAAGCAGTAGCGTCACGTACCTTCTGGTCTTTCCAAGTGAAAAGTGTATGGTGTTTTATTTCCAGGAACCCCAGAGTGAAAACTTAAACAGGGAAATAAATATGTATGCAGGGAGTGATAAATTGTATTAATAACATGTCAAATAAAATATGCATGTGTGATTTTCATTTTACAGTGACTTACGGCGAAGACTGAGAAAAAGACAAATGGCAGAAGTCAAATCAGAGAAGCTGCCTGAATCTCTCAGGGTGAGAGTCTCTAGAAGAGAAAAGGTTCCCAAGCAGGAGTGGGATGACCTGGGTGCTTTCTCACGCGCTCAGAGGACCACCTTGGAGATCCTAACCCATGGCATTGCGCAGGGTTTTGGGTCTGTTAAGGAGACTGGTCCTGGCCTCGCGGACTCTTCCCTGCAGAATTCCAGGAGGCGCTGTTCACACTGACTGTGATGTAATGGCATTTGGAGCCGTGTACCAGTCCTGTTCACAGGGACCTCCGAGAAGGTCAAGCCCACCCAGAGGGTCCAGCAGCACTCAGCGGCCCACGAGCCTCGGGGCCCAGTGGCTAAGATTCAGGAGATGAGGCCAGCTCCATGCCCACTGTCAACCGAGCCGGAGGTTCACGCGGTTTCCGGCATTCTGGAAAGGAGGTCACAAGTCCTGGTTGTCAGAGGGTGATGGAGGAGGGGTATGTAGGCTTCAGCCTCTGCTTCCACGGGCCAGCGGCAGTTGAGAAGATTCTGGTGTGGAAGAACGGGGCTGCCATGTGCCCAGCATGCACTAGGCACTTAACGTTCACCGGGTACAGTTCCCTTGCAAGGAAGCTGGTGCCCCCTCCTCCTGCTCCGGGGCTCAGTGAAGGCTCCCTGTTAGTACATGTGAAGTGAGAACTTGAACCAATCTCATTTCTTCTCTTCCTTTCTCTTGAGGGAAGCCCCTACTCCCATTCTACTTCCAACTCCAGAGACGTCAGTGTTCCTCTTGGTGGGGCCCGGGTCATATGGGATGTTCTCGACTGTATTAGGGGTGGACACAGCTCTGCAGAGCCAGGGTAGGGGGCACTCTTGCGGTCCTGCCCAATCCCAGCAGAGCCTCTCCCTTCCCTGCCTCTGGGATCCCAGCATACCAAACACATGGTACTCAATCAAAAGGTGTTGCACACTGAGCAACAGATAATTATTCAGCAGTTTATAAGTATAATATTATAACATTATAATTATTATATTATTATACTATTATTATACTAATCACTATAATCCTACTATTCAGTTTAATAGTGGTGTAATTATTCAGAATAATCCTCCAGAACCCACTGCCAGAACTATGACAGTGCAGAGCAGGGATGGGGGAGGGTCCTGAGCTAGAACACAGGACTTACAGGGTGTTCTCTCAAAAATCAGGCCAGAGGTTATCAGGGTGCTCTGAGGAGCCAATCATACACTCTGCAGCTCAGCCACGTCCTGGGTGATGTGGGCTTTTGGGAGCAGCCCTGGGGATCTAATCCTGGACAAGAAATCACAGAATTGTAGAAACAGAGTCCCTCAGAGATCATCCAGTTAGGTGGTTTTAAATCTTGGATGAATACTAAAAGCACCCGTGGAATCTCCTACGCTGCTGGTGGGATTGCAAAATGGCACAACTATTTTGGAAATCAGCCCGGCAGTTTCTCAAAAAAGGTAAAACACAGAGTTACCATATGACCCAGCAATTCCACTCTTGGGTATATACACAAGAGACATTAAAACATGTCCATACAAAGACCTATACCTGACTATTCACAGTAGTATTCATAGTAGCCAAAAGGTGGAAACAACCCAAATGTCCATCAGTGGATGAATGGATAAATAAAATAAATAAAATCCACACAATAGAATATTATTGTCATAAAATGGAATGAAATCCATGCTACAACATGAATGAATCTTGAAGACATTATACTAAGTAAAAGAAGCCAAATACAAAAGGCCACATATTGCATAATTCCATTTAAATGAAATGTTCAGAATAGGCACATACATAGAGATAGAATTTAGATTAGTGGGTACGTAGAACTGGGGAAGATGGGGGAAACAGGAAGTGACTGCTAATGGGTATGGGGTCTCTTTTAGAAGTGAAAAATTATATCTAATTCTAAAATTATATTATAAATTTAGATTGTCATGATGGTTATACAACTTTGTGAAAATGCTAAAACCATTGAATTGTACGATTCAAACTGATGAATTGTATGGCGTGTAATTTATATCTTAATAAAGCTGATTTAAAAAAGCACCAAGGGAGATTTTGAAGTTATCAGGGTATAACACTTACTCTTATGAATTACCTCATCATCTGTCTCTAAAACCAACCTGGGAAACAGTGCCCTAGTCCAACCTCTTCATTTTGCCTATGGGGAAAGGGGGGGCCCACTGGGGGAGTGAGGTGACCAGGTCACACTGTGGGTAACTGGGAGCCCAGGACACAATCCAGGACTCCCACCTCCCTGCTTGTTAACTGCCCCAAGGGCTGGCCATCTGCTACATGTCCCCATCTGCCTCGGCTTCTATTTAAGGCAGCAAATGCACTCATCGGGAAAATCCCACGACCTCCCCAGCACCCCACTGCCTGAGACGTCTTTGTGTACACACCTTGTCTTCCCAATGATACAGCCAGCTCAGGAGGAGCAGAGGCTGTCGTATCACACGTCCTTAGGTGATGGTGAGACAAATGAGTACATTTCAGGAAAAAAGAGAACTTTTCCCTCCCAACATCTACATACATCGTTCTTATTGGCCCCTCCTCAGGCTGGGTTGGGCGCCTCCCCTCTGCTACCCCTTACCTTACCTTTCCTGAGTGCTCTTAGATCCATTCCCTGCTCTCCCAAGATCTGCTCTGTTTCCAAGGAAATGCATTTCCCCGTCCTCCAGCCCTCTGGTTTCTATGGAGGTCTGGTCAGTGGGAGGCACTGACAGACAGAGACCAGAGGGTGGGAAAAGGAAGTGAGTCAAGGTATTTCTCCCTCATCTCTTTGTGCTTCAGGGGATGTTTTTGGCAGTAGCTCTGAATCCACTGGGGCTTCAGCTTCTACTAGACTGGCTTTCTGTGGCCCCAGCTCCTGGGATCCAGAACACTGTCACCTCTCTTTGTCCCTTCATCTCCAGCTCCAGGAGAGATAAGCGGGTCTTACTGTTGCTAATTTCTGGGTTGTCTCACCGCCCACTTTAGCTACTTAGTTCTTCATCCCTTGTATATCCAATTCCCTGTTTTAAATTCCCTCTGCAAAGAGTGCCTAGAGTGATTTCGGTTCTCCTGATTGCCCATGACTGATACACAATAGCTCTCTGTGTCTATTTCTGAATTCTTCATATTTTTACTATCTATTGCTAAACTAGCACCCAATTATCTTACTTTTGTTTTAACATGTTTTTAAAAAATATCTGAGAGGTCAAATCCTGTTCCCTTTCCCGTATCATTTTTCTTTTGTTTTTTCTTGGTTATTCCCATGTACTTACTCTTCCAGATTACTTTACAATTCAAGTTACTACCTAAAAAAACCTATTGGAATTCTGATCGGGAGCATTCAATATTATGGATTAATTTGGGAGAACGTATCATAAGGTACTTCTCACCATTTATTCAGTTCCTCTTAAGTGTCCTTCAGTCAGAATTTTTAACTTCTCCATAAAGGTATGGACTGTATCTTACTAACTTTATTCCCAGCTATACTTCAGTTTTGTCACAATTGAAAATGGGTTCTCCTTAATTATTCTATCTTTTTGAAATTTTTACAACTAGGCATATAAAACTACTGACTTTAGGATATTTCTGCCTCTGGTCACTTAGCTCTCGTATTAATTGGAGTTCACTTGTATTTTAAGATAATCACATGATTTTTGTTTGTTCCTTTTCAGCATTTATTCTTTGTTTTCTTGGCTCATTGCACTGGTAAGCTCTCTAGAATGATACTGAATATTAGCAGTCATCTTTGTCGTATTTCTGAAGTGTGTAGATTATTTTGCATTTCAACATTAAAGGTTGGTTTCTGACAAATTCTACTCATTAGGTTAGAGACAGTCCTTCTACTCTTAGCCTTCTAAGAATCTTGAAAGATTAGCATGACTTATTCTAAGCAACTCTACCTGGTTCCTAAATGAACACTACATCTGTTACAAAGTGCTTAAAAAGGAATCTGTTTTCAAACTTTCCTTGGTATTACCATCAAGCTTATCAGTCCAGGTTTTAGAATTCATCATTTTTTCAAGAATCTATATGATTTACCGTGTCTTACCCTGTCTATTCTTCTAGCATTTCCTCAAGACTCCATAGTTTCTCAACGCATACTGATGCTGGCCTAGCAACGACATATGCAAATTTTCTTCAAGGCCATTTTTCTGAACCTGAAGACTTCAATTAGCTGTAAAGCAGTAGAATATTTCCTGACTACTGTCTCTCATAGCTTGGACTTCAATTTCCTTCTCCTTGTTCTTTTCACCTTCTGCAGTTAGTATATTATCTGGCTTCCTTGTTAAGGAGGAAGTTGAGCTTCTCTGCTTTTGTCCTGTTAATTACACACACCATCCTCAAGAATGGCTCTGCTATTAAATTGTTCATTTTTTCTCTCCAACCAAAGCATGTATATACAGAAGTCCTTAAAAAAAAAAAAGTCTCTGCCTCTTTGTTTTTGATCACATATTCTACTTTCCTTCTCTTTAAAATACTGTTTTAAATTGTGGGCTCTGAATGCTGTCCTCTTTCAGATTATCTATGATATAGTCACAGTGCATGTAAAAAAGATTCCTTTTTAGATCTATCCTTTGATATTTTTGAAATCTAATCTTCCAAGATTAGAATACGTGGAAGATTAAACCATGAATTCCACTCATTTCGTATTAACAATTCTAAGACAACAGGGTCATTTTCTTCCAGAGATCTTGTCACTTACACGTTTCCAACCCAGTCTTCCTCGCTGACCAGAATTAACAACACAATACCAGCAGTGTTTCTTCTACTTTCCAAACAGTCAAATCATCAGCCAGGAAGGGCAGGTATCAACAAGTGCTCTACTTTTAATGGAATGCCAATGTCTGGATGGCCAAGACGTTTCCCATAGGTAATGTGCCAGTGTGAAGTCTCTTAGGGAAGCACAATGAACATCCTCTGTCCAAAGTCCTCTGGCACCTTCTCTGGGTTGCTCACTGCATCCTGAGGCGCTGCCTGTACTCAGTTACTCTTTCACCCATTCAAGGCACATGTCTTGACTTCATAGCAGGATCCTTGAGGCAGGAACAGCTTCTATGCAGCCCACACAGAAGCATGTAAATTCTCTAAACATCTTCCAGAGGAGCCTGGTTGGGGGCAAACAGGCACCTGTCTTACTTTTAGCCTAAGTGGGGACAACTCCAGATTCCTAATCAGAACAAAGGCATCAGGGAGATGCTGATAAATATCTCAGGAGAGCTGCCCAATGATAGGCCTCAGAAAGCTGCAAGTGGGCTGAACCATTTATTCTCTCAGTTGTTGGAGCAAGTGGACAGGAGTGAGGGAGCCTGGAGCCTCAAGCTGCCTTGTCTGCTTACCCCAGTGTGTTATACAACTGTATCATTTTCTAAGTGTGCCAAGGGCAAGAAAAAGTTGGGAAGTACCGTCACTAGTCCAGTAGCCTGGGACTGTGGCTCTTGTTTGGGAATCTCTTAGCAGAGTCTACTCAAGTACCATGTTACCACAGCAGATGGTGTCAGCCAAAATCATACCTCCTGACTGAGTATTAGTGCATTGATCATACTCTCTGAATACTCTCAGAGGAGGGAAAAAAAAAAAAGCTAACATTTTTGAGTGCCCAGCACTGTGCCCACTATTAATGTATTTAATCTTGCAACATTTGAAGAGGGAACAATTATTATTATCCTTATTTCACAGAGGAGGGAACAGGAAGAGAGAGACTAATTAACTTTCTTAAAGAAACACAGCTGGTAAATGGCAGAGCTGGGATTTGAACCCAGGCAACCTGACATAGAGCCCCATGCTCTTCTCTTTAGTACTAAGAGTCAGTGCTTTGCCATGTGGATGATGAAATAAGCAGTAAAGCGACGTTAAAAGAATGCTGGTTGGCACTTAGCTTTGGTTGTGTTACCGCCTAGCTATGTGACCTTAGGTAATTCATTTCACTTATCTGGGCCCCAGACATTGCATTTTTGGACAAACATTTATTAAGCATTTATATGCCAGGAATCACAGCTCAATGAAATAATTTGATCTCTGCCATGTCTGGCTGAGAGACAGAAGGTACATTTACCCATCATGGTTTCCCGGATACCTGTCACTTATTCCCATTTTAATTTAGCAGAAACTAAACAGACTGGGTTATTAGACCAACATATGGCTGCAAGTTCTTATTGAATTCAGTGCAAGCATACTGCTTGACAGTAAGTAAAGAGTATGATTGAAAAAATATACCTTTCTCGTAATAGATTTGAGAAGAAAAGAGTACCAACATCATAGAAATGTAACACATTAAGAATGTTAGGTCTATTAATTAGGGATGATCTCTTACAGTAATTTAGTGGTTTTATTATTATTTTTTAATGACTTGAGAGAAAAGATACCCCTACCTCATTTTTTCCTTGTTTGAAAAAGTCAAATTACATTTTTTTTTTCCAGTGTGGTTTAATTATATGGATTGCTAATTGGCAGAAACAAATTTCCTAATTTGTATTTCTTTTGAGACATTTTCCAAGCAATCAACTTGGAACTGTCTAATTAGTGTTAGCACAAGTGATGTCTGAATCCATAGTAGACTGGGAGCACTTTTATTTTCTTTTATATTTTTTGTTGATTTGTTTTGGGGGAGAGGTAATTAGGTATGTTTATTTATTTTAATGGAGATTCTGGGAACTGAACCCGGGACCTCGTGCATGCTAAGCCTGCACTCTACCATTGAGCTCCCCACTGGGAGCTCTTGTTTTCATTAGTTTATTTGCTACCTGAAGCCAAAAATGGTGTCTTCTTCAACATCAGTTCCACCTGGCACAGCACAGAAGTAGAGTAAATATTTGTTGAATGAATGGTGTAGTGTATTAAAATTTAATTCTCCCTTGGAAATGTATCTAGTGTCCATTCATAAAAGCTTCACTTTGATCACAGATTTCCCAGTTGTTCCTGACACGGCATTGTAGTCTCAGCAAAACTGCAGAGTGAAATATTCCACACCTCCAGGGATGATGGGAGCCTTTACAGTTCATTTGGTGGCAGCTGGGTCTCTGTCCCGTGTGGGCCATGGTGGCATATGTGTTTCCGTGTTTTGAGTCTGGAGTTTTCCTTTGGTGAAACTGCTTTCCAGTGGTTTCCGTGAATGGCTGTAACAGGTAAGCAGGCCTTGAAATTGTCTGCCAGAAAATCCATTTCACCCTGAGGTTATCCTTGCTAAGTTTTACAGTGCCTTATTCTCATCGTCTGTCTGTGAGGCAGGGCTCTACCACTTCGTGGTGAGATCTAGGATTTTAGTGATTCCAGATCAACTTCAGGATTTGAGTCCAAAGAATAAATATTTCATGAGTTCATTTCTGCATGCAAGCTCATGACTAAGAATTTATTCAATCTCTTTTCTGCCTTAAGAAAAATATCGACATAAATATCATTGTTTTGCTTTACAGCATTCACTTCTAGTACATCCAACAGTGCTTTCCCTTCTTGGCTTTTTATAGAATTTTCCTTTTTCTGCCTTTCATTTCTGCATTTCATTGCCCACTCTTTGCCTTAAATGAAGATTCCTTTCCCCCTTTTCTTCAGGTGGGTAACAGCATTAGCAGACTTGCCCCACCCACTGCTTTAAATGCATCCTCGATTAATAGTAAAGCAAAATAATTATTACCAGGAAAGCACAGCTGCTAGTGTGGAAAACAATGTCTAAAGAACCAGCTCTTTATCAACTCCGCACTTCGAAAGAGCTATGGCAGACTTGGGAGTGATCTGAGAGTGTTATTTCTCCATTCCGCAGACAACCATGCAACTCACCCAAATGAGTGACATTATTATTCATTCCAGGAAGAAGTTCAGATTAGATGAAGAAAATGCACACTCTATTCAGGGAAGGTTTTGCACATTCTTTTTTAAAAAATTATTTATTCCCTTGAAGTATGTTGATTTACAATGCTGTGTTAGTTTCAGGTGTACAGCAAAGTGATTCAGTTATACATATCTATCTATTTTATTTCAGATTCTTTTCCATTATAGGTTATTACAAGATATTTAATACAGTTCCCTGTGCTACACAGCAGGCCCTTGTTGTTTTATCTATTCTATACGTAGTAGTGTGTATATGTTAACCCCAAACTCCTAATCTATCCTAATCTACCCCTCCCCCTGAATATTCTAATTACGCAAGATCCAGTGTGAGTAGGAGCTGAACACCAGGTATGAGTTTCTGAGGAGATACTTTGGGGGGTTGATTTACTTTGGTTTTCATTCATGCTTAAAAATCTCAACTGGTCCTCTGTTTCCTAATTCTTGTCGGTTCTCCAGAAGCTTCTATTATAAACATCCTTAGTTAGCCTGGAGCCATACACTGGTCCTAATTTTAAGGGCTTATTCGCCTTTCATACAGTTACAATGTCCATTATTCAGCCATGGAATGTGGCCGGTGGAGTCGTTAGCACAGCAACACCTCTTGCTTTGGAGGTCTCGGCTGTGGAAAGTGGATGTTGAAACTATTCACTATTCAGCAGGGGATGATTAGGTAGGTTTTTGCAGGTTGCTTTTAACATGAGCCTGCAGGGATGTTCCTCTAATTATTCCAACCCTTTTTAGTGGATTGCCTAGACTATGGCAGGTATTCTGGTATTTTGAATTCTGCAGCCTTTCGCCCAATAAAACCCCTGGCGAGTTGTGGGATGCGGTTGTGATTTTAGATGCCATGTATTAGAATTTTAATTGTAACTGAATGTAAATCCGTCCGTCCCTGATCAAATGCACCAGGGAAATTCACAATGTTTGAGTGGGTATTTAAGAAGTCTGAATGGAAAGTTCTTAATGAACTCGCAATCAGGGAAGGAACCATGGATATCTGAAATCAGTTCCTTCATCCTGGCTATTTTTATATCCTGCCCCTATTCCTTTTTCACATCTCCGGGGCATGCATGGTATCACGCTGTTATCTGAACTTCCGGAAAGAGGCTTTCATAAAATGTCTGGTAAAGATTGACTCTTCCCAGTCTTTCCTTTCTTAACTATTAAGAAGGCTAAGATGATGGATTTTACTTCATCAGTCTGAGTCTGAACTTTATTAGAATATGACTCAGGATTAGGGGTTCCAGATGTTTCACAGTAAACAAGTAACAAATGGTGTTCAAAACGATGAAAAGGCGTGCAACCTTACCTAGAAATGCAATTGAAACAGAAATTCTGGTTTTTACCCACCAGACTAACAGGGTCTTAAAAAGTTAGCTAAGGCTAGGAGCTTGCTTCCTGTGGGATCACAGAGGTCCTGTCAAATCGCTGTTGTGTGTGTAGTGGGGAGAGGCGTGATCAGACAGAATATCTCTGGAGGGAAATTTCATTTGGCAATATCCAAGTTAAATATGCACGTTCCTTTTGACCCAGCATCTTTACTGGTAAGGAAAGTAGTCTACAGATAGATTTGCTCAAGGGCACAAACAAAATGTACACGGACGGCAGCAGAATCATTTTAGAGATGCAAGGCAGTCTCTACGTCCATCAATATAGACTGATTAAATAAATACATGCGTGTTCATACATAGAATAGCTCTAGATTGACAAGAAGAAATGCTAACAACGTTTGCCTCTGGGGAGAACGAGGGAATAAGAAGGCGGAAAGGCAAAGTAACCTTTAGAGAGTTTTGTTAGAGCTTTCACCATTGTCTGTATTATCTTCTAAAAAAGTTAAAAAGCACAGCAGTTCCCTTCACTACTAACTTTCTACTTAGTCTCCAAATAATGAAAAGCCTCCTCTGCTTTGTGTAAGATGAAATTTCAAGTTGGGACAAGTTGGGAACTGAGCAGATGCTCTGTTTCAATTCTCCAAACTTCTGAGTCCAGAACGTCCCAGCAGAATGGATTCTCTGTGGTCCCACCAATTCCCTCCTCTAGGCCCATTCTGCTGTTTGCAAATCGGAAAGCACTGTCCACAACTGGCTCGGACAGTTATTTCCTAGTATTCTCAGACAGAAATATCATTTCTCTTTCCTTTTTTTCCCTCTCAAAAGAGCCCCATGATGTTTCCACTCTTCATTTGTTCAAGTTTCAGAGCTGTGTCTTTATGTATTGTGTTAACTCTCCTCTATCTGATCTCTCTTTTGGAACGAAGCACCCCTTTCTAAACTTAGACCATACTTCTCAACACATCAGTCTAGGAGATACACCATCCCTTGAGCTAGACTTTGAATTTCCTTGTCCTGTTTCTCACCACATGGACTGCTAAGGCCTTAAATCACAAAACCACTAAAAAGTGCTACCAGCCAGCATCAAACATTGTGCAAAGCACCCTACACACACAATGCCACTTAATTCTCACAATGGCGAGCTATTGTTAAATTTCATTCTGGGATGAGGCTAATGAGGCACAGAGAAGTTAAGAAACTGGCCAAAGGCCACATGGCTAGTAAGGGGCAAAGCTGGGGTTCAAACTGTGTGAGATTCCAAAGCATGGCCACTTTTCACCTAGCCTGAGAACTGTGGGGCTCTGGCCCCAACAAATTCATGACTTCAACCCTGGATTCTGCAGTCTTCTCTCTCATCAGCTTGTGATACCCTGGTGTTTTGCTTCTGCCGACTTCCACCTGTTACCCACCAGGGGCTCTCATCTTGGCACGGGTCCTTAGGTTGGGTGTGCCACGTCCTCTCCACCTCCAGTATCTGGAATTCACTAGCCTCTTGCTTCTGCAGGAGGGCCCAACAGTGACATAAGACTTGGTCTGACAGACCTAGGGGAGGGAGGTTATGAAGAGATTGAAGCCATGTAAAGAACCATTAGATTCTCATATTCTTCTGCTTCACCGTGAGCCCGAGGAAATGCCAAACTGTGCCGAGTGGACAGACGTAGTTGCTTGTTATGCTGTATCCATCCACGGACTTTTGAACATCATGCCTCCTTAAAAAGAAAAGTGTTGGCCTCTAATTCGTAAAAACTGAGCCACTAAAATAAGGGCAAATATAATTAGAGAGGAAGCCATGGTTTTCCAAAAAGCGTGTGAGGTTTTATGCCCGCCCACCTCTGACTCTCCTGTGGTGACTAGTCAAACGAAGGTTCTTAGGTCTCAGCCTCACCACTTCAACAGACTGGCAATCTCTATTTTTAACTAGCTGTCCAAGCGATTCTTTGGCTCCCTAATTTGGGGAGAAACGGGCCTTTTTACAGGATTATTGAGGATTTCTTAAGCCGAGTCTCAGCTGAATGTCAATTTCATGTTTCACCTTTTCGATACTCCCGGGGCTTCTTAAAATGTGCCACCTTTCACGTGCAAAGGGATTTTCCTTTCTTTAGCTGCAGTTTGCTTTTTCTCTACTCTGCCCTCTTTGACCTTACCTAGGCATTTGTCTGTCGTCTCCCGTAGCGAAATGGAAGCAAATCATCCTAGGCCTATTCAGGGTATTTACCTGGTACTTTGGGGAGACTCGGTCAGTCAGTCGGGGAATGGACTTAGAGCCAAGTTTGGGAAATATCGATCCAAAGGGATCGATATGGCTGCTCAGAGAGCTCTTTGATGAGCTTAGAACTTTAAGACTAGTTAAAAGCTGGAAAGCAAGGGCAACAAAAAGGATCTATCATTAATTTTGTTCAGAGAAGGACCCAGGAGGCTGGAGTCATTGACCTGGAAGGATGGTGGGATATTAAGAGACAAGAAAAACAAAGAGACTCCCGCACTGTCCCTATTCCTTCATCTTCGCCATTAAGGAGAACCATTTTCAGCGGAGGTGGCAGACCGGGAAATGAAACAGGCAAGTGGGTTTTAAAGGCCAACATAATTACCTAACATGATTTTAAGACTTCCAGTCCATGTGAATTACATCGATCTGAGGACAGTTGATTCAGGGTTGGATATTCTGAGGGATCACAGAGGAGCAATGGATGATACCAGACCAAAAAGCAACAGAGTTTCAAAAATGCAAAAAGCTAATTCTGTTAGTTTATGGAGTACTGAGTTTGGTTTTGCCTGCAGGTAATATTCCAGAAGAAGCAACTCGTTTGTGAGCTCTGGGGAAGGAAGAAGTTCATCAACTCAAACGAGTGGTTTGCTAAGAAGAAAACAAGGCTCAGTCTCTGATCCTTTAAAAGGGGGCTGTTGGTGCATGAACACCTGCATGGACAGGGCTACCAGGCTGCTGGAGGAGGGGCTGGGGTGGGGGGACTGGTCGGGGGATCGGGGTGGGGGAGGGGAGGAACAAGGTTATCAGCACACTCGTGATGGTGTGAACAAGGGTACAGGCCACTGGTGTGGAGCAGGGATGGACAGTCACTTCGCAGCTGGTGGTGACGGGTGGCTTTCTGGTAACTCTGGATTTCAGTGAACTCTTCAGCCCTAATCTAGTAACAGTTTCCTGGAGATGCGGATCCACAGGGTCCCAAAGGGTGGAATAATTAGCGGCGAGAGGCCTTAAAGCACAGGTGTGGAGAACACTGACTTCGGAATCAGAATTCTGAGGGACCGTGTGCAAGCTGCTTGATTAGACCCTAAGCCTGAGCTGCTTCAGGTGCAAAAAGAGTACCACTCACAGCACAGAGCGGTCAGGAAGCTCCAGCGAAGAGACGTGTGCAGAGTTCAGAGCACACGTCTGGCTAGGGGCCCCTGCACGTTACTGTGGATCGATGTCAAGCACCCAAGGTTTCCAGTATCACACGGCTGGCCTGTCCTCCGCCCTGCTCAACATTATAGCACTGCCTCCAATAAGAACATCGAAGGCGCAGTGACCAATATTCATATGAAGCAGCTGAATCCAGAACATGTGTGGCGGTCAATGTCCTGCTCAAATGATGACGACGCCCCCGGCTGGATACGGTTGTTTAGATGCCTTCAGACCACCTCAGAAGTGACGTCTTCCTGCCTGTTACCTGCTTAGTCGTCTCCTTTAGAACGAACGCAGAACAATTCATTTGCTGAACAGACATTCATTGAGCGCCTGCTATTCATCAGGCGCCAGGGAACAAAGGAGAGTGTGACATAAGGCTCAGACTTGGAGCACACAGGCTCCAAGATGCAATGAGCAAGGGCAGCAGTGTTAACACATAGTAGTGTTAAAACAAAGTAGTGTGTGCATCGTTGACATACACGCGTGCTGGAAGGTAGTGGTGGAACAGGGCACAGAAACTAACCCAGTTTGCAGAGATGGCTGGGGGGTAGTCAGAGTGTCCCTGGAAGATGACAGCCCGTGACCAAGCAGAGGGTTAAGGGAAGAGCAGGAGTTGGGCAAAGAGGATGGGAGGGACAGCAATCCCGGCAGAAGGAAGGGTATTTGCAAAGGCACAGATGGGAGCAACAGCAGGGTGTGGTGAATGCCAGGAACTACAAGCAGTTTGATGTTGTGGGAGTTTAAACAGGAGGGTGAGAGATAGTGGGGAGAAATATGCTAGCTAGAGCAACAGCACAGGAGTAGACGGCGGGGGGAATTCCGAAGAAGGCCTTGGGCTTCATCCTCTGGGGGATGGAGAACCCTGGCAGCATCATGCGATGACACAGTCAGATGGTATATCAGAAAGATCACTCCAGTGACTGTGAGGAGAATGAGTCGTCAGGAGACTGGAGTCAGGGAGACCAGTAAGAGCACCGCCCAGCCAGAGAGAAGACAGCACAAGGTCAGTGTGGATCTGGAGAGAGGAAAGGTGAAGTACAAACGCTAAGGAGGCAGGCTGAACAGACCGGGGAGCTGCCTGGATGTGGGTGGTAGAAGGCAGAAGAGTTGTGGATGGTGTATATATTCTTACCACGGGGAGAAAGAAGAGAATTCAGGCTCAGTCTGCTTTGGTTTGGTTTGGTTTTGCTTTTTCAGAAGAAGAGAATGAATTTCTTTTTTTGACATGCGAAGTTTGGGGTATACGTGGATATACAAGTTGAAATGACAGTCTCAAAACTCACAGGGGTCGTCTGAGTTAGAGCTCATGGCTTCAGGGTGAGCAGTGCTTATAAAATCAAGATGGGATGAGAAAAGCAGGGAGACGGCAGTGAGAGAGAAAAGCAGTCGGCAGAGGAAGGGCCGCTGGAAAACACTCACGTTTGACAGGGAGACAGAAGCAGAGGCTGTTCCAAAGACAGAAGGAAAAGTCCAAGGGCTAGAGAATCAGAGCTCACAGGAAGCAAGGGGTTAGTTTTAAGCAGCTGTGAGTGAGTGATCACCACTGTCAGATGCCGCAGAGAAAGGTCCACTAAGTTGAGGAAAGTGGGCACTTGCTTCAACAATCAGGAGGACGTATGTATGCGTACTGGTTGGACTTCTTTGCTGCAGACAACTGAATACACTCAAGTTACTTTAACCAGGAAGGTATTTATTAGAGAGTATGAGGACAAACACCCACTCTCATCATTGGACTGTTACAGCGCAAATCCCACTGCCACCTGTGACAAGGTGCTAGATGCTTCAGCAGAGCTGCCCCAGATGAAGAAACGCCTCGGCCACTGTGCCTACAAAAAGAGCCACTTTTCCTGAGAGCAACCTCACCCTGAAGGCATCTGCTCCACGCCACCTGACTGACTGCTCACCTTCAGACTTCCAAAGGGGACTTCTGTCCCATCACCTACGTCATCCACAAATGATACTTCTGTGCAGCGTAAAATGAGGAAGGAGTCAAAAGAAAAAAAAAAGCAAGAACAATCTTTATTCCTCGGAAATGCATTTGTAAAAATGTCTCAGTAAGATTAAACGATTCAGAACACATTTATTTGTATGCAGCACATACACTGAGGATCAAAACATCTGCTAAAGTAAAATACACCTGGAAACAAATATCTGCGGGAGCGTTTCTAGGTGATCGACTCCACTGTGCAGGGTGTGCAGCTGACTCTCTCCTGGATGGATGTTTGTCGTAACCGAAGAAGATCAGATTTCAGCAAGAAACCATCTCAAGGGATGGCATCAACTCTTTTTTTTTTTTAAGGCTTAGAAGGGCCAAATTGCACATATAAAAATGGCACAAGAATTGATTTCATGAAAATACTAAGGAAGGTATCTCAGGCCCACCTATCAAGAGGGAAGAAAAAAGGGTCTTACTCGTGGGCTTAAAATGGGGGGGAAATAAATATTCTGGGTAAGAGTTCCGCCCTAAAAGACAACATAATGATTTCTGGCTCTACAAAAAAAGACTGTGCAACACCCATGTTACCCTATTCTACAGAATGCTTTGGCACAACTTCATTAAAACTGTATATGCTTTAATTTGAGCCATAAATGCGTCTCGGATCGCATGTTATTTTTGTTACAAGAATGAAGTCTAGGATAAAAACCAACCCTCAAATTAAATTCCGACAGCCTGTATTCGTAATTACGTCTTCTGAAACCATGCAAGTTATTAGCAGCACCAATCATTAAGGCAGGAAAAAATTATTCTTGTACTTGAGCAGCAACTTCTATCAAAACGGACGTTAGGCGATTTCTGCTCAGTAAAACTGCTAAAATTCCAAACGGCTAAATTGCTTTAAGATACGAAATTCAAAGTCTCCCGGTACTTACATAACATCTAACACGTTATACACTTTATTCAGCTTCTGAAAGAGGTAACCTTCTGCTGGAGAAGGTCTGAATGTTATGTCCTCAGCCTAAGAATATTAAATGCTAACGAATCACACAGTTTTGGAGCCAGAGAGGACCTGGTGATCATTTAGCCCAAACTGCTTTCTTCAGACGGGGAAGATGAGGCCAACACAGGGGAAACGCTTGTCCAACGTCACACGATGGCAGAGGCTGGACCCCAGTGACCTCAATTCCCACCACTGTACTATCGGGTACTGTCTACAGAGCTATCTTCTGAAGTTTTCCTGGTTTTATTTGGTCTCATTCATTCAATAACAAAGAAATATCAGGTACACAGCAATACGATAAAAAGAGACTTATACTCCAATTTTAAAATCAGAATATCAAAACGATTCCTGAGCCTTTAACTACCTTCATTTTATTGAGAATGCAGTCAACAGTAAATTATGACTACCCACTGCGGTTATTTTCAAATATGTACACGGACACTGAAAACACCTTTCAGAACCGTTTCTTAAAGACACTCTTACAGACACATCCATGTGATGCCGAGACACTCTGCATGGAATGTAATGGAAGTACGATGGTGAGTGGAGGTAAGATGCTTCAGGCTCTCAAAGCGCAGTCATGAGTTTGTCTCGATACATCACACTCTGCATTCCTCCTAAGTTCTTCTGGTTCTGGACGTGGACATGATCGAAATGGCTGTCATCCCCGCTGGCCGGCGCTTTCCAATGCGGCCTGTCATCCTGAAAGGATGGCCTGTTCCGTTTGCAGAGTGAACGGTTAGTGGGGGAATGGAAGACAATTCAGACAACTCAGGGAGGTGAGTGAAGCAACACAAGCACGGAGGGAACGGGCAGAAAACCATGAGCCACGTAAACGGGGACAGCTTTCAAGCAGAAATGAATGGATTTCCTAAAGGATTTTTAAAATTCAGATGCAGGTCCTCTGTCAACTTCCAAGCTGAGAAAAGCTCTGCCTGTGTCTATTCCATCATCCCTCAAAGGGTGTCTGATGATCAAGTCAGCCTGGGGAAAGCTAGCTGACGGTGAAAAAGGTTCCCTTTCTACAGAACTTCTCAGGGCTGTTGCTGTGTGAACATATACCGTGAATGCCGTGAATGCCTTACACAGCATTTTGCAAAAGTGTTGGACTAAATAGTTCTCTTCTGGAGAGCCTGATAAAACACAATATGCTAGGTGGGCCCCCACCCCCAGAGATTCTGATCCAGTAGGTCTGGGGTGGGGCTGGGACTGCATTAACAAGCTCCCAGGTGCCAATGACGCAGCCAGGCAGCGGGGCCACCTGCGAGCAGCACTGGTCCAGCCTGCCGAGCATTCCCGTGGGGAAGCGCCGGGCTAGGTCTGCCTCGCGATGAAACAGATGTAAAACAGGCAAAAATAACTGCTACATTTTGTAAAAATGAGGTTAATTTAAAAAGCCTTTATGTGAATCTCTTCTGGGTCTCATGACTGGAAAAGAAAGGGCCTTTGAAATACGGAAAGGAAACATTTAGAAGTATTAACTTGACTAGTCTAACTTGCTGCAAAAAAGTCACACGAATGTCAAATGCCTAGGATCAACTGCACTGTTGTCCCACGGGGGCCCCAGCAAACCTCGTGTGAACTATCAAGAGCGAACTGCTCTCGCTTGCCTTGTTCTAAATGGGTTTATTTCCATCACTTCATTCACTGCACTTTCTCAGGGAGTCAGACTAGCAATCTCAACGAGAAATAACTTTATGCAAACTGAATTCACCAACTATGTTCCTGAAAGAGCTTCACACATAAACACCAATTAAGACTGATCTGAAATTCAAATCTTAAAAGGAACGTTTGCCTTTACAAAGCTGGCATGAAAAAAACTCTCAAGTCTAACCATAAAAGCACCGAGAAGGTGCCAGTTTACTCAGGAGGGCTGCAGTAAGTTAGGGCAGAGGTGGTTAAGCACAGCCTTCAGCCTAAATCCCACTGACAGTCTGTTTTTTTGTAAATGAGTTTCACGGGAACACAACCACACCCATGACTTCTGTATTGTCTGTGGCTGCTACAGTGGCAGAGGTGAGCAGCTGTGCCAGACACCACAAAGCTGAAAATACTATCTGGCCCTTTACAGAAAAAAGTTTACTGACCCCTAGGTTTAGAAAAAGCTCCATCGACATAGAAAGCAACCTCCCACCCCATCTCTGAAAAAAAAAAAAAAGTCTTTTCTAAAAAACCCACAACAAAAATTCCCAAGCTTTGGTCACATTTTTAGTAAATGAATTCTCAGGATAGGAAAATGTTACTTAGAAATTTTAAGTAACATTTCAAACATAAAAACCAAACCCAAAATATCTGAGGTCAGTCAGAATGACCAAAAAACCAAACATCCTCATCACCCAGTTCATTTTTATTCCATAAAGCATAACTTCAGTAAGTTACAGCTGGCTTTTTTGGCTTTGCAAATTATTAATCTCTGTCAGGACAAGGCAATTCTTTAAACAGTTGTTTCTGACGCCGAATTTCAATTCAGAACTAAGCAGAAAAGGAGAGCTTGAGAAAGGACAGCTCCGCGAGCCCAAGCACTTACCTTATGTTTGGAGAGTGAGGATGCCACCGGGGCTGGCCAGGGTGGAGATTGGGATGATACTGAGGCTAGAAATAAAATACCAAACTCGATTATTCGATGACCTTTGGATTTCAATTGTCTTCACTGGCTGTGGACGGAGAGGCTCTCACTGAACACCGGCCTGGGGAAGCCAACACTTCCCAGGATATCACATTGCCCCCGTGACAAAGGCTGGGGGGCTGCCCTCGGAAGAAGGGGGGAAGCATGTGCCTTGAAAGGGTCCCCAGAGTGCCCGGCCAGACCCGTATTCACCTCTCCCAGGGGAACCGACGGAAGGTGCCAGAGAGATGGGAAGAAGGGAGGTAATTTATTCTTCAGAAACAATTTTTGTCATCGCTGAAAATGATGACATCTGTGCATAAACAGCTATACCTGCCAACAGACGAGAACTGAACGGGGAACACCAAGGCTGCAGGACGGTGGGAGAGCTCTTTCCTTCTCCTATGTTTAAGCCATAAAATCATTTTCTAAAATGTGATCCAAAGCAAAACACGTCCCCCCTCAAAACAAACAAACAAAACCTCAAACCACCCAGAGCGCTACTATCCTGATAAAACAGAAGGAAGGATGTAATTCGTCAATTTTTAGGTGAGAAAGTGGATCCGGACCGGTAACTCACAAAACGGCCAAGGGTGAAACCAAGTCGGACATGGGTGGGGAGCAGGCTGCCGATCCACTTCTGGCCTGCAGAGGGCAGCAGCCCTAGAACTGCCAGAAGCCCGGGGCCTTCTCTAGGCTCAACTTTCTCTAAGGGGCAAATTAGGCTCTCCTGACATTTAAGTCACTACAGTCTTGCCACCGTTATTCTTTAAATTATTTCTTCTCCCTCCCTCTGTTTTGATTAATAAGCAGAAGCTCATTCTCTATTATGAAAAATTCTCAGCAACTCTGTCCGGTTTCCGTGGACCTGAGCTTCCCTCCTTGCCTTTTCTGCACTCCAGTGGCCCCTCTCCTTCAAGGATGCCCGCCAGCAAGTCCGCCGCCCCCAGAGGACACCCTGCAGGAAAGGGGCACCTGCAGCAAACATCTCTGGACTCTCCCAGAAACAGGCTCTTCACATTTCTCTCTCAGGGGGTACAGAAACCCAGAGAGTTGACAGATGACTCGCCCAAAGCTGAACTGTTCTAGGTGTTTTGGTCACACGGCCACGCCCCAAATGAGGGTCCACCAACTGGGTCTTCAACAAAAGAGAATAACCTAGCATAGAAATGGGCCTTCTATTCTACAGTCCTTGTCATCAAACACAACCAGATCAGATGCACTGGAGAGAGGTGGACACCTTATTCATAAAGACCTGCACATTCCAGAACCTTCCTTGGTCTCCTCAGGTAATTTATTCACTTTCTCAAGCTGTCAAGGAGTATTTTTCAATGTTAACCCCCGGGGTTCTTAACCAGGGTAGTTACGCCCCCCTGGGGACAACTGGAAATAGGTAGGTACAATTCTGCTTGTCACAATGCCTGGAGGGTTACTTGTAACTCTGGGGCAGAGAAGAGGGAAGCTAAACCTCCTGTAACTGTAGGGACAGCCCCAAATCATGAAGAAGTGCCCCTTCCCAAAGGCCAGTAGCGCTCTCACAGAAAACACAGCCACCCCATCCTCTGCAGCTGGCCAAGCTTGCTGAGCTCAGAGTGACATCAGTGCTACAATACTGTCTTCCCTGAAACCTTTCTCAGCACTCAGATGCGTATCAGGCCAATGCTCAGGATGTTCCCTTCCCGGTCAATTTACTCCCAAACCTTGACAGAGCAACACGGCTCCTCTAAGACTGGCAAAGAGCAGGGGACCAGGGGTTGCCAAGGATGTTAAGAGAAGGACAACACCCAGGTGACAGCTTTCGCGGATTTGACTTCAATGAACAGAGGCATCAGGGTTCACCCTGAGCAGAGAGCGCACCTGCAGGGCTGGAAGGGTGATGTCAGGGGAAGGGGCAGCACTGAGCTGGGAATGTTTTGTTTTGTTTTTATTTTTTTCTCCCCTTTAAGCACTAATCACCCATCAACAACATTCCAGCCACTTACACTTAAAATTCCTCAAAGTCAAAAAAAAAAAAGAAGAAAAAGAAAAAACATCTGTGACTAACACAACTCAAGAACCCAAAGAAGGCGAGGAGACTGGGAAACCGAGCCGTTACCTTACCAGGTGCAAAGCATCTTTTACACATTATGCCCTACAACGCGGAAGTCACGTCCAGGTTCTGCACACTGGGAGTAAGAGTTCACATACAGAAGATCACAAAATCCTCCTGAAACATAATCTGGAGTCCTCATAAAGAGAACGTACATTGGGGTCCCTCCCCATCTAAGGAATTCGCATCTCCAGTAACAGAAGATCCAGAAGACATAAGAATAAGGCTCCAAAGTGAACTCGTCATGGAGTAGTGTCATTACTTGTGACATTCAGAACCGGACTGGTGACAGGGCACAGAAACCTGGGAGAGGAGTGTCCCCTGGACAGTCACACCCACCCAGGACAAAAAAGCTGGCCCCAACTTAGGGGTTCCTCAGACACGAATTCTGCCTCTAAGAACATGACAACCCAGGAAGCCAAGGACACATCACCAATCCAGGGCCCCCGCCCGGCTGCTCATCAGAACCACCTTAGAGGCACTGAAGCCCTCCGATACCCAGATCCCATCCACCCTTGAGTTTCTGATTCAATCAGTTCAGGCTGAGGCCCAAGTACTGGTTATTTTCTTAAAACCTGCCTGATGGTTTTAATGTGCAGCTGGTTTGAGAACCACTGGTGCCAGTGATTTCCAATCAAGACGGTCAGAGAAGGCTCTGTGGAGGGGACGGCTTCCAGGCATAGGCAAAGGAGCAGTGGGAAAACATTATGAGGCCACAGTGATGTGATTCTCTAAGAAATGAACATATGATGTGTGATGAGGCGTGGGGACAATAAACACAGGAAGGTTAAGTCGGAGCTAGGGAGTAGAAGGCTGTGGACGACCAGCGAGAGCTACCCACGGGCTGTGTATGTGTGTGTGCACGTGTGTGTGTCTGTGTCTGTCGGGGGGCGAGGCAGGGGGCTGACCGGCCATCCTGTGAAAGGGCAGGACACCAGCCACGGAAACCTCTCTGCTCCTTCCGCAGGCAACAGGCCCAGCACGATGCTTGACAAAGTAGGTTCTAGAAACCACTGCTCCACTAAAGCTGGTGGATACACCACCAAAAGAAAGTGGCGGGGAGGCTAGCTTTTTTTTTTTTTATCGTAGGGAGGTTGTCCAATAGTCAAATGATTTGGGGAAATGCTGGATTTAAACAAACAAACAAAAAATGTCTTCCTTGAAGGATTTCTCGGTATTTGACATGCCAGTGGGCACCGTAAGATCCAAGAAGGGAATGAAGCATTTCCCAAACAGGTGACCAAGACAACCTTTCCTGGAGGCGCATCTCCAGAGACTCATGTTCCCTAGGCCTTGAACACACTTGGACAAAAAAAAAAAAGGCCTCACTTGAGTGCTCCCGAGAGGCTGTGTCTGACCACCCAGGAACTTAGAACATATGTCCCCGCTGCCTGCCAGGGGACAAGGTTAAGAAAACCAGGCAGTGCCAATGACTAGGAGGAAGCAGGGGTCAGGGGAGAAGGCTCTCACTGTTTTCTCAAAAAAACCATGTACTGTTGTTATTTCTTCAAACTGTGATTATAAGCATAATGACTGCTCAGGGTGGAAAATGTAGACACTTTAAGAAGCATGACATGAAAACCTTTCAAAGCAATAGCTCACCTGGTAATTATGGACTTCAGGATTTGTTTTAGAGCTAAAAAGAGAAAAGAAAGATTGTAATGTAACAGGTTGTAAAGTGGTGTTATTACTGATTTATTTAACAATCGTAAAATAATCCTAGGAGCTTGCTACTCTGTTAGCAACTTTTATGAATACCCTTCTTGGTTACTGGCAGCTTAAATGAACATATAAGAAACAGCAGCTCTCATTCGTCACATTAGAGCTCACAAACAGAAACATGCAGGTAATATTTCAGAATCCTATTTCTGATGTGAGGTTTTGGTGGTGAAAAAGAGGTCATTTCAGTTGGGTAAACCAAGTAACTTTTGCCCCCCATTCCAGGCCTGCTCTGGCATCGCTGGGTGGCCCACAATACCAGGCAGCTCCAGGATTGCCCAGAGCTCTCTCCAGCTAAAGGGAGAGCCACCAGTCCCTTCCGAGCACCCGCCACGATGGGTCCCACTGCTCTCAACAACACTGCCATCATCTGGCCACCACCCTGGAATGCTCACTCCATATGAGGTTCTGTTCTGGGAGCTTCACATGTGTTATTATTTCATCCATGCAACAAGGCTATAAGGTCAATAAACATCACCACCTCATTACATAGATAAAGGAATGACTGCCTAACAGAGAATTTAGGACACTTGCTGGCTAGTCCACGGCAGCAACGAGGCCGGACCCAACACCTGCACAACCCCAAGGCCTGTATTCTTACTGCTAAGCCAAGCTGGCTCTCTGAGGGCCTGAGGATGGAACCTGACATATAACTGCTTTTGTGAAAAGTACGAGTGGAGAAGGTTGGTGCAAAACAACGTACAAGCTTGGCATCTGCCAGAAAAACCACAAACCAACCTGGCACGATCATCGGGCTATGCTGCTGGGGCGGCGTGTTCAAAATCAAGGTTTACCGCTTCCCCAACAATGAGAGGTTAACATGCCATGGTTTTCAATCCTGCTTGGGGCCTAAGGAGCTCTGTGTTCCAGTTTTCAGAGAGGGCCAGCTCTGGGCCACATTCACCCCCGGCCGCAGCATTTCAGCAGGAGGGCTGTTTTCAGCAATGTGCTTTTTCTGGCATCATCTCTTCAGCCCAGAGCACAATTTCATCCCTGGCTCCCACAGCAATCCTACCCACCCCAGGATCCCACAGGCTGTGAAGAGCAATCGAACAGCTGCGAACAGTGGTTATTAGCTCATTTGTTCCTAAAGGGTGTATTTACTGGGGTTGGGTGGTTTTTTTTTTTTTTTTTGGTGGAGTTTGTTTTTTTTGTTGTTTCTTTTAGTTTGTTTTGGTTCCCAATATATATAATCTCCACTAGGTGCTAAGAGGAAAATGTAATCTTATTAGGGAAAAACAATCACTTCCTCAGAGAGCAAAGGAAAGAAATATTGTCATTCACAAGCCCCTGAGAATTAAAAGCAAGACATGCCGACGGGCAGAGAGAGCTGAAGATACTTTTAGCATACCACCCACCACAGGGATCCTGGAAACAGGGGCCCTTGTGGGCCTAAACTTAACCCATGGAGGAACCTTGCAACCTCCTCCCATCCTCGGGGGGCCAGGTGTGATGCACAGCAGTTCAACAGGACCCTTGGGACCTTTATGAGATGCTGAGAACTGAACCCAGACCCCCAGCCAAATGGCACAGCAGGTAGCATGTTGAACCAGACACACGAGTTTCCCGCTGTGTGATACAAGGGGCCCGCTATGTTCTCCAGGACCTTGGGGGTCTTTGGAGGTGTCCTGGGGCTACCTGGTGGGGCGGGAGCATTGAGCAGGTGCCAGCCCCACCCTCCCCTCCCTGCTCCACGTCATCCAGCAGCCCCACTTCTGTTCTCTGTGTTGGGCTTCCATGTCCGGTTTCTTTGTGTGTGTGTGTGGGAGGGGGGTAGAATCAGAGGCTAAAAAAGTTTGAAAAGAACACTGATCTAGCCCACCCACTTTGTTCTCAGATGAGAAAAATGAGGCCCCAGAGCTGGGTTGGCGCCACAGTGGGGCTGGGCGGGAGGCCTCCCGATTCCGGGGTCAGCGCTCCCATCACTAACCCACTCCTTCTCGTGCCATGCTCTGCCCTCCAGGGCCTTGGCCCACCGAGCTGTGCTGATCACAGAGACCATCCTCCCTGGCCGCCTGAGACCCGGGCCTGCGATGACCAGAGGCTAACTAAACGGGGCTACCAGTGGCTGGAGCCTGGACACAAGGGCCAAAACAAATGTAGTCTGTGATTCTCCAGCGTGACAGCTGTGCACCGAAGTCACAACTCACACAAGGAAACAATTGTTTCAGGGAGAGGACAGGTGCACACCAGGTGGGACGGCGTTCTCACCTGGGCCGCACACTGGGCTCGCCTGGGAGCTTTAAACCCACAGACACCGGGTCCCACCCCAGAGACTGACTGCATCACCCTGGGGTGTGGCCTGGCTGAGGGCCCCCGCCCCCTGCCTCACAGCTCAGCAGATGAGTTCAAAGTACAGGAAAGATCCAAGCCATCTGTGCTGGGGAAGGGGGTGGCAAACTGAGGCCCATGGGCCAAACCTGGCCCAACCGTGTGTGAGTAGAGTTTAATTGGAACACAGGTGTGTCCATGTGTTTACAAACTGTTCACGCTACTCTGGTGCTCCGGACACAGGGCAGAGCAGTCCTGAAAGGGACAGCAGGGCGGGTGAGGTCTAAAGTATTTACTGCCTGGCACTTTGCAGGAAATGTTTGCCAACACCTGTGCTAGAGTTCTAGTCTTGCGATGAGTTCTGTTCCTGCAGCAATTTGACTAGATGTTTGAGAAAGGCCTTCTACGCTGTATGACATAAATTCCGCACGTCACTGAGCGAATCCAGCTTTTGTTTCCTGGGAGCTTTTGCTCAAGAGCAAGACCTTTCTTTACCATCACTGCCTGCAACGCCACTGTCCCCTGCCATACACATTCCTATGACCTTCATCACCCACTGCTCCAATAAACAAAGCACAAAGCCACTCAAACAAAGAAGTTCTGTTTTCCAAAAAAAACAAACCGTCTTGGAACATTCTATTGTGTACTTATTAAAAGCCAGGCGGACGGCATAGCCAGGCAGCAGGGAAGGTGGGGGAGGGACAGACCGTCAGGTCTTCACTCTGTGATCGCACTGTATTCAGGAAAAACTCAACATTGCAAATAAATACAATTAATTCGAGCCATCCCCGGAGTCTGGGGGCACTTACCAGAACTGAGCCGCTATCACCGGGTTGCTTGCTTTAAAGGAAAAACAGGAAAGTGTGACACCTCAGAGAGCTTTACCACTTTCTACCATTTCTACCACTTTTTACCAATGACCAGGAAGAGATCTCTGGGATCTCAGAGCAGCCCCAACCCCAGCAGGCAGAAATCTTCACCTTGCTACTTCTTTCCAGAGGAAGAGCCTCTCCTCTGTGCCCCCCACCCGCCCCCAATTCACTCAGAAAAGGCTCACGGAGCCTGATCCCAGGGCCAGGAGCTGGAGGATGCTGAGACGGGACAGTCCTTGCTCTCAAGGAGCTCACAGTCTTCACACAGAGACAGAGGGGCACGTAAAATCGAAAACAGCATAAGGTGATGATAAAGGCTGAAATACAAGCGTGAATCTGTGCTGGGGAGTGCAGGGCAGAGGCTTCTGACTGGAGCCGGGGGGTGAGTCTGCGGGAGGGACCATGGACAGAGGTGGAACTTATTTATCTAGATTCCATTTCGTTTTTTAAAAACTGGAGCCTGGAAAATTATGAATAGTTTCGCAAAGATGCCAGAACTCTGGTTGTAGAAAATGTCAGTAAAATAAAGGAGGAGAAGAGGATGGAGACCAAGAAGGAGGCTGGAGAAGTGCAGTCTGGAAGAGAACTAAGGCTACCTTAGGGGGTCAAGCCCCGTTGCCCGTGCAGCAGCCGCACCGAGGAACCTTGCCCTTTGCACTCACACAACCTCCAGGGCCTGGGTCCTCACTGCTGTCTTGGAAGAGCGCTGTCTTTGGACAGCCCCATCAGAAAGTCCTTCCTTATACTGGGGTGTTTCTAGGAAGCTTTGACCCAACTGGCTACACGCACAAGCACGATGCTCTGCAGGGAGGTGAACACAGCCCTTGGGACACAGAGTTCGCATCCCCTCCTCCCACCGCCCCATCACTCGTTGCTCCCAGTTTCTGCAATCAATCACCCTTCACTGACCTGTCACCCTCCCTGGGCACACACTCCACCATCTCAACCTCTGGTCTCTCTTGAAGGGGAGGCCACATTCTCCAGGCTCTGGGTATTTTTCCCCCATGAAAGAAGCCAAGAATGGCTTTAGAGAGTTTCTGGTTACCATGCTATTGCATTGTTGGTTCAAAAAGGAAGGAAACGGTGGGGAACACAAGATTAGAGATTCTAGAATAGGAAAGCATAGGTGCCAGGTCCTACAGAGGCCCATCGCATCCTTAATTATTCAAGGAAAACATACGGAATGGCCACTAGGAGTAGTGATGCCCAGGAGGGGTGGGGGTGGGGGGCGAGAGTACACAGGCCCTGTTACAAAAGAGCAAGCACCTTAGAGCTGAACAAGGAGTCCCGAGTGGAGAAGCAATCAAATGTGGGCACAGGGAGCTAGGAGATGGGATCTGGGGGCCAGTGTAAACAGAAATGAGCCTGACTTGCTCACCTGCTGACTGAAG
The DNA here is from genome assembly GCF_048564905.1 of Vicugna pacos. Taxonomy (NCBI): domain Eukaryota; kingdom Metazoa; phylum Chordata; class Mammalia; order Artiodactyla; family Camelidae; genus Vicugna; species Vicugna pacos. Next base: position 58,492,096 of record NC_132990.1, read on the forward strand.
CTGTACTGGGTACCAGGCCTCATACAGGTGCAAAGTCACAGACAAGGCTCAGGGAGTTCTGGAAAGGGGGGCAGAGGCAAGCATCCTGGGGTCCAGCTAAATTCACGGGCAGGTGTGTCTGGACTGGCCGTGGGACCCGAGCCCAGAACTTGACAGTTCTGGTTCTGCTCTTACGTGGTCCGATTCTAGTTAGCACGAGACTGATGTCCCCACTTAAAATTGGAAGATGGCAGAGAGAAGGGACTGTCCTTCCAGAGGCAGGAAACGTGTTTACCTATAGACATCCCTGAGGCCCCAGGTCCAACAGAAGTGAGGAGATGCAAGAAAAGAAATATGGAAAAGGGGGAGAAGGAAATGAACATATCCAGAGGGAAAGACTAAAGACAGTGGATGGTGAGGGTGGCCCAACTCCACCAAGACAATCCCGCTGGAGTTTTGCTGAAAGCTCCAAAACGACAGAGGACAGTAGAAAGTTCCTTCAAAAACTGCTGCACCACGCTCCCTGGGGCTTAACCAACTAAACCGTAATGTGAAATTCCAAGATGGAATGAAAAGCACACCACCTTTGAACGTCGAATGTCTCCGGGATGGGTAGCGTTTACTAGGCTTCCTCTCAAAGGTGCTGGTTCTTCGTAACCTGGTGCCATGTGTAGCTTGATATTCTGTGCGCCCACTGGAAAGCAAATACATCACTGCATACTTCCAATATCAGAATGCCATGCATTCGACGTATTCAGCAGTGAACTGTTATTTCCAAGAGCTCCAATGTACATTTCAGCTTATCTAGAACTCTGTTTGGTAAAGACACACACTAAATTTAAACTTAGCCTTCCATCTGGAAATAAACACACTGTTGCCAAGTCCAGGCTGTATTATATTTCCACCAAAGGACAAAACCTGCAATTTAAGTACCGGCTTTTTGACTGCACAAACCAAGCAGGTCGAATACTTGCAACATCTAAGAGAATACCAATGCGCACATAAAATAACCTTTCATAACACATTAGGTAGACATTTAACTCTTTTAAAAGATGGTTATCAATGACCACTTAACTATACCTTGGCTTTCCTCGCCATGCTAAGGAAAACATGGCTGCTTTCACTAAGGCTTTCAATCAACCTGACACCCAGCTGCAGTCCAGGAGGTCACGCTGTCTTCGTGCGATCTATCACTGCCTCGTTCCAGCACCCTTGGTTTATGATCTAGCACGTGGAAGGCACCACATGCCACCTGCTTTAAGTGACCCCAGGGGCAGCCTCTTCTCCAGACTCCCCTCCCTTCTTACACTTGTCCTCAAAGAGCAGAAGGGAGCCAGGGCTGGGCCAAACCCCACAGGAGTTTCTTCCTAAGATGGAAAAGCCCACCTAGGCAACCCCCTCCACAGTCCTCCTGCCTCCCTGGGAGACAGGGCAGACCTCAGCACATGTGCGATGTCTCTGCAAGCCTTTGCAGTTAGGACACTTTCCATCATCTGCAGGACCTGTAAGTCGATTCTCTCTCAGAAAGGACTTGGTCCCCCCACTCCCCTTTGCAGCGTTTAAAAATACATTCCGACAAAAGCATCCTTGAAACACAAGTGCACAGCCACTTCCTTGCACTGGAGAAAAATTTGAAAGGAGCAAATCGTTTGGCATTTTAAATAGAGTTCAAGGACATGCCATGTGTGGGCAGAGGTTATGAAACCATGTGAAGTTTTAGATCTTGTAACAGCAATTCTCAGATCTGTAAACACGCCTCAGAAATCCATCCTGGGAGAGCACTTAAAATACACATTCCCAGGCCTTATTCATACACGCACACGTGCGCACCCAGAGATTCTGATTTACAAAGGTCTTAGGTCAAGTCCTAAATCCTCACTTTAAACAAAACACCCTGGGAGTTCTCACGCACTTTGAGAGACATGGTCTGAGAATCGTAAGTAAAAAGATCAAAATAAATTCTTTCTTTAGGATCTTTTCAGATTTAAATATTTCTGTGAACCTGGGTCACTCACACACATGTTGACATCCACTCTCATTCTTAATTATCACCAAATTTCTTTTTATTATCATTATTATTATTATTATTATTGGGGGGTGGGTAACTAGGTTTACTTACTTATTTATTCATTGATGAAGGTACTGGGGATTGAACCCAGGACCTTGTGCATGCTAGGCATGCCCTCTACCACTGAGCTGTACCCTCTCCCCACCGAATTTCTTGATGTTGGCATGTGAAAGGCAATAGAGTAGCGTTTAAAAAATAAGATATAAGACTCAGGCTGCCTGGGGTTGAATCGGCCCTATCACTGACTGGCTGTGACTCTGGGCAGATTATGTAACCCTCCCTGGTCCTAGTTCCCTTATTTGTAAAACGGGGATAATCTAAGGACCCACCTTAGTGAGGCTGCTGGGAGAACTACGAGTTGGTACATCAGAAACTCTAGTTAGTGTAGTGTGGCCGACAGAACTTTCCAAAACGATGCCTGTGTTCTACGTTGGCACTACCCAGTATGGTAGCCACCCGTCTCATTTGTCCCAAGCACCTGAAGCATGGTTAGTGAGACCCGAGAATCACATTTTTAAATGTGCTTAACATTAATTAATCTAAATAGCCACCTGTGGCTAGTGTCTACGTATGAGACAGCGTAAATGTCAGCTCTTAATAATTTTGTTATTAGCCTCATTTTATCAATGAGGATACAGAGGCTAAAAGAGCTTCAGTGATTCCATGAAAAGTCAGATGTTAAGACAGAAGATGGGATGTCCACCTCCAGCCTCTGGACGCAGACCCACTGCTCCAGTCACCAAAAGCATCACGGCTACTCCCCTTCCAGACATGTGACCGGGTAGTGTAAAGCAGCGCCCACCTGAACCTGAAGCGAGACCCCAGCCTGATGAAGTCTGATCTGCTGGACTTGCTGTTGCCCGGCGCCCGTAGGCGGAAGAAGGCGTGGTGCTCCACGGCGCACTTCCACAGGTGCTTGCAGGTCCTGGCGCTGTCCAGCCGGAACACGAATGTGTGCTCCTGCTCCCGGCCCTGGGAGGCGAAGCACGGGGCTCCCGGTTACCCGGGGGCTGGTAACACCGATGCAGGACCGTCCGCAGCAAGGAGGAAAAGCAGGGGCAAGGCTTACCTGGTCATCATCCTCCACCACCACCAGCGTCAATTTGCTCTTTTTAAAATCCATTTTGGTGATTTTCGGCCTGGTCAGAGAGACAGCACTTTAAAAGTACAGCCTGCAGGAATGCCATCTACACACCACACAGCAGTCTCCTTTCTACTGTTTAAGCTTACATTTGCTAAAGAAATCATTCATCTCATTCATCTAAGTGTGATTATCCAGAAGTACCACTGCCCTTGTCACATACCCACAAACGCCAGAGCATGTGCGTTTTTGAAAATGAATCTGGGGGTCGCCAATGTCCCTCGATAATCACCCATCACATATAATTCCACCACAAAATAGGAAAAGACATTTTTAATATAGGACAAAACTAAATTACCAAAAGAATAAGCCTATTTTGTTAGCTCCTTCAAAGATTAATATGCCTGTCGGGGTCAGTCCAAGAGAATATTCACAGCCATCTCTTCCCTACAAATAAACGAAGGCACAGTCGGTAGAGGGTTCTAACAGGTCGTCACAGAGCAGAATGCAAAACAGTTTTCTCACCGCGTTACTTGGTTTGCACACGGTTCACAGGAAAACCCAATTACTTAAACACACACAGTGCTTACCCTGACAACGTGCATGTCTACCCCATACATTTCCAGCCACTTCGCTTTATTCAGATAGGAGAGTTCCGCCTGGGCAGGGCTCTTTCCCCTTAGAGAAACCAACGGAGACATATGTGAACTGCAGTGCGTACACCCACAGGAGTCTGAAGGGTGCGGCCACACTAAGGGATGCTCTGTGGCAGGTAAAGGAAGGGGGGACACCGGTTCACATCAACACAACACGACCTCTGAGAACAGACTGCTCACTGAACAGAAAGAGGGCAGAGCAGAGCTTACGATATGAGCACTCAGGGAAACGACTGTGTGTGTGCATATGTGCATGTCTGTGCAAAGGAAAAAGGCTGGGAGGATGGGGGCTAGGGAGTGTGGGGGGTGTGGCAGGATGACTCTACGGCCACAGATTTTTACATTTCAGTGGGTACAACAATGCACCAGTCACCTTCCATTTTCAAGAGAGTCAGAATGACCGTGGGACAACGGGAAGCCCTGCAAAGTCTCTGAGTTCAAGGGTGACTGGATACAGGCAGTGTTTTGGGAAGATGGGCTGGGTGGGAGGAGAGGTGGCACGGGTAGTCCAGGCAGGCATAAAACTGCTAGTCTAGGGTGTCGACACAGGGCCAAAGAGGAAAAACCAAGCAATAAACGATAGGGCTGGATTTGGCAGTGGTGACCACGTGTCCTGAGATACAACATTGTACAACACGCGGTCTCAGATACAAGTGTCCCCACAAGAGCCACAGGGCATATTTCTAAAGGGTTTGCTCCAGCAGTCTGGACCATGGACAGAGGCCCAGATGTGCAGGCTGGATCAACGCAGCACCCTCAACCCCCGCCGCCTTCCTTAGGAGGGAGGATGGCAGTGGTGTCCCTGGCAGCAATGAGCAAATCAGGACCAGCCCCTGTAATTCAGAGAGAGAAACAGGAATATGGTTTGGTTTTTACTGTATATCTCTGCAGAGAGAGATGTTGCATGGGCCTTTGGCAAACTGGAGCACAGGCGAGAGAGATGTGAAGAGCCAGAGCTGCACGTTCACGGTCATTGACAGAGTCGCTCAACCAGCAGATAAAAGAGGCTGGCAAACGCGTATCTATCACAAAACAAATAGATCGGAATGCCAGATGGTAGCGTCAAGGTACCTGCACTCTTTCCACCTCTGGAAGATATCAAATTCCATCGCTTCCGTCTGATTTGGAATGAACCGAAACTCAGACACGAGCTCCGGTGTGTGTTCTGGAAGCTCGCACTCCCCAAGCTCGGCTGCAGGTTTCATAAAAGGGAGGAAAACGGGAGACAGTGAATGCTTTCGGTTACTGCGGCCTGCGAACAGCACAGGTGCCCCCTCGTGTACAACTAGCTCTCTCCCTGCAGGAGGACTGAACTCCCACTCACTCCCCAGGTGGACACTCACAGTCCCCGCGAATCACTCGAACGCCCTCCCCACTGAGCCCTACACCATCATCTCAGTTATTACTGTCTCTCTCCCGTCTCTTTCTCCTGCCCCGGGAGGCCCCGATTACATTTCCCCACAAAGTTGTAAAGCTTCAATCTGCAATAAAAGGCCGTTGCAGCGACGGAGGACCTGCCCAGAAACATCCATGGAACAAGGCTCTCATAAAGGGTGGGTCGGAGCAGCACCCTGGAGCCTGCAGTGCTGGAGAGGCTCAATCAAGAATTCGGTACAGGCAGAATCCAGGGGAAAAAAAAATCTGTCAGGAGGGAGAGGGGAGGCGTGAGGAGCGAGAGAGGAGAGGGAGCGGGCTGTGGAGCAACTGCGGCAACTCAGGTAGAAACTGGGGGGGGAGCCGGGGCTGCAGAAAGGAGGACCACCACGGGGCGATCCCGGCAGAAAGCCCGAAGCCGCCGCACGGTCCTCACTCTTGCCAAGTGCCCCAGGGAACACAGGGCCCGAGGACACAGGGGGCCCCACTCCTCCCGGACATGAACGAGAGAGGCCACTCTCCCTGCTCCCCTGACCCTTGCAGCTCAGGAGGCAGACCCCAGAAGGAAAGGGAATCCTCCAGAGGTTCCTCTAAGACCTTGTTGGCTGTTCCCTCTAATTACCTCTAATACCCTGCTGTACAAAGTACGGTCCACAGACCAGCAGCGAGGGCATCACAGAGGAGCTGGCTCACAATGCAGAATCTCAGGCCCCACCGGGACCGCCCGGAGCAAAACACGCCTTTCCACCAGATGCCCAGGAGGGTGGTGCCCACGTTACCTTGAAAGGCACTGATCTACGACAGTGGTTTTCCATCAGAGAGGGCTCGGTAAAACGTCGCTGGCCCCCATCCCCAGAGATTCTGAATTCAGAGGTCTGGAATAGGCTTGAAAACCTGCATTTCTAACAAGTTCCCAGGTGATGCTGACATAGCTGACTTGGGGAACATACTTTGAGAACCACAGATTAACACAACAGCCCAACTGACCAGCCAGAATATATGACCAAACACCCTCAGTGACAGCAACTCACTACATACCACGCAGCCCTTTCTAATGGCTTCCGAGTCACAAACCCAGAGCCCACCTTTCAGGAGAGGGACTCCATCCAGGTGGCTTGCAGAAGAGGATAAAATCCCTGCCCGCACAGAGGAAGCAGAAATACCAAACTCGGAGGGGCAGTGGGAGGACTGCAGGGGACAGTGTCTGACACAGGGAGGGGACCTAGTGACCTTCCCCTCACCTGACCGCAGGCCATCATCTGTAACTCTGAGCTGGACGGCACCCCTAAGGCCACCACGAGTCTGGTGTGCGGCTGCTTGGTACCTTGGGCAAAGTCACAAATGAAGATTCTGTCCTGGAAATATTTGCCCAGAAAAGGTCAGGGCTAGGCTCCCAAGGCTGAGGGCCACTGCTGACCTCTGACCAAGACGTCACCCTAATGCTGGGGACCTGGCAAAGCTTAGAAGGGCCGTCTGGGAAGAGGGCTCCTTGATCTGAACCACCCTGCACCCATGCGCCAAAGTGAGCCCTGCATTTACTGTTGTGTCTGGACAAGACTGGACTAGCTCTGCCACTGATACCATCACACGCAGGAGCGGGGAGTCAATAACAAGGTTCCCCCAAGATGGGGCAATGGGGCTAGTGTCCCTGCTCCCCATCACTGGACTAACACAGCCTGAGTGATGCCTGGCACACCCACCCTGAGGGAGCACGCTGCCTGCCTTCCAAGAACCCGCTAGTAAAAGGACACTTCGCTCCATCTTCAAATCCTACAGCCAGGGTCCCAGCGGTGGAGGTTGTGGGATGTGGTGGAAACAACTCAGATACAGGAGGGCTTGGCTCCAAACACTACCATATACTTGCTGTGTGATCTGGGCAAGTCACTTAACTGCCCTGGGTCTCTTGACACCTTACCCACAAAATGAAAATTTACGAAGATGAAATGAGATTCAGGACACACAACAAATGGTTGTCCCATTCTCCCTCCTCCCTTCTTTTTCTTTGTGCCTGAATTAATCTTCAAATCAACCATAACATTAGTTCTCAAAAGAGCATGGCCTCCAAGCAGGGCCACTGCATCACAACTCTGGAGGAACCATTAATTCAAGGACAACTGCAGCAAGATGTGTTCAAGGCGCAAGCTTGGGAGGACACACAACCTTTCATTTTTCAAACCCACAGAGGTGCTGTAGCCATCTTTATAGTCAGAGGCAAACCGGCTTCTCTGTGGCTGAACGAGAAGCATGTACGGATGGGATGGGGGGGACGAGGGGGCATGGAGGGACGGTGTAACCAGCACTTCTCCATTTCTGTGTCTAAGTCTTCAGTCTTTTTATCTGTACCTGACATAATTAAATTACACTAATGTTGTTGTTCCAACTCAGATGGGTAATTTCTCCAAGAAGGGCTCACAGAGAGCTGGTACTTTCGTCTTCCGCGGCTCTGGGCAAGGCAAACGGTTCTCCTGGAGCTGGGCTTTGCCAGCGTGGTGATGCCTTCATCACCCCCGGTCGGGGCAGGGGGTTCGCAGGGTGATGATACGTGTGCCTTGTCCTCTAATCACTAGGACAATGTGCCAAAGGCCTGAGGAAGAAATCTTTCTGGTGGACTGATGGCCCCAGGTCTGACATGGATGCTTGCATTCCATTAGCTCCACCCTGACATCTACTGCTGGACCACCAAGCATGATGGTACGACCTCCTAGCAACTCAGAAACACCAGGGTGGATGCTGCTTGGCAAGTTGGT